>NW_020194558.1:632806-1265613 GCF_002865645.1 Hyaloscypha bicolor E
CAGAATCTTAGCCCTTTCTTTTTATAACTCACTCTTATATAAGAAAAAAGCTTAGGGAGTACTAGGTTAGCTCAAAGAATATTATATAATAAAAACTCTAGTCTATAGTTTCAAGTATTTATCTCGCTCTTAATATCTGGACTTCTTTATAAGAATATCTTCTTTTAGATATTATTATATATTTTATTAAATAATAAAATAAGAATTATATAAAGGCCCTTCTAGCTCTTTATATAATACTAGGTTATTTAGGAGAAGACTAATTTACGGTTTTATAACCTGTATTTTAAGATTATAGTATTACTAAATAATTTAGAACTATTATTAGTAATAATACTAGTATAAATAGTATATTATATTAAGCTATTTAGGCTTATTTACTAAGGGAAGAAGAATTAGAATGGGATGCTTTATAATAATAAGTTCGTTATTTAGGATATATTATTAACTTTTTTATATAAGCCTTTTTATTTTATAATATTTTTATAAATAAAGAATTAGAGGTACTTAATAAGTAAGAGAACTTGAGAGATTTAGAAGCCCTATTAAGTAATAAGAAAAAACAAATGAAATTTCGACTTTTGGGACTATTAGGCTAGCTTTATAATATTATTATATATATTTATTACTTTCCTAGTCAGATTACTAGATTTAAAACTCTTACTAGAAGAATAATTTCTTTTAATAATTAGATATAATAGAATAGCTAATATATAATACTTAATATTACTTTTTAGTAATATACTTATCTTAATACTTATTATAAGAAGTATCTTACGGATCTGAAATCAGATTACCTTAGTCCGAAAGACTAGGGAAGGCTTTAGATAATTTCTATTTTTCTTAAACTATTCTATAAAGCTATTCTTGAGACTTAAGGAAATACTATAACTATTAATTAGGTACTTTTTATAATAAATATTTTAATTTGAGTATTTAATAGATTACTAGTAAGTAATAATTTTTATACTAATTTTTATACTAATTTTTATACTAATCTTTATTACTTGAATTAATAATACTAATTATAATATAATAAAATATATATATAAATAATAAAGACTTTTATATTCGAATCCGGAAAAGATAAAAGGTCTTTAATATATATTACTATAAGTCTAATAATATACCTCTTTATACTACTATTTTTATACTTTATCTGAATTACTATATAAAGTATATTAGAGCTAATTAGGAGAAAAGATAAGTTTAGTTTACCTTAACTAAAGTTAAAAAGCTTTGGGAGAAATATTGAGATTAGATATTTACTCCTAATAGTTTAGTACTAGTTAAGAAGATTAAATAGCTAGTAAAGAGAGAACTGGATAATTTTAATAAGATTACTTAAATATTAGGGGAATATATATAGCCGGTAAGTTAAGACAAATATAAGAATTATTATTAGAAGAAGCCATATAATATTAGGGACTTATTTATACTTTAATAATAGTATTAAAATATATAAAAAAGGTATTAGTTAAAGCTCTTACTTATAATAATTAATATTCTCTTAATTCTAGTAATAAGTACTAAAATAGAGCAAATCTTTTTAGGTACTTACTATATAGTATTATGAGATAGAATTCAAATAATAGCTAAGACTTTAGAGATAATAGAATACTTAAAGTATTAGAAAAGAAGTAGGATTTTAAGTATTTTTATTAATACTAGTAAGAAGTAATAAGATTAGTATAAAAATTAGTATAATTATAATTATTTTCTTTATAATTTATAATTACTAATATCTTAAAGATATAGTACCTAGCTAATTACTACTTTTACTAAAGAAGTTTCTCAAATATTATTAAGTAGCTATAGTATTTTCTATAACTTATAATTCAGAATTAGATAGGAAAATATATTAGTATAAGCTATTCTTTGGCTTCTTTCTAGTATATATTAGTAGTATTACTACTTTATAGCCTTTTCGAGATTTAGTAAAGAAGTAAAAGCTAGTAATATTTACCTTAGCCTCGGATTCTAGTTACTAAATAGTAGGACCAGGAAAATTAACTCATTTATTATTTCCCTATACCTAACTAGTTAAATTTCTCTAAATAGCCTTTTTGCCCAGTATAAAGAATTTAGTAAGACTAATAAGTATAATATAGTTACTATATAATAATTAGTAATTAATATAAAAATAAATAAAATCCATATCTATTATATAATAATCTAATCTTATAAAATAAGGATCTCTTTTTCTTTTATTAAGTTTCCTATTATATTATAAATTTAATATACTTATATTTCTATTTTAGTTAGTTTTATACTAATCTTTATACTAATTTAAAAAGAGGTTATATATCTTGGCTAAAGCTCTTTATATACTATTAGCCTTTTCCTTTATTTTATTCTCTAAAACTTACTTAATTTCTTTCTCTTAATTAAGCTTTTCCTTAGTCTTTTATATCTTCTTAAACTATATATTATTCTCGGAATTATATTTAATATCTTCTTATACCGGATTACTATTATCCCAAGTTATATATAAGTTACTATACTTACTATAGCCAAGTAATTATTTAACTACTTTCTAATTCTTTTCTTATTATTCTCTAAAGCCAGATTAGTATAAAGATTAGTATAGGAATATTCTAAAAATACCTCCTTAATTTAATACTTATAGTAAACTCCTATACTATTTCCTACTATCTTAATAGTAAAGTCCTCTTATATACTACCAAGCTTATTACCTTATATTTTACTATTATAATTATATCTTAATTTACTACCTTTACTTTCTTAATCTTAGTATAAATAGGGTCTTTTATAAGAGCTTTATTATATTTATATACTTTTATAATATTTGGGTTTTAAGATAGATCTATTAGTACTTTTCTCTTATAAGTAGTAATACGAATAGATCTAATAGAAGAGGCTAGTTAAGATACTATATTAATATGGCTACTATCCTATAATATTATAATTAGTATAAAAATTAATATAATATAAGTATAGACTTATTTTAGGCTCTAGAAATAATTTAATAATAATTACTAATATATTTGGTATACTAATTATAGTTTATTATTATAAAATATATTATAAGAACAATTTATATAGAGATTAGTAAATTAATTAGTATATTAGAATACTAATTTATAAGTTATAATATAAAGTTATATAATAGTATAATTAAGTAGTTAAAAAGAGATTAAAAAATAAGTAAGGTAAGGTAAAATAAAATTAACTTTATAATATAAAATAATTTACTTTTAAGGTATATAAAAAAAAATTTAAGCTATTATTTTATTCTTTCCTATTACTTTACTTTAGCGAATATCTTTTCTTTAACTATATTACTTTAATTCCTTAATTAATCCCTTAAATAACTCCTTCTATAGTATATTTCTTGATTTATATTAATTACTATACTAATTAAAATATAGTAATTATAATCTCTAGTTAATTATTTAATTATAGTATAAACTAAGCAAACTAATAGCAAGTATATTACTTCTAGGAAGGCTCTTATAGGCAAGGCTCTAAAAAAGACACTTGGTAGAAAAGGCTATATTCCTACTATTATATAAAAAAAGAGAAAATATAGGTTTAGACCTAGTAATTAGTTAATTAGTAAAAATATTAGTATATCTACTAACTGGATTTATAGCTAAGGCCCTTTAAGAAATCAGAAAATATTAGAAGAGTACTAATTTATTAATTCCAAAGGTACTATTTTATTAATTAGTAAAGGAGATTTTAGCTCAGGAAAATAGATAAGATATATATATTCAAGCTTTGGCTTTATATACTTTACAAGAGTTTATAAAAGCACTTCTTATTATAGAGTTTAAGTATAAGTTATTTTTCTTAATTATACTAATTTTTATACTAATCTAATTCTAGTAATAAATCTTATAGCTATTTATATAAAGCAAGTTACTATTCAGAAAAAGGATATAAAGCTAGTCTAATAAATGAGATTAGGAATAATAGATATTAGTAAGGTTAGTAAATGTCTTATAGTAATATTATAGGATAGTTAGTTTACTTGGGTTACTAGTAAAGTAACTAGGTCAGGTATTAGGGAATTAACTTTTATATCTAAAGTAAAGCAGTTAGCTAGCTATTAGATTAATAAAATAATAATTCAAATTATTACTTTTTTAATATATTTCAAATTAGTTATATTATTTAAAGAACTAGTATAAAGATTAATTAATTAATTGGAATAGAGAATAGGAGAAACAGATTTTACCGGGCCTCTTACTACTTAAAATAATAATTATTACTAATTATTAATAATTATTAATTATTAATAATTATTAATTATTAATAATTATTAATTATTAATAATTATTAATTATTAACAAATTAGTATAATTATCTAATTATTACTTATTGAGCTTATTAGAGCCCATACTGCCCGTTATAGTACCATTACTAGCTCCTTTAATATAAAATTCATTAAGAATACGAAGTAAGAAGTAATTAAGGATATAAAAGTTATTATTCCGAAATATAAATATTTTAAAGTATTACTAAGATATATTAAGATAATAAAAAGTAAATTCAAGAATAAGATTATAAAGAAAGTATATAATATTTCCCCGGGCTTTATATTAATTTAAGAGGGCTTATTTATAAAGGACTTTAGGGAAGAGAAGAAATAAATATATATATATCTCTACTAAGTTATTCTAAACCTTTTTTTTAAGAAACTATTATAATATTTTTATACCTATATTACTATAATTATATATATACTATATAATACTTCCTCTAGTTTTTAGTAACTAGAGTATACTAGTAACTTATAGCCTTATATCCCTAGTTTTTAGTAATTAGGTAAATATATTTATAATACCTAGTTATATTTCTAGTTTTCGGTAATCTTAAAGATATAATTATATAATACCCGTAATAGCTAGGCTCTAGTCTTAGGTAATCGGGAGAATAGCAGAATTTGTTATAGTAGTTCTTTTATTTAATTAGCTATTCTTTCTTAGTATTTGTTTTATTTTTTATTATAATAAGAATATTACTAGTATCTCTAGTAATAGTAATTATTATATAAATAATAGAAGTTATATTACTATAATATAATATAAGTAATACCTTAGAAATAGTATTTCTCTTATATAGTAATAAATTATCTTTTATACTTTATATAACTTACTTCTCTTATATAATATTAAGTTAAAACAAGCTTTAAAATAGTATAAAAAATTTATAATAACCTATATAAGAGATCTTTTTAAGACTAGTATAAATAAAATAAGAAATATAAGGCTTTAGTATAAACTTCTTTACTTTTAGTAAAGAAGTACTAGAAGTATTAAAAGATATTATAGGAATCTAAACATTAATATTTTATTAAAAGTAAGCTTTATATTAATAATTAAGAGCTATATTTATAGTAAACTTGCGAGCTATTTAATATTATTTAAAAGTTAATAAAAAATAAAGTAAGAATATATTTTAGATTAAAAATACCTTGGATTTGCAAGCCGGAATTAACTTAATAGTAGTATGAAAAGAAGTAGAAGCTATATTTATAATAATTAGAAGCTTAGAAAAAGATCTCTAGAAAAGTATTAAAAAAAAATATTTAATTAGAGGCTCTGGAATTAGTAAAAAGAAAGAATTTATATAGGATTTCCCTAGAATTTAGTAATCTGAGGAAATAATATATATTAAGCTTATTTAGATCGGAATATTAATATAGCTCTATAAAACTCATATATTAGACGAATTTTGCTATTTTAAAGCTTTCTAATTAAGTAAAATAAATAAAATATAATATTATACTTTCCTAAGAAATATATTATAATAAGAATTACTAAATTAGGGCTAGTATAATTACTTTACTTAGTTAGGATCTATATACTTATTTCCTAAAGCTTTATATTTTATTTAAGCTCTTTTCTATTACGGGTATAGTATTTAGGGCTTAAAAAGCAAAATAAAAGGTTTCTTATAAAAATAATTCAAAGCTAAGAAAGAGAAAACTAGAATATAGGAGGCTATAAGGGAATATATATATCCTATAGTATACTAGTCCCGAAGAGACTTAGCCTTCTAAATATCTCTAGTATATTTCAAATATACTTCCCTAGTAAGGCGGCCATATTATATATATCTAGGAGATATCTAATATCTAGTAAGGCATTTCAGATACTAGATATCTGGGAATTATAATATTACTTCTTCTTTTAAAATAAGCTTATCTCTAAGCTTTATAAAAGCCGTTAATCTATCTAATTTCATATTATTCTCTTTCCTAAAGTATTTCGGATATAGCTATTATATATAAAAAGCCGGTGTCTTTATTATATAATCTAGGAGAATTTATTATTATTTCTATATAATTCTAGATAAGTATTATTTTTTATATAGTCTAGCTAGTATTATAGGTTTTATAGAGGTTCTAATATATTAATATTATTATTATAGAAATTCTATAAAACCAGGAGGCTATTACTTAGTACTAAAGCTAGATACTATACTAGATCTTTATCCTAACTAACTTACTAAATTCTATACTTTAGCCTATTTCTTACTAGCTTAACTATAATAACCCGTTTAATGCCATATTCTTGTTTACTATCCTCTAATATTAATAGAGGTAGTTCCGGATTTGCTTAATCTAGTAAAGAATTCTAGAAGTCTTTTTATAGCTTCTTTATATAAAAAACTAAATATATCTTTATAGTTTCCGGTAGTTTCAGGAAAAATAAGTAGTTATACTATTCTAGAATCTCAAATAGGCCCTCTATTTAGTTCTCTAGCTTCTGGCTTAAATAATCGGATTTCTAGTATTTTATAGTAACCTATATTTTATTTCCTGCTTTGAAATTAATCGAATAGTAGTATTTATTAGCTTATATTATATATTATTCCTATACTTATTTTATATAGCCTTAGATAAGTTATTATAATTTATATAATTAATTTACTAATACTTTAGCTTTATTTCTATTTAGCTTCTCTTTAGGTAAGTTAGCTTTAATAGAGAAGTTCTAGTCTAGAGAGATATAAGGCTTATAGCCCTTTTTAGTTATAAATAGGGACTAGCTAATAGTTTTATACTAAAGGAAGGCTTATTAATAATTAATTATAATAACTTATTTATTTTAATTATTCTAGTAATAGTTAATATATAAATATAATCTCTAATTAAAGTACTAATTAATAATCTCCGTTTATTTATTTATTTGGGAATAATTAGCTATAGAGAGCTTAAGCTTTATATTAATTCTTATATAGAATTCGCTACAAAAATCGGATATAAATTAGGGTTTCCGATCTAATATAATTATTTCTGAAATACCTATTTAATATATTATATAAAGTAAAAATAGAAGTACTAGCTATTTGGCTATAATTATATTTTATACGGGAATTATAATTAGGTACTTAAATAAGTAATTTATAAATATAATAACTATATTATGGCCCGATTTGCTTTCTAGATAGCTCTTAAAATCTATAATAATATATTACTATAAGTAATTAGGAACTAGAAAGAAATAAAGTAAACTAGGCTTCTTATTTCTAGATATATATAATCTCTTATAAGTATAGTAATTACTATAGTATTAATTAATATTCTTACCTATAAATAGCTAGTAATATTATTTCTTTAATAGCTAATAAAGCTTTATATATCTAGAATATCTAGAAAGGGGTTTATTATATACTTTACAAATTAGGGCAGTTTATAAAAGTAGTCCGGGAATTATTTCGTTTTCTGTAATATAGAGTCTTTTATAATATAAAAGAAGGCCGTTTTAAAATATCTAGATATTACTTTTAGCTTAGGCTATTATATATAGCTTCTCTAGATCTAGTAATATATAATTATTTTATAGAATCTTATCTATAAGTTATAAACTATTATATTTAGTAAGAGCCTCTAATAATACTTTTATAGGAGCTACTATAATAGAATCTATTAGTAAAGCTTCTAAGAAAATATCTTTTTTCAGGGAAATTATATCTCTAATAGGGATATTCTCTTTTAGAAAGTCTTTAGTATATACTTGATTTTCGGGGCCGAATTCCGGATTAAGTAAGCCGACCTTATAAAGTATTACTATAAGCTATAAGTTATAGATAATTTCCGGATTAATCTTATTTTTAGAAAGAAGTACTTGAGTTTATAGCTTTTTCTTAATCTGGCTCTAAGTATTTACTTTATCTTATTTTTATAATAAAGTATTTACTTACTTATTTAATTTTCTAGAATAATATATAAGCTTAAAGTAATAGTAAAATAAGAGCTTAGCCTATCTAGCTTATTAAAAAGAAAGCTTTTTAGTAGTTATAAAGTACTTTAAGATATAATAATTAGAATAGACCTTAAAAGAAGTATTCTAAAAACTCTTTAGCTTAGCTTTTTATTTCTCTAGTACTTGAACTATAATAAGTATTTCCTTATTATATATATTATAATTAAGCTTTACTAGAAGTATAATTTTAGAAAAATAAGCTATAGGATACTAAAGGCCTATTTCTAGATCTTATTAAAAGAATAGGCTAGTAACTACTTCTTTAGATATATTTATTTCTATTATTATAGATAGATCTAAATTATAGTATTATAAAACTAAAATAGAAATTATAGCTTTCTTTAGCCAAGTAAAAGCCTTTTAATATTACTTGAACTATTTAAAGAAAATATTCTTTTTTATAAGTAAAATAAAAGGTCTAGTAATTTATTTATATTTTCTAATAAAGTATTTATAAAAGTTATAGAAGCCAAGAAAGAACTATATACTCTTAATTATCTTTAGGGATTACTAGTTATATATTACTTTAACTGTATTAGGATTTACTTTAATACCAGATATAGAGATAATAAAGCCCAAATACTTTATATATATAACTTTAAATTTCAATTTCTTAATATTTATTTAGAGGCTAGTAAGATATAAATAATCTAGTACTTTTTATATATACTATTTATACTTTATTAGATTCTCTAAATAAATAAGAATATTATTAAGATATATTATATAAAAGTTATCTAGATATTTAAAGAATATATTATTTATATAATATTAATATATAGCCGGGCTATTTATAAAACCTTTCTAGAGAATATTATATTTATATACTTTATAGTAGATACGGAATATTATTAGCTTCTAAGAGTTCAGGTCTATAGCTATATAATAGAAAGCCTAATAAATATCTAATTTAATATAGATCTTGGCCTTAGATAATTAACTTAAAGTCTTATTAATAAAAGAAAAGAGATATTAATTTTTCCGGGTAATATTATTTAGGTAGCGAAAATTAATATAGAAGTATAAACCTTTATTTACTTTTTTTATAAAAAGAACTAGTAAAGTAAAGGAAGTCTAATTAGCTTTAATAAAGCCCTTAGCTAGATTATTTTCTAAAAAACGCTTAATTTCTAGAAGCTCTTAAGTAGACTATTATTAGAGGAATTAATATCTAATACTTTCGGTTTTCTTTAGGCCTTTAATCTAAATCTTATAATTATATAATTTATAGAAAGAAAGAATATTAGATTTCTTTTTAGAAAAAATAGAGGTATATTTCTTAAATTCCGGAAATAATATTCTTTATAGCTATTAAAGCTCTATTTCTCCTAGTTATTAATTCTCTGGGCTAGAATAGCTTCTTTTTTCCGAGCTTTAAGTTCCTTATTAATCTTATAAATAGAGATTTAACTAATAATATTTTTTTTTCTTGGCTATATAATTAAATACTATAGAAATAAGAATAGCTAGGTCTAATATTTGCTCTTTATTAAGGACCTCTTCTTGCTTCTTTAGCTTTTGCTTAGGTATTATATCTTAATTAGGCTATAGAAGCTTCTTTTCTATAGTCTTATATAATTCTCTCTAATTAGTCCGAAAAAAAGAAAGCTACTTTAGAATAGAAAGTTTTCAGGAATAGCTTATAATAGAATCTTATTAATTAGTATTTTTTTAATACTTCTTATTAGATTACTTCTCTAGCTATTATTATAAAGTACTAATAATATAACCAAATTATATAGATTTAGGCTTGTTCTTTAGTTATATAAGCCTATATCTTTTATAATTAACTAGAATATTAATATATATTACTTATTTTTTACTAAAAATAATATTATAATCTCTAAGATTTAGAATAATTATAAGTATATTAATATTTTATTTATTAATTAGAAATAAGACTTTTATATATTTCTTAGTAAACTTAGCTAGCTTTTTATTAAAACTATATATAATATAGGATAAGAAAAGAAATTATAGTTCTATTTCTAAGAATTACTTTATAAGCTAAATAAGCTTTATATTAATAAAAGTATAACTATTAGCTCTAGTATTAATAAAGGAAAATAACTTAATTCCTAATTTATTTATATTAATAATATAGGATATTATAAGAGTATTTCTTTCTATTAGACAAGTTAAGTTAATCTTTACTAAATCCATATTATAAGTCCCTAAAATAGAGACTTTTTTTAGGGATACTTGTTTCCCGGTTTTATATTAGAATTAGAGCTCGAATTCTCTAAATACTTTACTAAAATAATATATTCTAGTAAAATAAGAACTAAGTCTAGCTTAATTCTAGAAAGAGCTACCTTGATTTCCTTATTATATAAAACTAGATAATATCTAATATAATAGCTAAACTCGTTATAGTTATAGTATTTAATAGTTAAGAGATCTTTAGTCTTTATAGGATATTACTTATATTTATAAAGGAATATATACTTAATAAAAGTAGTTAATATAGGCTTCTTAGATTTCTTTTTAGGAATATATTTCTTAGGAATATATAGGAATATAGTACTAGAAATAAACTTGGGTAAGATAGCTCTTACCTTTTTATATTTTTTAGTCTTCTTATATATAGCCTTAATCTACTAATTATTAATAGTATAGTACTAAGTAAAGCAAGTAGTATTAATAAAAGAATTATTATAATATATATATATATATATATATTAATTCCTAGAGCTTTAGTAAGAGCTTCTTATTTAGTTTATATTTAATATCTTAAAAACTAATACTGCCTTTTATAAATAGTTATAAGAAGAGAATATAGAACTCCTAAAATACTTAACTAGAATATATTTAAAGTTTACTAAAGTTATAGTAAGTATTCTATATCTTATTAGGATTAGAGTATAGTTTCTTTAGGTAAGAATAGAACTCTGAGAGCTAATAGTACTAATTTGAACTATTTTTATTTATACGAGAATTAGTTAGGATAAGAGTATTACTAGTAAGTTTACTAGAAATATAAATAATCTTAAGATTCTCTAAGAAATATAAATTAGTATTTCTTTATAATTTATTCTTAATCTAAACTAGCTAGTTATTAAAGATAGTATAATCTCTAGTAAAAAGAATTAAATCTAGGAGCTTAGTAACTCTAGTATTTCTAAAGGAAGTATAAGATATAAGAGATCCTAGATAGAAATAAACGGGAGATAATTCGGAATTCTTTTAAGAGAGGTTTAAAGTAGCCAGAGCAGGTAAAATAGAAGTAGTTAAAGCTATTATAAGCTAATCTACTATAGCTATATAGCATTTAATATTATTCTCGAGCTTAGTATTATAGAGCTTAGTATTCTCGAGAATAGCTTTATTATAACTATAGGTATTCTTATATAAAATAGCTTTTTAAATATTTTTCTAATAGCTTTTTATAATAATATTAATCTGAGAATAAGATATTAGGTTTCTTAGTCTATTTATATAACTCTCTAGTAGTAATATAGTTTTTAGTCTCTAGAAGCTTTATAATAAAAGCAGAGAATTCTATTTCTATAGACTTATTTATAAATTCTTTAGAAATACTAATAGGATATTTAGTTCGGGAAGAGCCGCTAATAGAATAACCTAAACTAGTAAGAGCTTTACCGGAAGCCTTAGCAGAAGTTAATATAGTTTCTGGTTATATAATATTCTGGGAAATTAACCTATTATATTTTTCCTTTATTATATTCTCTCTAGTAGTCTTATTACCGGCATATATATAGGGCCTATAAGGTTATAGGATAGGGCTTGAGGGTAGTAGTTAGATTACTAGCCTATATATACCTATTACTTTAGGACTTAATTAAAAAGTAGTCTTTTATTTAAGGTTTATTGACTTTCGGGTTTTCGAAAAAGTTTCTAATATATTACTAGTATATATTTATAAAGATATAAATACCTGATTTCTCTAAGGATTCTAAAGCTTTTTGCTTTTATTATTCTGGAGTCTATTACTTGTATTTCTGAGGTTCCGTTATCTTGGCGGCGCCTATATTTCTAATAGTTCTGAATTAGTTTATTTAAAATCCTTTATAGAATTAAAGGAAGTAAGCTTTAAATACTATTATAGGTATAGTATTTAGGGCTTAGAAAGTAAGATAGAAGATTCTTTATAAAGACGATTTAAAGCTAAGAAAGAGAAAACTAGAATATAGGAAGCTGCGAGGGAGTATATATATCCTATAGTACGCTAGTCCTAAAGGGGCTTAGCCTTCTAAATATCTCTAGTATATTCTAAGCATGCTTTCCTAGTAAGGCGGCCGTATTACGTATGTTTAGGAAGCATCTAGTATCTGGCGAGATATCTCAGATACCGGATATCTGGGAATTATAACATTTTCTAGCTAGTTTAATTAATTCTTTTATTACTTAATATAACTTCCTATTTTATAATTTTTACGTATATTACTAGTTTATTAGATCTTTTCTTATTTTTAAAGTCTTATATTTATACTAGTAAATAATATTTTTCTAGGCTTTTTAGGCCTTCTTAATTTATTCTTTAATTTCCTTAAGTTATTATATTTTCTAAATATTTTCTAGCTTTTTATAAGTAATTTTAAGACAAATATCTTTATATAGAATCTTATTCTAATATAAAATAAGGAAAATTATCTAGATATTTTTAGGGCCCAAATATATATTATAATAATAAAAATTTAAAAAAATTTAAATAGAACCTAGTAAGATTATAAGTTCCTAAACTCTTTTATTATTAGGACTAGTATAAAATACTAGTTTATTTATATTATTAATAAATTAATAATAATAGATAAGTTTACTAATATAAAAAAAGAAGTAAAAAAGTAGCTATTAAAAAACTATATTAGAAAGAATAAAAAAAACTTAATTATTTATTTTAAATTAAAAAATATTTATTAGAATTTATATAAAGAATCTAGTAAAAGAAATAAAAGAAAACTTATTATTAATTTCTTTAGAAAGTTAGATAGTTCTTTATTTAGCTTTCTAATTCTTTATATTATTAAATACTTATTTATAAAAAACTAGTTATAAAATTATAATCTATAATTTTATAAAACTAGATCCGGCTATATTTTAATTCATAAAACCTTAAAGGGCTTTAGATAGCCTATTATTAGTATAAAAAACTATAGCCTGAGTAATAGTCTAAATAACTCTTGTATTTATAGCTTATTAAGCTTATATAATAGTATAAATATTACTAGAAAAGTAATTAGGTTAAGTAATATGATTTATAGTAAAAGAAAATATAAAAGAAAGTAATTATAGGGCTATTAGAATAAAAGAAGCCTGGGGTAAAGTAGAACTAGTACCTAGTAGCTATATAGTAATAATAATTAGAGAAATAGATATAATAAATATTTCTAAAAAAAATATATAAGATAAAAATATTAAAAAAAGCTAGGAATCTGAAATATCTCAGATATAAAAAGAAAAGCAGATATAAACAGAATTCTAGAGCTATAAAATTCAAGTTTATTAATATTACTATTTTAGATAAGTAAAGTAATAGCCTCTATATTATATTTATTATTAGTAAATTAATAAAACTTATAATATTAGATATTATTATATTAGTATTTAGTTATAAGGCATATAGTATTAGGGTAGGTTTTAAGAAATAGTAATATTATTTTAAGAAATAAGAATTTAAGAATATAAAATATTTATATAATAAATAAATTTAATAATTTTATTAGTATTATTTTTAAAAGCAAAAAGGGAATTTCGAAAATAATATATTTAATAATAAATAATACTTATCTTAATATATCTAGTTATTTTATAATTAGCTTATTTAATTATCCTATATTATTAAAAGTATTACTAATAAAGAGCTATTCCTAAATAAAGTCCTGAATTATTAGGAATTATATAAGTATTTTTCCGGCCTATATATTATTTATATATTTTATATTTATTAGAATAACTTATTTAAGAATTTTATTTTATATAATAATAATATTATATTTACTAATTAGCTTCTTGAATTCTCCTAATATTAGTAGCTGCCCTAAAGCTATATATATCCGGACTATATATTAGAGCTAATAATAAGCTTAAATATATAATTAGTTATTATTTCTATTAGTATTTCCTATATAAATATTAGCTATATTTATATTATAAGATATAAGCTTCTAATAATATTACTTTAGTATTTCTCTTAATAAAAACTTATTAATATCTATATTAATATATAAGTAAATTATTTATATAAAGCTATATGAGGTTATATTATTTATCCTAAACTAAATAATTATTAAAAATTATATTATAAAGCTTTATATTTATAGGATAACCCTAGTATTATATCTTGCCTAGAGGTCTTATATATAGTCTAAATAGCTTGCCGGCTATTATATTAGGCCAGATCTATTTTTTCTAATTTTATAAATATTTTATAAGTTTATAAACCTATATATCTTATTTTAGATCTATTATATATAAAGTATTAGTAAAGTAATCCGGTTCTATAAGTATTAGTAATTATAATTTCTAGTATAGGCTAGTTCCTAAAAGTAGTTCTATATATACTAATTAGAATTAGTTATATAATCTAGTATTATAATACTAGACCTAATAGCCTTAATAAAAAGTAATATAATTATTAATATCTATTTTTTTTTCTAATAATAAAAAGAATAAGAGGCAAATATAAAGAAATAAAATTACTTATATATTACTAGTATAGCTAGCTTTTCTAAAGCTCTTATTACCAGAATTTAACTTATTAATTCTCGGTATTTTTCCTAAAAATAAAGTAATTCTTTATATATATAATTAATAAATTAGCTATTTACGAGAATATAAAATATATTTTAGTAATAAAAGAAAGTTTAGAGCCTTAATAAGTCCTAAAAAAGTAAAAGCGGTAGCCTATTTAAATATAAATCTAAAGATATTATTATATAACTAAATAGGTAATCTAATTAGAAATTCTAATATATATTTAGATAATATTATATAAATGAGTATTAATATAAGTATATATCTTAATTTCAAATAATAATAGCTTATTATATTTATTAATTAACTAAATCTAGTTCGGTTTAGATATAATATATTTTTCTTTCTTAAATTATATCTATTATATTTATAGTATAATTACCTTGGGATCTAGAAGTTATAATATTATATATAAGCTTTCTTTATAAATAATGAAATATATTAGTAAATAAGGCCCTAACTTTCTAATCTAGGGCAAAATAGTAAAATATAGAAAAACTAACTAGATTACTAATAAACCTTATTAACGGAAATATATATATAAATACTACTATTTATAACCTATAACTCGCCTATTATTTAGCTTACTTTATAATATTATAAATAGTTACTTATTTACTACTTATTTATTTATTATAATTATATAATAAATAAGACTAAGCTTTTTATATATATAAATAATTCTAGTAATTAAAACTATATAGCCATAATTCTCAAGATTCTTAAGTATTTCCTTATTTATATTTCCTAGATAATATAAGATTATAATCTATATATAAAGAAAAGATATATTTAAATATTTTATTCTTATAGTTACTATTAGACTATATATGAATTAACTAAGATTCTATATAAATCTTTTAATTTATTTATAATTTCTTTTTAATTAATATTTATATAAGCTTATTTAGTAATAGCTTTATAATATAATAATAGATTTATTAAAAGTTATAGTATTATTTTAATAAAATCTACTAAGTTATTTAATAGGAATTAAGTTCAGGATATACTTTATTATTATAATATACTTTTTAGTAATATAAGTACTAAAAAACTCGAGTAATATTATCCCCATATGATTTTATTAATTAATTACTAAAAAAAAGTAATTAGCCGGCTTTTTAGTTATTTTAATAGTTTAATTTTCTTATTTATAACCTCAGGAATATGAAAAAAGTCATTAGACCCTATTAATAGCATTATCCTAGAAGGGCTTATAGCCTGTAATTACCTAACCATAGTAATTTATAATAAATACTTAATTTTATATTATACTATCCGGCCTAATTTTGGTACGATTTCATATAGTAGTATAGGCTCTCACTTCATTAATTAGACAAGCAAGCAGCCTTACTATTATTGTATTATCTAAGCCGAAAGTCACGTATGGGTGCTATACCCCTAATTAGGAATTCTGCCTTGGGGAGGAGGGCGCCAGTGCGAAAATCAGAAAATCAGAAAATCACTTTTCGCTTCTCGGATTTGTCCGCTAGCTAGCTGTGGGCCTCAGTAGAGGCAGGAAATTAAGATTAATGGCAAACTGGTGGGGCTCGCATTAAGCTCCCCCTGTATCAGTCGTGTGCTCGTGAAATGAAGGTCCTTCTAATTCGCTGCTCAAGCGACTTCAAATTGTGGCTGCACATAACCTCAGACGTCGCCTCTGACCTTTCTCAACCTTCGGCCTCACAACTGCGCATTCACAGGTTCCTGCATTGCCCTCAATAATACTTCAAGCTGCCCTCGAGGACTTAGTGTCTACTCTATGCCCCTCCAGCGTACCAGGTGGACACAGAACCTCGCATATTCACCCAGCCTCGTCCAAACACTTCGCCATTTTAGAGCCACCTCCTATCCGGACTGGCCACTAGGAGCGTAGTCTATAAAATTCACCCAAAGCCTTGCGATCAAAGTCCTTCACTAGTCAAAATCCACTATGCGTCTCCTCCACTCTCAAGCTCCACGAGTTCATCGGAAGCAAAATCCCGCCCTACGCCATCCTTTCTCACACCCGGGGTGAAGAAGTCTCTTTCCAGGACCTCCAAAGTGGCAATCTCAATGTCGCAGAGTATAAAGGCTTCGACAAGACCAAACAGTGTTGCAGGATAACGGCCGGGGATGGCTTTGCGTTTGCTTGGGTTGACACCTGCTGTATCAACAAAACGAGTAGCGCAGAACTCTCGGAGGCTATCAATTCGATGTTTCGGTGGTATCAGAGGGCTGCAGTTTGTTATGCTTATTTAGCAGATATCCCATCCCATGAGAATCCGCAAAAGGAGTGGTCTGCTTTTAGGACAAGTCGCGAGGGGCTGGACGCTGCAAGAACTAATTGTCTCCGTGCACGTGACTTTTCTCGGTGTGATTGGCAAGAGATTGGAAGCAAATTAAGCTTGCAAGGTCTGGTCTCCGAGGTCACGAAAATTCATCTTGTAGCTTTAATGGGAGGCGATTTAGATTGTTGGAACGCTGCTCAGGAAATGTCGTGGGCCTCAGATCGAACAACGACAAGAGAAGAGGATATTGCGTACTGTTTGATGGGAATTTTTGACATCAACATGCCAATGTTGTATGGCGAAGGCATGAAGGCTTTTATCAGGCTTCAAGAAGAGATTATCAGGATCTCTCACGACCAGACAATCTTGGCGTGGCGGAGTAAACCGAGCCTGTATGGGAGCCACGATGGAGGACTTCTTGCAAATGGCCCACACTTATTTGCCAAGTTAAGCAATGTTGCCAGCTCGGGCTTCGAGGTAGGGGGGAGTCTGGAATAGGCTTCGCTTTTGTTGGAAAAATTTTAGAGCTACGACTGCCAATGCTCCCTCTAAAAAGCTGGAAGACTTTCAACCCTTCCGGTAGACTGATTGCGAAGTATTCGTCAGGTACTTGTTTGGCTTTGATAGGTTGCATCAAACCTGATGAGCATACTTTGCCGGGAAGTCAGGTGGCGCTTTGTCTGTGTCCCACAGCAGATAAACAAAAATCCTTCCAGAGAGTCAAAACAGAAGATTTCTATTATATAAAGGCAGACCAAATTGCAGTGGCTGAGATGACATCGTTTTTGGCAAAGAAAATGGCTCGATATCGATGGGATGGCGAAGAGAAACGTCGGTTCAACCAGGATTTATATATTCGAGCGACAGATTTTCGAACGCTCCCCCAAAAATCAGCTCGATTGAAGGCTACCCACTCAAACCTCCGTTCTTATCAAGAAGCTTTTCATTGGGATCGAATCTGATTCCAACGAGAGCGTTGCAAATCCTTTAATTTAGAGTTGGCTGGAGTAGTGGAATTTGCCTTGATGTGATATTAAATTTTCTCGATGGCGGATCTCGAGACGGAATTGTAGCCACAATTGTTGAAATCCCGAGCGCCGGGAAGACCCTGGAGGATGTTATCCAAACTTTTATCATGGGTTTGGACAGTCATCCCTCCAGTTTGAGTGAATGGCGCAAAGCCTCTGATCGAGTCGTTCTGGAGATACATGCACTGGGAAGAGTTACTGTAAGAGTCAAAAAGGTGGGCAGACCATGGGATCCAGCGCCATGCACACAGGATGGCTACCAGCCCAGTACGGCCAAGACGTTTCGGTTGCGAAATAGAGGCTTGGTACAAACAGGGTTGGGGACCACCCAAAACCTTACTTACGCAGGTGTAAGGTATCTGGTTGATGTAAAATTGGAATAGGATACATTTACGAAACACGAAATCAGGTAATAACACCCCAATCTAATGTTTTCTTCTTTTTTGTTTACCTTCGAGAACATAGTACAGGATCTTCTTTCTGACTAACACCTCTACGTTTCAGTGCTCCATAGGGCAATACGGAAAGGTCTATAAGATAACTCCCTCCACTCAGTTATACGCTCTATTCTCAGGCAGCTGTGCTTTCAGGTGCACATTTTGCACAGGAGACCCCATGTTACACGACACATAGCTAGAGCACCATTAGTCCGGATCAGATCAACTCCTCCCCGGACTGAACCCCGCCAAAACACCTCTACTAATTCTTCAACCTCTTCGAGAGGGACCGCTATTGGAACTTGCAATTGCCGGTGCTTGGTAAGCTGCTAACAGGGAAACAACAACTATTTCTTATACCTTACCCGTTCGTTCCTTTCACCAGTTACCACTGGTGGTTCGTGAAAAAGATTGGGCCATACTAGCGAGTGGGCCAAGTATTTTACATAGTAAATTTATATTAGAGGTACTTCTAGCTAGCTGGCCCATTCGCTAGTATGATAACTAGTGGAAGGAAGGAACGGGTAAGACTGCAAAGTCCCAAACCAAACCAAACATTTTTTCCAGCAAGCGAGGTGTGGAGCACACTGTGGAGTGTTCCTGAAGTAGACTAACTTCAGGGGTTCCGGAGGGCCTGGAGCGCTATCGCTACTAGCAGCCCAGGGCCCACGCAAGGCGCCTTTACCAAGTTCGGACCATCATTCCCTGCCGCTGTCTCCACTCCCCACTCCCCAAAGATCGATCAATAGTCTGTTGTCAAAACTTCTCCTCGCGAGTCCCGAGTATACGAAGTCCCTGTTTGCTTCTCGGGCGCACCGATTGTGCGGCTGAAATGAGGGACGCTGCAACGGGGCCGAGCCGTCTTCTAATTGCAAGTAGTTAGGGAACCACGCTTTGGAGCTTTGGAGCTTCTACAAAGCATTCTTTTCCTTCGCCCTTCTTCACTGTACTTCGTCGGACTTGTTGAATCGTTATGCTCGCCATTTGTTTTTAAGTATTTGCCATCATGCGGACCACACTCATTTTCACAACATTCTTTTCCGCCTTCGTGGCTGCCACTCCTTTACACTTGTTACAAGCGAGAGTCACCGTTGCCATTGCTGGTTACGATTATGCGGGATGTTACTCTGAGGCCACAAGTACGCGAGCCTTCAGCGACCTTTCTTATTACGATGATGGGATGACGATCGAGAAGTGCGCCGCTGCTTGTTCTGGCTATGCGTGGTTCGGTGCTGAGTACGGGCGCGAAGTAAGCAGCCTATCACTTGTATGGATGTTGAGTATAGATTGACAATTCTCAGTGCTACTGTGGTAGTACTCCCAATGCTGGAAGCGCCCAAGTGGAAGAAGCCTATTGCAGATTCCCTTGTCCTGGGAATGCCGCCGAAACTTGTGGATCTGGTGGTCATCTCACAACCTACGCCAAAAGTGGTACCCTTTCATCTGCACCAAGTGCTCCCTCGACATATGGTTCACTTGGTTGCTATACAGAAGCCACAACCGGCCGCGCTCTTTCTAGCGCTGCTTTTGCGGACGACGATATGACCATCGAGATGTGTGCTGCGGAGTGTGCTGGTTTTACAATGTTTGGATTGGAATATCGGCGGGAATGTTATTGCGGGAATGCACTGAACGCCGGAAGTGTTGCTACATCGCAGCTTGACTGCAAGTACTCGTGCATGGGCAACCAATCCGAGAGTTGTGGAGGAGACTCGCGCCTCAACCTGTACGAATTCGGAGCTACTTCTGTTCCAGAGACAATCGACATTATATATGCTTACCAGGGATGCTACACAGAGGCTACGAGAATACGGGCTTTGACTGGAAAGGCATACTTCAACGATTCAATGACAGTTGAAGCATGTGCCACTGCCTGCACAGGATTCACCTGGTTCGGTGTTGAATATGGAAGAGAGGTATATTTATCCGATGGTGCTGAGAAAAATAAGGTTCTTTCTAACAATTTTCTTCTAGTGCTATTGCGGAAATACAATCAACAGCGGTAGTATCCTTGTCGATGGTTCAAAGTGTAGCTTCTCTTGCCCTGGAAATAGCGCCGAGAAATGTGGAGCAGGCAATCACCTTGATGTGAGTTCCCTTGTAAACGGACATAATCCTAAATTTCTTACTGAGAATTTGCAGATGTATGAGTTCGGAGCGACCGCTCTCATAATATCGACAACTTCGGTATCACTCAGCACGTCTTTAGCCGCAGCCACTTCGACTTCGCTCACCCAGACAACCTCCTCAACTGTAAGCAGTTCTGTGGTATCTAGTGCCTCAAACCCGGCGGCCCAAACAACGTCGGCTTCTTCAAGCAGTTCCTTTTCTATATCAAATAGCCCTACCGCTTCCCCATCAACATCAAGCAGTATTTCATCAAGTACGCAATCCTTCTCTTCCCCAACCACCACGAGTGCACCTTCAACTACGACATCGAGCTCTGGCTCTACCACAATCTCTTCATCAGCAATATCGACAGGCACCTGTCTCTCTACCACGGGTCCCTTTCTAGCCAGGGCTACACAATATCTCAACAGCCCATACTACCTATATAACAGACAACTCACTGGAATTCAAGGCACCAGCTGGTGGTATCCATATTACACAAGTTCTACCGCAGCTAAATACACGTGGGCCATCAATAGCAACAGCAATCTATTTCTCGCTCATTCCGCTCTAGTAGGGTATCCTTACAAGTCCTACTTCTATGTCCAAACTGCCGGGACTGGCAGCGTTTGGCCTATGCTCTTGCCGTCAAACAGTCTTACCAGTGGCGTCAATAGCGGCTCTATTTCCTTGATCAAGGCCTGCGTCAACTCGTTAACGGGCGAGCTTACCGTGAACGCGGGCGGAAGGACTCAAATGTTGATTTGCGGCGGGGAGTTGTGGATGTCGAACACCCTGGGATCGGATATCAACCGCGGTGGTTGCACTCAGATGTTTCCCACCATTGTGCCTGCTTCTTGAAAGATGTTTGGTCTGGAGCCTGAGTGGGTACTACTCGGTTTATATACTGCATGGCAATCAGCGTACTTTTCGTTGTCCTATACTATCCTTTCTTCTTACACTATTACATCACTATATAATACAAAAAACTTAATCACAATGCATTCAGCACTTTTTTACTATGCTGTTGGATGCTTACAATCACTTGGAGGATCCGCCAATTGCACCGCGCCAGTTACAGGATTCGCAGCTACCAAGATGCCGGACGACGGGAAGGAACTGAAATCTTGGCATCTCCCTAAAAGGGGGAGAGGGCAACATCCGAAGTCACGCACCCCATCCTCGTACGGCGATCGTCGCTACTTGTTGCTCAGCTTTTCACGGCCTCGCCAACGGTCGAAGGAAGAATATCATTGATTTCCCACCCAGCCATGCAGTATATTGTCTGGATTTACAGCCTCTCATCCCTCGTAGTCTCTTTAATCGATAACGTTGGATATGGCTTGTGCTGTGTCTCTGGCCCTGGCTTGTAAGGATCTCTATACTGAAGTACTTAACACTCCGTGCATACTATTAATTGATTATCATCCCCCCTCTCGATCGGCTAGCGGCCGACTCAGTGACTAAATCAACGAGGGTTGCGAGGTGATTTGGTAGGCGAGGGTCCCGCAAACAAGAGAGGGGGAGGGGAGACGAAGAATCATGAATCATGGCACTTTAAGTCATTTCTGGGCTCAAGAGGTTGAGATATTCACTTGGGTGGACTTGGTGGAATGGCGTACCGAGGGTTTGACTGTGGTCTTGAATTTGTGGTGCTGCGGAGGGATATTTGGCCTTGAGTATCTCCAAGCATGAGGCGGGAATTGAAGGGCAACTACATTCACAGAACAGCATTTATAACAGACTAAAACCCCATTTTGTGCTCACAAATAACCTCTATTGTGAGTAATATCTTAGTGCCCAGATATTCATGTATAGGGGATTCAAAGCGGCATGACTTACCGCCTTGTTGCGCTCACGCAAGAGAGCATTGAATCATTACCAAAACAGCATAGTCTCTGCTTGTACCAAATATTCAAATTCTTCGCCACGTAGAGAGCTCACACCCAGGTAAATGTGATTCAATTCGTCTTCCCCCCCTGAAATTCTATCCTCTTCGAGAACTCCTCGCTCGAGTACAAATACTCCCTCTTTCTCAAGAAAGTCCCTTTCTATCCTTCCTGACAACCAACCGAACCTCCCACTACTTCTACCGATACCAAACAACATCCCAAACTTGAACAACCAAGCCTTACTCGAACCCACAACAACCCAAGAACAAAAAAAATGTGCGACTGGGAAGAATTCCAATATACTTGCGGCCACGACACCAAAAACTCCACAGCTACTGCCACTTCGCGCGCACCGATCCCTACCACCAATGTTTCGGTGTCAAGACCATCATAGCAACTTGGATTAACAATGTAGCGTGCCAGTCATGCATGGATGCTATGAAGGCTGCGGCTATGAAGAACGCTGCACAGGGCAGACGTTAGGTACCTAGCCGGGACGAGCACGCGGCGGCCGCGGTTTTCAAGGACGCAACTGCTTCCAAGACCAAGGAGGTCACCATCAAGGCACGCGTGGGGTTCTTAGTGTGGTGGTAGCTTGGGATCTTGCATGACTATTTGATTTGTGGACTGGGGTGCGCGGTGCTTTTGCGTTGACATTACATCAACGAGCAACTCGCTCAGGCGTTGCGCCTCAAAAGTTAAATGGCAGTGGACGGAGACAGATATCGCTGTACACTACTGCCTGCATGGACTTGATAGGCTCAATAAAAAGCGTTGCGTCACTATTTCCCTTGCTTAATCGTGAATAGTAAGAGGACGTAAATCAAGCAGAGCACGGTGAAGGATACCAGCTTCACTTGCATGTTACATAACTGCCATTGAGAGAAACCCCACGTGTATCTCATCTGGGTTCTTGAAACGTCAAGCGTTCGACAGCCGGTAGGGTGATGAATCACTCCCTTCTCACAATTGACACAAGCTTTCATAAATGCATCTCAATTCCTGCATCTACGACCTGTTCCGGATCCGGATCCAATTATCATAACAAATCTTCGTCCCCCATCACCCCGCGAAGGATCTCCATTCATGCATCATATACCGCCATATACCGCTTCTTCACCCATTCTTTTCTTTTCCCCCAGCCCTAATACAAGCAATCTGGTTGGGCCTACCCATCTCGAAAGCAGCAAATTGCAATTCTAAAAACACAAGCTCCCCCTCCACGAACTTTCTCTTTCCTGCCATTTTCCATTCGCTCATTCTGTTCCATTCCCTTTCTGTTGACACAATGATGCCATTCCCCGAACGCCATATAAAAAACGACCCCATTCAGAATGCTGGAGAGGGGAAAAAAATCAAATCGCGATTGAAAAGCAAATCTTTGTACGCGCATGCAGAACGCAAAGAAACCCAAACGCCGGTATGTAAATCTCGTCTTTTTCGAGTGCTTTTGGTAGGATGGTAGGATCGATGTGATGCCACGCGCGATTGTTGTACAAGTCAAAGAGGAATGAGGTTCGTCGTCAATCTCAGTTCTTTGGGGAGCTGGTTTTTGTTAGTCTTACTTTTCGATTTTGGATAGCAGTTGAGTTCTGGCTTACGTTGGTGAGAATTGAGGACTAGTAGGAGAGTATGAAGGAGATGTTGGAGAGTACTTCGGAGACGTGACGGCTCCTTGGTATTGAGGGCTCGTCGGAGAGAAGTTCGGACTGCTTGGGCTGTAGACAGGACTGGTTGGGGATAGTCCAGAGCCTGGAGACACCTTGGTCCCAGCGAAATTAGGCGAAGATGGACTATAGTTGGGGGAGGTTGGAGAGTAGCTGGGTGACGTTGGAGAGTATGAAGGACTGGACGGCGAAACATGCAGATTTGGAGATGTCGGAGAGTAGTTGGGAGATGTGGGAGAGTATGATGGAGACGTGGGCGACACGAATGACGGCGACGTCGGGCTATAAGCCGGTGAGGTCGGCGTGAAAGCCGGGCTGACAGGCGAGAATCTGGGAGATGCAGAATATCCAGGGCTGGCACCACCCATGAGCGGGGAAGTTGGGCTGTAGCCAGGAGATGTTGGGGAGAATCCTGGAGAAACTGGGCTTGTGCTGAAAGGTGAGGAAGGAGAGTATCCAGCACCACCGGGGCTCCGTGCAGCGCTGTAGGGACTCATGCTGTTGTTGTATCCTCCGTCGGCATACACAGTTGCAAATCCAGCAGGAGTGGCGCCGCCGCCGGTTTGCATAGGTGAGAATGCAGAATAAGGGTCTGGAGTACCCATGTACCCATCAGCAAGAGGAGATGCAGAGTCATAAGGCGTAGCAGCGCCGCCATCAGCGCCCTTAACAGACAGACCATGCATTAGACCCATTCTGCTGTTGTCAGAGATGACCGTCTCGAGCATCTTCGGATCAAGAAGAACATCGAGCTCGCCAGTTCCCATAGGTGCCAGTTGACCAAGCATGACGTTTTCAGAGATACCGCGACAATCATCAAGTTCACCCACGGCGGCGGCCTCAAGAAGAATCTCAACAGTCTCTTCGAAAGAACATCTCATCAGGGCACCGGTATCGGCACGATTGATACCGTGACGGGTGATAGCCATCAAATGACCACGAGAAGTCATGACATCAACCAGGAGGGCGAGATGTCGATGATTGACGTAGGAACCATCAAACGCCAACACCTGTGTCAACTCTCGCATCAGTGCAGAACGAGTTGCCTCGATACCAAAGACCTCAAAGACCTGGATGAAGTGATTGGAATAAGTGCGGGTCGTGTCCACACCAGGGACGGTCAAGACGGCGGCAAGAGCGGTACCAGTTGTATCGAGATACCATTCGTCGCAACGATCATCACCCTTCTTGGCGAGCAATGACCCGTCAGGAAGAGTTACAAGCTTGCTCTCCATGTTCAAGAAAGCACGCTCGATGCCAGGAACACCGCGAAGAGTCAATGTATCGAGGATATGAGCCTCGAGACGTTTGAGCATGATGTCTTCCTCAATCTCATCATCATCGTACTTGGAATCGCTTTGCTTGATCATGCGAATACGGATGACTTGCTCCTCAGCATTGTTATCACTAAAGATAACGGCCAAATCCTTAGGGTAATTCTCCTTGATCTTACTCGCAACATCCTCAACCTTCAGTCCCTTATCCAACATCTTCTGGCGATCGAGGATCAGCCGAAGTAGCCATCTGGATTGGTTCTCGATTTCAGTCGATTCCTCTGGAATGATGAAGTAAGACTCGACCATATCCACATCGTCCGCGATACTTGTTTCCATGATGTCAGGATCGTGATAGATTTCGGTAGCATGAGTGACGGAGCGCAAATTGGTGTGTTCAACCTCACTACGCAACAACTTTGCAGTCTCCTGGGTCGCATTCTCAGACTCTTGGTACACGACCATAGAGGGTGTCTTGATATTCGTAGCGACATTCAGAATTTCCTTGAGACGAGGAACACCCAAAGTGACGTTCTTAGACGACACACCAGCAAAATGGAAGGTGTTCAGGGTCATTTGGGTAGCTGGTTCTCCAATAGACTGCGCAGCGAGAACACCAACCATCTCACCGGGGTTGACCAGTGCTCTAGTGAAACGACTCTCAAGCTCTCCAAGAACGTGGGCAAAGGCAAGCTTATTAAGACGCATACCAAGGGCGACACGCTTGTAGGCAAGGCGAGATCGTAATTGTGCCTTGATCAGCAGGGTAGCGTTATACTGTGCCTCTACAGACAATGAATCATCTCCTCGGACGATGACCATTCGCTCAAGAAGTGCTTTAACCTGAGGGATGACTTCGGCTGGATGAAGATCGCTTCGCTGTGCATCATCAACGTGGAAAAGTCTCTTCGCAGTATCGATGATTCGGACAACGTTCAAAGGAAGCTGCATCATCTCATCGTCCTTCTTTTTGACATTGACATCGCGGAGCATTACGCGATCAGCCTTGAGCTGCTCCCACTCCTCATCCAAGAGCTGTTGCACTCCGAGATCGCCAGCAAGCTCGTTTGCGTGTTCCAGAAGATCAGAAGATATGGGGTTCTTCTCGTCCATAACGTCCAGGCGGTAACGATCCTCGAACTTGGCGTCGCTCAGGTTGATGGAATCTACCTTCTGCTTCTCGATGAAGACACCATCAAGTCCATCTTCACCATAGACGAATTGAACAATGTCTCCAAGTGAGTTACGGACTGTACCATCGTACTTTGCCATTACATCTTCGAGTGCCTTGACAAGACGACGTTGAATGTAGCCTGTCTCGGCAGTCTTGACAGCAGTATCGATAAGACCTTCACGGCCAGCCATGGCGTGGAAGAAGAACTCGGTGGGCGTGAGACCCCGAAGATATGAGTTCTCAACGAATCCACGAGACTCGGGAGAGTAATCATCCTTGGTGAAATGAGGCAGGGTTCGGTACTTAAAGCCGAAAGGAATACGCTTTCCTTCGACTGACTGTTGACCGACCAACGCAGTCATTTGGGAAATATTAATCGTGGAACCCTTGGATCCAGATCGCGCCATGGTGACAGCGTTGTTGAGATCCTTCAAGCTGGCCTCAGTTCTGGTACCCGCCTTGTCACGGGCGGTGTTCAAAGCCTTGGAGACTAGAGATTCGAAAGTCTCACGGACATTCATACCCGGAAGCGACTCAAGCGTGTTAGCGGTTGCTTTCTGTGTAAGATCAGCGACCTCCTGCTTCTGAAGATTGATAGCCTCCTCAATCTTCGCAATCGTCCCCTTGTCTGGTATCGTATCACCAATACCAATACTGAAGCCATTGTGCAGAAGCCAGTAGTTGACAACGCGTTGACAGCCATTGAAGAATGCCATAGCAGCAGCTGGACCCTGCTCATTGAAGACGATGTGAACGATACCACCCCCAGTAGCTCCAACGTTCTTCTTTGCCAGGAGGCCAAACATAAGCTCGCCCTGATCAATAAGAAGACCGTCATCATTCAGAGGCGCGTCTTCTCGGTTGTCATTGGCCATATGGAGGTTGACGATCTTCGGAATGATCATGCTGATAACTTGCTTGCCGGTCCATCTGGGACGTGGCTTCAAGATGGCTGGTTGCGGAATAATGCCATCCCAGTCAGGGACCCACAGCAGAATGTTCATGAGAAGATCCTTCGTAATGAATGTATCTCGGCGGCAAAGCTTGTAAACACCAGCGAGAGTATCTTGAACAATGCCCATAAGTGGACCGTTTCGTTGGGGCGAAACGATGTTCAATGGAACCATGCAAAGCTGCATAACCTCAGCTCGAGTCTCCTCGGTCTGGGGAACGTGCAAGTTCATCTCATCGCCGTCGAAATCGGCGTTGTATGGAGAAGTAACAGACAGGTTCAGTCGGAAGGTCGAGTATGGCATGACTTTCACTCTGTGACCCATCATGGACTCCTTGTGCAAGGAAGGTTGACGATTGAAGATGATAAAGTCTCCATCAACAATGTGTCTCTCGACCTTCCATCCATATTCCAGAGAGATAGCACCTGCACGCTTGTGATGTCGCAAATCAATTCGAGTGCCATCGGATCGAATGACGTACTTGGCACCGGGATGCTCATTTGGCCCGTTCTGGACAAGTTGATGCAGCTTTCCGATGTTGTACGGGGTGACAGTTTCGGGGTAGGTGAGAGTTCGTGCAATACTGCGGGGAACTCCAACTTCATCCAGAGACAAGTTGGGATCACCAGTAATGACCGTACGTGCCGAAAAGTCGACACGCTTTCCCATCAAGTTACCACGAAGACGACCCTCCTTGCCCTTTAGACGAGCGCGAATGGACTTGACAGGTCTGCCAGACTTCTGCAAAGCTTGAGGCTGACCAGCGATATCGTTGTCCATGTAAGTAGCAACGTGGTATTGCAGCAGATTCTCGAAATCCGCCAAAATATGCGCGGGGGAGCCTTCCTGTTGAGCTTGTCGAACGTTGCCATTTGCACGAATGATATCACCAAGCTTGTACGTCAAATCATCCTCTCCTCGCATGCCTTGACCCGTACCATCCATCGAAATACTCGGCCGAACAGGTGGAGGAGGAACTGGAAGAACAGTGATGATCATCCACTCGGGTCGCGCATAATCGGTGCTCAGGCCGAGGTCCCCAATTTCAGACGTTGAAATGCTTCGAAAGACATTCAAAGCCATCTCTGCAGTGATTTGTTTCTTCTCGGCCGTTGCGCCATCATTGTCTTCATCCTTTGGAACCTTCCATGTACCCCAGAGCTGCAAAGCCTGCTGGCGCACTTCGGGTTGAGTATTGCCACATCCACCATGCGCGCGCTTTGCGGCCTCCTTCGGATCCTCATTGAAACCATCGTCATTCGCAGCCACATCGCTATCACAGATCATCTTGGGCTTGCAAAGTCGCCAGATCGTATCGAACCTACGCTTCGGGTCTCGAATCGAAACGGCTGCCTTGTACGCTGGATTACTCTGAGATTGTGATGTTAGCACAAAGGAACAAGTACGCTACCCACACTACGTGGGAGAACTGACCCTGTCTAGCTTGACTCTGCCACAGTTGTGACAGACGATCTCCAGCAGCTTCTTAGTCTTCTTAAGAAAGCCGGGGTGAAAGACAGGCTTCGCCAACTCGATGTGGCCGAAGTGACCAGGACACTCAGACATATTCTGATCGCAGGTAGCACACTTGAACTGCCGATCGATGGAGCCCAGGCGCGGGTCGTTCAATCCTCCATCCCGAGGCTTCAGCTTGCTCTCGTCCATCGTCTCAGGATATAGGATGTGAGCAACACTCATGTTCTTGATCTCCTCCGGCGATAGAAGCCCGAACTGGATCTCTTGGATTGTACGCAGCGGCGCATCGCTGTGCGCGAAGTTGAGGTTCGCCATGATGACGGTTGATGAGTCCTAAGGTGAACTCGGGCGCGGGGGGCGAGGGATTATGGGGAGACGACACGACGCGCGCGGTGGTCTCAAGGGAGTCGCAGAGGGCTAAAGGACTCGAAGCTCGATGGGACAGGCAGAGCGACTCGATGCGCGGGATGCAAAAGAGCGTAGTTGTCGCGATGGCGCTGATGGCAGCCCAGGGCGAAGGCCCGATGGCAAACCTTCAGTTCTCTGACCGCGAGATCTCCAGCGATGCGACGGGGACGGCGTAAAGAGTGTAGTGACTTTCTTTCTCGTGGGAAAGAACTTCAGAGAGGAATGCACGATGTCTGACGCGCGATTCCGGCGAGTTGGGGGTGATGGTGTTGATGGATGATTGTTTGGGCTCAAGGCGACTCCGAAGTTCTTTCTTCAACTGCGCTTGCGGCTGAGAATAATGGCTAGCCGGAAGTGGACTAGCTTAAGGCTGCCCTGATTCGCTCGCGTAATTTGGGCTTAGTTTGTCAGTGGCGTGCGTTTGGGAAAATCTGACATTTGACTCATACGGTGAATAGGGGTGGAACATATGCACAACGATTCGCTGAGGCTTCTCGATAGGCAGGCAGCCCAGCTGGCCTGCAGGAAAAGGGGGGAGGATTCTCAAAGTCACATGACGTAGCATCAGGAGTGTACCCACCTTAAGGTAAGGTATGGTTCATTTGCTCTCCCATCCCTTTCAAGAACGTTCAAGGCTCTCTGTGGTAGGTTATCGAAATAGTTGATGATGAAATTTGAGACAAGGCGGACAAGATCTACAAGAACACGTGTGAATACATTCAGAGAAAGGGAGAAGGGTTCTTAAGGTCACATGACAGAACGTCACGAGTCTGATCTGTCTGCTCTTCCCTTTGGAGGTTGATGAGGCCCTCTGCCACGGCAAATTGGTATCTTGGACTATTTCAATATCGTAAAGTCAGTCAAGATATACGGAGACCGATGTACTGAATTCACATGGGGCGCCAGTCGACATTGACTAGGTGCAATCTGATCTCCATCGGGCTGAAATTTCTGAGGATATTTCTCGTTTTTTGTCCCTCTGCATATTTTGTCCAAAGACTTTGGATTCGAAAATACCTGTTTGGGTGGTGCTAGGATGTATCGGCTTGAGTCCAAGCCTATTTCCTGTCACAACATTGAACATTGTAAAGATTGACGTGTGCAGAATCTCTATTATTTATTTGTTATCTGCTCTCGAGCTATCTAAAGTCTCATAATCATGTAAATAATACCTACCCCAACGTGGACATAAAAAGCGGTACTCGTTGCATTGTCCCGGGTCCAGATGGAAATTTCGATACTTCATCTCCAAATGCACCCTTGAGTTATGTTAAGATGACATTAAAAGTCAAGTCAAATTCCTTATTAGCCTCAAATCTTTTGAACTTTGCTACCCTCTCACTGGGATAAAGCTCTAGCCTAGCTTTAGACTTGACATTGAAACCACAGTAGCCTTTTTTTCTTGTCTGCCGTGAAATGCTCTAGATTCTTCCGATGAGAATCTCAACTTTCTATTGGTGTGGGAGACGAATGCGAACTGAATCGATTTTCGATAAGCGAAAGCGAGTCGATGCATTCGGCTATTGGAAGCTACTATGGGACAGGGGCAGGCTTAAATGCGACACAAACACAGTCAGCTTTTACATTTAATAAGCTGCGTCCGCTTTCGAACCTTTGACAAGAGCCATCCTCAATACCTATACCTCTACAACTACAAGATGCTTACGAAGGAAATGTTGTCACCATACCTGCCAGTTAATTGGTCATGGCTGCTACTTACCGCCGTCGTAGCTTATTCGTCCTTTTGGATACTGAAATTCATCCAGCATCGACGTTCCTATCACAACCTTGTAAGTTTGAAAGAACCAATCGCCCTTCTTTAAAGCTATCTATTTACCAATTCCTACAGCCTACGCCACCCCATAGCCTACTTTATGGAAATATACCCCAACTGCTAGAGGCGAGGAAGAAATTCCCTCCAGACATGCATCCTCTAGCATATTTCACTTCCATCGCGCAAACCTACAACATGCGGGGCCTGTTCTACTTAGACACATACCCCATCGCAGAACTAATAGTGGTCATCATCGACCCCGACGTAGCAAAGCAAATCCAAACATCGCCCAAAACGTTCACTCGACATCCAGAGGCTCTCCGGTTTTTAAAAGATGTGCTCGGCGCCAAGGGGATCTTCTTCGCACTTGGAGAGACCTGGTCTCGGACTCGAGGCTGGTTCAAACCAGCTTTCTCGATGTCCCATCTCTTAACCTTGGTACCAGGGGGCATACTCGAGGAGACATTGGTGTTCAAGGAAATTCTTACCGAGCTCTCAGCTTCCAAGCGGAAATTCCGCATGTTTGATCTCCTGCAGCGCCTCACATTTGACCTTATTGGACGGACAGTAGCCGATGTCAGGACCAGGTCTCAGACGGAATACTCTGCTGTTCAGGTTTGGCACAGCAATGCCATTCGTGCGGTCCCCGATAAAGGCAATTCGATTTGGAAGCGGCTTGCGAAGACTATTATATTCTATTGGAGCATAAGAAATCTAGATAAACATCTGTTAAAGATGATCAGGGACAAGTACAAAAATGGGCGGGAGAATGATAGGGATATGAGTATTTTAGACTTGGCATTGAGGGGATATTCACGAGATAAAGGAACGCTTGATGACGGCAACATGGCAAGAGTCGATTTGGATCCCGAGTTCATGGAAATCGCTCTTGATAAGTAAGAGTCTTCCGTTTCCTGAATCTAGTGCTTCACCCTGCTGATTCTGGTCTAATTCGCAGCGCAAAGACTTTCTACGCTGCAGGGGCTGACTCAACACCCTACGTCCTCGGAGTGAGAACCTCTTCTTTCTTTTCACCTACCCCAATATCACTTACAACCATCCACAGTACATTTACTACCACCTCACCAAAAACCCCAAAATCCTCTCACGCGTTCGCGCAGAGCACAACCAGGTATCTGGCAACCACATCGAGACAACACTCTCCAATATCAAAGCTAAACCCCACCTCCTAAACGACCTTCCTTTCACCCAGGCCATCCTCAAAGAAAGCCTCCGCCTCCACCACATCGGCGCCATTCCCCGAAAAGCAGTCCCCGGCAGCACCGCCACTTTCGAAGGCCGTACCTACCCCATCGACCACCACATGCTCCTCATTCTCGGGGGGTGCCATCCAGCGCGATCCTCGCTATTTCTCCTCCCCGAACACCTTCGATCCAGATCGCTTCCTACGACCAGATTTCCACCCAGATTCGAAGTCGGCATATATGCCATTCGAGAAAGGGCCCAGAGATTGTATCGGCCAGCAACTGGCTCTATTAGAGATGAAAATTGTGCTTGTTTTGACGCTGAGGTACTTTGATTTCGAGACTGTGTATGCAAAGGATGCGGTGAAGGTGGATGGGTGGGGTGATGAGGCGTATGTTATGAAACCGCTGTCTGGCAAGCCGAAGGATTTTCTTCCTATGCGGGTGAAGTTGAGGGAAGCATAAGTAGTGGTATTCATATCTTTCATTTATTAAACGTCAGCCAGAAACTTCTGTGACTCTTGGGCTTTTTATACGTCCAGACAATATTTCTTAGGGTGCACTCATTATTCGTCCATCGCCCACACATCCTCACAGGCAGCATCTCCATCCTACCTCATCGTCACAACCTCTTCCGCACTCGTCGGATGAATCGCCACAGTAGCATCGAAATCATTCTTCGTCGCCCCCATCTTAATTGCAACCGCAAAACCCTGCAACATCTCACCCACACCCAGTCCAATCAAATGCAGACCCACGACCCTCTCCTCCGTCCCCTCACACACAATCTTAAACTCCGTCGGGTTCCTCTTCTTCTCCTCTTCTGGAAACGGAACATAAAACATGTTCGTGAATTTTGTATGATAGACTTTGATGTTGGAGGTGCCGAATTTGGAGATGGCCTGGGGTTCGGTGAGTCCAATGGTTCCGACTTCTGGATGGGCGAAGACGACGGTTGGGATATTTTCGTAGGGGAGGTAGGAGTGTGAGAGGTGTGGGGGGCCGAAGAGGCGGTTAGAGAGGTGACGGCCTGCTGCTATTGCAACTGTTCATTATCAGCAAGGATATCCGGGAGATTGAGGGATATTGCTCACCAGGAGTCAACTCCAACTGTCCCGTCACATCCCCCAAAGCATAAATGCCCTCCACACTGGTATTCTGAAACTTGTCTACAACCACATACCCCTTCCCATCTGTCTTGACCCCTACCATCTCAAGCTCCAAACTCGCAATCTCAGGACTCCGTCCCACAGCCCAAAGCAACTCATTAACCTCCATGCTTTCCCCACCGTTCATTACCAACCTCAACACCTTCTCCCCTCCCTCCACACTAACCTTCTCAACCCTCTCAAACTCCTTATACCCTCTATGAATCTTAACCCCGACACTCTCATACCTCGCAGTCATCGTCTCGGAAATCGTCGGGTCGAAAGACCTTAGAAACTTGTCTCCTCGGATAAACATATGAACTTCAACGCCGATAGCATTCAGCATCCCCGCCATCTCAACAGCAATATACCCCGCTCCCACAATCGCAATCTTCTTCGGCAGTTTCTCCAGTGCAAAGAAGCCCTCATTCGTGATCCCCAACTCCGCCCCTTCAATCCCAGGAACAATCGGGTATCCGCCCGTAGCAATACAAATATGTTCCGCTTTAAACGTCTTCTCCCCACTCCCATCTTCGAGGGAGACGGAAAGGGTTTTTGGGGAGACGAATTGGGCGGTTCCATGCACGAGCGTGATTCCTTCTCGCGACCAGTTGGATTCATAGGCTCGATTTAAAGAGAGGATATTAGCGTCGCGCTTGGCTTTGAAGGAGGCAAAATCGAAGGGGATGTTGGCCGGAGTGGCGAAGCCATAGTGTGTTGAGTCGCGCAGGGCTTCGGCCATGGAGGCGAAGTTCCACGTTATTTTCTTGGGGACGCAGCTTGGGGATGTTAGATGATGAAAACTGAAGCGACGACGAACGATTGAGAGAATCGAAGACAATGCTTGGGAAGAGACAAGTGGAGATCAGGAACCAATTCAGTCCAGACGAAACCCACTCCAATACCCAAGCAAGCGATGCGAAGTTTAACCCTCCGCCCCCCCCCCCCCCCAAAAGTTTCCCGCGCACAAGAAAGATTTTTCAAGCAGAAACCAATTTCCCCCAAGTCATGGGGCACGTGTGAAAGATCGGTCACTTGGTCAAGCTCTCTGCACCCCTGACGCACTTCCGCTCCGCCTCTTCAGAAACAAGAAAGCAAACCCACCCAACATTAACGCAACACCCCCCACTAATACCATTCTCAATCAGCAACGTCTTCTTGCCATACCAACCAGCCGCTCTTCTTGCCTACCTCTCTCACATATCAGCACTGACCCCAATCTCAAGAGGGCTGCTCTCCCACAGGGGCTGGGAGAAGATAAATCCGAGGAGAAAAGAAGTAGACTTACGGTCCCCGAACCACCACTTCCGCCTCCAATAACAATATACTCAAACTCCTCTGGCTCTGTTGAGATCGGCGCCATCGTGTTTAAGCCTCTTTGTCTCACTGTCCTGGATGTTAATCTTATGTTTGCATGTGAGAATTCCGCAACCGCACGACGAGGCTGGAAATGAAAAGACAAGAGAAGCAAACGAGAAACGGAACGTCGCATACCTATGGACGACCCTCGAAAACGATGGAGTTGATGTAGGCGGCTGGTTGATGAGAGTGCAGGATTCCATTGGAGGGGTTGAGTAAGCAGCCCGCAGGATGCGCCAATGGGGAACAAGGTCGTGATGAGAAATCACCACATGCTTTGACCGCCTGGTAATCAATAGTTATACGGGTACATGTTCTGAATGGAGAAAGCGGTACCAGTTTCCATTTTGAGCATTGGGGGCACCAGGAGGTACATCAGCCTCTATTTCACTGAACCCCTTGTTTTGGTAGAACGCCAAGTCCTGCTGATGAACACCCAACTCCATGCAATGCAAAAAGATTCAAGGGAGCGCAGAGAATTGGGGAGAAAGAAGAGATCACCGCCTCCGACTCTTAACCTTCTTCTTCCCCTCCGCATCACTCCCACCCACCCCCTCCTCCCCCAGCCCATAATCCACCCCCTGCCCACTCGGACTTTTCCTCCGCATCTCGCCCCTCCCCACAGCAACAAACTCCTCCTCACTCTCACTATCAATCAAATCCAATTGTACCGGCATCCTGAACGCACTGATCCCCTCCTCATCAACAATCTCACCCTTGACGGGCTCTACAGTCAACACATCCACCTCTTCATCCTCCAGATCTAGTCTTCGTTTATGGATTTCCTCTTGCGGGTGGATATCGAATTCGTCTTCGTACTCGATGTACTCGACATTCTCTTCTACTTCGACGAAATCGGGCGCGAGTGCTGACCAGCGTTGCGAGGGCATGATGGACCAGATGTGTATGCGGCCGCTTTCCAATCCGCAGGCAGCAATGAGAGGGCGGTGAGGATGCCATTCCACGACTCCATGTTCCTCCTTCGGTCCTTCGAGGATCTTGACCAAAGAACCGTGATTTCGTTCCCAGATGTAGATATCGTGGTTATTGTACGTGCTCGCCGTGACATACTCCCCTGTAGAAGAGAACGCAACATGGTTCCAGCTCAGCTTGTTCACCACATCCTGGAACTTATGCTCGACTTCTATATCTATCGTATCTGGATCAAGATCCGCAGCTGAGAGGTTTGGGAGTTGTATGGTGCGGATAATCCGATCTTGAGCATTGACTACCACATCTCTCCCCGAACCTGTCAAGCGTAGGTATATCACAACGCCCGTGCAGATCTTCGTAGAATAGATGGTTGTCCTCGTAGAGACCTCGATGATGTTCAACCACCCCTTGTTCGTGCCAGCCAATATGTGTTCACCGCTCGCCGTAAAGACTGATACGGTTGTGGTCTGCTTCGCATCCTGCGCAGCCTGTTTATCAGAAATCGGTTCGTCTTCATCGTATTGATTTCGTTTGGGCGCAGAGGGGAGATTCGACTTGATGACCTTGGGTCCAGAGGCGTCAACGAGCAATGGCTGGTCCTCAAAAAGACTGACTACGAATATCAAACTATCCCCAACTCATTAGTCCTTCTCCCTCAATCTTTTCTCCCAGAAACCCACAAATTGGGAGGAAGAGAACTCACTGATTCCAAGGATGCAACTCTGCAATATAAACCGGTGCCTCAAACCGTACACTCCTCACAATGCTCCCCGTACTCAAATCCCAAATATTACACTTCCAATCCTGGCTACTCGTCAAAAGATACCTGCCATCCCTACTCCAACTCAGACTCTGCACTTGCCTAGTGTGTCCCTTAAGTTTTCGCGCCACGCCGTTGGTCTCCACGTCAAAGATCACGACGGTGCCGTCGACGCGCCCCGCGGCCAGGAAGTCGCCTTTGCGGTTGAAGCGCACGCAGGTCGCGTGGCCACTGCGTAAGGAGCCGGTGGTAGATTCGGGGTAGTCTTGGGCGAGGACAAAGGGGTCGGTTAGGGAGAGGTTCATTGTGCTGGTATTTGGGTGGTTGTGGAGAGGTGATGGGGGGAGTTGAAGATTGCGGACAAGGCTGGAATTTTTGGCCGAGAAGGCTGAAAGTAATGATATCACGTGATGAAAAACATTGAGTAATAAAATATTGCTCGTAGAACGTGAGTGTTGGTTGAAGATGGATTGAATTGGAGTTTTGGAATGTGCTCGGAAGATTTCTCCAGAAAATTTAAGAAAGTTCGTCGCCGAGGAAGGGAAAGTAGGTGCCATGGAATTTCAAATCGCAAGTGATGCACTGTCTAGACATTACTCTCCATAACGTCTCACAACAATGAAATTAAATTTCCATTTTAAGATTCGATATATAATTCTATTCAAGGTAATGCCGAGAGAAAATCACGTTTGCGCGAACGAAGAACCCGTAGTGTTGTGCAGTTTTATTCATTAACATCAAACATAAGAGATACATTGACGGCTTCTTTCTAAAATAGCAGAACAATCCCCGCCTTTCCTAACACAGATCCATCTAAGAATACATACGAGAGAGAGGAAGCAGGTATTAGTCATTACAGAGCCTCAAACCGGCCTCTCCACCAGTTCTTCTCGTCTCAATCGCTCAGCCAGTGAGCACCTAGTAGCCAGAGTATCCGTGAGGACACTTGTTGTACCCAGTCACGATATTGTACCGATTTTGATCAATACTATCTAGCTGTTGGGTACGCAAGACCTGCAAGTCTCTCCGCAACAGTAGTGGTAAGCGAGCTCAACATATTCCCAGCATCGCTCTCCGCGCCCGCGATGTCAGGAGGAGCAGCCTGAGAAACCTGAAGCAAGTAACACTCCAAGTTGTTGCCCTTCAACAAGTCCCCAGCATTGGAGACACCCTTCGTCAAAGACCCAAGGTCAACGATAGTGAGAGAGTCAGTTTTGCCAGCGTTTCCAGTGATGCCGAGAAGGGGAGGATACTTCTCGCCGAAATCAAGCGTATCAACGAAGAAACCCGGGATCGTGTACTCGTCGCCGATGTCGCGCTTATACCAGTTATCCGGGATACATTCATGGCCAGGCGTGTATTTGGACTTCCCGGACTCGGTGGTTGTGAGACCAAGACAGTCCTTGTGGCGCACTAGTAAGGCCCCGGTAGGTTGTTAAGGGGGAACTGATTGTTCGAAGTCGGTCCATCAATGGAGTAACCGAGCAAATTGACATCGAATACAGCTCCATAATACCGACGAAACCGCCGAGATCCAATGCCATGCCGTAGGCTTCGTTGGTATTGTTGATAAAGTCGCCAATAGTGCCGACACCATTATGGGGAATATAGTCGCGGTTCGCAGCAGCGTTCAGACCTGCGCAAGGGCCACAAACGTCACCAGCACGGCCCTTGGGTGGCACGAAGGCATGAGCACCTGACGTGCTGACATACTGAGATTTCATGTCCCAGGTAGCTCGTTTCTTGTGAACTTTGAGCAGAGGTGCTGTGCTTGCCGCACTGGGGTTGAGCAAGACGTCGGCGATGCTCTTCAGACTTCGGCGAGTTTGGGGAAAGCAGCAACTTCTGTTGCTGTGAGGGCCAAAATGAGACAAAAGAGAGGTCTTCACCGTGGGAGAAATGAGAAACGAGGATGAGGGATGAGAAGAGACCAGGAGATGGTTGTCGTTGGTGGTGTGGAGTTGAAGTCTATTCTTCGGAGGAGTCTAGAGAATTCTTATATCTTGGTTGAAAGGGGTTCACAAGCTGAACGATATTGGCAAACGCGGGAATTATGACGATCGAGGTCGAGATGCGTACATCGGGAATGAGAAGGACGGAAAGCATGACACCCATGAGGTTTAGACATGTGTTGGGTCACTTGGCTGGGTGCAATCCTTTCCCCCCGAAGAAAATAGTACGAAATCCATCAATACAATGATATCATAACTAGTTGATTTATGCACCAGTGAAGCTCGAGAAACATCTTTGTCAAACACTTTCGCATTTAGCTGATGATCTTGCAACAGAGCATGGTTTTGTGGCACGGAAATACGCCTGTAGATCTTTCGTCCCACTACATTGAAAGCATAAGTCTCTGATAGGTCAATCTGCATTTCCGCGAAGCCTGAAATAAGGTTATGGAATTCCCCACCTGAACAACACGTGTGGGGTGATCGGAGCTAGGGCTGAAAGCCGATGCGTCTAAAGATAACTTTTGAGACAATTGGCGACACATCCTTGACGGAGCCAACAAAAAAAAGCTCTTGGTGTATGAGATCAACAGCATGGAGCTCTCCGTGCACGAAATTATGGAGAGAACTGATGGCCTCAGCTGGGGTGGTCAGGAATACAGGAACAGAACCTAAGGTTGGGTAGCATATTGCCGGACGTGGAGTTTCGGCTTCCATCTGTATGGGACTGGGGTCGCTCTAGCTGGGCCAAGTGGGCTCCACTGAGCCGCCTTGCATTTCACTTCTTCATACGGCTGGGGTCCTCGATCTGCTATCGCTGCTGGCAGGCTAGACCAGACTGCGTCGAGCTTCCAATAGTGGGGGTTGAAGTGCCGAAATTGTCTTCAGCGCTGAAGATCAGCGTTGCTTTAAGGTTGGCACTTGAGCTGCGCGTGCTTCGGCTGTTTCTAGGCGAGTTCGCCTACAACGTCACCCGAATAACCTCATCTTTCTCTTTTCTGGCCATCCCACCGTACTATGCCATTGGGTTCCAGAATCTATCTGTGCCATAGTATTGGTACTGCCAAACATAATAATGTGATTCTACAGAGTTGCATTCGACCTCGGGGAGCGACCGATGGACCCACCTCTCGGATTCCTTACTCCCAATATCTCCTCAACATTCGGGTGGTACTTTCTCCGCACAAAGTTGGGACATCGTCGCATCCGTAAACATATATCCGGAGGCTGTTATGTCACAGTTGTTTTGGCCCAAGTCTCGACTTCCTGAGATGCTGGGATTCAGAGCCTCGTGCCTACACTGACTAATCATTCTGCGATAGTTCGCAGCAATTTCGCATTCTTATTTGAGAGGGCTCAGATAGATAAACAGTACATTGTGCATTTGAAACAGGAGGGTTAGTCGGTGAGTGCGAGGATCGCAATAATTGCTGCATCCCAAGGCTGGCCGAGATTATTCTCCACAGCTCATTTTCACGACTGGCCACACACACGGCTCGGTGTTCAGAGCACGTGTTGGAGAACTTTATTCAACTGCTCTTGTACAAGCATGTTTATCACCCAAGGGAGAAGAATCCGGACGTATCTTCGTCGCGCAAACTCTGATGATGCCACCAGTAAGATGGAAGAAGGCCCAGCAGAAGCCACCCGCCGTCATCAGCACTAGTACGATCGCCTTTGCATGACTCGGGCAAGGCATAGATTGCTGCATCTCGGGAATTAAGCATCTTTATAAACTTCCTTCTTGCGCAATCGTTGAATTCTTCCTACTCTCTTCTCCGAACCCCCTCCTCCTGTCATATCCTAAACCGGTTGACGCGGGTGGCTTTTTTATTGCGCTGGTGATATTGCTGTCCGACCCTACATTAATGGCCCCAGGGTCCATTTCTTGGAGAAGCTTGTGCAGATCTCTTAACTCCACTCTGCCATCAGCCTCATGGTTCACGGTTAACATCAACAGATCTACCTTTCTCCTTCAATCCTGTAGCAGAAGTCCTCTGCCGTACAGACATTACCGTGAATAGTTTTATAGTATGCGTTGTCTGCGGCACTATCCTCCCCGGCATACACATGTCATTTGTCGCATCCGCTTGGCACAGCGTCATGCCGAACAATTATTCTTATGGATTTCCGCCCGCAGAGAAGTATACAGTATGAAGCTCGTTCTTGCCCACGTTTGCAGAACATCATCTACAATCTCAAGTCTTTCATAAAACACATTCCTCTAAGTCCTCTACCAACTCATCTACATCTTCTATTCTATTGAACACCGGCAAAAATACATTCCAAGACTTTCCTCGCCGTCTTCACGTTGGACACAGCAGTTGCTGCTGTCCCAGTCCCCAACGACATCTGAGCCTCCCCATCCAACAATGGGAACAACCACAGTTCTTCCAATGTTGTGGGGTCAGGAAATTCAGGAAACGACGTTAACAATGGCAATAACAATGGCAACAACAACGGGATCAATTAGTTTACCCGTGTCCCGTCCCGTCATTCTGCCTGCTAGCCTTCTCATCAGCAGATAATGCTTCGGCAATAACAACTACATTCTCTCCAACGACTGCAGGATCTGCACCGGGCAAATAGACATAGACCCCAGGCTCACAATAGGGTGAATGCAGGTATGTCGCTCGGCCCAAGCCTCCAGGCTCCCCGACGACGCTCTAGACTTGATCCTCGATCAGTCTGTCACCAGCCTGGATCAGAACTGGAATGATTGAGTCAAAACATTAGTAAACTACCCTATTTATCATGTGCCAAAACGGGACGAGATACACACCGGGAGCAATTTGGGTCTTGTATTGTTGGAAAAGTACCCAGAATTGCTCATTCCGGAGCAGAAACAATCCAGGAGGAAGTTGGGACGGTAGGCGGGCAGTATCTAATGGCAATCGTGACTAGTGAAGCTGACATCAACTCTCAGTTGTGATTCTTTGTGACCCACAGGTCTCACACAGCTACGTGAAACAGAATATTCCTTCCAGGATAAACCCAGAGAGAATACTTATATATCCTTAATTAGAGTTAGCCTCCTATTATTACTATTTTGGGCATATATCCATATTTTAGGAATACTATACGAACGAAATAGGGATGTTACAGGGATTGGCAGGGGCATACTCCTTTTGTATCCATTAATAAGAAACTCTATCGGAAAGTTCGGAAGCCTATTTGCTATGTGACTGGGGCATATCCCACTTCGTAACACAAACCTTAACGTCTCGTGTTTCAGCCCCTGTAGAGGTTCCCGCGCGAACCTTATCCCTTCGTCCGGTGAGACATAGTCCACGCTAGTAAGGGGGCCTGGCTCAGACTGTAAAGTCGTACCTTTGCTTAAAAACTTATTAGTCATCCATCGCCTTTTCGCCCTGAGCCAGGCCCCCTTACTAGCGTGGACTATGTCTCACCGGACGAAGGGATAGGCTGCACATTACATTATTAAAGGTTTCAGTATCGATCCTATTCTTTATGATTGGGAATATCTTAAAAGATCAGTACTGTTTGGTTCCTCTTCGCTTTTAAGTCTGATAATAATACAACTGTTAGTATTTATAAGACCACGACTAAATACTACTTTAAATAATAGCTCCGCCACTTAAAGGATCAAGTAACTCTAATACTTGAGCTTTGACGGTTATTTTCTAGCGTATAATGAAAGAGCTCACGTTAAAATAATAAAAAAGTTTCAGAAGTACAAACTTCTGCATAATTATTAATAATATAGTAACATGCTTTAAACCTTCGCAAGTCGTGTAGTATAATTATGCTCCGCCAAGAGAAAAAGAAGAGTATTTGAACCCTGGATACTGTTTAAAACACCTAGGGAATACTGCACAACTATGCACTTCAATACGAGAACCTTATTTTTAGCTAATCCTTGAATACGCCGGAACTTCCGCCTCCGCTCCGCCCACACATTTTAGAGAATATAAATACTTGTCGCATCTCGCCTTCTACCAGGTTCATATCAGTTCAACTTCTCAGATCTGGAGCATCTTATATAATCTTCTCAATTACTCCTCCAGTCTTATCTAGCTCTCATTAACTCTTATTTTATCCTTAGCTCCACGAAATGAAGCTCCAAGGATTCGAAAACGTTTTGGCAAGCCTCTTGGTGCTGGCCCTTCTCGGTGTTAGTGGCGCTCAAGCTTGTGGAGGTAGTATCACCCACCAAGTAGCAAAGCATTGAATAATCTAACCTCGAATGTTCTAGAGCCTGGTGCAGGGTGTTCCAGTGATGCTGATTGCTGCAAGAGATGTTTCTCAGATGGTACATGCCTTTGATTTCGGGTAAGGAAATCACTTCGTTATCGTGAGCGTGCTTCATAGTGTCTGGATTTTCTATTATTCTAACACTTTAGCAGCTACGGAGTTGTCACACGGAGACGAGGCGTTCTTAAGTATGGCGGGCTCTAAGTTCTGTCAAGTCGGGGCCCCGGGGGGAAACATATGTTCAGTTGCTGGTTTGACATCTAGCCCTGTAGACAAGCAATGTCACTGATTTAACCGTGTATGAATGTATCTCTTTCAAACTTGCAACTAGAGAGTGCGCTTGAACTGGGAGCTCTAAAGCTTTTCTCTTCCGATATTGGGAGCTTCCTTCACGTGTGCCATAGCTTCCTTATAGCCCAGGGTTACCTAGTCACGCGCCTTTGGAGGCGACTTCGGTGTGACTCCTTACTCTGTATCACCTGCATCACCTGCATCACGCAAGTAGGTAAGGATAATATTTTTAAGCGATATACCATAGCTTGCTTATAGGGAGTTATATTCGCGTGCACGAGCAGGTACAGGCGTCGCGTACGTGTATAATTAAAAGTGAGGATATACTTTTTGAGCGATTGCAAGGGCAAGGGAGGGACATACTTCTTGCCGGTCTTATGTGCGCATACCCAGGGCTGAAACGTAGCCGAAAAAGAAAGCCCTATTTCACGATTTTTATTTTATTACAAAAACTAGCCTTTTTAAAGGAGTGGAAAGGGGGCTAGAAGGAATCAAATTCTCAATTATATGAGCATCCTGGAAGGGTACTAGCATGTATATAAAAGAAAATTAACCTCTAGTCGTATACGAAAATTACTACTTTGGGCGGACAATCCTGGTTTGGGAATGGCAACACAAGCTGAACGGGGGAGGTCTATAGGGGTCTGCAAAGGCACACTACTTTTGAGTCTATCAAAAACTCAATGGTCATTGTGCTCGTCGGGCGTTTCTTTGCATTCAACAACAAAACTGGCTACAGCCTACAGCGATAAACCAGAAGCCAAATAGTGCGTGGGCAATGGCAAGCGGAAGAAAGGAAGTTCTTTCAAACTGTTTTGAGCTTTTACGTTTACGAAGCCGTAAATTATCAGTTTCTGGATGATCTTTCTCAATGTATTCAAAATTTCAATGGTTACTTGGATACTTCTATTCTGGGAGGGAAAATTTCTCCACTCGTGATCCTTGATTTATAACACCAGATAATAGGAAGTGCAGGGTTATTTTAAGCAACTGAAATGAAGTCGTGCGTCGGATTAGAATGTTCTGTCATGTTACAGTACATAAGAACCTGATTCGAGCAGACAAAGGACACTTGGAATAAATCGAAGCATCGGGAATCCTGGCACTGCGGCTATGAAGTTCTCGGATTCCATGAGAATGGAGGATTCAAGGCGTTCTCTTCCTGGGGCATGCCCCGGTGTGGCTGTAAAGCGGGTTCGGCTTCCGAGGGACTCTCTGAAATGTTTTTCAGCAGCGGCATGAATCAACTGAGGTACATGTCGAACCCGCTCAAGGTGGAGGCTGTGCAGATGGTAGTATCCTTCAATGTTTTCATGAATGTTGCATATCAGCTGGAGGATTCCAGACCCCACTCCGCATTGGTTAGGAGGAGCTGAGGCATTGTCCCGACCGGTCTTTGAAGAAATACCCTAAGTGACTCGGACGTCAAGTACGAAGCGGTCATAGTCGAAATGAGTGAAAATGAAGCATACGCGGGCTGATATATAGGGCTTGGCGCATGAGGCAGGAGCCTGCCTTTACCACTTGAGGCATTATTGCTTCTGGTGCATTTGAGCCTTTGTATGGAGCTATTCGTCTCGACGAGGCCGAGAGCCGAGACAACAGCACCATATTATCTGTCACATACGATCACCCCCAGTATAGGACCATATTCCATTATTGGGCCATCTCCCATCGAATTGTCTTTTATGGAAACCCTTATGTTTCGTCATTTTTGTATGGTGTTTGTAAGACCCTCCCCCGTTAATACAAGACTATGTCCGACCGAACTCGAGGTGGAAGCAACGAGTCATAAGACCATGGTCATCTGTGCTAGATAATACGGTATTGCTAAGTCTCTAAACGTTACCCCGTAGCATTGATCTTCTGGCGTTCCTCCCTGCTAATAACACGTTTCGACGATCGTATGCGTCTCAGCCGATCTTGAGATCGAGATCTCATTTAAGAAATGATTAAAATAAGTGCAAGAACAACGATCAGAAACCATTGGGTGATTCTCCCGTCGTCGCACTCGCCTCGACCCGCGCATGGCAAACTCCGTCAAAACTGATCAAAAGCAAAGCCACCTTCCTATTTTGCCCGACACGGCAGAGTAGTTCGTTTCGAACATTCCATGAGGCGTTTCCCCGCAATGGTTGGGGAGACTTGGTGGGCCTATTGTGGCGTGGGACTGGGACCGGGACCGCTTGTTTCCTGACGGCAATGTTTGCTCTTCCCAACTTTCCGTCTCACGTGACCAGCGCCGCCTTTACTCAGGCTCGGCTCAGGCCCAGCTCAGTCAGCTCAGGTCAGCTCAGGTCTGCTCACCCTATTTACGCGACACGGTGCAGTCAAGACCCACCTCACCAGAAATCATCAACTTTTAACGAGGGGCCCGAAATGGCCCTCGTACTCTGGTCAGGGATCCCAAATATATTACTGACAGACGCAGAGATAGTAATTCAGGGGGTTATTTTCGTCCCCCTGTAAATTTCACCTACTAGCTCTATATTCTAAAAATGGCTGTCTCCTCTCGTTTTCGCACTCTTCCTCTCCCATTTTCTCTCTCATCTTCTCTCTCATCTTCTCTCCTATCTTTTCTCCTATCTCTCTGGCATACAAGACTCTATATACCATACTTACCGCAGATAAGTAAATAGAGGCAGCCCTGAGAGATAGACTCTCTATAGACAAGTCTAGAATTAATAGTAACCCTATTTATAGAGGACTTAAAGAAGTTAGTATAAAACGGTATAATAAAATATAGGATTTTTGAATAGTATATATTAATAATATTATAGAATTAAGTCTAGAAAGCAAGCTAATACGTCTTAGGTATAAGAAGAAGTTTCCGAACTCAGACCTATATAAAATAAAAGATATAAAGCATATTATTAAAGCTATTACTTATTTAACCCGTAATAGGCTAGGTAAAAGGGTAATAATTAAATTAGTACGGGGCAAGATATAAAAGCTCCTATTAATATAGTTATAAAAGACTAATCTTCCTATTTCTTAAGATATTTATAACTTAGTAGCTCCTATAAATATACCTATAAGTTAGGCCATACTAAGATATTAGTAATATATTTACTAACTAGAGGAAAAAGTATATTTAAAATAAGCTTAGAGTTATAATCTTTCTATTAATAGAAGAAAAGGCACTTATATTTTTAATAATAAAGAACTATATTAATATAGAGAAATAACTTTAGCTATATAACTACTATAATTATATTTATAAAAGATATTATATGTTTTTGAATACTCTATTAAAAATATATTATAGTATTACTATAAAGTTATAGGAAATATATAAAACAAAATATAAAGTTAGATACTAAACCCAAAAAAGAAAATAAGATCTTAGTACTAACTATTCTTAATAGGACCTTATTTATATAGTTATATAGAAAGATAAAGAGCTAGAGATTAAAATAGGTTTTAAGAGAGATTTTATTAAAGAAATATAAAATATTTTAAAGAAGTAAATAAGAGAGTCCTATTATTCTAGAGCTTAGTTAGATTACTAATAGCTTATAAATAGGCCAAAATATCTATTATATAAGAAATTAAAGCCTATACTTCCTCTTTTTACTAATAGCCTCTTATTTTTATTTACTATTATAATTTTGACTAGCAGGTTTAAATACTATTATATTATTAAGGATATCTTTATAGCTAGACTATAACTAAAGAGAAAGTTCCTAATTATGAATTAGATAAATGAAATAGTAAATACTCTAGTCTTTCCGGAGATATCTATAAATAAACTAACTAAGTAGCCCAAAAACAAGAATATATAAGATTACTAGTATTTAGACTAGGCAAAAAGGGCTAGTTTTATTAATAAAATAGAGCTCTATACTTCCTGCTATAAAGAACTTATTAAGGTAAATAGTAAGGAGTTCTTACTTTAAATAAAATTAATAATATAATAAGCTAATATAGTAAAGATAGCGGCTATTTACTAGGGCAAGTTATAAAGTTTATTAAATACAGAAATTCAAAGACTCTTATTAGCTATTACTTAAATAATATAAGTAATATAAATAATATAGTAGCCTTTCTTAACTTCGAGCTATAATAAGATCTTATAGAAGATTTTTACTTTATTTTTATAAAAAGAGACCTAAACTTCTAATACTTATTTTTAATAAAGAATTAGGAAGAATTAAAATAATATTAGAACTATATTAATCTTTCGGAATAAATTAAAGATCTCTCTATTTAGGTTATAGCTATTATTATAAAAGAGATATATAAAGAGCTTATGGCTTAGTAATACTATTTCTATAAATAATAGCAAAAGCTTATTAATAAAGAGTTAGTAAACTATTATAGAATTTAATAGCAGATATATATTACTTAATATAAGATAAATAACTAAAATAAGTAGTATTATAATTACTTTAAATATATTATTCACTATATAATCCCTAAATATAATTACCTTACTTATATTTTATTTCTTATTATTTTATTATAGAGCCTAGAAAATATCTCTACTTTCTGAAATCTTATTACTTTTCTTAGAAATAATTCCCGTATTATATACTAGAAAGTATTATAGCCTATTAAAAGTTACTATCTAGTATTAAATTATAATAAGGTAATTAAAGAATAAGAATAGCCCCTAATTATTAAGACTATATTAATAATCTCGACCTATCTTTCTAATATAAGCTAGTTACTTTCTGTAATATTACTACTTATACCGGATATTATATTATATATTTAGTAAAAAGATAGCTACTAGTAGCTAAGTAATTATATTAATACCTAGAATAACCTAGCTAATAAGAATATATTTCTGGATATATCCCGGATTATATTATCTGGCTACCTAGTAAGAATTCTATTCCGTACTTATATTTATTATATTATATTATACTTTATTCGGAACCAGACTTATAATATTACCTCGAAAACATTTATAATACTCCTAAGTCTAATATTAGAAAGAAGTATAGGTATTAATAAAAGAAGAATAAATAAACTAAAATATAAAATAGTATTAAAATAAAACGGCCTCGGTTTCAAGGAAAATTAGAAGATAGAGACTTTAAAATACTATTTAGCCAGAAATTAGTTCCTAAAAGTTACTTTAAAAATATATTTATAAATATATTAATAAAAGACTTTAATTCAAGCTTAGTAAATATTATTAAAATAGAAGAAATAGCTAGTTATTTCTTATTATATAGTAATATCTTAGATAATAATATCTAGAATTAGTATAGTAACTATTATAATACTAATATATTACTTTTATCTCTATTAAATAATATTCTTAAAGTTCCTTAGACTAAAGAGAATTATAACTTTCTATAGATAACTCTATTAGAAATAACTAATAACCTCTTTAGTAATACTAAATCTTGGAATTTTAATAAGAATACTAATATTATTTCTCTTTCTACTAAGCCTATTTAGGAAAATTAAATTCTATATAACTACGAAACTCCTTTATTATATCTTTCTAGTATTCTAATAAATAACTTAATTAATTCTTAGTTTTAAAATACTCTTCCGGTTTCTATACTAGTTCTATTAGTAATTACTAATCCGGTTAAGAATTATAAAAGAAAACCCATAACTAGATATATAGAAAATATAGTAATATAACTGCTTTATAATAGCTAAAAAAATAAAAAACTAGCCGGCTATAATTAATATAAAGAAAAATATATAAATAACTAAAGTACTATTTACTAAGTAAAAATAAGGCAAAATAATATTATATTTTATAAAATAAAAGGGCTTTCTAGATAAGGAAAATATATTCTAATTACTAAAGAATATATTAGATAAGAAGCTCCTCTAAGATTTTAAGGCCATCTATTAAGGGAACTATTCGGGTATATAATTATTTAAAAGGCAAATAATAAAAGAAAAAATTAAATACTTTATTAAGTAAAAAGATTATCCGGAAAATAATAATTCCTGAAAGAAAAAAGCTATTATAAGCTATAAACAAATTATAGAGTTTAAAGCAAGCTAAAAAAAGGAACTATTAGATTATATTATAATTAGCTATAAGCTTATTAGATATATAAAAGAAATATTTTATATTAATTTCCTTTTTTATAATAGATCTTCTATTTATATATTTAATATAACTAAATATATATTAAAAGCTTAAAATATTATATTTCTTTTAAATTAGATTCCCGTATATTTTAATTATAATTTCTTAATAATTAGAATTACTTAATAATTTCTAAAGAATAAATTTACTATCTTATTACTAGATATTATAAGAATAAATAATAGCTTCCTACTTTTTCTACTAGTATAAAACTAGTAATATTAAAAAGTAATAAAGCTAGAAAGAGATTCTCTAAAAATAGAAAACTAGTTCGGGAACCCAAAACAGCTTTATATATATTTTCTTAAATAAGCTAAATTATATATTAATTTTCATTTCTATTATTATTATATCTTTCTTTTCTCTTGGCTTTTAGTTCTTAGTATTATATATTATATAACTCTAATTAGATTAAGTAATCTAGATTATAGCTACTAGAAAAACAGCTATAAAAAAGAGTTATTAAAATATATCCGTAAGTAATTTTATTATATATTTCCTTTAGTACTTATTAATATAGCCTCAGATAATAGAATAGAAATTAAAGTTAAACTATTATAAATTCGTCTTATAACTAGAGTAAATAACCCTTATATTTAGAAAGTCTTATTAGAAAAAAAGTACTTTTTTATAAAAAACATTAGTAATTATTTAATTGGGATATATAAGAAACTTTATAAAGAAATTAGTATTACCTTTAAGACTATACCTATAAATACTACTATTAAAACAGGTTTAGAAAACTTTATTTAAGACATTCTTATATTAGTAGAAATATATAAATAGCTCGAGTTTCCAGATTTTACTAATACTCTTATATAGCCTATATAAGTAAGCTTTAATACGAAAATAGATAAATTATAAGGAGAAAATACAAAGCTCAAATAAAAGCTAAAGAAATAGAAGAATTAGGCTACTAAAGAATCCCGACTTTAATAATAGTCCGAAAAAGAACTCAATTAATTCAAGATTACTTATTAAATATTTTAGTAGGATTTCTAAAAAAAGTATAATAATAGCAGGTTATTTTAAAAGTAATATATATAAGTCTATTGGAATTATAAACAGAATTATACTATTATTAGAAAAGTTAAGTATTAACTTAATTTTAAATAAATATTTACTAGTTCCTATTATTAATTAACTTATAGTTTTTAGCTAGATAGATTTTGGCCGGCTAGATAAAAAATTAGATATAAATAAATTTAATTAATAGAATTCTATTATAAAATAAGAATACTTAAAAAAGAAAATACTTATAATTAATTAAAAAGCTAGACTATAAGAAAATCCGAAGCTAGATAATAAGTAATATAAAGAAATATTTAAAAATCTAAAGATAAGCGCTTCTTCTTATCTATTAAGTCTTTAAAATTAATTACGGTTTATTTAGTAAAGGCCATTTCTTTTATTTACTATTTATATCGAGTATTTTAATAGTATTTATAATAATTCCTTCTATAATAATTTATTTACTCGAGATAATTACCTTTACCTCTTTAAATAAGATATATAAAACTAAACTTATAGATATCTTATTAATATTTCTAATACTTAGAATATAATCCTAATTAGGCTTACTATTTTACTCTAGTTTAATATAGTAGCTATTATAGAGAATTAATAGCCTTATTAATAATATATTCCAATTTAGTAGCTTTCTCTTATATTTTAGCCTTATAAGAAAAGTATTAAGAGATCCGGTAATTCTTTTATTTATAATTCATTTTTTTTTAATTTCTCTTTTCTTTATATATATAATTAATACAAGATATAATAACTTTTATATTAGTTTCAGGCTTTAATTTATTATATTTCTTTATTATAAAACGAGTTTAAGGCCGCTTTACTAAAATTATTAATTAGCGGCCCTATATAAGCTCCGGGACTAATTAATAATTTTGCCCTAAACTCGTCCCGAGTAGGATTGGAATTAAAGGAAGTATATAACTTAGTAAAGGCCTTTACGGACGGTATAAGAAGGAGAATAGCCCGTAAGTAAGTCAAAAGCTAAGCAAGACCCTGTAATATTTCTGGGTATACTATATTACTCGTATGGTTTATATTAGGGGATAAAAGAATATAAAGCCCTACTTATAAGATTACCTATAAGGCTGCCATATAGAACTGGCCATAAGAAAAGACTAGCAACTGTAAATCCATTTCTACTGCCTTAAATAACTGGCCCTATAACTTATTAATAGTTATTACAAAGGATAAAGTAAGTGGAAACTGCTTACGGGAGAGTATAAAAAACAGTTACTAATCCGTTAACTGGAGCTTGATCCGTAGAATCGTCCGTAATTAGCCGTTAAAATCGCTACCCAGTAGCCGTATACGAATCGAGAACCTTCCAAAGCTATAAATTAATATTCGTAACCCGTTATAAAGCCTTTCCTGCGGATAGAGATTTCGCAAGAGTATTACGGATATACCAATCTTAAGTTATAGCTTGGAAAGAGGTAGACCCGGTAAATAGATACTTTATAAGACCTCTAGAGGTAATTCTATAATTTCAGGATCCGCCTTATTTATATTAGCCAAATCTATTATAAAATATATCTATTCCTGGCCAGGAAATATATCCAGGATTATTTGGTTAAGCTTACAGACCATATTATTCAGGGTTAATAGGATTACCTGTCTACTAAAGGCCCGGTAGTTATACGGGGCCTGCAAGAGTTATTCTTGCAAGTAGATATAATTAATCAGGTCCGTAACTGACTAGGTATACGGAATAAAAGGCAGGAGTATAATCTATCTATTTAAGGACAGGTTATATAGCAGATAACTAATCCAGTTTATAAAATCCTGCTCGGACGGATTATTACGGACCCGTATATTAATCTATAATAATAACTAATAGAGCCATAGCCAGATCTATGTCTGCTATAGGCAGGCCCGTACCATATTGGCCCGCAAACCATATGGGACTACTAGTAAGATCTGGGCAAAGTCCCCTCCGAGAATTACGGGTACCTCTCTAAAGAGAATATTATCTGTAACCGACCGTAAATCGACTATTAGCCGGTATACTACCTCAAAGCAGTACTTATACTATATAGGTACCTCGTCCCAGATAATTAGGTCTATAGATCGCAAGAGTGCCCCGAGCCGGCTCGTCTTAGTAATTATACTTACGGATAACTTATTAAGCTCGAGCGGGATCCGGAACTAGGAGTAAGATATATATCTGTCCGGGAGAAGGAGAGCCGTAATACCCGTTAATACCATATATAGGACTATCTTACCTTGGCTATAGTAATAGTAGTAGAGGATCTTATAGAAGAATATCTTACTAGTCCTATCCGGGCCCTATAAATAGAAGTGAGCTATCTGTAAATTATCCGTAATTACTATTATAATTATCTAAAAGCAAGAGTACTAGTTTATATTTAGCTAGGCTTGGATTACGGTCGCTAGCGATATCTTACGGATATAATCGACCTGTAGATTAGCCGTATAATGGCTTATAGTCTAGTTAAAGGTATTCTCAGGCAGGGCAATATCCATAAGCGTTTGCTAGAGATCCGTAAGGCCAAGACTAAATAAGAAGAGGCTATAATTATAATAAGAATTAACTAAGAGTAGCAGAAAGTTAATTAATAGGTTATAGGCGAGTTTATAGGCCAAGTTATTATAGAAATACTCCTTATACCGGTTCTAGATTACTTATATATCCGTAATTAGCTACTAGCAAATACCTATAAGAAAGAGTATCCGTAAATCATAGCTAGTTATTAATAAAATAGCCTTATTAAAATACTAGAACTACTTCTAATTATTCTCTACCAAGCCGCAAGTAATATAGGTAGTATAGTATATAAGATACTAGTATCCGTTCTTATATATTATATTATACTCAAAGAAGGCTATTAAGGTCGAGCAGGTATTTGCGGCCCGGTTTGCGATTTGCTCGGGTAAGAGGTCGGCCATAAAGTAGACCGTATACTATTTAGGGAGATGAATTATAAGATATTAAACCGGGGGGAACTCCTAGTATATTAAGTATTTAAACAGGTACCAGAAAGCCTCTATAGGGCCTATATACCGAGCCTAGAGGTACTAGGTAATCTTATTATCTATTCCCGAGATAATAATGGTTATATGGTCCGTTTTCTTATAAATATACTTATAAATATACTTAATTACTTATATAGATATATAAATCTTAATATTAATATATAAATAGAACTTCTAGAAAAGATACAAGTTATACGGAATAACCTAGTAGTTATTATAAATAACTTTCTAGTCTAGAAAGCCTGGTTTATAGACTATAAATATATGGTTATTATCCCGGTACTAGTATTTAGAATACCTATTCTTGCAAATAATTATTATAGCTATAAATGCTTTAGGGAACCTCTTCTAGTATACAAGCGGAACTATAAGCATCTTATGAATCATATATAGGGCTTTTGGATTATTATTAAGGCCATATAGCTCGTAAGATATCTGGCTAGTAATTATGGCCATAAGTTTGTCTATAGAATCCTATAATAGGTCTAGAAGCTTAGTATAAATAACCTTATTAACCAAATCAGGGATTAAGAAGATAGTATTTCTCTTAAAAAATAAGAGTAGGTATATATACGGAAGGCTATACTTCTAGTACTTGATTATATAGATATGGCCCGTATATTATCCGAAAAGGTAATTCTTGAGATCTATAAGAAGCTCTTTTACTTTTAGAATAAAGATCTAGTAAAGAAGATCCGAATAATTAATTACTTATTACCTATTTAAGAGGTAATCTGTAATCTCAGGCTAGTATAGGTTAGCTATAAAGGTAATAAAGAAGCTTAGCTTACTAAAGTACTATATAATAGCTATTAAGTCTTAAAAGAGCTACTATATAAAGTAATTATTACCCGTAAAGCTTAATAGAAGAATAAAGCAATAACTAATATTACTTATATGAATATTCTTATAAATTAGAGTATTTACAAGTCCCGTATAGATATTTATACAGATATTCTACTAGTATAAGCAGAGCTAGTTAAGTAAGGTAGTCTTATAGGTAATATATATATTAATAATATACTATTAAAAAAGGCGGCTAGTATAAAAGAGTAAGAAAAAGGCTAGACGGATATAGAGATAGTACTAGTAAAAGACCCGCTACTCGAGCTATATCCGCTAATAGGTCCTATTATAGTCCTATAACTATAAATCATAATACTAGCCCGGGTTACTATATAAGAAGAATAAAATATAGTAAAGTAGTATATATACTATATATATAATATTAATTATATATATTTGCAGACGCTTATAGCCTGCCTTATAGACTATAAGTACCAGATTATAGTAGCTTATATCCGTATACTTGTCCGGAATAAGGGCTATAACCTTATTACTTATTAGGAGGTTCTTATAATAATAATTAGTACCTGACTTAAGAATTAAGTATATTTGCGGGTTAAGTAAGATCCGGAAATCGGTTTACTAGCTTGTAAGACGCTTACGGGCTATCTTATAGACTATAATAAATGGATTATAATCTATAAGCATATCTATAAGCTATAAAAGAACTATATAATCTAAGTAAGGGAAGTTAGTAGCCTGTATATTAGTTATAAAGAGCGGATTATAAAAGAAAAGCTATATAAAGGAGGATTTAATATATAAAGCGGGCTATAGCAGGCCTTGGAAATAGAAAAGCTTACTATAAATCTAAAAGTACTAGATTTTATAGAAGAAGTTAATTCGTATATTCTTCTTATATTTAACTAATATAAAAGTAAAAGTATAATTATGTATCCGGATATTTGCCCAGAAGGCCCGGTAGAGCGGATTATTACCTGTAAAGAGGTAAGAGAGATATAGAAAAGGCTTATAGATTAAAGGAAATATTATATTACTTTTCTTATAATAGGCCTTAAAGCAATTATTCATATAACTAAAATAGAGGACTCTGCAAGCTATATAGTAACCCGTAAGTAGACTAGTTATATATATAGGAGCTAGCCGAAAGTATAAGAGGAAGCCAGGAGGCTATATAATAGGTAGGTTTATAGGAGGGTTTTCTAAGATATTAACTAGGGCCGTAACGGACAGTTAACGGATCTGTTACTGGCGCTATAGGGCTAGCTCGTTTATAGAGACGTTTATAATAGACTATTATTATTACCGGGAAATAGGGAGAATATTCGGATTAAGTTCTTATAAGGCAAGGTATTACTAGATATAATTAGTAGTATTCTGGGCCTATTAATAGGTTAGTTAAGTCAGAAAAGGGGGAAAATACAAACTTAATAGTAATTACAGGTCTTATATTACTTGCCTCACTCTATAATAAAGTTAGAAGCAGGCCGGTTTTACTTATAGGTAATATAAAAGCAAGGAGGGTCTATAATATAAGTAAAAGGAAAAGTAGTAAATATGAAAGTAATAAAGAGAAGAAGAAGAGAAGAGTAATATAAGGCTAGCTTTTTTTTTTTGGTATTTCTTATGTAACCTGTATTTTTTAGGGAGCTCCGAAAGCTAGCTAGTGCCTTAAGAATTTCCCTTGCCCTTTCCCGAGCTTTAAAAAATCGTAATAAAAGCCCCTTGTATTCCAGAATTACTAAAATATAGAGAAAGGTACTTGAGCTTCTCTTCTCTTATCCTAAGCTAAGCTCTAAGAATTTGGATGTAATTACGTTCTAATATGCGATTTCCTAAAAGAGAGAGATTCTAGTATTTCTTATATGACCCGCTTTTTTCAGGGAGTACTAGAAGCCAACCGCTTAGGGTAGTCCGAATATAGAATAATATAGAAGAAGAAATTCGAGCTTTAATTATTCAGGGCTTTATTATATTAAATTATCTAAAAATAATAACTATTATAATAATACTAGAGAAAGTATTTTAGTATTACTAAATATAATAATTTTAGAAGAGTTTCTTAATAAATTCGAGGGTCTTTCCTTTAGTCTAGTATTTGTCTAATTAGCTAGCTTTATTATTATTAATCTATATAGTTCTAGAAAGTATATTATTAATAGTCTAAAAATAAAAGAAGCCAGAAAAGGTACTGCCTAAAAATAAATATAGTTTAGGGTCTGGAAATAGACCCTATTATTATTATATACTCTAATAACTAATTATTACTATATATGATTTATCTTATTCTTTTTTCAAAAACGAAAAAAGGTAATACCAAATATTAAGTAAATTTAGAGACTAATTTTCTAAGGAAATTATAGTTAGAAAGTTATATTTTCTCTTTAATTCCTAAATACAAAAGAATATATAGTAACCCTAACTAGTTCTGACTTGCAAAAACCTAAATAGAAGCGACTATAATAAAAACTTATAAGAAACTAATTCGGAACTACTTAAATATATTATAGAATTATAGGACTAGAATAACTAAAGGGCTTCTAATTATAGTAATAAAAAGTATATTTATATTTCTAGTTAAGTGAATTCATATATATTATATATTATTTAGATAAAACCAGGCTATAATTACAAATAATAGAAATACTATAATAAATATTATTTCTTCTAGCCTGTTTTAGAATTAGTAAATACTTAATATAAAACCAAGTACTTACTAAGAAGTAAATTCATTATAGATAATATAATTAACTAAAAGAATAGCTAGGCCTAATATAATTACTTGAAATTCATTAAGTATTATTTTAACTTTAATTTCGAGAGCCTATTTAAAAATAGTAATAAGAAAGAAAACGAAAAGTGAGATTTATATACTTAAACTAAATATTATTTTAATAACCCAGGCTATTTCTTCTTCTCGAAAGCAGATAATAGCTATAATATAATTAATAGTAGCTAGTATAGATAGTATTATAACTAATTTAATAAAAGTCTTAGAGAGCTAGAGTTTCTTATTAGATATATAGATAGTTACTAGTAGATAAATCGAGGTAAAGACTAAGGCAACTATTAAAAATATCAAGATTATAATTTTAATATAAATACTATAGCTCTGCTTTTCTTACTTCTTCTTTTCTTGCCTTTTCTTTTTTTTATTCTTGAGATATACTTCTTATATAATAATATAAAGTTCTTTAAATAATTGATTTTCCTATATAATATTATGTAATAAGAATACTAATAAAAGACTCGAAGCTACTAATACTAATATTGTATCCGGAACTAGTTCTTTTTTTATTAGAATATATTACTAATAAATATAGGTAATAAACTCGGCGAGAAAAATAATAGCAGAATTATAAGAGATTATAAAAAGGCCCGATTTATTACCTAAACTCAGTCCGTATTAGCGGCTTTAATATTAGGTTATAAGCTTACTTTTAGACTAGCTTCTAAAAGCAGTTAGAATAATAATACTTATAAGACTAATAACTAGTACTTATATATTTACTCTCGTAATAATAATAGAATAGTATTAGTATATATATTAAAAGCTACTAAATAATAAACTAATACCAAATATTATTAGATAACTAGAAATTAAAGATCTAGTTAAAGTAATTTAAATAATAATAGGTTTATACTTTACTATAGCTATTAATATAAAGTATAGTTCCGTAATATTTCCAAAAAACCTATTAAATATTCCTGCTAGTAGTTTATAGTTATTATACTAAAGTCTAATAATAAGATTCTTAGTTATATATTAATTTAATAAAAATATTAGAATAAAGGTTATAATAGTAAGAAAGAACTTCGCTAGGGAATTATATTATATAAAGTAAAGTATTATACTAAGAAAGAAGAATAGAATTAAAAGCCCTATATCTATAGGTAATAAGAATTTAGTAAATAAGTTATATAGCCTTCTAATACTTATAAAAAGAGAGGTAAATATTCTATCTAGAAAGGAGACTATTATAAGAGTTTTCTCTTTTATAATAATAGATTAGAAGGCTAGTATTAATAGCCAAAAGAGATAAATAAAGAATTAAGTAGTTTCTAAATAAATAAAATAGTTAGTAAATAGAGATAGTATAAGAATTAGTAAACTATATTAATAAAAGAAAGCTTTATAAACCGAAAATAATTAAAGGCCCCTAGAAGCTAGTTCGGGACCCAAGAAACCTAAAAGGTTACTATTTCTGGCTCTGATTTAAATAACTACTAGAAATAGTATTACTTGCTTATTAGAAGCGAGATTAAGTAATATATTTAATCTTAAAATAGTATCTCAACTAAGAGAAAGTAATTTTTATTATATATTATAAAAGAGCAAATATAGAAAGCTATATTTTAATCTTAATTTATTTATAAATAGTATTATCTAGCCTCTAGTAAGTTGGGCTAATTTTAATATATAATAAAAAGAATAAATAAGCAGCTATAGCTAATAATATAATAGTAATTCCTATAGCTAATTTTATAAGAATTTATCTAGGTATTACTTACTTATTTCTATCTAAAATTAAAACTTTCCTAAAGTATAAGTCTTAAGCTAAGTTATCTAGAAGTAATAAGAAGTAATAAAAAGAATTCTATATTATATCTATAATAACCTTTCTATATCTTATATTTCTACTACTTCTATTAGAATATTAGAAAGTAGATATATTTCTTATTATTATATTTATCTTTATACTTTATCTTAGGCTACTAATATCTATATAATTTCCTATAGTTCTTATAAATTAAGCAAGAGTAACTTAATACTTAGTTTTAAATAACCTCAAAATATCTATTAAGATAGGCCCAGGCTATAGGTTTAATATCTGAATCCGATAACAGGTTATCTAATTTCTCTTGCCTCTCCTATTAAGACTTATATTTGAGTAATACTTCTAGTAAGAGATAAAAACTAATCTAATTTTCCGAAATCCAGCTATTTTACTAATAAACTTTATAAGTCTTATAAAGGTATTTGTAGTTACTCTTTCCAAAATAGCCCCTGGTATAGAAAAGTATAATCTCTTTACCGACTTTAATATTCCTTATAGCTATAGCCTTTATTCCGGTTTCTCTAATCGAGATAAATCGAGTATTTGCTTTTTTATAATTATAATTTAATTAACTAACCGGTTTAAATAAATAAATAGTCTTATTTCGAGCTATTATTATAATACTAAAGATATTCTCTCTTTATATAAGGTTATCTTCCTTCTCCTTTATTAAAATAGCCTATATTCCGCAAAAATACTTAATTTCTTTACCTGCCTTAATTAGTTTCTATATAATAATTATTGCTTTATATATAGTTATTTTATATTAATTCATACCAGAAATCTTAAAAAGGCAATCCGGTAAGTAAATATTAAGGTATCTTCTTATATATTATTAGATATTATTCTTTTCCCTAGCTAACTTAAGATTATCTGAGAATTTCTTAAAACTAGAAAATATAAATAGTTGGCTTTCTGTTCTATAAAGATCCTTGTCCTTAATAATTATATCTTATAAAATTAATATTATATTTTACTAATTATTCGAGATTAAGAAGCAGGTATTATAATACTTCCAAATAACTTCTATATAGTATATTTATATAAGTATAAGCCTTAGTTATTTATAGTTAATTCATTTATAAAAGAATAACTTATACTATTTATAATAGTACTTATAAGTATATTATTATAAGTATCTAGTTATTAGAAAAAGAAACGAGCCGCATTTACTAATAAGGGCTTGATAGCTAGTATAAGAAATATCTATTTTAATTAGGTAAAATTATTTATAAAATTATAAATAACCTATAGCTTCTTTCTATTTTAGATTATCTTATTAATCTAAATCTTTTTAAATAGTTCTTAGTTAGCTAGCCGCTCTTATAAATTAATAGAGTTATTATTAATTAGTATTAGCTAGTCTATTCTATAATAAGTAATACCTAATAATATAATATCTAGAGTTCCTATATTAAATACTATCTTATAACTTTCTTTTCCCTAACTTAGAAGCCGTATATAAGAAGCTACTAGTCTTCTGGGCCATATTTACATTACTATTACTAGTTAGAGCTAGGCCTCTATTACTATAGTATTTTAATAAAATCTTTATAATCTAAAGTTTTTGGGATATTATTAAAATAGAAAGATTTATAAGTAAAGTAAACTAGAAAGGAAAATACTAAGCTCTTATACCTAGATAAACCTATAATATAGCTATAAGACAGGCTATAATACCCACTTTACTAGTATAACCTATTATTAGATATTTAGCTCGGAAATATTAATTTCTTCTAAGTAGTAAATCTATACTACCGGTTTATATATCTCAAGCTATAAGGTAAGTCCTAAACTTAACTAATAGCTATATTAAATATACTAATAAGGCTATTACTTATAAACTATTCTAATTATAACTATATCTAGAAAAGCCTGCTTTTATAAATATAGGAAAAGAAGTCTTACCTATAAGATTAATTCCAGAGAATTACTAAACTAATATATAAGAACTAGCTATAAAGCTATATTAATAGTTAATTCTAACTCTAGTTCTTTAAGTATATAAATATAAATAAATAAAATTAAAAGTATTTAGTAATTCAAATATATATATTAGGCTAGTAAAAACAACTATTAAATAAAATATCTAATAATTATATTTATAAATATTATATTAAAATAAATACTACCTTTTTAAAATCCTTATTATATAAATAATAGCTTCGAGAAAATTAAGTATTACTATAATTAATAAATATATTAGGCTTATCTTATAATTCTAGATCTTCTAGTTATAAATAATAACTCTATATATTATAAAAGCTATAGTTAAAAGGCTAAAAGAAATATATATTATAGTTTAATATATCCTAAAGTCTCGTATAGTTTTTATAAATATAAATTATAATAAAACCCGTAATAAACTAAAAGAACTATTAATTCCTATATAAGAATTATAATTCCCAAATAATCTAATTAATTCTAGTATACTATTATAGTTTTACTATAATTTAATATAATATAAAAAGATACTAAAAGAAAAAAACAAAGAATTACTCCGAAAAAAAATACTATAAAGCTAATTATATTACTTATTTAAATTATAATATAATTATTATATATTTTTATATAGATATAAATTAGAAAAGCTATAAAAAGAACTATATTAAAAAGATAAAAGTAAATATTTATAACCTTATTATAAATATATTATAAGCTATTTAGGAACTCTAGAAATAATTTAAAAAGCTATTAATATCCTAAGAAAATAAATTTATTATCTCGTTATTAGCTAGAAAGATTATCCTAATATAAGAATAAATAATAGTTATTTTAGTATTTGGGTTATTTATTAGTAATTAGCTAAGTTATAATTATTTAAAGATTTAGTTCAAATATTATATTTACTAGATTCTAGTAAATAAGAAATTTTCTAGATTATTAATAATATAAATTTTAGTTAGGGCTAATACTTATAGTAAAAGAGAGCCAGATATAGACTTATTATAATTAAATATCTCTATTTCGGGTCTGAAAAAGATATAGAATACTATTATTATATTATATATTTATAGTAAATAAAGACTTAAGGTCGAGATCTATATTTTAATAAGGTAATATAAAAAATTAGAGATTTAAATATTTATTTATCTTATAATATTTAATATACTACTTCTTTTATTATATATCTTTCTCTATATAAAAGCAAACTCGTAATTAGGATACTTCTAGTTTCTATAACTATAACTTAAATATCTGATTTAGAAACTTCGGGAAAAATTATATGAATTATAGGCTATAATATATTTAAAAATATAAAGTTTATAATTACGAATATAATAGTAATATTAGAGACTTAGATATAAGTAATAAATTCCATAATTATACTAAGGCTATAAATATAAAAAACACTTAAATTTATATTAATAATATATATAAATATGCCTCTAGTAATAATAAGAATACTATTAAGAGTATACTAAGGCATATAGTATTTATATACTAAAAGAATAATACTATTTCTAATAATAGCAAATATTATAAGAAAAATAAAGAGTAAAAGACAAATACTAGCTTTGAGGGCAATATTATTATATATGAGTTAGAAGAATATAGGAACTAGATAAATAGAAAAAAAGACTATAGTACTACCTATAAAGGTTATAGTAAAGAGAATAAGAATTATATATAATTTAAAGAATTTAATAAGTAAAATATAATAAGATATAGTAATAAATATTATATATACTTATTAGATCCCGAGAATAATAAAGAAAATACTAGAATAAATAAAGAGGCCGAGAATCTTTCTACTATTTTATAAATAAGTGATTTCACTAAATGAAATAGCTATAAATCCGGAGGCAAAAGTACTAAATAGGAAAGTAGCTCTAATATAATCTATCTCTCGTATATAATTTATAAGAGAGACTTTAGGGCAAGAGTTCTTATTAGGGAATATAAAAAGAAAGATAATTATATAAATAATATTAGTATAGAAATTAATATAAAATACCTATTTCTAATTTACTAAGCTATTTATAAATACTTCTTTAATTATAGGCCCCAAGACTATTCCGAGACCCTAGATAAGACTAGTACCTCCGAGATAGATAAAATATTTATATATAGTAGTTATAATAGCTAGTAAACCTATAGTACTAATATATATCCCTAATTCTCCCAGACTACAAATAATATATTTAATAATTAGGACAGCTATTAATAGAGCTATACTATAGGTTATTAAGCCGATTTCGAAAAGAATAATATAAAGAATATAGGTCTACTTTATATTAAACTATTTATAAATCCTGGCTCAAACCAAGTTCATTAGTACTATACTAATTAAAAAGATAATACTAAGCTAATTAAGCTTAGTAACTATATTAAAATATATACTAATAACTAGTTAGATATCTATAATAATAATATTATTAAATATAAAAAGAAATATTAAGCCGAGAATTAAGTAGATAACTAAGACCTATTATAAATTATTAATATCTCAAAAAGGAAGTTCTTTTACTAGTTTCGGCTTTCCTTTCTTAGTATTAATCTCGTTTATAAATATAATAGAGTTATTTCTGAATATATTAGAGATATCTTTCTGAGTTAATATAGGAAACTTTTAATTTAATCTAGAAGCTATTTCCTTTTCCTTTTTTATTAAATAAATATAACTTTTAAAAGAATAAGAGAAAAGAAATTCAGACTTGATTTTCAAACTTTTTAAAGAATAATTAAAGAAGAAATCCCAAATTAAATATAGTAATTTCGGGAGCTCTAGAAAATAATATAAATAGTAATTACTATAAAGAATTAAGCTAAAATATACCCAAATTATTATTAGCCTATTTGTCTTATTCTTTAATAATAATTATTAATATATTATCTCGGGAATAAAAAGGCTTTACTATAATTCCGTTAGACTATATAACTAGTTCTTGTACTATATTTATAACTATTTACTAGTAAAATGAGAATCCGCTATTTCTACTAGTATATTTTCTAAATAATAATCTTATTAATAATTAAATCAAGTAAACCAGGATTCAAAGCCAGGATTCAGAGCCAAGATTTAGAGCTAGGATATAGAACCAGGATATAGAACTAATATAAGTATAGATAAGAGAAAATAATTAGGCAAATACTCTTAATTTATTAAGACTAGTATATATAAGTAACTAACTATATTAAAATATAAGAAACTAGCTTATAGAATACTAGTATACTATTAGAAATAAGCTTTAATTAAAGAATAATAATTTATAGTAGCTTATATCCAAGATAAAATATAGGTCTTTACTAAGATAAATAAAATAAAAAATCCTACTAGTAAACTACTTTCTCTTTTTAATTACTTTAGGAGTTTTAAACTATTTCTATATTAAATAATAGTAGAAATCTATAAGTTCTATAAAAACCAAGTAGTCTTTTTAATAGGAGCAACTAGTAACCTCGGAGATTGCCTTTTATATAAGCTTAGTATTATTCTTAATATATAATAGCTATATATTCTAATCTATAAATTCGAGAATATAGCTTTAGAATAATAGAAATATATTATACCTAAGTAATTTTAATATATTAAAGACTAAATTAAAATCAGAAAAACTATTCTTATTCCTAGTAATATAATAAAGAAATACTATAGTATTATTACTAAAACTCTTTATAAAATTAAATAAGAAGTTATAATAATTATTTATACTATTATAAATATTAGCTTCCAAATACCTTTCTTAAAAGTTATTTTAAATAACTGCTTGCTCTTACTTTAGCTAGGAACCTTAATAATAAAAATAACTAGACTTTAATACTTTATTTAAGTTTCTAGTATATATATAAATTCCTTTTTCCCTAATAGCCCTATAAATGAAAAAGTATATTATTTATCTAACCTTAATAATATAGAAAAAGAGCTTAAAGAAATTTTATAAACTAGTATAATAAGATATTTATAAGGCTTCCTTTAGATATATATATATATTCTAAATAACTAATAAAATAATTAATAATTACAAGATTTCCTAATTTGCCTATTTTATTCTTATAATTTACTAGTATTAGACTTACTATTACTTAGTTCTATAAAATATACGGGCTATAGGAATTATATCTTATATTTATATTTTATATTCGCATAATATAGCTAATAAGAGAAAAAAGTATCTAGTATATATTAATCCGTAGTAATAATATCCTTAATGAAATTCCGGTAAATATAGTTATAAATGTTTTATTCTAATATATCTATTTAGATACTTAAGAAGTAGTTTATATATCTTTATTATATTATATTCCTAAAATACTATAGTAAATAATAGAATAATTATTTAAGTACCTTCTAGTTTATTAGATTATAAGAATAGTAATACTAGTCTTTATTAGAAATAAAAGAATTAAATAAAGTAAGAAAATAAAGTTTTATAGAATTAGATCTCAGGTATAAGAATTTTATATTCTATTATTATATTATTTAGGAAGTTTTAGTAGGCCTTTAAGATTTGGTTTAAGTAACTATAATATTAATTACTTTATTAAACTTAGAATAAGGGCTATTTTCTATAAGAACTTTAGTAAAGAAAAGTATTATATATAAAAGAAAAGTGGAATTAACTAGTAAATACTAGTATTAGTAAAACTATAATAATCTGGAATATGATTTATCTAAAGTTCTTACCTTAGGTTTATTAGTTAAAAAAGAAATTAAAGTAATTTCGAAATTACTATAAGTACTAAACTTGTTTATAATAGTTTATCTCATAGTATAGTTCTTTAAAGCCTAGTTTAGTAAGTTTAATTAGTACTAGAATATGTAGTAGTAATAAGAATTTGAACTAAAATAGTAGAAAGCTATTTAAATAAACTCTAAAGTAGCTATCTAATAGTATATTAGGCTATGGGATACCTGTTTTAGTTTCAGACAAGTAAATTAAAAGAAGACTATAAAAATATTAGATTCAAATATATTATCTTAGCTATAATCTATTCTAATTATACTTGGCTCTATATAATATGAGTTTATATAGGAATAAATAAAAGCCCTATATCTATTATTTATTAATTAGTAAAAAACCATATATCTCTCGACTTATTTTAATTACTATTAATTATAGAATTACTTTCTTATCTTATTACTATTAAATTAAGTAGTTTTAAGGCCAAGGCTTAGAGTACTAATCTTAGTACTTTTAAAGACATATAGGCTATAATTTTATAAATCCCATTTCTTAAAACCCTAACTAATATATAATTATTAGAATTAAGGACCCTATTAAATAGTTATATATAAAAGCCAAGAAATAAAACATATAACTTTGAATTAAATAAAATATTAATTATAGATAAGAGATTTATTTAGAAGTCAGCTTTATAAATAAAACCTTAAAATACTATTATATTTAATATTAATAGATTAAGAAAAAAAACAAGAAATATAAATCATATCTAAAAAATAATAAGATTAGCTAGCTTATAAAAAGAAAATACAGATGTAATTATTTAATAAATTATATAATTATAGTTATTAAACTTTTCTTTAAAAGAAAGATTACTATATTTTAAATAAAAATAGGAAATATACCCGAAAAAATTCATTATTAAGAACAAAAAGTGAATTAGTATTAAAAGCTTACCCAAAGGCTATATATATTATATAAGTAAGATACTTTAGTATTCGAATAGTAATAAACTATTTATAAAAAACTTTATCTTATAAATATTTTATTCAAATATCTAACTTCCTGCCTTTAAGGTCATAAAATAATAATAAGCTTTTTTAATTTATAAAAATTTATAATTTTATAAGTAATAAATCCCTGACTACTAATTATAAGAAATAGGTAACTACGGAATTTCTAAGCTTCTTTCCTAAATTAAGTATAACTAAGCCCTGTATAACTTCCTAAATTATATCTAAATAAAATATACTAATAATTTATTATATATTAGATTAGAAAATATAAGATATAATATAACTAGAACTTCTTAAAAAGCAAGAGTACTAATACTTTATAATATATTCTTTTATTAAAGATAATATTACCTGGCTTGCTTATTATATTTATACTTATAGGAAATATAGAATTAGAAGTATTATTTAAAAGCAAAACTCGATTTCTTAAGAATCTCTTAAATATTTGCCTATTTTTTCCTAAAAAAGTTAAGTTAAGTTATTTTACTATACTATATTATATCTAACCCGTAACTTTAATTATTAGAGGTAACTAAAGTATTATACTAGATAAGAGAGACTTTAATACCTAGATTTAGGGATTTAGAAATTATATAATAAAAGTAATATAAGGTTATAGACTAGTAATTTATTATATACTTAAAATAATCCGGATAGAAGGTTCCTTTATTAGAATTATTAAATTCTCTACTAGTATAATTATAGCTTATATATTAGTATCTTTTATAAAGTATTAAGTATTCTTTAAGCTTATATAAATCTTATAAATTAATTCAAATATATATTCTTTTAATATTCCTAATTCTTATAAATATAATTAGCTAGACTTATATAATATATAGCTACTTCTATTTCTATTTTATTTTATTATTTATTATAGTAGTTTTATATTATTTTATCCTTAGTATAAATCTCTATACTATTTATAAATTCAAATACCTGTTTTATATTTTATTAGAAATTTTAATATAGTTATATCCGAGAATAATATATTAAAGTTTATAGGAAAATATAAGAACTAACTAATAAAGTACTATTTAGATATTTATTTTATATTAAAAAATAAAATATTTCAGAAAATTATATTAGATTTTATAAGAAAATAGCTAAAAATAGACTTAATAGAAGTTATAAAAATAAAGAGAAAAAGAGGCAAAATATAAATATATAGAGGCGGCTTTTAAATTTATAAGAATATTAAATTATATTAATTTTTCTCTATAGGCCAACTTTCGGGCTAATAGTAAAAATAATACTTTATTACTAGTATTTTTTATATTTAATATTATATTTAAGAAATTACTTAATTATTTCTCTAGTTATCCTATTAATAATCTTTATATTAGAGTAATTCTAGTATTAATTTATTTTAATTTCCCGACAAATATTATTTACTATTAATAATAAATACCTATTTCTATAATTATATATCTTTCTTTTCTCGAAAATAAATTCTAGCTCTTTTAGACTTAATTACATTTTCTTTAAGAGTATTATATTAAAATACCTAAAGTAATAGCTATTCTTAATATTTATTCTTATTTTTTAAAACTCTTATAGCTTAACTTTTCTTATATATTTGAGAATATTATTAGAAACTATAATTATATCTTATAAAAATATAATATATTTAAGTAATAATTTGCTCTAAAAAAGTAATTTATATATTTTAAGAGCTTTAATATATAATTTATAGCAGGTATAAAAGAAAGCAAGTAATTAGTTATTAGACTTAAATAATTTAGTAAATCTAATATTATCCTAGCAGATTATATTAATGCTTTATAGAAGGGTAATATTTCAGATTTTAATATAAAGCTTATTAGGAAAAGAGGAAAATAGACAGAATTCATTAAGAATTAATATAGTATATTACTCGTTTCCTGAATTCGTTACTAATACTATTATATATATTTAGGAATAGTTATATTACTAGTAATTAAATCTAATAGTTTATTAATAGAATAATAATAGAAAAAGATAAATCTATAAATTATATAAATTTTATATATTACTATTTAGTAAGATAATACTAGTATTTATTATAGTTTTAATAAAAAAAGAAAATATAAAGGCTAGTATTTTATATAAATAAAGTTTATATAAAATTCCTTGTCTCTTAGTTAAACTGGTTAGTATATAATCTTTTAAAGCCAAATAGGGCCTATTAATTCATCTAACTACTTAATTTAGTAATAGTTAGTATCTTAGCTAAGATATATAATAAGCTATAAAGTTATTCTATTAATATATCTAGTAAAGATTAAATATTAAAAACCCGTTTTCCTAAATTCTAAAGGCTTATTAAAAAGAAAAAGAATAATAAATTTTAAAGCTTCATCTAATATATTATTATATAAGAAATAAAATCAAGCTATTATATATTATAAAAATAATTATATTCCGGATAGCTAGTATTATAATATATATAATTTAGTTATAATAGCTTCGAAATTATATAAGGTAATTATTACTAAGAAATAGAATAAAAATAGGCTAATATTAAATTCCTCTATTTAAACTATATACTAAATATATATTCAGGTAGTAATATAAGTATTCTAGAAAATAGCCCCGAAGTATCTATATTTAGCTTCTAGTAAGACTAAATAGTAAATACTAAAAATAAGTACTTTTCTAGAACTAGTTCTGGCTCCGGAAAAATAGCCCGTTTCTAATATTACTATAAAAGTTCTATTTTAAACCATAATCTTATATATACTATTTATACTAATTACTAAGTATAATAAACGTCTTATATATTATATATATAACCAAGAACTAGGATATATAACTAGGATTTATAACTAGGGTTTATAACTATGGTTTATAACTAGGATCTATAACTATAATATATAATATAACTAAAAAATAGAATTCTAAAAGAAAATAAGAATAAATTAGAGCTAATACTCGAATTTATTAGCTATACTTAATTTTCTAAAGACATAAGCTAATTATATATTATATTATAAGCTCTATAAAAAAGCCCAAATCTCTTAGCCTTATCTAAGAGCTTAACTAATTCATGTTTTATTATATATTATAATAAGTAATAAAAATTTTTTTATTATTATTAAGAAATCCTAAAAACTTACTTAGCTAAATAAGTTATATATTATAGGAAAGTTCAAGTTCTATATTCTAATAATGTATTTATTAACTAGTAATAATTTGAAATTTAATATATATTATTACTATTTATATAAATTCTTTATAATAAATTTAAAAACTAATTAGAATTACCTAAAATATATTTCTTATCTTCGAAAATAAAATACTAAAATGCCTTAAAATTACTTAGCTACTTTTTTTTAGAATAATATTAAAACTATAGGCCTTACTAGTATTATAAATATAAAATTATTAGTATTATCCGGTTATTATATTATTATTACTATAAATACTATCCTATTTATTTCTAATAGTATAATAGCTATTTCCTTTCTCTTTACTATAATATTTAATAGTATATAAACTAGTATATTTAGCTAGTTAACCTAGCTAACTAGTAATTACTTACTAGATTTAGTAATAAATATTATTTATATAAGGTTCTATTTAAACTCTAAAAAGAGTAACTTAGTAAAGTTTACTAAAATTAGATTAGAAATATTTAAGATAGGAAATATAGATAATAGAACTTTAGTATTATAAAACCCAGAAATAATAAATAAGAGAGTAAGGTTATATACCCAAATATTACTAATACTGGTATTAAAAGAAGCTAAATTAGGTACTTTCCCTTAAATATATTAAAAGAAAATATTATAGCAAGATTTAATAGTAATTATTAATAATACGAATTATATAAATAGTAAATCCGTAATTATAAAGCATTTAGCGAGCCTAATAATTATACTAATACTAATAGAAATAATTATACTAGCTAGCTTAAAGAATTCCTTAGTTAAGTTAACTAAAAAGAAATAGTTATAAGGAAAGACGAGATATATATTATAGATTTTAATGAAATTAGAAATAATAATAATATATATTTCTTTTTACTATAAGAGAGTTAGGTTAGTATTTATAGGTTTAGAAATAATAATACTTATAATAATAACCTTAGTAATAATCTTAATAGTATTAATAGCCGGTTCTCTTCCTACTATACTTTATTTATAGTTAGTATAAGCAAGTATCTCGTTCAAGCAAGTATCCCAGCGAGATTTTATATAAGAAAACCCTACTAAATAATTTTTTTGCGAATTTAGGCATTTTCGCCTATACTTTTATACTTAAAAACCTCGCAAAACCGTTGCAATTTGGTTATAAACTAATAAATAAACCTATATAAGAACTTAAATCTTTATTTTAGCTTTCTAGACTTATTTCTTTATATATATAAATATATATTAAAAATTATTAGATCGGGTATTAAGGAGAGGGCTGAGTTATTCTTATTTTAAAACGATTTTTAAGGCGAAAATTTGTGGTTTTCCCTACTAAAATCTCGCTGGGACACTTGCTTAAATAAGACACTTGCTTATATTAACTATAAGCAAAGTATAGTAGGAAGAGAACCGGCTATTATTCAAATACCCAATTATATTCTATTTTATAATATTAGCCAAGCTAGCCTAGAAGAATAATAGCTTTAAATTTTCAAGAAAGAGAACTACCTGAAAATTCTTAACTCTATTTACTAAAATAAATAATAGTATATTAGTATTTAGTAAGCTATTCCTTACTATATCTAGAGTACTATTATAAAGTAATACTATAATAATAAGGCTTCCTATAGTAATCTAAGATATATAAATAAGGCTATTTATAATAATAATAAAATATATATTTATATTTAGAAAAATAAAAATAAAAGTTAATAATATAAAAAACTAGTTAATTAATAAGTTTCTTTTAACTTATTTAATATCCGCAGATATTATATTATATAGGATCCGATTTCTAACTTTTTCCGTAAGTTATTCTAATAGCTATTAATAATAGATATTATACTAATTTCTAATTTAAATAAATAATTATTTATATAAAAATTGAATTCGAAATATATTCTTATTTAAAAAAAAACAAATTAGGTAATACGAGTTTTTTTAGTAAATTATTTTTAGTAAGATCTATTTCCAAATATCTATAACTTTACTTCTTATTATTATTCTAGATTAGAGCCAATTCTTACTTATTTAACTTATATTCAAATTTATAAATACTATTTTCGGTTTCTAATAATAGCTTATAAATTAATCTTAGAATAAGTAATTAAACTTAAAATAAAAGTAATATATTTAATTTCAGGTTCTTTTATAGCTTTTATTATAATGAATTCAGAATATAGAATATTAAATATAAATTATATTAAATCTTTATTAATAAATATAATAAAATATATTCCTAATTCTATATATAATAAAAGAAAATTTACTAATTAAGTAAATATATAATAATTAGAAACGGTACTATAGGCAAGACTTGTTTTCTTATTAGCTATATTAAGAATAAGTTTCCTATTAAATATATTTCTATTATTTTTAATAATTATATAATAATTATTATATAAGTTATAATATTATAATACTAATTCGGGAATATCTAATATCTTTTTCTTTATAAGATTAGAGACAAGCTATATTTACTTGAATTATTTAATATAGCTAGTTAAGAAAATTATAACTATCTAAGGCTATTTTCTTATCCTAAGACGAATATATTTTTAATCTGCTTTTCTATAGTATTCTAGATATCTTTTTAAAATATATATAAGAAATAAGTTCCTGAAATATCTTATTACTATTCGGGTATTTCCTTTTTAATTATTAGTATATAAACTAATTTAAGAAAAAATACTACTATATTAGAAAAGCTAGCTAAGTAAAAGAAACTACTAGTTAGGAAAAATCTTAGTAAGAAAATAGTAAAGAAAGAGAATATAATTAAGTATATTAAATATAGTATTTTTCTAAATAAAAATAGGAAAATAAAGGCTGTTTTTAATAAAATATATTAAAATAAAATATATTAATTATTATATATTCTAATATTTAATTTATTATAGGTAATATTTATAATACTTAAATTATTAATATAAAAGAAAAAGCTATTAAATAGATATTTTCTATTATAGTACAACTACTTTTAGGAGATATTAAAAGATTATATAGTATTAGGAAATATTATTTATATTTAATATTAAGATCTAAGATCTAGCTAAAAATATAATCCAAGTTACTTAGTATTTTATTATAATAATATTAATAATATATTATAGCTTTAGAATTAATCTATAATATAGCTATATTTCTCTAATATCTAAATAAGGTAAATATCTTTATTTTAATCTTTATTACTACTATTTTCTATCTAATAAAATATACTAACTATAGCCTCCTATAACTTCTATATTACTATTTTAACTAACTCTATATTCTTTAAACTAAATTTAGCTTAAATATTTACTAAAATTTATTTATATTCTTTTATTACTACCTTACTTTTTTAGTATATAAAAATTAACTTTATATCTTTATTATTAATACCTGGTCTATATATAAATACTTAAATATAATTCTTTATAAAAAATTAGTTTTAAGCTAACTAAGAATCTATATTCTTTTCTATAGTAATTACTAAAACTTCTTTATTATTATTAACTATTATATATAAGAGTAATATATTTTCTGGATATATTAGATATAATAAAGCTATTACTAGATTATTTATATCTAAAGAAGAAAGAATAAAATAATTATTTTATATTAAGTTAATTAAAGAATAATGAATTATTTTATAAGAAAGTAATATAGGATTTTAGTATAAGAACTAAAAACTATTATTTCTTTTAAATATTATAATATATATTTCTAGTAAAATTACCGGGTAAATTATTTTACTAATATCTCTAACTCGAATAAATAGCTTAATTCTTTATACTCTAAAGGAAAATTTCTTCTTTTTAAAACTATTAGTATATACTTATATTTCCTGCCAAGAGCCTCAATTATATTTAAGTATAATTAGATATCTAAATACTTAATTATAACTGCTTTTAGCGAATTATAAATATATAAATAGTCTAAATATATTAAATACGAAACTAGAATAATATCTAAAGCTTCTTTCTCTTAACTCATTTAATATATATTTCTCTAGCTTTGCTTTAATTATATAGTCTTATAGTAATAGTAGCTATAATAAACTATAGTAATATAAATATAAAAGTTTCTATAATATATTTTACTTTTAATAAATATTAAAGAAACGAGGTTTCCTAATATAAGATAATTAAAAGTACTTACTCTAGCAGGGTTTAGAAAAAGAGGAAGAAAGAGTACTAGGAGCTTTGGGAAAACAAATAGCTTACTTAGAATAAGATAAGAATAATAGGATCTTTAAAATATAACTAGATATAGCTAGATAGCTACAAGTATCTAGAAATAAATCTAACTAAAATAATTAATTAAAAGACTAGTAATACTTAATTCGCCTTCTTATATAAAATATAGCTTATATAAGATAGGTCTAATATAGGTACCCTTATTATAATAGCTATTTCTGGATCTAATTACTCGAAATTTCTTTATATTATTAAGCTTACTTCTAGAAGTAAACTTATTTAAGCTATAAAATATATTAAGCTTATAAAGAGTTCCAGTTTTTTCTTTTATCTAAATACTCTATTTTCCTTATAATAAAAATACACGATACTAAATAATAATATTCTATTCTATTATATCTAATATATTTTTAGGATATAAACTAATAGTAATAAGATTAAGGAAATCTAATAATAGGCTAAGAATAAAAGAATATTATAATATTAGTATAATATTTTAAAAGCTAAAATAAATATCTTATTAGAAAATATTAAATAAAATATCTAATAACTATTCTTCCGATAATACTTCTCTAGGTTATATTAGTCTATTAAATAAATACAGGTTTAAAAATCTGCCTGAAATAGCTATATTATTTAACTTATATAAATTTAATATAGGGAAATTAGTAAAATAATTCTATAAAAAAAAGCCTTTAAAAAATTATATAAAAAGTAATCTAATACTTTATTACTAGAAGCTATAATAAAAAAAAAGGTTTATAAAAATAATATAAATAAGAAATAAGAGGCATTTCATTCCTATATATTAATTATTAGTTATAAAAGTATTAGTTCGAGATCTGAAATATTTATTTATAAAAATTAGGTAAATATTTTCTTATATTAGACTTGCTATAATATTATATTTAGCTTAAAGTATTTTAAGCTAATTCTAGTCTTTAGTACTACCTTTTATTCTTTTATTAGAAACTAATTATTTATATAATTATATTATTTATTTTATTATATCTAAATAAAAAGTCTAATATATATTTTACTAAAAAGCTATATTAAATTCTATAAGCCTTACCTAATCTTTTTCTTAGTTCCAGGAGCTAATTATAGTCCTATAATACTATATGAATATTATTAAAGCCCTATATAAAAATAATAAAAATTAATATTATTTAAAATAAACTTTAATTATATTATTATAAGTATTTTATAAATTTGCTTTCTTTTCTTAATTATTTTTTAAATTTCAGAATATAATTTAGAAAATTAGTTTATTAGAGCCACGTTTAATTAATAAAGAAGATTATTTCCATAAATAGTAATATAGTAAGATAATTTACTTCTTATTACTAGTAGCTTTATATATATATTAGTATTTCTAATATCTAGTAAAAAAAGTATTAAAATATATTTTAATACAAATTCCTAAAGTCCCTAGATAGAGAATCTTCTATCTTAATTAGGCCTGCAACTACTTTATAATTACGAGAAGAGATATATAATTAAGCTTAAAAGTTCTAGGACTTATTACTAATCTAACTCTAGTTAATAGAATAATAATTTCTTGGGAAATACTAAATAAATAATTACTAAAGAATATAATTTATTACTTTAGATATTTATCTAGGCTTAAAGAGGTAGTTCTAACTAACTAAATACGACTTTATTTAATTTACTAATAAATATTTTTAAAGAAAAATAAATATAAGGTATTTATAAATAAGTTAATACTAGTTTACTATATTTAGTAACTTTTCTATAATAAAAACAGGTATGTGAATATATCTAGTTATTAGTTTAATAGAGAAACTAATAATTAAATCTTATATTTATATATTTTAAACTATTTTTGGATAATATTTTAGCTACTTTATAAATATCTTTCTTTCCTTATTAATTTAAAATCTAATATTAAGCTTAAATAGAAGTTAATTCCCTAATTTTCCGGCTATAAGTATAAAACTATTTGGAAATTATCTTATTTTCTTTTATTTCTAACTTAGAAGAATTCTCAGCCAGATAAGTAGTTTTTTAATAAAGAGCTTAATATAAATACAAATAACCAAATTTAAATCTTTTATATTTAACTTATTATTATATCTAAAGCTAATTATACTTTATGAAATTAGTAGGACTTAATATTTATCTATAAAAAAAAACCCCCCCAAAAAAAACTAAAGATTATTCTAATACTATTTTATAGTAAACTTTAATACTATATCTTTATTAAAAGACTATAGCTTTGCTTTACTTACTACTTTACTTATTAAACCCTAAAATATAATAATAGCTAATCTATTTATTAGACTCATATATAATTAGTCTAAACTTTTCCTTCTTTTAAAGACTAATATAAAAATTAGTAATATTATAATACTAGTATAAATAATAATACCTATAAACTACTTATTTATATCTTTTTTTTTATTCTAATAATTAACTCGAGTTCTTGAATCTTCGACTATATATTATATAATAAACTAATAGAAATTATAAAAGAAATACAGAAAAATATAGCTAATAAACAAATAGAGAGTTTTAAATAAAGACTTAAAACTAAAAGAATAAAATAAAAGAATATAGCTATTAAAAGAATTAAATATATTAGGCCCAGAATTAAATAATCTCGAAAGGTTATAAATATAACTTTGGCTAAAATTCTCTCTAAAGGCTAAAAAGATTAGAATTTATTACTAAGGAAGCTTGTAATATTATTAGGTATATTTTTAGGTATTATATTAGAAATATTAAATAGTAAGTTATTATATATTATATTATAAGCCTGAAATCCAATATAAAATTATTTAATATTAAATAAATAATTTCTTAGAATTCATATTTCAATTCTATTAATATTAGAGGCAATAGCACCTATATTACTCTAAACCTTACTAGTAATAGCGGGAAAAGCTATTATTAGAGTACTAATAGTATTCTAAGCTTTATTCTAGAATAGTTAAATAAGGTCGGGAATAGTATATAGCTTAATTAAAAGGTTTAGTAAATAAATATTAGTAAAAATATTAGTAAAATTAAACTATATTAAAGAAAATATTAGCTAAAAAAAGAAAAAGAAAAAAAAGGAAAAAGATAAAATAGAATTTATATAATTAAAGTTATAATACCTACTTTTATAATTATCTTATTTTAGGCAAGTAAATTAATTACTAGTATTATATAATAAATAATAATAAATAAGAAAACTACTAAGGTCTCTATTTATAGCTAGTTTCTACTTTTTAGTATTTTAAGAACTCTAATTTAAAATTAATTTAAGATTATATAAGCCCAAACTTAGATATAATAAGTATATATACTTGGAAATAAATATAATTTAAAATAAAGTATTTTTAAATAAATTCGTTTAAAGCCAGAATTAGCTTTTATATAAAACTAAATATAATATATTTAGTATTTATATAATTATAGAGCCTAATCTGGCTCTTAAGAATTCCCTTTTCCCTACTAGTACTTTTATTTCTAGAACTAATACTAGTAGGTTATATTTTGCCTAATAATTCTATAGTAATATATTTCCTAGTTAATAAGTCTTTCTACTATTTATTTATAATAAATAGCAAGTGCTTTATAAGTGCAAATTAATAATACTATTTATATTATATAAGAAAATATTAATAAAACATTAGAATAGAAAGAAAGTTTAGATTTATTATAAAGAAAATCTAATAGCCTTACTTTTTAATTAAATAGGCTTAGATATAATACTAGAAAAATAGGCTAAAATACTATTAAAAGTCGAATATACTTAATTAGCTCTATTATTATTATATTACTTATAATAGTTATAATTCCTATACTAACTTTAATTTTATAATATAATAAATAATATAAGATAAAAAGAAAATTATTTGAAATTTAAAGAAATAAGTAAATAAGGCAATTATAATAGCTTTTAGATTATTTTAGTATTACTTTATTAACTAGAAATAATAAGAGATTACTTTAAATATTTAAAAGTACTATTTATATAACTCAGAAACCTAGTAAACCTATTCTTAAAAGCTATTTCTAAGCCTAATCTTTTATATAGCTTTTTTATTTAACTTAATCTTGGCTTTATTTACTATAGGCTATACTAACTTCTTATTATAACTCTATTTTTCTAATATTAATCTACTATACTTCAAGTTCTTAAAGCTATTAATAAATAGGCTACTAAAGATATTTTTGAAATAATAGAAACTAGTATCTAAAATACTATTATTATTAAGTCTATAATTTTAAATTATAATATTATTATTATAGAAAATAATATAGGCGAAAATAATACCGAGCTTTTTTTTAAGAAAATATAGCTAGAGAATAATAAAAAGAGGAAATATCTTTAGTATTTATAGTAATTTTATTATAGTAAATAATTTTAGAAATAAAATAAAACATTTCGAGATTACTAAAATAATATTAGATACTAGTTAAAATTCTCGAGAAAGAAAGCTTATATATTAAAGAATTTATTATTAAGTAGAATTATTTTTACTTTAGTATAATAAGTTAGTTTATATAAAAACCGAACTTTTCTAATTATATTAATAGTTTGAACTTTTAATATTCGAGTTTTATAACCTAAGAATAATAAAATTCTTATATATATTTTAGCTAATTATTTTTATAAGTTTCATATATCCCTATTATATCTTAGTACTATATCCTAGCTCTAAATCCTGGCTCTAAATTCTAATTCTATACTCTAGCTCTATATCTTAGTAATTACTATATTAGTCTTACTATAATAGAGTTATAATTCTAAAATAGAAAGTATATTAGAATTATACTATTACTTAAGTACTAATAAATTTGCCCTTATCTTTTTATTACTATTTTTATTCTTAGCCTCAAGTTACTAATTACTACTTAAAAGCCTTATTATTAATTAGGATATAGTATAAAAAACTTTATTTCAAATTAATTTACTTTTAATTTTTTATAATATTTCTTTCTATTACTTATTTTGCGAGTTTATATTATTATTAATTTATTTATTTTAATATCTTATAAAAAATATCTAAGTTTAGAAATACTTTCAAAACTTATAATATTCTTAATATAATTAATAATAATATTTTACTAGAGTATTCGGAAAATTATATAAAGTATATTACTAATATTAATAAAAAATATTATATTTCTACTAGTAAATAATAATTAGTAAATATGAATTTTTATAATAGGAGCCTTTATAATTAAAGGCTTAATATAAGATAAAAATAATATTCTATATCTTAATTATTTAATTAAGATTTATTTATAGGTTTTTTATTAGCCTTTAGGGTTTTCTAGTTATATTATTAAAATAACTATATATTTACTAATAATTAATACTTATTATTAGTTAAGACTTTAATTATTATATATTTTTGCCTTTTCTTTTTATAACTCTCATTTTTTAATTAAATAGTTATTAATATTTATTTATAAATTATATTATATTTTAGTATATCTTTAATTACTTTTATTATTATTAAATACCCTATATACTAATAATATATAATATGAAATAGATAATTTATTTATATTCTTATACTAGTAAGTAATAGTTTTATTATAAAAATATAGTACTTAATAATTATATAAGGATTTCTTTATAGCTTTGGCTTCTTAACTATATATTACTTATTTCTTAATATATTAAATAAATAATTTATTTAATAATAAGAACTAGCTTATAATATTTTATAAGTTTTATTTAGTCTTTTTAATCCTAACCAATTTTAGATACAGATTTGGTTCTAGTAGAATTTTTAGCCTTGGGCTATTATTTATAATTAAGAAATTACTTAAGTAATATAAATATACTATTACTATTATATATATCTTATTTAAAAACTAAAGAGAAATATTAATAAGATTCTTAATTTAGTTTATACTTATTAGGCTAATACTTCTTTTCTTTTATAGTTATCTTATATATTAGGCTAGTACTAATATCTAAAATAAACTCGATCTTATAATTTTTAGAAAGCTAAAGTTCTTTATAATTATATATTCGAACTTCTTTTAAAGGCTAGTATTTTTCTTATCTAGTATTTACTTATTATATAAGTTATATTACTATAATCTAGTACTTGAAATACTAATATTTTATAGCCTATATATCTGTAATTGGCCTCTTTTCTAACTAGAGAACTCTATTACTCTCTATTTTTAATATTTACCAAATAATTAAATAAATTAATATGGGTTTCCTTTTGAACTATTTTAAACTAATTATTTTTATAATTAGATTAATACTTTATTTCTCTATTATTATTCTTTTTACCTAGTATTCTAGTAAAAGTTTTATTTCTTTACTTATCTTTTATTTATTATATAAACTTTTTACTAGTAGTTATAATATATTATATTACTATTTTATTATAGTATTAACTAAAAAGCTTATTATAGGGCTATAATTATATAGTATATTCAAATTTTAGTAGGAAATAAGGAACCTTATTAGAGAACCTATAAGTAATATTCTAATAAGAAATATTTATATAATAGTAAAATATAGAAACCTTATTTTTTTTATTAGTATTATATTTTTAGTAAGCTCTCTTAGTAAAATAAGCTACTAGGGTTTTAGATAATATCTTAAGTTTCTGGATTATATACTCGAATAATATTATAAGATTAGTTAGTAAACTAATAATATAATATATTTTAAACTAATATTGAGATTAGGCTCTAATTTAGGTAAATTAGCTAATAAAAAATACTAAAAATTATAAAAATTATCTATTTTAACTAAAATAATAATATTAGTTCTATTTTTAAGAATATTCTAAATATATATTTAGAGTATTAGCTCTTTTAATTTTATATTAAATATATAGTAATTCTTTCTAATATACTTTATTACTATATATATAGTCTCTTATAACTTAGAAAAATTAAATATATAAGGTATTATTTACTATATATTATATTTAAAAACTTTTAATTTTATAGCCTAATAATAAATTAGCCTAGTAAGAAAAGAAAAAGAAGAACTTAGGGCCTTATTTATTACTTAATAGTCTAATTTTGGTTTCTAAAATTATTTTATAGATATATTCTTACTAATATAGCTAAACCCCTTATAATATAGGCTATATTATCTTTATTAGTATACTATATTTCTAATTTCTTTTAAAATACTTATAATTATTTTTATTAATGCCTTTCTATTTTCTCTTATACTCGTTTTTTCTTTTCTTCTTATATTTGTTTTTCTCTTTTCTCCTATACTTGCCTTTCTTATATCTTTCTTATTTATATACTAATATCTTTTAACTTATAAGTTATATTTTCTATTTCTTTAGATATTTTATATTTTAGTTCTTTTTTAAATTAACTAGCAAGAAATATACTAGTAAATACTTATTTAATAGGTATTTCTTATAGATCTATATTACTTTTTATATTATTTTAAGAATTAAATATTAGTATCTAGTTATAAGAATCCGGTTTTTGGCTACTTTCTATATTCTTTATCTAGAAATCTATAGACTTACTACCTAAAAAACTCTCGATATTAATCTATATAAGCAGCCATTCGCGTCTTTTTACTAGGGAAACTATATCTAAAGCTTTTAGTATATGAGCCGCTTTGGGTTCTATTAATTATTATTTCTTATAAGGCTTTTTTCGAATATCTCTCTATTACTTTATACTATTATTTACTATTCGAGTTTCTAATACTTTAATTTATTCTTTAACTAGTATTATTACAGAATTATCTTATACTTACTACTATCTTTACTTTCTTTACTCTCTTGCTTATATACCTAAACCCTTTAGTATAGAAGGCATATATCTCTCTTTTCTAGATTTCCTCTATTTTAATTTCTCTTTTTATAGGTTTATAAAATTCTTTGAAATTTTAGTACTATTTTATTTATTTACTATAGGTATTTCTTATATCTATCTAGCTATCTCCCAGATATCCTTTTCTTATATAATACTATCTCGTTTTATTTAGGTAACTTATTTATATATAGCTTTCTATTATATTTCTTATTTATATTCTTATAACTCAGGTTCTTATAGCTCAGGTACTACTAATTCTTATATAATTTGCCTCAGATTAGCTTAGGTAGCTTGTTTCTTTTATATAGCCTATATTTTAAAGGCTTTTTTTAATTTCTCTTATAAAACTTTCTATTATATAGTATTTTCTTATATATATTTTTCTTATACGGATTTTACTTATATGGCTTATATTTATAAAATTTGCTTCTTTTTAGTTTAGATAGCTTATTTCTTTTATATAGCCCGTATTTCTAAAGCTTTCTTTTATATTTCTCGTGAAATTTTCTTTTATATAATATTTTCTTATATAGATTTTATTTATAAAGCTTATATTTATATAATCTATTATAATATAACCTTCTCTTATATAATTTAATCTTGCTTTACTTATTTTACTTATTTTATCTAGATAATTTACTTCTCTAAACTCCTATCCTGCCTTGCCTATTTTTATATAGTTTGCTTCTATTTAGCTTTAGTAGTTTGTTCTCCTTATATATTCTTTACTTATAAAGCTTTCTTATATTTAGTTTTCTGTTATATAATCTTCTTTTATATAGTCTTCCCTCGAATAGCCTTTTCTTATATAGATTTTACTTATATAGCTTACTTATATACTACTTACTCTTATATTATTTACTACTTATATCTTTTATACTTTTACTACTTATATATTACTTATTATTTATATTCTTATTACTTATATATTATTTACTATTTATATTCTTACTATTTATATACTATTTATTCTTTATATTCTTATTTCTTATATACTATTTACTTTTTATATTCTTATTATTTATATATTATTTACTATTTATACTTTTATTATTTATATACTACTTATTCTTTATATTCTTATTTTTTTATATATTACTTATTATTTATACTCTTGCTATTTATTTTCTTGCTTCTTATATACTATTTACTACTTATATACTATTTATTATTTATATTCTTACTATTTATATACTACTTTTTCTTTATATTTTTACTTCTTATATACTATTTACTACTTATATATTACTTACTACTTATACTCTTATTACTTATATTCTTGCTTCTTATATATTACTTATTATTTATACTTTTACTATTTATATATTACTTATTTTTTATATTCTTACTTCTTATATATTACTTATTACTTATGCTTTTACTTCTTATATACTACTTATTACTTATATACTATTTGCTTTTTATATTCTTACTACTTATATACTACTTGCTATTTGTATTCTTATTATTTATATATTACTTATTTTTATATAATTCGCTTCTATTTAGCTTAGATAGCTTATTTCTTATATATGGCCTTTATTTATAAAGCTTTCTCTTATATTACCTTTATTTATATAGCTTTTTACTCTTTTATAGCTTTTTATTATATAGTTTTCTCTTATATAAATTTTATCCAAATAGCTTACTTTTATACTATTTATTAATATATAGTTTTCTTTTATATAATTCGACCTTATTTTACTTTAGTAATAGCTTATTTTACTATAACCTAATCTTGGTCTTCTTTCCCTTCTTATCTTAATTACTTTTATTATTCTTATAAAAATAATTTCTTAAGATTAACCTATATTACTAGTCTTTCCTTTCTCGCTAAAATTAATATAGCTTGCTCTTATATAGCCTGCTCTACTCGGCTAGTTTAATATCTTTCTTATTCCTAATTAGAGATATTATATAAATTATTATTCTCAGGCTATTTTATAGCTTATTTTTATATTATTCGGTTTTACTTCTCTTGATTTATTTACTTTTATATAATTTAATTCTATTCTAATTCCTATATAACTTGGTTTTACTTTACTTTTGCCTATTCTTATATAATTTAGTCTTATTCTTGTTCTCGTATAATTTAGTCTTACTTTTTCTATATAGCTTATTCCTAAGCAAGTCGGTTTTTTTTAGCTTAAGTAACTATTTCTTAAGTAATCTAGTTTTACTTTACTTAGTCTTATACTACTTATTTATAAATAATTCGGTCTCGTTCTATTTTCTCCTATATAGATAGCCTTCTTTTGCTTTTATATAGCTTTCTCTTATATAGCTTTTATTTATAAAGCTTGCTTTTATATAATTTATTATATAATTTAGTCTTACTTTATTTATTTATAAGTAATTTGGGTTTATTCTTATTCCTATATAATTTAGTTCTATTCTAATTCCTATATAACTTAGTTTTATTTTACTTTTACTTATTCTATATAATTTAGTTCTACTTTTATATTTCTATAATTCGCTCCTATTCTAGTTCCTATATAATTCGGTCTTACTCTTATTTATAAGTAATATAGTCTCGCTCTATTTATTCTCGAATAATTTACTATTTCATTTCTAGTTATTTCTATATTATTCTAGGATTTGGGAGTTATATATGAGTTATACTTATAATAATATTACTAGATAGCCTACTAAAATATATAAAATAAACTAATCTATAAATAAAAAAACAAAATATCTTATTAAATACTTCCTTATTAGTATTATATAATTTATTTAAGAAAAGTAATAGCTTATTCCGCTTTTAATTTTATTAAGTAATTTCTTATATTTTCTTAATAGTTTATTAGAAGTATTAGACTTAAAAATATCTCTTATTTATTTTATTATTACAGGTTAGACTATATAAAATAATCTTATTATTTATTCTATATTATTTTTAAGAACTACTTTAGAGTAATAATAATAACTAGGTTTTCGAGCTTTTATAAGGTATTAAGAATAATCTCCTAGTTAGTAAACTATTATATTTATAGGCTTTAAATCTATTCGGAGTTAAATCCTAACTTATAAGCAAGAGTAGTATATTTATATAAGGCAGTCTTATTTATATAATTATTAGAATTTACTATTAAGTTCTTTTTTTTAGGTTTTAGTTATAGGAGTTCTTATATAATACTCATTTATAGCTATTATTTAAAGAAGTCAAACTAATTTCTTTTAAGTATTATTCTAAATCCGAATATGAATTCTAATATAATTATATATTAATTAGGTCTCTAGTTTATATCTGTAAATATTTATATTAAGGTAAATAATATACTTTTCCCTAGTAGTATTTTAATTAGTTACTTAATATAGTTAGAAACTTATTATAGGTAATTGAGATCTTTAAAAAAGCTAGAAAGAAAGAAAATTAAATCGTTATAAGAAATATATAATACTTCTTATTATATGGCTTCCTGCTTCTATTTATTAAAAGTACTAAAAATGAGGCCCTCTTATATTTAGCTATATAACTCTATAGTATTAGTTTAGTAAGCTCTAGATATAGTATTTTCTAAAGCCTTTATATTAACTTAATAGAGCTTTTATATCTTCTATTTATTATTTCTAAATATCTAATAATATTTTTTTTTATATTATTAAAGTAATAGAAGTATTACTATATTTATTAGTAAGTTAAGCTATTTAAATAGAGTCTTATATATCTCGGGAGTTTTTATACTAATTATTTTATATATTATACTAAGTCTTATATTTCTTTTAAGTATTAGAATATTAAAAATTAGAAAGTTAAATATTTTTAGGAAAATGGAATTATAATAGAACTAGTTAAAATATACTCTTTTATATATAAACTCAATTAATAAATAAGCTAATTATAGACTTATAAGGCAGGAATTACTCTTTTCTTAGTATTCTTAGTATTTATATATCTTATAATAGAATTTATTATTATTAGACGCCTTTTTACTAGAGTATTTCTTAATAAATACTATTACTAATTCTGGAATAAGCTCTAATATAAATATAAAAATTAGTAAATTCTTTTATATAAAAAAAAGTTTCTTACCTGAAAAATATAAATTAATTATTTAATACTTATCTCCCAGAAAAAGGACCTTTACTATAGTAAGAACTCGGTCCTATTTAGTAAAATACTATAATTAGAACCCGGATAGAAAATTCAAATTCGGGTATTTGCTTTAGCCTATTACTAATAGCTTCTTAATAGAAGTTTTTAAAGCTTATATTATATAATTAAGCTTATTCTAATTAATAACTATAATAATATAATTTCGGTTATTTAATTAATTATAATAACTCTTATTTCGGAATAATTTTCTAAGTCTTTTAATATTACTTTTATTTCTTAGTAATTTATCTCTATTCGGGTATTATAATATATTAAATCTAATACTAGTAGCTCTCTTATACTTAATACTCTTCTTTAATTCAAGTCTAAGTACTTGTTATTAGAACTATCTATACTATATCTTAATATAATTTTAAGTAAATATTCTCCTAAAAAAATAAGTAACTTATAATCTTTTTAAAATTTCTTTCTTATTACTATACCTAAGCTATATTATAAACCAGGTAATTCCAGGCTTAAAATAATTACCTAAAGAGCCTATTATGGCTCCTTTTAAGTTATGTATTTATTATTTTAATATTATTATAACTCAAATCTATTAATTATTCCAGACTTTTCTATACTATTTGATTTTAATAAAATTAGAGAACTTATTTTATTTACTAAAGCTATTTCCCTCCCGCAATTTAGGATATATAATAAAGACAAAAGGCATATATAGAATATATATTATTTCAAATTTTAGTAAAACCTATAAAGTCGAATTTCTAACTTCCTCTATAGGAATTATTTCTGGCTCTCGTATATTTCCTAGTTATATAAGCTTAAGCCTAATAGTATCTTCTTATATACCTATCTATTTTAATTCAGGAGCTATTTATTAATTCCGAAAAAGCTTCTTTTAGATCCTATACTATTATCTTTAGTTCAGATAATTATTTCCGACTTACTAGTAACTCTTTATATATTCTTCTCTTTCTTTTATATTTTAATTAAGCTTTCTTTCTTTTATTTACCTTTCTCTTTTCGCGTTTCAAGTATATAAACTATATTTAGCCTCTTATAGAGATTACTATAGAGATTACTAAAATATATATTATTATTATAGGTAGCTTCTTTATTTTACTTATTTTCTGGAATCTATATTACTATATACGGAAAGTTCTTATATATTTTTTAGTTTAGATATCTAAATACTTTATTTATTTATAATTCCTTAACTATTATTACTACCTAGAACCATAAACTCGAGCTAATATTATTTTACAGGTAATTTATATTATATTAAATAGTTATTATATTATTATTTATAAGCCAGAGTCTATTAGATAAATAAGTATAAGAGCTATAAATCTTTTACTAATTAACTTAATCCTGCTCTTTATAGGGCCTTATCTGAACTTTCTTATAAATCTCCTCGATATTTTACTTAGTATATTATAATAGCTTTACTAACTAGTAGTATTAATATTATTTATTCTTTTATTAATTTATATTCTTATAATCTTTATTACTCGAACTTTTTTTTTTTTATATAATAAGTAACTAGTAGGGGCTTATAATAAGTAACTCGGTATTTCTATATATGTATTTATCTAATAATATATAGGAAAGGTTATCTCTGAGTATTTTTATTATTATATTTTATTTTCTATTTCAAAAAATTTCATATCTTCTATTTTAAAAGTTTTTCTATAAAATCTTTCTCTATATATATCAGGAATTAGTAGTTCTTATAGTATTTGCCATATAGTAGTACTTGGTATTATAACTATTATTTCCTTAACTACCTATATATATTTTAGTAGAAATATATCCCGTAATATTTATTAGATAATATCTAAATATAATATATTAAAACTCGGCTTTTAAATATGGTTTTACTTAAGCCTCTATTTACTTTACCTATAATATTATTCTAATATACTTGAAATTACCTCGAAAATTAAAGATTAATAAATAATATATTAGTTTATAGCTATAGAACCCCGTAGTTAGTTATTAGTTCTTTTTATAAATTCATTTCTTTATTATAGTATTATAGTTTAAAGAAGAATAGAAATACCTAGATCTCTTTATATAATTATATAATAGCTTTACTCGAAAGCTCCTAGATTATATTAGGACTATAGATAATATATATAAGTTCTTTAGTAAGAAGAATATAAGTAAAGTATCTTTGTCTTATCTAGCTCTATTTACCGGCCCGTATAAAGCTAGAATATTAGTTAATAAATATAAGACTATTCTTATAATTACAAGTGGGTTTAGTATTATTACCTAGCTTTCTTATCTAAAATAATTAATATATAAATATAATATTTATAAGACTTATACTTACTAAATTTATTTAGTTTAGTAATTAGAGACTATTAATAAATTAGAACTAAGTCGAATCCTATAATTAATAGCTAATAAATAACTAATAGACATTTTACTTATAATAGTAGTTTTATTTAATAATATATTAAAAGATAATACTTTAGATAATAGCTATATAAGTACTTTTATAATTAAGTCTTATTATTTAGGTTCTAATCTAATCTAGATCCTAACTATTTTAATTTATATTAAATATAAACTATTAAATAGAGAAGTATTTAGCTTTAGTAACCGGGCTATAATATATATAGATATAGTAAATCTAGAGCAGATTCTTAAAGACGAGGCTATAAGAAAATATATTAAAAAAATATAATAGAAGAAGGAAAATCAAGAGAAAGAAAAGTAAGAGAAGATAGTAAAATATAAGAATATACTAGTTATAAGTAAAAGTTCCTATATAATAAAATAATTATATTACTAATTAATTTTTAGTATTAGGTACTAACCGCTAATATAATTAACTATAAGAACTAGTATATAGGTATTTAGACAAGAAAGTTAATTTATTCGAGTTAGAATTCTAGCTAGTATAATTAATTTTATAATATAAGTAAAAAAAGAATATAAGAATATAGAATAAGAATTTAGAATAAGAATTCAGAGTAAGAATTTAGAGTAAAGATATAAAGCAAGGATTTAGAGATAGGATATAATATAAAGACTAGCTTTATAAAAGTTAGAATAATAAGATAGTATAATTAATAATTAAATAAGACAAGATATTAGTAAATTAGTTAATATATTAGTTAATTTATATACTTCGGTAAGTTTATTAGTAGATAGCCTAAAGAGGCTTGCCAAGACCCTACTAATTAAGGTCCCGAGGCTACTTCTTATTTATTATAACTAAATTTATATTTAAAACTCCTATAGGATTTCTTTCCCTATTCTAGATATCTTATTATCTAGTTTTTAATTAGTAATATCTGTTTTAAATATAGTTATTATTAGCCTCTCTTTTCTTTAACTTAGTAGCCTTACTAATATTTTCCTAAAAACTACTAAATAACTAATATTCTTAGTATCCTTATCTAGTATTACTAGCTAGCTATTCTATATATTTAATAAACTCTATAACTTCTAAGTTAATTTCTTTAATAATTTCATTTATTTAGTAGATATTATATAAATAAAGTCTATTAACTTAATACTATTTATAGAGGATATATAGAAACGAATTAATATTATAAGAATATTTAATAGTTAAGAACTTAATATAAAATATTTTTTTAGGCTATTTATAAACCTTATAGCAGATTCTAATTCTATTAGCTTATTAGGAATTCCGATTTCATATGAAATTTTATATTTTACTATTAATAAATATATTACCTTAGTTATTACTCGATTTATATTTAATTTTACAAGCCTTGGTTTTATTATATCTATTAAAATTAATATCTAAAATACTTGAAATAAAGCTAGACAGGTTACTTAATATAATAAGAGCTTTAAATATTAGTAATAGATAATTAATTATATAATTACTTTAAGATATTCTTTTTATTTTATATTTTAATATTTATTTAAGTCTAATAGTATTCCCTTATTTAATACTACTTTAGTTACTAAGGTAATTGAAATTCTTATAAAAGTATTAGTAAGTAATATTTATAAAATAGTAATAACTTATTATAATAGTATAAATATATAGTATAGTAATATAGGAAAATACTATTAGTATCTTATATAGAAGATATAATTTAATAGAGTATATAAGTTAGATAGAAATACCTTATTATATAAAATAATATATTAAAATACAGTATTATTTAGGCTATTTATTTACTAGTATATTAATTCTTAATTTCTAAGATTATAGGCTACTAACTTATTCCGGTTCTTATATTAGATCTTTAGGTAATAAATATTATACTAATAATATAATATATATTAGGATAATAAAAAATAATTATTTTAATATTTCATTTATATCTTATAGCTATCTTAAATATTAGGTATTCTATAGTTAAGTTTTGGGAATAAATATATAAATACTATAGTTTAATATAAAAGAAAAGATATTATATTATATTAAGTATAAAGTTACTTATTAATTAAAAAGAATCTCTTTTAATAATCCGATATTTTATTTTCTTTTATTATTTAGATTAACTTAATAACTTTATAACTTCTAGTATCTTAATTCCTTATTAAATATAAGCCAGGAGGTTACGAAGAATTTAAGAGTAATAAAGGCTAATATTTACTTTAATATTATTAAGATATATAATAGTTCTAGTATAAAGTAATATAAAATAGATTTCTAAAAAGAGAATATTTATTTATATTAGAAATAATTAATTCTATTAAGGTTTTAAGAACTTTATTTAAGTTAATTTAAAATAGACTATAATATATACTTTTATTAAATAGGGTAAGTATTAGAGAATATTAAAGTAATAAATAATTACTATAATAAAATATAAATAATAAGTAACTTCTAGTATACTTTATATTAATTTTCCAAAATTAACCTTTACTAGTTCTAAAGATACTACTTTCTTTATTTGCCGTCTATACTAGATATATTAATAGTACCCGTATTTAAAAGTATCTCTTTTATTATAATTATTTTACTAGAAATAATCTCCTTAATTTCTTTATATAAAATCCTTAAGACTATTTCTCTAAGTATTCTATATTTATCCCAAAAACTAAGGATCTAATTAATCTAATTAACTTTATAATAGACCTCTAGCTTTATATAATACTCGGTATAAATAGTTAATAACCTTATTAATAGCTCTTGGCTCCTAAAAAGCATATATTTAATCTTTATATAAAGAGTATTAAGAGACCCGTAAAGTTCCTTGCTTATAATTCTCTTTTACTAGCCTCTTTTAGTTAATATATCCCGAGAATTATATTTAATATAAAAGATATAGATTTTTGTTTCTACTTTAGAATAAAGTAAGAAGAAATAAGATAATCGAATTTGGGTACTCTTATATATCTTTACTATTATTACTAGATTAAGCTTTAAATATTTACTAGTTTATTATAGCAAATTATAAAGAGGAAAAGTAGTACTTAAAACTTTCTTTTCTATAAATTCTGGAAATTCTATAGTCAGAAATAATTATAATAGTAATAGAAAGAGTATTTTGTCTATATATATAAATATTCTAATTAAAAGTTTGCCTTAAAATTATTAATTAAAGTCTTAGAAAATAGAAATAATAAATATTTTTTATAGGATTAAATTTGTATTCGCAAGCTTTACTAGAGCTAATTAAAAGAGGCAAGCAGGATTCAAAACAAGATTCTTATATTCCTAGTATTAGAGGCTTATTTTGGCTCTTAATAGTAAATAGATATATAGAATTAGAATATAAAACCAGGATATAAAACCAGGATATAGAACTAGGATATAGAACTAGGATATAGAACCAGGATATAGAACTAGGATATAAATACAGGAAGTAAAATATAGGTAGAAATAGAGAATTACTTGGGAATAGGCCCTTACTAGTTTAATATACTATATTAGAATTTAGAGTTCTATACCGTAAGCTTAAGCAGACACACGTGATCTATAATAGGAATAATACGGAAAGGGGTTAGATTAGGTAAAAAGCACCTAATATAGTAGTTATAATAAAAATTCTTTTGAGTTAGAAGTACTTACTAAAAAAGAACTAACTAAAGGCTTTCCCGGTAATATTCTCTTAGCTAATATTTACTTTACTTTTTAATATTAAGTTTCTTTAACTTTATAATCTTAAGGCTTTTAAGCTTATAATAAATTTGAAAATTAGAGTCCTAGTAATAGCTATACTTAGTCTAGTCTTCTTATAAAGCTCACCTTTACTAGGTATTACTACTTTAACTATAGCTACTATAATATATACTATTACTATTAGTATAATAAGTGGTTTTTATTCTTGAAATAATTATTCCGTAAAGTCAAAATACTAATTAGCTTTATCTTATATAGGACGGATATAATTTCACTCCAAATTAATTAAATATAAATACCAGTAATATTATTAGTAAAATAGGCTAATAATTTTGAGATATAAAATTAGAAACAGAAAAATTAATTGAAATACAGAATATTAATTCTATTCTTAAAATTATTTAGTTACGAGAATAGTATTTATATAATTATATATTTTATATAAAGATACGGGACTAAATAGGATTAGATTTTAGAGTGGATTCTAACTAGTAGTACTAGTTCTTTTAAATATAAGATAGTATATACTTAATTCTTTACTAATAATAAACTAATTTAATTCTAAAGCCTCTTATTTTTTGATTACTAATTAATAATACTAAGCCCGTATTCTTCTATTATTTTACTTTAGGGGCATGTTTCAATAATATAATAGGAGTTATTAATTCTATAAGTACTTGCCTCTACTAGATTTCTTCCTAATTTCCAAATTAATTATCTCTAGAATAATACCTGGACTTTCTTAGCCTAATTTAACTACTTATAAAACGCTACTAAAGAATTCAGCCCATTTAAATACTTCCCCAAAGAAACTATAAATCCGACTCGAACTATTACCTTATTATCTTCCCCTACTACTAACTTATCTTTAAAGAAAGATCTGCCTACTAGAGAAGTAGTAGGAATCATAATCGGGATTCTTGCCATATTTAGTCTAGTAGGGTTACTAATATATATATATACAGGCGGTAGAAAGTAACGGGAGAAATTCTACGAAATTCCGAAGTTCCCTTATAAGCAGGGCAGAGTAGCTATATTCTATTAACTCCCGGAATAAGTAAAGCGAAGTATCCCAATATATAGAAGGCGGATTTTGTAACTAGAGATACTAATAATCTCGGCGGAAATAGGGTTTCTAATATTTAAGATATATATAAATAGCTAGAAACGAAGCCAGAGAGCGGTATAAGTCCTCTAATTAATAAACGGATAATAGTAATATAGCCAATAATAAGTATAAGGGATCTATTTATCTCATATAGGCAATTAAGTCAGGGAATAGTCCCGATAGTATATGAAATAAATAGTTCCGGATCTTTAAGTCCGATATATATAGAGATATATAGAATAGAGAATTAGTATAAACTAAGGTTTGTATTTTATAGTTTCTTATATCTAGTAAATATAATTAGAATATAATTAGATAATAAGACTACTAACTCAAATAATCTAGACCTTACTACTAAGGTAAAAGAGTAGGGCCATATGAAATGCCTAATTTATTACCAAGTACGGCAATACCGCCTATAAGCCCCGGGTCCCTTTACGGATAGTAAAAGCGGATATAGATAAGGCAAGAAAAATAGAGGTTTATTATAAGTATATTATAGAGAATTCCAGTTTTAGGCACTTAAATTTAAATACTGCCTAGGACTTTAGCTTAATATATAAAATTGAATATACCAAGTATATTATGCCTATATAATCTCCCTTTTCCTTAATTTATTAAAGTCAAATAAAAAAGCAAGGCTTTAATCTAATTTTAACTAGTACTAAAACTTCTTTCTATAACCTCTTCTTATTCCAAGTACCTCTTATCTAGAAATGCCTATATATGACTGGGTTTAGCCAATACTCTATTAAGTATAATCTTTATCTTCTCTAAGATCTAGTAATTATATACTAGATATAATAAGGATATATTACCTATATATATACTATTAATAATAATTATTATCTTAGCAGTATTAGACTAGTGCCTACCTTGAGTAATATAGACGCTAATAAGGGTAGTAATAAGGCCGACAAGCGAGTGGAGTAATCCAGGCCTTTTAATTACTCGGTTAGTTCAAATTAATTAGTAGTACTAGAAAGAAACTTATAAAAATATATATTAAACTAACCAAATGGCATTTAGCTACTAAATCTACTATAGATATCCCGTTCCAAGGCTTCCAATTCCGTAATAGACCACTACTATAATAAAAACTAATACCCGCTTAATTATATCTTGAATAACTTATCTAGTATTACTATTTGCAAGCGTCTTCGAGGTTTTGAGAGAAGTAAACATACTAGGAAATACGATATATCTAGCTAGTATAAGCTATAAGAAGAGTCTAGCCAGGAAGTTGTCCCGTAATAGTACTTCATTTTCTTCTACTAATTAGGCTATATAGGGAGTATATTCTGTATCTTTATTTTTATTAAAGGATCCTAGTATAATTCTCGTTTGAATATAGGAGTTAACTATACGTATATTATCTGAGGCGCTTATAATTACTAGTAATTAATTAATTGAGGGCTATAGTACGTCCTTTGTATTTTCTTAATAGTACTATTTCAGGCTAAGAACTGATTTTGGCCACCTTATTAATTATACTTAAAGGATAGGATCTGTTTTCGCCTCTTACTTGGATCCGATTTAGGCTCCGCTTCTAGACTCCTTAGGGGCCATATAATATAGTACTAGGTTACAAATACTATCTAGTTTATTTTCTATTATGTCCTTATAATAATTCGTTCTCGATTATACTTGGTAGACTTACCTGAGACAGACTTTCCCAGAGCTCGACTTCTATTAATATTTGTCCTTTATCCTTATTAGTTACTTTATTTTTGTTAATATGAGTACTATAAATACTCGCACTATTCGAAAAAGGTAGCAGCAGATTAGAAAAGGGCCCTATCCTGGTCTAATAACCTAGTATAAAGGCCTGCTCCAGGGGAAAATGCCCCGTATATTTTACGTATTTCGGAATCTCCCTGCTAAACTCCAGAACATGATCTAGTAATACTCTCTCCCAGGTCCCCGTATTATTCGGATAGCTTATATCGAGAGGCAAGACGACAAAAAAGGTCTATTTATATTTAGAGACGCTTGTTCCCCTATAGTGCTTTACGTCTATAAAAGTTCTCGATAAGAAGCTCTTATTTTTTATAAGCCTCTATCCCAATCCGTCCCTATAGATAATATATTCGAATACGACTCTGAATTGGAATGTAATACTATAGATAATAACTAATCTCAAGTTAGCGAAAGCAGAATACAGAGATTACCGTCAATTTACTTTGACCCGACTCTCGATATAATCTATCTTATAATGCCTTACTTCCAGAAAGGACCTTTATACCTAGACTTTACTAGAAGCTTTCCTGATATAAAGAAAATTCAGTCTCTAGCTATAGAGTATTATTATGGCTTATATATAATGAATGAACTTTATTATATAGTACTTTACTCTAAAGGAAACCTTAAGGAAATAATACTTGCCGTTAGACCGCATATATATCTATTCTATAATCGCCTAGATAGAAGGAATATTAAGTTTATTGAGCCAAAATATAATACGCTTCCTATAGGGATATATGAGCCACAGTTTCCTTGGCAGAAATAGAAAGGTATTAAGGATGACTTGAGAGAATAATTTGAGATATTCCCAAGTAGACCACACTTTCGAGTTATGGAAATTGAGGTCGTCTGGGACCACTAAGATATCTTAATAAGCCTCTTTGGAAGGATCCCTTGGATTCTTGAATACTATAACTCGTGGGAGTCTTATATTTGCTTTATAGTTCGTATACTATTTTACCTAGAAATCCGTAAATAATTATTTAAACACAGTTATTTCTATAGAATCTACTCATATACTTAAATACACGTACTCTTTAGAATGAGAATAAATCTTATGGCACAGGTAATGTCTATCCCTGCGTACCTAAAAACCCTGTATACCGAAAAAAATAATAGGTACTTTGACTTTAAGTATCTTAAAATCTATACACACTTTAATATCTCTTATAATTTTTTATAAGTTATATTCCGTGGCCACTCCCGGGTACTCTGAATCCCTCTGACTAGAAAATCATATTCGCATCATCGCTCTTGTACTTAATTTATAGACAGTCTCCGTTTATAAAACAATAGAGTTTCTTTACTATAGCTCTACTATCGAGCTCTTATTACTTCTAATACTTATAAAAAGGTTATACCTGAGCTTTATAGCCTCGCTACTATACTAGAAATCGTTATTAGCCTTGTGGCTGCTATGGCGTGCAAATTCATACAAGGTCGCTATACAGGTCGGAACAAAGCAACTGACGATTTTGGTTAGTGCGAAATAACCCCGCACGTCCCATAATATTTACGCCGTAATTTTATTTACGAATCCTCAGGCATAAAGGCCAACGGGTGGCTGGAGGTACTGTGGTGCCTGGTGCGCCACATCCAGCTTAGTAATGACTTGAATGCCTGGCGTAGTCCAAAGAAAACATCACAAAATGCGAGAACGAAATTTTTGAAAGCCACAGAGCAAGACAGCCTCAAAACAATCTGACCTGTTGTCACAATGCCTCTACGGATTGATGCGCTTCTCCCAGTGTTGCGTTGATGCTGTGACTACAGGGAGAAAAGAACACGACACCACAAGAGCAAGCTGCACAACACAACCTGTTCGATCACGGCGGCGGCAGCATAGCGGCATAGTATTGCCCTATGAAGTGTAACGATCGAGCCTAAAACACTAATGCCTCCTCAGCTACACACACATATAGCCACAGATAGGCTTAGGGTCGGCTCATCGCCCCCCGACTACGTTTGCAAGATCCAACGACGGCGAATCCTCGAATAGAACATTATTACCTTTCTCGCTGATTAACGACCCAGACAAACAGCACGCTACACTTGGTGCAATAATACACAGAACAGAGAGATGGTCCCTGTCGCCCCTTTATTGAGAAGGAGTAGTGACGGTTCGACACGCGACAAGGTCTGCGCAGATCACGAGAGAGCTTTCATCCTCAGTAATTCGACGGTTTGAAACGGGTGGAACCTTACACCTCATACGGCTACGCTACGCACTATACTCTGCTACTGCGAGAGAACTCTTCACACACAACACACTGCTACATAGGAACTCAGCACGGAGACAGAGGGTGTAGGACTCCAGGAAGCGCCGGAAGGGTCGGATTAATATGCTGGGGGGAGACTGAAGGTATGAGGACACAAGATGGACAGCAGCAGCGGCTACCAATGAGCCACACAAGGAAAGGACACAAGCAAAGCACTTCTTGATACGGATAAACATTCCTGTATACCATATTAATAGCTCTCACGCTCCATAATGCACGAATTACGCCCAGTTTAACAGCTATTTCCAGTCTTTCGCTCGCCCCTCCATGACACTTGTATGGAGCGCTGCTGCGATGCCCCTACTCTCAAGACGCAACACGCCTTGTTCTACAAGCGACGCATAAAAGCCGCGAGCGACCTCAACGCACACTCGATCTACTAACGGCCACAAGCATCCGATCACGTGTGGAAAGCCTGCCACTCCGCATATTCTTTATTCCTCGCCCACGTTCAGATCTGAGGCCGTGCCACTGTTTACCGATCCAGATCTCTGCGTCAGCCGCAGACAGGCTTAGAAGACGTATCGTACGAATGCCAGTCGGCGATACGATAATGGCGTCGCTGCGTAGTTGACTTACATTGACAATAATAACGTTGCCACCGATAGTACAGGCTTGTATTGCCTCGGTGCTTTGGGCTGCCATAAACAACTCTTGGCCAGGTACGCCTTGAATTGACTTGATACATAGCTCGAGCTCTGCAGCGGCAGTACGACGCCGCTGCGCAGTAAGAAGTCGATCTGATTTGGCACTCGAATGGCCAGAACGAGCGTTAATAGTGTCGCGGAGAGCCTTAAACTTTGAAGCCAGCTCCGGATGAGCCTTCATCAAGGACGATAGATCACTCCAGTTGTCGATCATCTGGCCCAAAATGACGGCGCGACCCTTTTCTAGGTACTGGAGCGCGGTTTCTAGATCTCGCGCTTGAAGAAGCACTCCGCAGGCGTCGGCAGCAATGCCCGCAAATCTTGACACAATATGTTGTCTGTCGTTGCGATCAAGAGGCCGGGCATTGACAATTGGGAGGAAATCTGTGACTGAAACTGCGATTTCTGCAGCCTCGCTGTACTGTTTTAAATGGAATAGCAGTTTGAGGCATCGAGTGAACGGTGCGGAGCTGTTGGAGGTCCAAGAACGGCCGAAAACTCGATTTGCCTCCTCGAGGTCGGCCATGTCTCCCGTCCGCTTGTACCGCCTCTGAAGCTTGCTGCCAAGGTTGTTCAAGTGGCCTGCCAGTGACAGCCTCGTTCCCAGCCTCGTTCTCCTAAGCCGCCGCGGCTGGGATTGGAGAGATCAATAGAGACTCTCGCAGCCCATGCACTTCCCATGCACTTGTCGACCACAGTAGCTGTAGTTCTGTAGTTGTCTTGCCAGTTGTAATGCAGCTAATCGTGATCGTCTTGCCGCAGTATGGATTGTCGTTGGATTCATTACTTATTAGACCGTGAGGCAGGGCGACCACATTTTGGATATCTGCATCACCGACAAATCCGCATACTCCCGGACAAGCAGTGAAATAGGTGATGTCGCCTTCGCAGGGGCTCCAACGAGCATTCGCCGCTGGAGGAGGAGGGGGAGAGGAGGTACCGCCCGGCGGAAGAAGTCGCGGGAACTGATTGGGTGTATGCTGAGGCCGTTTTGTATCTTATGACGTTTGTGACGGCGGGAGAGCTCGGACTTCGACTCTCGAGAGGAGCAATATACACCGAAGCGGAAGTAGTAGAGCAAGTCGAGGAAATAGGACGGAAGACGGAGGAAGACGAAAACGTGCTCGTGCCCTGGAAGAATTTGGCTAGAAATCTCTGCGAATAAAGAAGATGAAAGTATAGGACGGACAAATCCTTCTGGAACCCAAATTATTGTCGTGATATCAATTAATCATCTCTGTCAGATAATTATAATCGATGACCCAAACAACATCCTGTCGCTCGTGGTGGTGTTGGAGCTGTTGGCGATAGGGGTGCGCGATGCAGGAAGAGGTGAGAAGGGCAATGAGGATAAGCGTTGTGGGGCTTTATCATATTCGGGAATATGCTGACAATTAACCAGCCAGAAGGTAACGAAATGACCACCGTAGATCTGTTGTCGATGATCTTTATGACTGTGAATAATAAACATATATCATGTCAATTATCTAATTCTCGCGGCCTTGCAATTTCACAACAGCAGATATCTACCTTTATGGCCGCCTGGCGTGTTCTGTTCCCTTGCAGCGAAGAGACACCGAAAGTGACTTGTTACTGCATACGAAGTACTATAGAAGCCCGTCCATTCCACTCCGCTTCATTTTTGGCGCAGGCAGGAATTGGCCTTCGTCACTTCAACTACTCCTAACTACATACAACCAGCTTTGTCGAAGGCGTTGAGCAAAGCAGTATTCCTATGAGCGAATTCAAGCAGCCATCCCTCCATACTCCACAGTTCCCTTTTGCGCTTTGGGTCGGACCACCCTCTTTCTATAAGGGTTTCCAAAAGGTATTTCGCAAAGTGTTGGCAGTTTCGCTCCGAAAGACTGTAAATCCAACCAGTTTGCTTTAGTATACGGTCGTCGAGATCAAATTTCTCCAGAAACTTTCGCACCCGGTCGCGGTCGCGTCTGTCTTTGACGGAAACCCACTCCTTTTCCAAGTATCGTTGGAACCATTCGGTTAGGATTATGGGAACTAATAATAAGGTGAGCGGACTTGATATATGCGGGAATATAGGCCAGGATTGCTTACCTGTGAGCTCCAACTCCTCCTGACAGAAGTAAAGGGTGTCACCACTGTATTTTTGATGTTTGCGAAAGTCTCCCTCTGGTATATCGCGCTCCCATTTCTTCCCAATAGCCCAGATCCGTGATATTACCAGATTCTTATTCGAGGAATTTTCATAGTCCAGGCTGTATATCTTGGAGTGCGCATACTGAGGTGGTTTAGTGTTCAGCTGCTAACACATTGCATACGCAAGACACTTACTCCTTAATCATCCACAGCACGCGTATAGAACCCCCAGTGCGCGAATCTCCTTTTCGCCCTATCCCCGCACCATGCGAATGGTTTGAAAGGGTTGACGCTAATGCCAACTTGGTGTGCCTGGCGCTGACGAGTGCCTGTTATCTGGGATCCTTTGCGTGTCTCATTGCCCTTCGTATCAGTATAGTACGCACTTAAGGTTTCAGGGTCGAGATAGCAATCTAGGCGCCTGTCCGCTCGTTCCCAGTTAGGCGCTACAAGAATTGCTGTCACGATTCTTGTCCAAAGGTGGTCTGGCAAAATCGATCTTTGAGTCAGCACATTGTTTCGAAAGCGTTTTCGAAAGCGTAGGAGTGTCGATGAACGTGAAGACTCAAGAAGGCCCAGATAACTATGTAGGAGGCGCTCATTTAGGTGCAGTTCGTCTGGAAGGCGCGGACGAGTGAGAAGGGTGAAGGCGCGGCGCCCGTCTGGAAGGCACAGACGAGTGAGACGGTTGAAGGCGAGGGCAGCCCTGGCGCTGGCAGCGCTGGCGAGGGCGGTGACGGCGTTGGCGAGGGCGGTGACGGTGCTGACGCTGGCGATGACGGCGCTGGCGATGACGGTGCTGGCGAGGGCGGCGCTGATGCGGGGCGGTTTTTCAGACAAATGATCCATGCGAGAGAAGGATGCAAGAAAGAGATAGCTTCAAGGGTAGGAGTGAGTGTGTGGCAGAAGAGATCGAAGTGAAGAAATGGCTTGTGCTGACGATCGAGCCTAGCCTTGCCGAGCCTAGAAAGGCTCGCGAGGCAACACCTAGCCCAATAGAAATTTTGGTGAGTCTAGGGCGGTAAGTAGTTGGGTGGCAGAATTTATTAGGCGAGGAACACCAAAAAGTCTCCTCTCTTTAAGGTCTTATACCATAGTGAAACTATCTTTAAATATATATTAATATCTTTATAAATACTATAAGCTACTAAATTAGTATATATTTTTTCTTCTTGAATTTTTTAAAGCAAGTTTAGGTAAGTTAGCTATATTTTATATTGGGGTGTTGGTAGGTGTGGGTGTTGCCCCGTGAGGCCTTCTAGTACATTTCCAAGAATTTAACCTTACAGATAGGGAGAGCCAAATCATCTGGGCCTCATTTCATTACTATAAAATTAAAAGCCCTATAGGGAGCCTTTTTGTGCGACTGTAAACTATGAGTAAGCTGCATGCTGCAAGGCGAACACGTAGCCACCAGTACAGGCTGACAGCGCCTTGCATGGCACCTGAGCCACGCTGTCGGAGGATCTTTATTAAGAAGTCGGTTATGCTGATGTTTTTCACCACTTTTTGTCACCTTTTTGTCGTACCATCATGAAACTAAAGAGATTCAAAACACCTTCTAAAGAAGACTTAGCAAAAGCATCCATAGCATGCGTTCGAACCATTCTGCCACTCCATTGGGCAGCTTGGGAAACCAGTGCTGAGCCAATGAGAGCCATTGGACATGCCACAAGCCAGGAAGAACGTGACGAAGTGATCAAAGCATGGAAAGAAATGACCCTCAATCAACTATCTAACGTCGAACTCATCGTACATTGCCTATCGATCCTATAACAGAGAATCTTGTCTAATCGCTATCATGCTAGGGCGCCATCCTGTCGGCCGTTATTGTCGGCGCGTTTTCCTGGCCCATACTACCTACAACCTCCACGACACTAGCAATAATCCAGGGCATGTGGTTCTCAAGCCTGTCGTTTGCCGTAGCGGCCGTCGCTATAGCCCTCCACCAGAGCGTGTTCCTCGCAAGAGTCGCATGCATGCCCCGATTCAACGTAATAATTGTGGAGCTTTTAACCTACGATTCATACGATGGATTGCGCCAACCCCGGCAGGAACAGGTGCTTATCTGGCTGCTCGCAGTCGGACTGCTTGAATGGAGCATCGGCTTATGGATTGGTGGATATGTTGTGTTCCTGTGGGACGTAACAAAGATGAGGCAGCAGGACCAATAGTCTTTGGATGTCATGGTAAGGTAATCAAGATTCAAGCCGGTCGGGAATGCTAACTTTGAATGAATAGGTAGCTAGTCTTACTGCTGTGGCGTTGATCGGTGCAGTTATCTCGTACCTATTCAGCATAATTCACCTATGGCAAAGGGTGTGGAAGTACAATGCTTTTAAGGAGTGATGAAACTTATCGAGCTGTTGGAATCCGGAGAAGGTGGGATAATGCACAGACTTGGGGATCGAGTAGTGGGCTGATAAGGATTGCGTCAGTGGAGGTTGGAGACGCCATAGGTTAGAGCTATACTTTCGATAATGAATAACGAAGCTAAAGTTCGCCGATCAACTACGTCACTCGTCCTAGGGAAGGCGAAGGTGATGAGCTTTGGGGACATCGAGGTGGCACGAGCAGCGCGCGCTGCGCAGGATGTCATCAAGGGCAAGGGAAAACGTGGTCGGAAAGTTGGAGATTGGAAGAAGAAGTGATAGTAGCATGCTTGATTGTAGAAGCTGGCTGTCTAGGTGTGCTTATATAGACTGCAGCTGCCTACGTAGGCAGCCACACGTGATCTGGGATCCAACTCGGAAGCGTAAGAGTGCTGCGCTAGAGCCAGATGAGCCAGAGCCAGATGAGTTAGAGGCAGACTTAGAGCCAGAAGTGGCGCGGATGACCGATGCGCCAGTGCCATGGAGGGCACCAGTTGCACAGATGATATGAGACTGTTGCATGAAAGAAGAATCTTAGAGAACCGTTTCTCATTTGCTTTAGTTCGGATTTGGTTTATCGAGGCAGGAAATCGGATAGAATTAATATTCGTAGCATTCTCGGCGCAATAGAAGGTGGAGTTATGGTTCGTCTGCAAGTCATTAGCAAACAGTCTTTTGTGTCAAGGCCAGATCGTCTAACTCAAGTGTTTGACACCCGGTTCGCAACAGCGCCTTGAGAAACACTTTTATAAACACCTCTGAATCTCTCTATCCCTCTCCGTTACCAAATCGTTCCACCTCTAACGATCCTGCGTACCTTTCTTAACCTGACAACATCTCGGTACTACGAGGACCTTCTTCCCTGTGTATTCTACCAGGCCTATTTGAAACAAGAGGACCTTGTTGGCGAATGCTCCTTTGTCATTATCCACTTCATTAATACTAATTGCAAGCACTTCTGGGTTCGGATCGTTAGCAGGAACGAGGTAATCGAATATAACTCCGTAGTAGTCGATATAGCTAGAGTAACAAGCAATAGTCAGGTACCAGAGAACAGTATACAAAGTTGTTAGTAATACCGACTTACTCTAATAGTCTTCTTTACTCTATTGCCCATACCAAATACTCATCTCGCACAGCCGGAATACCGTTAGCCTCCTTGAACCCCCCTTTACCATATAATGCCCGATATATAAGGCTCGTGAGCTCTAACCCTCCCGGCTATAGAAAACGTATAATCTCATACTATAATGTCTTCGGAAGAAGCTTCTAGATCGACTCTAATAACCCTTGTATCTGAATTCTTAAGGGCCTAGTAGGCGGTAGAGGATGGAGATAATAATGCGAGTTATGTATATAGGGGGAAATAAAAAGCTCAAGAGCCATTAAGATCTGCGGGTCGCCTCTCAGTTGAGAGCTGAAGCAGGAGTCGTAATAAGGTCTAAAACGCAGATAGGCAGAGCTAAAAATTTAAGCTTCCGGGAACCAATCATATTCCTTTTTCAGTACGTAACGGATTCGTATAAGCAAATGCGTTATTAATACAGGGCAGCTATAAGGCCAACAGGATCGCTATTAACAAATACCTTTTACTAGATATATATTATTACTATTATAATTAGTACGCATTATATGCAAGGTAAGTCTAGTAGTTACTACTATATAAGGACCCCTTATTAAGCAAAAGTTAGGTTATATACTTTAACTACGACATTTTACTCCTATAGTTATATCAAGAGCCGAAATATACTAACCACTACTTGCCTGACTCCTGCAACGTATATAAAAACCTATAAGGAAGCAGAGGACCCAAATAACTGCAGTAATACGGCCTGTAATATGCCACCCTCCTTCTAAAATAATCCATAATGGTATTATCTTCGAGACTATATTTAATACCGTAATTCGATTCGCAAAGCAGGAAACTTGTACCAGTTAGCAGAGAAGCGGTTAGTATGGTTTACTCGAATATAATATTAGCTGCCATTATATTCTAAGTATCCTTGGGAACGTTTTATAGCTATTCTGGGGTCAAAGAAAATAGATCTAAGGTCGCCTTATCTAGGGACTCTCCCTACTATGTTTTATCGAGTTTAGTATTAAGATTTATTTACTATCTTCGAAAATAACGTCTTTGAGTCTAATAGCCACTACTATATAGTATATAGCTATTAGCTCAATCGCCAGAAAGTAAATAGATACTTAAATTGGCAAGATCGGTCTATTAAACCTAGCCTATTTATCTCGGTCTTTAATAATAAAGGTACGTATATATAAACCCTTGAGACAAAGACTAGTATTCTGAGATTATTATTAGCTAATGCTCTAAAACGTATTTAATACTATTAAAGCATTATTATTAAAGGGTATTAATGGCGCAAATATTATTGCAATTATTAACTCTAATATACCTAGAGATTAATTTCAAGGAGAAAACAGTATATCTCCCTGTCTGGACGGATAAGAGAGATACGGTATTTGTCTCTATATCGGATTTACGATACTACTTGCAAATTGATTTTGTAACCAGCGATAGTTCAGAGTGGCTGGCGTTGGATTATATACCCGGATAGCGAATTGCGGGTATCCAGCGTTTCAATTGATCTAAGTATGAGAATACTAAATTGGAGAGTTCGAGAGAGAAAGTTATAAACCTATCATCACAGCTTTTGCTTCCACAGTTGCCCTGATCTTCTCATGCTTAGCCAACAATTTATTCCGTGCCTCGTCATAAAATAACTTTTCCTTCTCAGAAATCTTTCTGGGACCACCATAGCCAACATCGTGCCAAGTTTCCCAGAACTCAATCAGATCCCAGGCTATACCGTCTTCTATCACATCTTGCCACTCCTTGAATTTTCGTAGTCTAGGAAGAAGTCGATATCTGCAAGCCACCAATCGTACAAAACAGCCTCAATTCCGTGATCCAATTCACAAAAGAAGTCGAAGTCAATAGTTTCAGAATATTCATCTGCATATTTGAGCCTCACCACATCATCGTCAACAGTCTTCGTCCACACACAATCATAGAAAAGCTGGTGGGAAATCCAGTCAAGCGGAGCTCTAGCTCTAAAGTTTCGTGCAAAACAAGCTAGGTAAACGCCAACTTCCCAGGGCCCATACCCACGTCTAGCATACTGGAGATCACTCGCAATACGGCATCGTAATTCTGCAGTCGATAGTGGTTAAAGCTCAGGGTCACCTGGACAAAATTGCTCCCCCTGAAGCCCACGATTCATCAAGGTTTGCAGGGAGACCGTGTGTAAGACATACGTCTCGGGTATAGCCCATTCAAAAACAAACTCGTGATAGAATACGTTTGGTTCTGGGAGTTCGCGTTCCTCCGCTAAGGATCTTGTAGCGTGGATTCGAGCAGGTGTCCCGTGTATGATAGCTGGGACTTCAATAAAAGTAATCCAAATATCTGCTAGAGACTCGCCATCCTTATAGTGCTTCTCAAAAGCACGCTTCACCGTGTCGACGATACGATCACTGACTGACACTAAGGCTATAGGCTCTCGATTGTCTCTGTTCGCATGCTTTCGAAACTCATTGCAGAGGGCTGTTCGGGATAATGGATCGCCTTTTGGTGCTTTAGCGGAGGCAAGTTGCCCAGCACTGCCTTTAGAGTAGACTCGAGTGTATATCTTGCGATTAGCCATGGTTCGGGAGTGCAGTAGGCATGTTACGAGTAATCCAGCTTAGCCGTCGCAAGAATGCAGAGCCTATTCCTACTGTTCAAAGATTTCGTTCAGGATTTTCGTGCCTGAGACAATTATGCCAGGCATTGTAATGATTACTAAGCTGGAGGTGGCGCACCACACACCAGGCACTACTCCAGCCACAGCTGGACTTTATGCCTAAGGCTTCTTAAATCAAATTACAGCGTAAATATTATGGGACGTGCGGGGTTGTTTCGCACTAAGCCAAAATTGTCAGCTGAGGTACTGATCCGCGTGGCAACCTTGCTTGAATTTTGCCTGCCATAGTACCACATGGCTAATAACGATTTCCTACATAGTATTAAGGCCCTAGATCTCGGATAAGACTCTTTTAGAAGTACTAGGGATAGTATAAGCTCGGTGGTGGAGCTATAGTAAAGGAACGCTATTATGCTATAAACGAGATCTGGGCCGCTTCGCTAAAATTAAAGACTGGCCCCGAAGCTTGCATAGGGCCGCCAGGCTTTAATTTTGCCCTGATCTCGATTCGAGATTAAGAGGGTACGTGACTTCCTTATAATAAAGCTCTCTTATTACTTATAGGCTTTCTAAGCCTTATACTTACTTATAAAGCTCTCTCTCTCTCTTTATAAACTGCCATACTTTTTAATTATATTTATAAAGCTCTCCCTTCTCTTTTATAAGCCCTTCCAAGGCTCACTTCTATTTGCAAAGCTATTTACCCCTCTTTATGGGCCATTCTAAGCCTTACTCTTATTCGTAAAGCTCCTTACTTCTCTTTGCGAACTGCTAGAGCCTTTAATTATACCCGCAAAGCTCTTTCTTCTCTTTTATAAGCCCTTTTAAGCTCTCTTTCCTACCTATAAAACCTTCTCCTTATTAAATATAGCCATATTGCGCTCGCAAGCTCGTACTAATATAACGTATAAGCGTAAAGAAAATTAGTTTTTAAGAGCTTTTATTTAAATATTTAGCTTTTTGCTTTATATATCGGGCCCAGTTTACTTTTTTATTCCGCTCCCGGTATATATTATATATAAAGAACCGGCCAAAATCTATAAGAGGCTTTTTTTGATTACAAGAGGAGTAGTATTAATCTTATAGGCTCTCTTGCGGGCTCTCTTGCGAACTCTCCCAAGCCTCACTCCTATTTGCAGAGCTCTCCCTTCCCTCTTATAAACCCTTCCAAGCCTTACTCCTACTTATACCTTTACTTATAGGGCTTTCCCTTCCCTCCCAAGTATTACTTATACCCGTAAAGCTCCCTTCCTCTTACGGGCCTTCTCAAGCCTTACTTGCCCCCGCAAGCCCGTTACTACCCGTACTCTTACCCGTAGCTCCCTTCCAAGCCTCACTCTCACCCGCAAAGCTCTCCCTTTCTACTTGCAAGCCCTCCCAAGCCTTACTCCTATTCGCAAAGCTCCCTCTTCCCTCTTGCGGGCCTCCCCAAGCCTCACTCCTACTTACAGGGCTCTTTCTTCCCTTTTACGGGCCCGTAAAGCTCTCTCTCTCGCCCGTAAAGCTTCCTTTCTCGTCCGTTAAGCCCTCCCAAGCCTCACTTGCCCTGGAATTAAAGCTAATAATCATTGCAATATTTGTATTCATCTATATATAACTCCGCTTGCCTCTCTCTTAGCTTGCAAGCCTGCCTCTCCACTGGTTCACAAGCCTGTCCTTTAGCCTGCCCCTCCCTCTCTTCCCTCTCTCTCCTCTCCCTCTCTTCCCTCTCTACCCACTCTGCCCGCTTCTCTCTATCCCTCTTCATTTTCCTCCTTGCCTTATCCCTCTCTTTTAAACTCTTATCTGCCCTCTACCTCTCCTTTAATCTCTCCTCCTACTATGCCTCAAACTCTCCTTCAGGCTATCCCCTTTTTAAATAATATTCTCGTGATAACCCCTTCCTCTCTCCCTCCCAAACCCTCCTCTTTGCCTTCCTATCCTCACGCCGCTACTGCCGGTCCTGAAGCTCCTGCTCCTCCTCTTGGGTCGGCTCCCGTATATAATCATCGACCGTAATTGCCCGGTACCCTGCCTACCCCCTCTTCTTCTTCCCGGTAGCCTGCTGCCGGAGCTAGATATGATTTGCGAGAGCGGCGTAGGCGGGAGGAGGGTTTAGATTCTGAGTGCGAGATCGATGCCGATTCGATTTAGTATTCCGGTGCCGGCAGGGTTTGCAAGTAAGAAAGCGGCCGAGATTACGGAGTTGCAAGTAGCTAGAGTAACGGGTTTGCGGGCCTAGAAGAGTTAGCCTGCCCCTAAATAGGCCCGTTAACTTACCTATAGGCTCTTCTCCCTCTTGCTCTCCCTCTCTCTCTCATTCTTCTTGAATCGTCATATAGTATAGGGCCTATTGCTTAAGGTACGAAGTATATATTACGGTCCGCTAGCTATTCTTTAGGGGGAACTAGAAGATTAATCAAGGGCAGTAATACCCGGGGTAGTATAATTGATTTAATTCAGGTTAAATTAATTAAGATTAAGATATTATAATTATGAACCAAAGTAAAGCATAAGTAAGTAAAATGCGAGTAAAGGCTATACAGGTTTAGTATTCCTGTATGGGCCTTTACGTAATAGTATAGGAATCTATAGATTATAACTCAATGTTATATAGACGAGTTTAGGGCCGCTTTGCTAAAATTATTACTAGCGGCCCTATATAAGCTCTGGGGCTAGTAATAATTTTGCCCTAAACTTGTCCCGAATAAGTTTGGAATATAATAAAGGCTTTTAGCTAAGTATATAAATTAGGTATAGACTCTTTATAGATTCTTTATAAATAGTATAAGAAGGAAAATAGCCCGTAAGTATATAAAATTACCCGTAAGTAAGTTAAAAGCTAAGTAAGACCTTATAATATTTCTGGGTATATTATATTACCTATATAGTCTATATTAGAGAGTAAAAGAATATAAAGCCCTGCCTATAAGATTACCTATAAGGCCGCTATATAGAACTGGCCATAAAAAAAGACCGGTAATTATAAATCCACTTCTATTATCTCAAATAACTAGCCTTATAACTTATTAATAGTTATTATAAAGAATAAAGCAAATAGAAACTACTTATAGGAAAGCGTAAAAGATAGTTACTAATCTATTAACTAGAGCTTAATCCGTAGAATTATCTGTAATTAGCTATTAAAGTCACTACCTAGTAGCTATATGCGAATTAAGAACCTCCCAAAGCTATAAATTAATATCTATAACCTGTTATAAAGCCCTTCCTGCAAATAGAGATTCCATAAAAGTATTACAGGTATATTAATCTTGAGTTATAGTTTGGAAAGAAGTAAATCCGGTAAATAGATACTTTATAAGATCTCTAGAAATAATTCTGCAATTTCAGGATTTGCCTTATTTATATTAGCTAAATCTACTATAAAATATGTCTGTTTCTGGCTAGGAAGTATATCCAGGATTATTTAGTTAAGCTTATAGATTATATTATTTAGGGTTAATAGGATTACTCGTCTACTAAAGGCCTAGTAATTATACGGGGCCCATAAGAGTTATTCTTATGGGTAAACGTAATTAATTAGGTCCGTAATTAACTAGGTATATAAAACAAAAGGCGGGAATATAATTTGCCTATTTAAGAACAAGTTATATAGCAGATAACTAATCTAGTCTATAAAATCCTGTTTAGACGGGTTATTACGGACCCGTATATTAATCCGTAATAATAACTAATAAAGCCGTAACTAGATTTATATTTACTATAGGCAGGCCCGTATTATATTAGCCCGTAAACCATATAGAACTACTAGTAAGATCTGGGCAAAGTTCTCTCTAAGGATTACGGGTATTTTTCTAAAGAGAATATTATTCGTAACTAACTATAAATTAACTATTAGCTAGTATATTACCTTAAAGTAGTACTTGTACTATATAGGTATCTTATCCCAGATAATTAGGTCTATAGATTATAAGAGTACCCTGAGCCGGCTCGTCTTAGTAATTATATTTACGGATAACTTATTAAGCTTAAGCAGGATCCGGAACTAGAAGTAAAAGATATATTTATCCGGAAAAAAAAAAGCCGTAATATCCATTAATACCATATATAGGACTACCTTATCTTAGTTATAGTAATAGTAGTAGAGGATCTTATAGAGAAATATCTTACTAGTCTTGCCCGGGCCCTATAAATAGAAGTGAGCTATCTGCAAATTATTTATAATTACTATTATAATTATCTAGAAGTAAGAGTACTAGTTCATATTTAGCTAGGCTTGTATTACGGTTACTAGTAATATCTTACGGGTGCAATTAACCTATAGATTAGTTATATAGTAGCTTATAGTCTAGTTAAAGGTATTCTTAGGCAAGGTAATATCCGCAAGTATTTGCTAGAGATTTATAAGGCCAAGACCGAGCAAGAAGAGGCTATAATTATAGTAAGAGTTAATTAAGGATAGCGGGAAGTTAATTAATGAGTTATAGGTAAGCTTACGGGCCAAGTTATTATAGAAATATTCCTTATACTAGTTTCAGACCACTTATATATTTGTAATTAGTTACTAGTAAATATTTATAAGAAAGAACGTCCGTAAACCATAGCCGGTTATTAACCGGATTATCTTATTAAAGTACTAGAACTACTCCTAATTATTCTTTACTAAGCTACAGGTAATATAGGTAGTATAGTATATAGGATAACAGATGCCCTTAACTAAGTAGAGCTCATTAAAGGATTACGGACCATATATAACTATTAGTAAGAGCTATAAATAGAACCGCTTACCCGAAACTAGGCTATAGTAGTAAATATAGCTAATACTATACTTTTGCTTATGGCGCTTCTATATCCGGGTCTTAGTAACTCATATAAAGTACTATAGGGACTCGTAATAAAGGTACTAGCGGCCGTTCTTATATATTATATTATATTTAAAGAAAGCTATTAAGATTAAATAGGTATTTATAGCCCGGTCCGTAACTTGCTCGGGTAAGAGGTTAGCTATAAAGCAGATTATATACTATTTAGGGAAATAGATTACGAGATATTAAACTAGGAGAAACTTCTGGTATATTAGGTACTTGAATAGATACTAGAAAGCCTTTATAGGGCCTATATACTAAGCCTGGAAATACTAGGTAATCTTATTATTTATTCCCGAAATAATTATAATTATATAGTTCGTTTCTTTATAGATATACTTATAGATATATTTAATTATTTATACGGATATATAAACCTTAATATTAATATATGAGCAGAATTTCTAAAGAAGGTATGAGTTATATGGAATAACCTAGCGGTTATTACGGATAACTTCCTGGTCTAGAAAGCCTGGTTTATAGATTATAAATATACGGCTATTATTCTGGTACTAGTACTTGGGATACTTATTCTTATGGATAATTATTATAGCCATAAATGTCTTAGGGAACCTCTTCTAGTATATAAGCGGGGCTATAGGTATATTATAGATTATATATGAGGCTTTCGGATTATTATTAAGGCTATATGGCCCGTGAAATATCTGACTAGTAACTATGGCCATAAGTTTACTAGTAGGGTCCTATAACGGGTCTAGAAGCTTGGTATAAACTACCTTATTAACTAAATCAGGGATTAAGAAGATAGTATCTCTTCTAAGAAATAAGAGCAGGTATATATACGAGAGGCTATACTTCTAGTACTTAATTATATAAATATAGCCTATATATTATCCGAAAACGTGGTTTTTAAGGTCTATAAGGAGCTCTCTTATTTTTAGAATAAAGACCTAATAAAGGAGATCCGGATAATTAATTACTTATTACTTATTTAAAAGGTAATCTATAATCTCAGGCTAGTATAGGTTAGTTATAAAAATAATAAAGAAGCTTGGCTTATTAAAGTACTATATAATAGCTATTGAGTTTTAAAAGAGCTACTATATAAAGTAATTACTACCCGTAAAGCTAAACGGGAGGATAAAGTAATAGCTAATATTACTTATATAAATATTCTTATAAATTAGAGTATTTATAAGATTCATATAAATATTTATACGGATATTCTACTAGTATAAGCGGAGCTAGTTAAGCAAGGTTATCTTATAGGTAATATATATATTAATAATATATTATTAGAAGAGGCAACTAGTATAAAAGAGCGGGAAGAAGGCTAGACGAATATAAAGATAGTATTAGTAAAAGGCCCGCTACTTGAGCCGTATTTACTAGCAGGTCCCGGTATAGTCCTATAACTATAACTCGTAGTACTAGCCCGGGTTATTATATGGGAAAAGCAAGATATAATAAAGTAATATATATACTATATAAATAATATTAATTATATATATCTGCGAATACTTACAGCCTGCCTTATGAACTATTAGTACCAGATTATAGCGGCTTATATCCATATACTTATCCGGGATTAGGATAGTAACCTTATTACTTATAGGAAGGTTCTTATAATAATAATCCGTACCCGACTCGAGAATTAAGTATATCTATAGGTTAAGTAAGACCCGGAAATTAGTTTACTAGCTTGCAAGATACTTATGGGCCGTCTTATAAACTATAATAAACGGATTATAGTCCGTAAGTATATCCGTAAACTATAAAAGAACCATATAATCTAAGTAAGGGAAGTTAGTAGCCTGTATATTAGTTATAAAGAGCGGGTTATAGAAGAAAAGCTATATAAAGAAGGGTTTAGTATATATAGTAGGCTATAGCAGGCCTTAGAAATAGAAGAGCTTACCGTGAATCTAAAAGTATTAGATCCTATAAGAGAAGTTAATCCGGGCGTCTTTCTTATAACTAATTAATATAAAGGCAAAAGTATAATTATATATCCGGATATTTATCCGGAAGGCCCGGTAAAGCGGGTTATTACTTATAAAGAGATAAGAGAGATATAGAGAAGGCTTGTGAATTAGAGGAAGTATTATATTGCCCTTTTTATAATAGGCCTTAAAACAATTATTTATATGGCTAAAATAGAGGGCTCCGCAAGTTATATAGTAACCTATAAGCAGACCGGTTATATGTACGGGAGCTGGCCAGAAGCGGGAGAGAAAGGCAGGAGGCCATATAAGAGATAGGTCGGTAGGAGGGTTCTCTATAATATGAACGGGGGTCGCAACGGACGGTTAATAGATCTATTACTAGTATTATAGGGCTAGCTTGTCTATAGAAACGTCCGTAACCGACCGTCGTTATTGCCAGGAGGTAAGGAGGGTATTCGGATCGAGTTCTTATAAGGTAAAGTATTACTAGATATAATTAGTAGTATTTCGGGCCTATTAACTAGTTAATTAAGCCAGAAAAGGGGGAGGATATAAACTCGATAGTAAGAGCAAGTCTTATATGACTTAGCCCGCTCCGTAATAAAGTCAGAAACAGGCCGGTTCTGCTTATAGGAAGTATAAAAGCGGGGAGGATCTATAGTAATAAAGAGAAAAAGGAGAGGAGAGTAATGTGAGGTCAGGAATTTTTTTTAGTACTTTTTACGGGGCCCTAGCTTAAGATTTCCTCCCGAGCTTTAAAAAATCGTAGTAAAAGCCTCTCGCATTCCAGAATTACTAAAATAGAGAGAAAGGTACTTGAGCTACTTCTCTCTAATCCCTAGCTAAGTGCTAAGGATTTGGACATAATCGTATTCTAATATGCGATTTCCCAGAACGGGGCAATTCTGGTATTCCTTACGTGACCCGTTTTTTTTTTAAGAAGCCCCGTAAGCTAACCGCTTAGGGTGGCCTAAATATAGGATAATATAGAGAAAAAGATTAAGACCCTTTACAAATCAGGTATAAAGGCAATAATATAAGTGCGATTTTCTAGTAGAAGGAGTTTAGGGTATCTAGGAGTAGCTATGAAATATAACTCATAAAAAATTATAAGAGATATTAAGATATATACAGATTTTAAGATACTTCAAGTCAAAGTACCTATTATTTTTTTCGGTATACCGGGATTTTCGGTATACAGGAATGGACGTTAGGCGGGACATTATATAAGCATTCAAAAGTGTTTGTTTCCCCGGGCTTTGAAAAGTTAAAGTAATAACCTGGGACGTTTGCCGACTAGTCTCTATATATTTCTTTCTCCGGATAATGCCCTCTTATCCTTATAGAAACATGCCTGGCCTAATAGGGAATCTCGTCTCTAAAAAAAGGTCAAGGTAATTACTATAATTTACTAATAGGTTAACCGGGGTGAAACTTACTAGAGCTATTATACTCTTGCGATTCTCTATAAATATTTCGATTTCTGGAATAACGCTCTCTATATTTGATTTCATAGCCTCTACTGGCTCGTTCTTAACTATTTGCTATACTACTATATCTAGCCTCTTGCAAATCTTTAGTATATCTAGAAATATATTAAGAATATAACAAATAAATATATTAAATATAGTATTTATAGTATCTAAATAATATCTATTAAGCTATTAGCTAATAATATTTATTTAAATAGAAAATACCTCTATAGTACTTATAGCTTTAGTACTAATAAGGAAGTAAATACCAAATCCTATTAGACTAGATAGTATTAAAAGCCTCTTTCTAGTATAGTTCTATTTATATAAACGAATTCTCCGTTATACTTATTTAGTATTACTAGCCAAATCCCAATTATTAATATATAATTATTTAAGGAAATAGTCTATAGTATATTTGGTATTTTTAATATTATATTTCTTTTCTAATTACCTTATTAAATTTTGCTTTATATCTTATATAATATAAAAATAGAACTAATATTATAGAACCCGGTTAAGTAAGATATATATATAATCTAAGCTTAATTACTTATTAAGAATAGCAAGGTACTATAATATCTTTATAAAATAATTAATAACTAACTTATTATATAAAGATACTAGAAAAGTTAATATATATTATATATTTTTCTAGTAAGATAAATAGTTTTATAAGAAAGTAGTAATATTATTATAAATTAAATAATTGCCCGTTTATATTACTATTATTATATTTTTCAAACCTAAGATTAAGCCAAATATTAATAGTATAATTAGTAAAGTATAGTTATACCTCGAGTAATAGTCTAGAGTTACTAGGTAATTCTATTATATTATACTAGGTTATGATTTCATAATGTCCTTATCTTATTTAGAATAAATAGGAACTAGTATTTATCCGGGTTATTTATAGTTAGGACTAGATTATCCTAGAGAAATAAGGCTAGAATAAGAGATATATATATTTGCTAGGAAAGTATAAGGTAAATAGATCTCATATTTATTAGTACGTGACTATATTAAAAAGAAATTCTAGATTTTATTAAATATATTAATATTTAGAAACAAGTTAGTATATAATATAAAATAATAATAAAATAAACTAAAATATTATATTACTTATCTTAAAGAGCCTATATAGTTAGATCTAGATAAAGAGAACTTCTATATCTCTTTTACTAAGCTAGTATAAAAGAGAAACTATAATAAAACAAAAACCTATATAAAGTATACTAGAGTATAAAACGTAACTTAATAGTAAAATAATAAATTAAAAGTATAAATAGTAAAGTATTAATAGTATATAGTATATAAAAGCTTAATTAATTAAATATTTATAAAGAATTATTTTCTAGAACTATAGAAAAACTAGCTTTCCTATATAATTTCTATAAGTTATATATAAAAGGCCGCGACCTTTATTATATAACCTAAACCTTAAAACTACTAAAATAATATGATTTTTAAAAAGTATAGCCTGCTATATTATATTCGATTCCCTATTTATTTATACTTATTTCCTAAGTACTAAAAAATAATAGAAAAATCCTATTTAGAATTCGAAATAATAAAATAATTAGGATTCTCTTCTATTAGCTAATTTAATTTCTTTTTTATATATCTAAAATAAGACTTATTATCTTTAAATAGTCTTATTTCATATTTCCGAACTTACTTAAAAATAATCTAAATTCGCTTAATTATATTCTTATACTAAATCCAATATAGTTTTCTATATTAATTAGTATTTGCCTTTAACTATTACTTGATTTCTGCCTTTATTACTAGATATTAAAAAGGCTTATTATAGTAAATTATATTATAAATTATACTAATATATTCTAAATAAATAATTTCTTTAAATTTTGTATTATCTATAGTATTCTTAAATTAATCTTTAATAGGAGGGGAAAGCTTTAGGTAAAAGGCTTTAATAACCTTATAAGAGACTTTATTTTCGTATATTCTATTCTTAATAGTAACTAGACTAATTAGAATTATAGTAAAAGACCTATTAAGTAGTAAATTATTATTAAGCTATTCTTTAACTTATATATTATTCGAGAATTATTATTTGCCTATAATTCTAGACTTATAGATTACCTAGCTAAAAGCATTTATTTATTTAGTTAAATAGACTATATTCGGAATCTTTTTTCCTATTACTTTTAATAAATACTTGCCTATTTCCTTAGCTACTTCTGGCTCAAATTTATTAGAAATAGAAAAGTAATTAATGTCTTTAAAAAATTTCTTACTAAAAATAGTAGTCTTTTTATAGTTTATAAGAAAAATATAGCTAATATTCCGATATTCTTTACTAAGATAGAATTTATTACTTAAAGCTTTAGTAATAGCCAGATCTTTAGTATTACCTTTATACTAATTATAATTAATATTTCTAGAAGTATAATATTAGGCTAGCTAAAAATAAATAACTAGATAAATAGGGCACTTATTTAATACCTCGTAAAATCCGAGCTATATTAATAGATCTATTATTAATAATTAAGAGGCTAAGGTAAAATAACTATTATCTAGATCTCTATACTTTAATATATATATTTTTTTTTTAGAAATAAAACTATAGTATCTCTATTTCTTTTATTAAGAGCTCTCAAATACTAAGCTTCTTAATCTATTTCAGGTAATTCTTCTTATAAATATAGCTATTTATATCTAAATTAATAATACCAGACTCAGAAATAGGAACTATAATATTAAATTAAAGCTATAGATTTGGGTAAAATTAATTAGAAATACGGCACTTATATTTATATTTCTTAATTTCCTAGATCTTAAAAAAGAAATCCCGTATTTCCTTATTTACCTAAATAATAGAGATATACTTCTTGCTTTTAGTAACTTTATAAATCTTAGTAACTAGCTTTAAAGTATTCTTAATATCTCATATATTAGTAAGCTACTAAATATATATTATATAGGGAGCTTTAAGGAATTTATTATTAACTCTATAGTATTCTTACTTATAAATAGGTCTTAAAATACTACTATATACTTCTTTAAAAATATACTTATTCTACTAAGCAAGTATTAACTTCTATTTAGTTAGTATCTTATAGTTATACTAAATGTCTTTTTTAAGTTCTTTGGACTTAATATTCTTAATCTTCTGCTTCTTAGTTCTAGATATAAATACGAGAGTCTTTCTAAATAATATCTTTCTCTTTAGAGTAAAGAATTCCTCCTTACTTAACTCTTTATTTTCCTCTATTTTACTAGTCTTATACTTGAACTAGTACTCAGATTTTTACTATTTTTTAGGAGTCTTAAGCTTAGCTTACTTTTCTTTCTTACTAGGTTCTTCTTATCCTATCTTACTAGTTATTTTCTTACTAAGCTATATTAAATTAGCTTTATTCTTATTAGCTAGATCTAATTAAGTTAAAGCTAAAATTATAATAAAGGCTTATTCTTTAGGCTTATTTCGGAAAGCAGGAAAAGACTTATTACTATAAACTTTCTTAATTAGGATTCCGGAAGTATTAAAGATATACTATCTAGCTTTAAAGTTATTAGCTAATAGTAACTTAAAAACTAATTCTTTAGGTTCTAAAATAGCTTTAGTATACTTAAGTACCTTAATAATATCTAATTTAGTAAATATATTAATATTCTAATACTTTTTATTCTTAATATACTCTAAAATAGCTTTATTAATTAACTAAATAGCTTTATATACTAAAGCTTTTATCTTAAAAAAAAGAATAATTTCTTATAAATATTTTTACTAAGATTATTATAGATATTATTAATATATTAGCTAAAGGCTTTACTATATAATATAATTCTATTTTAATTCTTAGTATTAAGACTATTTACTATAGTTTTAATCTTATTAAGCTTTTCTTATTTGCCTTTAGAAATGCCTTTAATAATATTCTTGAATTCTCTATTATTAGCTTAGTAGTTCTTTAGTTTCTTTTTAGTTAATTCTAGTCTAGTTCTGTCTCTAATAAAGGTTTTTTACTTTAAGAGCTTATTATATATATTACTTAGCTTATCTAGGACATTTATATTAAATTTAGTAATTATAGCTATTTTTTCTAATATTAGTAGGCCTTTTATAATTACCTAAACTTCTTTAATATTCTAAACTTTAATATTATTAATTTATAGACTTTTAATAATACTATAGCTTATAAAAACTAGCTATTATACTTTACTAGCTTAAGAAATCTATTCTTTAGTTATTTTATTATTCTTAATAGATTATAAAGATATTATTAGTATAATAGTTATAAGTTATAGAGTTAAAGATTCTTAAGGTTATAAGAATTTCTTTTAAATATATTCCAAAATAAAAAATAAATTAGAATAAACTTGAATTATATAAAGATATTATATATATTTGAGTTTTTTCTTTCTTTCTAGTAAGAAAACAAAGCTAAAATAATAGTATATGTAATAGGGAAAATAAGTATAATAATTAGATATATTTAAGGTAATATAATTATGAATTAGAAATAATTATAAAAAGTAAAATACAAAGTTAGGCTTTTATTATAAAAAAGAATATAAATATATATATTTAAGGGAATATAATTAAGGAAATAATTAAGGTAGGTTAAATTAAATAGTAATAATAAGAAAATAAGAAAATAATATAATAGAAATAGAAATATAATAATAATATCTAAAGTATTAGAATATAGAAGGAAATAATGAAAATTTCATAATATAAGTATATTCCGACTTTTTATTTATTTAGAAATATTTCTATTAACTCAAAAAATAATATAAAAGAAAAGAAATAATATAAGAAATATATAAAAAATAAGATATATAAATATACTAAAAATATTAGAAAAATATAAAGTAAGTATTAATAGAAAAAAAGTTAGAATAATAGAATTAAGAAATAACTTAAAATAAGATATTATTTCTTTTAAAACTAATTTATATTTTTTCTAAAAACTAATCTTATTTATTTAGTATTTATTAAAGTTAACTTTCTATAATATAAAACTATTTAGTTAGTTAGGCTTTTAAAATAATATTTATATTTACGAAAGTAATATTAAATACTTTAGAGATTATAGAAAGAAGAATTATAAGATAATATAAATAAGGTTTATAATACTATTATTAAGTTTAAAATAATTAATATTAAAGTTAATATAGAATATAGAAAAATTAGATATTTCGAATTAGTATTAAGAATATAGGAATTATTTAGATAATATTTAATAGTAAGAATTAGTAAATTATACTAGTTTTTTAAAAAAGTAACCGGTTCCTAGTAATAAAATAGTATCTTAATTAGGAAATAGGTTCTATATAAAAGAAGTTCTCTTTATATAAAAATAGGAATATATAATATACTAATTAAACTTTAATATATATCTTAAATATAGCTATAAGTATATAAAAAAAAAAGTAAGTTCCTTAATAAAAAATAGGCTAGATATAAGATAGGTTTCAAATAAATAAATCTAGTTTATTTAATATCTAAAAGATTTCCAGAATTATATATTATTAAGTATTTTCGGAAATAATTATTAGATTTAATAAAGTTTTCTTTTTTCTTATAGGATTTCTAGTTTAGCTATTCTATTTATATATAATTCCTAATTAGGAAGTTTATTTAGATATTATAAGAAAACTTATAATAGTAGTTTAAGTTAAAGTCGAGATTTATAAATATTATAATTAAGCTTTAGACTAGTATAAACCGCAAGAATAACTAATTAAAAAGGTAAATATAGCTTCTAAAAGATTTCTAGTTTATTAGGATATATATAAAAAATCCTCTTTCTTTTTTTTTTCTTTTCTTATCTTTAAATATAGTTATTATCTATTATTATAATTCGGAATTAAGAGTTTATAAAATAACTTCTTAATTTCCTATTTATTTTTATATTAAAAGAAATACTTTATATTTAATTCCTAAGATCTAGTAATAGAATCTTATATATTAAAAATACTATCTAGTAATAATAATTAGATAATAATAAGAAATAAGTAATAATAAAGCTTATTTAATTTCTAGAATAGTAATTTAATAATAATATTCTCTAAAAATTATAAATAATAATTAAAAGAAAAATTTAAAAGATATATAAGAAATTAAAAATAATAAGCTTTATTTCAGGTTAAGAAAAGTTCCTATTATTAAATATTTTCTTTTAGTTCTTTATAAAAGAAATATATTTTACTTTTTCTAATTCTAGTAATTCTAAAATATATATAATAATACTAATAGCTTTTTTAATTTTCTAAATATTATTTTGCTTATAATACTCTATAACTATTTCTTTTTCTAGTTTTATATTTATCTTAAAATATTTATTTATAAATATATATTTATTATTAATTTTATTTTTAGGGAAATACCAGAATTTATTTCTTTTAATAAACTATTTAAGTTAATTTCCGGTATATATTTTTTAGAATATAATACTATTAAGCTTTTTTAATATATAGTATTCTTTTAATTAATTTATATATCTTATTTTATATAGGCTAAACTAATAATATAATAGCTTTATATTTCTTAACTTATTTTAGTCTATTAATTTAATATTATATATAAGAACTAGATTCTTTTTAGAAATAGGCTTTAAATAAATCTAATAAGTAATATTAAATTATTCTTTCTTTTTTTAATATCTTCTATTTTTCTTTATTCTGGCTTCTTTAATATTTTTATTTCTTATTTATATTTACTTTATATATATTTCCAGAAATATTTCTCTATTATAAACTTTATTTTATTTAAGTATTCTCTAGATTAGAAAATATATTTCTATAAATAATATAGCTTCCCTACTATAGATTATATAAAAGAAAATAAATTTAGTTAGTTTATATATAGTAACTTAATTAATAAATAGAATATATAATAGTAAATTTACTTAAGGCTTCTTTTTACTTATTATAAATATAATAAATACTTAAATAATTAGTTAATATTCTCTTTTAATTATATTATTTCCTTTGAAATTATAAGCCAAAATAATAATTCTATTAATTTCTAGCTTATTAAATTCCTAAATTACTACTTCTTTGAATTCTAATTTATTATTTATCTTAAGCTATTTAAATAAATTATACTTATAAATAATTTCTTCCTAAATAAACTTAGTAATTTTCTTACTAGTTAGGTTCTTTAAAAATCTAGCTTTAACTTATTTCGAGAAATTATTTCTAGTAATAACTAATAAGTTATATCTTTTATAATCTAGTAATTTAATTATATTAATTCTAAAATAATAATAAAAAAATATAGCTTTTATTAGATATAAAACTTTTTCTTATTTTCTTTTACTTTTATATTAATAAATCTTATAAATATTAATATATTTCTATATATAATTATAGTAATCTTTCTAGTAATAATAGCTAATTACTAAATAAAAAGTATTTTCTTTTCTAATATATCTAATCTTATTATATAGCTCTTTAATAATAATCTCTTTTTACTCTTAATTATTAATAATAATTTAAAATAAGTATACTTTAGATATAACTTTCTATAATAATTAATTTCTTATATTATAATTTAAAGCTTTTTTATTTAACTTTTAAAACTTAGTTCTAGATATTTCTTCTAATCTAGAAAGTATTATAAGATATTATATAATATTCTAATATTATTTGAAATAGCTATTATCTAAGAAATCTAATAAAATATAAGAGTTAGTATTATTATTTACTATTTTATTAAAGGTTATATATAAAAGGCTATAGTTTTTATTATATAACTTCTAGATATTATTATTTTTTAATATTACTAATTCGCTTCTAGATATAATAAGGCTTTAATTATTAATCTTTAGTAACTAGATACTATTATTCAAATATTTAGTAAAGGTTTTAGAAATTTAATTTTTTAAAATAATATTATATAACTAAACTAGAACTATTTTCTTTAACTAAACTTTTTATTTAATAGGTATTATTTTAATAATATTAAGCTCTATTATTAATTATTTATTAATATTCTTATTATTTTTAGTATTATTTTCTTACTATAGGTATCTTAATAATTTATTAGTAATAATATATTTAGTTTCTTTAATATACTTAATTTTAAAATTAAATAATTAAATTCATACTAACTAATAAGTAATTAGAGCTTTAGGAAAATCCGTAGCCGCTTTACTTAGCTATATAACGAGTATATTAGTATCTAATTTAAGAATAAAATAAACTTTATATAGCCAGAATTATACTTTCTATAAATACTTTACTAGCTTCTAGTATTTTCTTTTAGTAATATTATATTCATATTTAATATTATTTTAGATTCCAGACTTATATTATATAACTTTCTTTTTCTCTTTATTATTATATTAACTAAGAGTTCTACTCTAGTTATTTAAGCTAATATCTATTACTAATATAATTATTTCCTAACTTTCTAATAAATTATAGTATAATTTATAAAGTATTAAAGTAATAATAAGCTTTTCTTAAAGAATTCATATAGCTAGTATTTATTTATTATCCTAGTTTCATATTATATCTTTCCTTATTAAGTAGTAAATAGGTTTAGTAATAATTATAAAGCCTTTAATCTAAATATAATAGTAAATAATAATTCTAATAAATACCTTATTTTTAGTTATATTATTATAGTATTCTTATTTCAAGATCTTAGTAATTCCTAAACTTAAAAGGCTTCTTCTAAGTATTTTATAAATAAAGCTAATAATAATTATACTATTATAATAAAACTATAATTTTTTTTTAATACTAGCTTTAGCTTATTTAACTTTATCTAAGATTATATCTAGGTTTTAAAAATATTTAAATATAAAATACTAAATACTAAATAAAATAAGCTATTTATTATAATTTATATAAGGTTTCTTAACTCTAATATTATTAATAAATAATATAGTAATTTTGGGAAATAGATTCTCTAGAATAGTTATAATAACTCATATAAACTATATAATAGAATTAGTAACTTCTTAAAATAATATAATTATTTTTAATAGCCCTAAAAACATTATAAATATAGTTAAATCTTTATTATAAGCGTCTAGTATAAGTTAATTATATCCGGAAAAGAAATTAATTAAAGAGATATAAATATATCTAGTAAATTCCTTTAAGATCTTATTAGTAAATAAGAGTAAATTAGTATTTTATAGGAATACTAAATTTATCTTTATAGTAATATTAATTAGTTTATAAGTTCTAGTAACCTTTTTTATAACTAAGAACTATAGATTTTAATAAGATCTATTATATTTTTATTATTACTAGTACTAGAGCTTTAGGATATAAGAAATTCTTCTCTTACTAGGCCTTATATTTAATAGTCTTAATTAGAATAAATAAGCTAATATTCTTATTAAATTTTCTTATTTCTTTCTAATTAAATATAATTATATTTTCTTAATTAATTATTAATTCTTGAAATATAGCTAGTTTCTTTTCTTAGAGCTAATTACTAATATCTAATTATTTAAAACATTCTGAAATAAGTTATAAATCTTTTAGAATAACTAATATCTTTAGTAAAAAGTAATTCTTATATTTCCTAGTATATTCTTATAAATATTCTCTAGTTTTAGATCTCTTAAACTAGTTCGGATATTTACTTGAGCCTTTTCTAATTCTATTATTAGTATTTACTAATTAAATCTTCCTATTTTTTATTTTATATATTCTTATAACTAGAAATAAACTATAGTTATTTTTTTTTTAAGATCTATAGCTATTTTTTCTAGTATTCTTTTTGTCTAATTTCCGGAATTTATAACTTTCTTATTTAGTTCTTTCCTAGTTAGGTATAGAAAGCGCTTTTTTATCTAGTATTTTAATATATCTTTTTTAAGCTCTTATATATTCCAGAATTCTTTCTAGTCTTAAATTCTATATTTCTTAGCTTTAAGAATATATTTCTTTATTATTAGGAAATACTATTTTATTTCTTTTTTAGAAATATCTTTACTTAATATTCTTTTTATTTCTTTTTTTATTAAATCCAGAACTCCTTTTAATAATATTATAATTAGAGCCTTTTTTACTTTAGTTTTCCTAAAAATATTATTAATTTCCTAAATTCCTGAACCTAAAATAAAAGAATTTATAAGAAATCCCGGTATTTTCCTATTTCTCCTAATATTATTACTAGTTATAATACTAGACTCTATTTCTTCTTTTTATTTTTAGTTTCCTACTTTATATTACTTAATTCCTTAACTTTAGAAGCTTAATACTCTTAAACTATTATTTTTTTCTATTTCCCGGTATTTTTTTTAAAAATAGAATAATTATAATAATATAAGTATTCTAGTTATTTTTAGAATTAGTAAATCTTTTATTTTATAAATTATTATTTCTATATATAATTTTTATTTTTATTTTTACTGAGAATAGTTAATTAAATAAGATCTTTAAAGCTTTTTTAATTAGGAAAAACATATCTTTATATCTTATTTTATTTATAACCTTAGCTCTAAGTTTTACTATTTCTATAAATCCAAATTCTACTCTAGTAATAATAAATATTTAATAATCTATAGTATTATATATTACTTTACTAATATTTCTAGAAATCTTTTTAAGAAAAATATTAATTTTAGATCTAGTATTAATTATTTCTTTATATTTAATACTTTCTTAAGGTTCTCGAAATATAAATTAGAGATATAGAGATTATATAATATATTTATAAGCTAGTAATATTCAAATATTAATACTATTATCTTTAAATTAAATAATCCTATTAGTATTAGGTACCTGAGCTAGTATTTCCAATTCCTTAAATATTCTATCTATTATATAAGCCGCAGTTACTAGCTTTATAGATTTTCTAGTATATCTAACTATATTTAATATAATAGTATTTCTTATTTATATAAGGGGCTCTAATTATATAGGTAAATTGCGGCTATAAAGCTCTTTGGCCATAGCTTTTTAGGCAAATTAGTTATTAAGTATATTATAATAGCCTTATTTATAATCTCCTGCCCTACTTACTCGGTATTACTATTTGGCTTATATATATATAAAGAAAAAAGCTCGATTTTAATGCCTTATTTCTTTACCCAGATCTAATAGGCTAATATTTCTTGGATTAGAATAACTACCTTCTCCTAATTATACTTAATATAAGTAATTAAAAAATTATCTTACCTATATACTTACTACTCAAAATTCCTAATTATATTAAATACTAGTAAATCTTCCTTATTTAATAAAAGATATCCAAAGATCTTTCTACTAAATTCGTCCTTAATTATTAGAATTCAGCTCGAACTATTATAGCTATTTAGGTAATTAAATAAGTCTTATAAGATTCTCTAAAATAATCGAGTAGACTTTCTCTTAGTCGGCCTATACGAGATTACTTACCTAGTATATACCTAAACGCAAAATTCGCATATAATTCTTATTAATTCATTAATTTTCACGTTATATATATAATTAACAAGCCTTTATAAAGCTTTATAGACTAAATGCTCCGCTCTCGCATACTATTTTTCTTCTGAATTACTTCTTGGCTTGAGATACTTCCTTAATCTCTTATATTAAGCTCTAATTAAATATTTGAATATTAGAAATATAAATATACCTCTAGTATTAGTAGGAATTTCGAACGGAATATTAGAGTAAGTAGAAAGCGGCTTATATTTAAGGAAAACTAAATTAAACTTATACTCTAATTATATTAATACTATATTCTCTTTATAATCTCCTAGTCTGATTATAAGATTATATTTATAATATTAAGTTTTCTTTTTTACTAGGCAAGCTTTGGAAATAATATTTATATAGAACCCTTTAATAACTATAATATTATAGAGAATTAGATCTTTAATATATGGTCCCGCAGGTCTATTAATTACGTTTTTGATTATATAAGTACTATATCTAATAATTAGAAAACTAGTTATTTTTACTTCTATATAATTATTAATTTTTGCCTTAATAAAAGTACTAGAATTAATTAAATCCTTATTATTAACCAGGTATATAGTACTATAGTTATCTAATAAGGTACTTTAAAAGAGCAGATATCTTAAAAAATTAAGTATTATATAGATTCCTTACCTGGGCTCTGAATTATAAGTATAGAATTTATTAGAGTAATATTAAAGTTCCTTAGAAATTAGGTTCCCGATATTTTAGGCTTTTTTTTAGAACTAGTACCGGGCATTGGCTTCTTTATAACTCGTCTACTAGTAATTTTCATACTATATTTCTCTTCTAGCTAAGGTTTTAGATTTTTCTAATACTCGGTTAAGATCCTTTCCCGGATTTTTCTAATCTATTCCTTATTAGGCTTGAATTTTATTCAAGTTTTATTTAATCCGGTAATTATAATTTCTATAGTAATATAGCTAAGTAGGTCCTACTTATACTTATAGATTTTGGAATTCTTATAAAGGTACTTATAATACTTATACTTATCCGAATTAGGCTTGCTATCTAATCCTTTACTAGTTTGATTCCCGAGTATAGTAAAGATTATAGGAACTCCTAAGTACTTGGTATTCTGGTTTTCCAGAATAATCTAATTAAATACCTGGCTATACTATTTAAATATAAGAATTAGAAGCCTTAGCTCGTCTTTACTATATAGATTACTAAGCTATTCTATTACCCAAGTTAGTGCGAGTTTCTACTAGAGAGCTATTAAGAACTTGATTATTACTAGAATACCTTCGATTTTGGCGATTTTGAGAGCTCTAGCCCTATTAAGTATCTTCTCCTAATTAGTAAACCAGTACTTTGGACTCACTCCTCCTTTACTTACTTATAGTAGAACCGAGCTATATACTCTCCGAGCAGTAGTAATTTATACTATATCTATAGAACTATATTTTATTAATAAAGCCTTAAGAACCTTGCAAATAGAGCTTTATTTACTCTCTTTAAGGCCCAAAGTAAAGTTCATAAGAATCTCTATATTAATTATTTAACAGAGCCATTACCTAATTATATAATAGTATACTAGCTTATTTATCTAGTCTAGTTTCTTAATCTTATAGTCCCGTAAAAGTACTAAATAGTAATCTCTAATATCCCCGAATATTACAGGCTATAGAGATACTAGTTTTAATTCTTTCTTAACTATAGATCAAGTATCTTTGTCCTAATTTTCCGTATTAACTTGGTATCTGGTATAATAATCCTCTATTTCCTTTAGTATAAGCTCGTTAATTATAAAAGGAGGCCTAGAAAGAGCTACTATATTTGTTTTAATTACTTTATTATTAAATAGGTTAATCTTATTCCAGATACCCTTATTACTAGCTACTCTATAGAGAGTATTAAATCAGTCTGCCCAGAAACTACGGTTCTTTAGGACAATAATCTTTACCGTAGCTTCTAATATAATTACGACTATACTTTAGAAACTATAGGAACTATAGGAATAGTTTCTATTAATTAGTTAATAACGGAAATGCGAACTAAAGTATGATTTTCGAAGAAATAAATTAAATAAGCTCTTAAATACTCTCTGTGGCGTGCTAATTAGGAAGCTTATTAGTACAAGGCCGGGCTTATAACTAATATATATAACGATTATAGAGTAGAAAGTTATATTAGATAGTAAAAGAGTTAATTAAACTAGCTAGAAAAGAGCTTAAGTAAAGTATAAAGCTTTAGGAAGTGAGTATATAGATCCTGACTAAGTAGAGCAATCGCGCTAGCCCCAATTCAGTAATTCTTACTATAACAAAAAGTATTACTAATACTTTAAACTACTAACTCTTTACTAGTTTTATAGACTATCTAGATCTGGCTTATAGCTAGTAGTTATTAAGATAAGAGTAATAAGTAAGAAGCCCTAGTAATAATATAAAATAAGCCCTTATTATTACTTTATATAAAGCCAGATAAAGGCAAGCTTTATTAAAAAAAAGAATTCTGTTTCTAATAACCCAGGAACTATTATTAATCTCCTATATTAATTTATTAAGAGATTATACTTTAACTAGTATTATATATTTTAAAGAGAGAAAGAATAGTCTAAAGATAATAAAAGAAATATAAAGAATAGAACTAAATTAAAAGGCAAAAAGCTACTATTTATAAAAATATATCTATTAAAGCAATTAGTAATTTATAGAAATAAAGATTAAAGCTAACTAGCTATACTATATAGCTATAAAACCTTGCTAGATTTAGCCTTAAAGTAATTACATATATATTAAATATTAGTAATTACTTTACTAGAACTCAGAGATCTTGGATTCTAATAATATAAGTAATAATACTATTTATTTTACCTAGTTCTTATTCTTATTATATAGGTATCTTAGCCTCAGGCCTCTAGATAATATTATATAACTTATAACTAATCTTTATTTAGTATAGTACTAAATAATAATACTAATATTAAGCTAATCTAACTTAAAATATATATTATATTTATATTATATCCTAAAACTCTAGTATATTTATTACTTACTACTCGTATTATCTTTATATTTCTCTAACTATTTCTTTTATCTCTATTTATTAAATCTAGTAATAATATAAATCCACTTTTTATTCTTCCTTTTTCTAGTTAATATAGCTTCGTTTTAAATAAAAGGCAATATTTAGTTAGTATTAAAAAACGGAAATAAATAAGCTATTTATATTTATTATATATTTTAATTAATACTTAATAAAAGTATAGTTATAAGATATTAAGAAAAAATAACCTTATAAAAGTACTTACTAATAATTTCTTTAAGAATGAATTATATTTAAGATAACTATAGAACTAAAATATCTATTTCTTTTTCTAACTAGTAATATTTCTAATAAGGAGACATATTACTCTCTTTCTATTATACTATAAAGCTAACCCAAATTAAATTCCTATAGTCTAAAGATTAAAAACAAAATTAAAAACACAAATAATTATAAGATAAAGCTCTTTTCTCTATTACTACTATTTCTTAAAAGCGGCCGCAAATATTTCCCTAAAGAGCTTATATTAAGGATATAATTAGTATAAATATAGTAGTTAATATTTATAAGAAGGATATTAATCTATTTAAATACTAGAATAGAAAAGAATCCTGGCTCAAGAAATACTTTAAACCGGAAAGTAATATAAATTATTTATTTATAAGAAAGAAATCTTTTTATAGTAAGTAATTAAAAGCTAGCTCTATTACCCCTAGCTCTATATCTAATAATAAAAGACTAAAAGAAGCCAAGAATACCCTTTATATATATTTAAGTTATAAGACTATACTTACTATAAAAAAGAGCTTTATAAATAAATCTAATAAAGGTATTTAAAAAGCAAATAGTAATTTTTATTAAACCTTACTTTTTTTAGAGCAAGTATATCCTCGAAATTTATTATTTCATAATAATCTATTTAATATAACTTATAAGAAGATTTATAATAGAAATAAGGCTATAGTTATTTAAGATATATTACTATTAATTATTTCTTTTATTTAAACTCTAGTAATATATAATATTACTTATTTCAATTATTTAATTAAAAGCATTAATAAAAATTAGAATAGTACTAGGCCTTTCTATAGTTCTTATTTATAACCTAATTATTGTTTGGAGTTTAGATAATCTATATTTATAGATAATTAACTCGAAAAGCTTAAGCCTTTTATTAGTAAGGTTTCAGATAATTTTATTTCTTTATTTATAATTACCTAGTAAATATACTTCCCGTTTTTAATTTATAAAATAAAATACAGTAACCTAGTACTTAATATTATAGATAAGCAAAATACTTATAGTATAACTCTTGCTATAAGAGATATTATAGAACTCTTTTAAATAGTAAAATATAAAAAGAAACTCTATTTATAAATCCTTGCTTTCTTAGTCTCATATAACTACTAGATAATAAGAATCTATAGTTATTATTCTTTAATTAATAGAAATAAGACTAAATTCTATTATTACCCGATTTATAATATTAGCTTTATACTTAGTAAAGAGAAATAGATTATATATATATTTATTATAAATATTTATAATATTTGAATACCTATTTACCTTAAGAGAATCCGTTTAGCTATTAATATATTATTATCCAATTTGAAATAATCTGAGCTAGGGAAATCAGGACTTTTATAAGGGTTAGAAAGCCATAGTCTTACTAATTAGTCAAGTAATAATACTATATTTATACTAGAAAAAGCGGGATTAAGTTATATTAATTTGCTAGATATTACCCCAGATACTTTATTATCTCAGGGAGCTTTTAAAAAGCCTAGGAAAAAAGGTCGGAATACGGAATTATATTAGTAAATAGCCTAGTTACAAGTCAATTTAATATAAGGAATTTTGAGAAAGCTATATAATATATTAAAATTATATAAAGCGAGTTATTTATTAAGATTAACCTTACTATTCTATTATAGTTCTCTTCTAATATCTTCTAATTCTTTACTATTCTTACTTTAAAGGCTATTACTCTTATTAGTCTTTATTTTAAATATTTAAGTTCTATTATAAATCCATTTCTCTAATTCTATTATTATAGCTAGTTCAGATAAGCTAAGAAGCTATTATCTTATATTACTACTTTTAATATAGCCTAATTTACTAATTAATAAGTAATAGCTAAGTACTTTAGTTATTTTTCGAGATATCTTCCCGTTTAAATATAATTATATTTAGTAAAGAAATAAACTAATTACTAGTATAATTATTTATTTTAATCTATTCTCTTATAGACCAAATAGCTAACTCAGAAAGATTAGTATAGGAAGGAAACTATAATAAGACAAAAACCCATATAAAGTATACTAGAATACAAAACGTGACTTAATAGCAAAATAATAAATTAAAAGCATAAATAATAAAGTATAAATAGTATATAGTATATAAAAGCTTAATTAATTATATATTTATAAAGAATTATTTTCTAAGTTTATAGAAAAACTAGCTTTCTTATATAATTTCCGCAAGTTATATATAAAAGGCCATAGTCTTTACTATATAACCTAAACCTTAAAACCGCCAAAATAATATGATTTTTAATAAATATAGCCTATTATATTATATCCGATTCCCTATTTATTTATACTTATTTCCTAAGTACTAAAAATAATAGAAAAATCCTATTTAGAGCCCGAAATAATAAAATATTTAGGATTCTCCTCTATTAGTTAATCTAATTTCTCCTCTATATACCTAAAATAAGACTTATTATCTTTAAATAGTCTTATTTCATATTTCCGAACTTGCTTAAAGATAATCCGAACTCGCTTAGCTATATTCTCATACTAAATCCGATATAGTTCTTTATATTAATTAGTATCTGCCTTTACTACTAGATATTAAGGAGGCTTATTATAGCGAATTATATTATAAATTATACTAATATACTCTAAGTAAATAGCTTCTTTAAATTTCATATTATTTATAGTATTCTTAAATTAATCTTTAATAGGAGGAGAAAGCTCTAGATAAGAGGCTTTAATAACCTTATAGAAGACTTTATTTTCATATATTTTATTCTTAATAATAACTAGACTTATTAGAACTATAGTAAAAGGCCTATTAAGTAGTAAATTATTATTAAGCTATTCTTTAACTTATATATTATTCGAGAATTAATACTTTCCTATAATTCCAGACTTATAAATTACCTAGCTAAAGGTATTTATTTATCTAGTTAAATAGACTATATTTAAAGTCTTTTTTCCTATTATCTTTAGTAAATACTTACCTATTTCCTTAGCTATTTCCGGCTCAAATTTATTAGAAATAGAGAAATAATTAATGTCTTTAAAGAACTTCTTATTAAAGATAATAGCCTTCTTACGGTTTATAAGAAAATAATAAATAATATTTTAATACTTTTTACTAAGGTAGAATTTACTATTTAAAGCTTTAGTAATAGCCAGATTTTTAGTATTATCTTTATACTAATTATAATTAATATTTCTAGAAATAAAGTATTAAGCTAGCTAAGAATAAGTAATTAGATAAATAGAATATTTATTTAATATCTTATAAAATCCGAGCTATATTAATAAATCTGCTATTAAAAGTTAAGAGGCTAAGATAAAGTAACTATTACTAAAATCTCTATATATTAATATATTATCTTTTCGGAAATAGAACTATAGTATCTTTATTTCTTTTATTAAAAGCTCTCGAATACTAAGCTTCTTAATTTACTTTAGATAATTCTTCTTATAAATATAGCTATTAGTATCTAGATTAGTAGTATTAGATTCAGGAATAGGGACTATAATATTAAATTAGAGCTATAAATTAGAGTAGAATTAATTAGAAATATAGTACTTGTATTTATATTTCTTAATTTCCTAGTTCTTAAAAAAGAAATCCCGTATTTTTTTATTTACTTAAATAACGGAAATATGCTTTATACCTTTAGTAACTTTATAGATCTTAGTAACTAGCTTTAGAGTATTTTTAATATCTTATATATTAATAGAGAGAGTATTAATAAGTTACTAAATATATATTATATAAGGAGCTTTAAGAAATCTATTATTAATCTTATAGTATTCTTATTTATAGATAGGTCCTAAAATACTACTATATACTTCCTTAAAAGTATACTTATTTTACTAAATAAGTATTAATTTCTATTTAGCTAGTATCTTATAGATATACTAAATGCCTTTATTAAGTTCTCTAGACTTAATATCCTTAGTTTTCTGTTTCTTAGTTTTGAGTATAATTATAGGAGTCTTCCTAGATAATATCTTTCTCTTTAAAATAAAGAATTTCTTCTTGCTTTCTTTTATTTTACTAACCTTATACTTAGTTTAGTATTTAGATCCCTATTATTTATTAGGAATCTTAGGCTTAGCTTACTTTCTATTCTTACTAGGTTCTTCTTATCTAATTATACTAGTTCCGCTAGCTTTACTAATAGTTTTCTTATTAGGCTTTATTAAATTAGCTCTATTTTTCTTAGCTAGATTTAGTTAAATTAAAGCTGAAATTATAATAGGAGCCTATTTTTTAGGCTTATTTCAGAAAGCAGGAAAAGGCTTATTATTATAAACTTCTTTAATTAGGATTTTGGAAATATTAAAGATATATTATTTAGCCTTAATATTATTAGCTAATAATAGCCTAAACTCTAATTCTTTAGGTTCCAAAATAGCTTTAGTATACTTAAATACCTTAGTAATATTTAATTTAATAAATATACTAGTATTTTAATACTTCTTATTTTTAATATATTTTAAAATAGCTTTATTAATTAACTAAATAGCTTTATATACTAAAGCTTTTATTTTAAAAAAAGAATATAACTTCTTATAAACGTTTTTACTTAGGTTATTATAGATATTATTAATATATTAGCTAAAAGCTTTATTATATAATATAATTCTATTCTAATTCTTAGTATTAAGACTATTTATTATAGTCTTAATCTTATTAAGCTTCTCTTATCTACTTTTAGAAATACTTTTAATAATATTCTCGAATTTCCTATTATTAGCTTAGTAGTTCTTTAGCTTCTCTTTAGTTAATTCTAGTCTAGTTCTGTTTCTAATAAAGGTTTTTTACTTTAAGAGCTTATTATATATATTACTTAGCTTATCTAGGACATTTATATTAAATTTAGTAATTATAGCTATCTTTTCTAGTATTAGTAAGCCTTCTATAATTACCTAAGCTTCTTTAATATTCTAAACTTTAATATTATTAATTTATGGGCTTTTAATAATACTATGGCTTATAAGAACTAGCTATTATACTTTATTAGCTTAAGAAATCTATACTTTAGCTATTTTATTATTCTTAATAAGTTATAAAGATATTATTAATATAATAGTTATAGGTTATAGAATTAAAGGTTCTTAAAATTATAAGAATTTCTTTTAAATATATTCTAAAATAAAAAATAAATTAAAATAGTTTTGGATTATATAAAGATATTATATATATTTGAGTTTTTCTTTCTTTCTAATAAGAAAATAATACTAAAATAGTAATATATATAATAGGGAAAATAAATATAATAATTAGATATATTTAAGGTAATATAATTATAAATTAGAAATAATTATAAAAGATAAAATATAGAGTTAGGCTTCTATTATAAAAAAGAATATAAATATATATACCTAAGGAAATATAATTAAGGAAATAATTAAGGCAGATTAAACTAAATAGTAATAATAGGGAAATAAGAAAGTAATATAATAGAAATATAAATATAGTAATAGTATCTAAAATATTAGAATATAGAAGAAAATAATAAAAATTTCATAATATAAATATATTCTAATTTCTTATTTATTTGAAAATATTTCTATTAACTCAAAAAAATAGTATAAAAGAAGAGAAATAATATAGGAAATATATAAAAGATAAAATATATAAGTATATTAAAAATATTAGGAAAATATAAAAATAAATATTAATAGAAAAAAAGTTAGAATAATAAAATTAAGAAATAACTTAGAATAAGATATTACTTCTTCTAAAACTAATTTATATCTCTTTCAAAAGCTAATTATATTTATTTAGTATTTATTAAAGTTATCTTTATATAGTATAAAACTATTTAATTAGTTAGGACTTTAAAGTAATATTTATATTTATAAAAGTAATACTAAAGATATTAAAGTATATAAAAAAAAATATATAAGATAATATAAATAGGGTTTATAGTATTATTATTAAGTTTAAAATAATTAATATTAAAGTTAATATAATATATAAAAAGATTAGATATTTCAAATTAGTATTAAGAATATAGGAATTATTTAGATAATATTTAATAATAAGAAATAGATTAATAGTAAGAATTAGTAAATTATACTAGCTTTTTAAAGAAGTAAATAGTTCCTAGTAATAAAATAGTATTATAATTAGGGAATAGGTTCTATATAAAAGAAGTTCTTTTTATATAGAAATAAGAATATATAATATACTAATTAAGCCTTAGTATGGGTTTTGAGAGTAGCTATAATTATATTAAAAAAGAAGTGGGTTTTCTAATATATAATAGGCTTTAAATAGGCAGATCTAATTTATTTAATATTTAAGAGATTTCTAGAATTATATATTAATAAGTATTTTCGGAAATAACTATTAGGTTTAATAAGGTTTCTCTTTCCTTTTATAGGGCTTTTAGTTTAGCTATTTTGTTTATATATAATTCCTAATTAGGAAGTTTATTTAGATATTATAAGGAAACTTATAATAGTAGTTTAAGTTAAAGTCGAGATCTATAAATATTATAATTAAGCCTTAGACTAGTATAAGCTATAAGAATAGCTAGTTAAAAAGATAAATAAAGTTTCTAAAAGGTTTCTATTTTAGTAAAATATATATAAAAGGCTCTTTTTTTTCTTTTTTTCTTTTTCTAATTCTAAATATAATTATTATCTATTATTATAATTCGGAATTAAGAATTCTTAAAGTAATTTCTTAATTTCCTATTTAATTTTATATTAAAAGAAATATTTTATATTTAATTTCCAAGATCTAGTAATAGAATTTCATATATTAAGAATACTATTTAATAATAGTAATTAGATAATAATAAGAAATAAGTAATAATAAAATTTGTTTGACTTTTAGAATAATAGTCTAATAATAATATTCTCTAAAGATTATAAATAATAGTTAGAAGGAAAATTTAAAAGATATATAAAGAATTAAAAATAATAAGTTTTATTTCAGGTTAAGAAAAGCCCTTATTATTAGATACTTTCTTTTAATTCTCTATAAAAGAAATATATTTTATTCTTTCTAATTTTAGTAATTCTAGAATATATATAATAATACTAGTAGCTTTCTTAATTTTCTAAGTACTATTTTACTTATAATATTTTATAATTTTTTTTTTTCTAGTTCTATATTTATTTTAAAATATTTATTTATAAATATATACTTATTATTAATTTTATTTTTAGGAAAGTACTAGAATCTATTTCTTTTAATAAATTACTTAAGTTAATTCTTAATATATATTCTTTAAAATATAATACTATTAAGCTTTTCTAGTATATAGTATTTTTTTAGTTAATTTATATATCTTACTTTATATAGGCTAAGCTAATAATATAATAGCTTTATATTTCTTAACTTGTCTTAATTTATTAATTTAATATTATATATAAGAACTAGATTTTTTTAGAAATAGGCTTTAAATAAATCTAATAAATAGTATTAAATTACTTTTTTCTTTTTTAGTATTATTTATTCTTCTTTATTCTGGCTTCTTTAATATCTTTATTTCTTATTTATATTTATTTTATATATATTTCTAGAAGTATTTTCTAGATTAGAAAGTATATTTCTATAAGTAATATAATTTCCCTATTATAGATTATATAAAAAGAAATAAACCCAGTTAGTTTATATATAGTAACTTAATTAGTAAATAGAATATATAGTAGTAAATTAATCTAAGGCTTCTTTCTATTTATTATAAATATAATAAGTACTTAAATAATTAATTAATATTCTCTTTTAATTATATTATTTTCTTTAAAATTATTAGCCAAAATAATAATTCTATTAATTCCTAGCTTATTAAGTTCCTGAATTACTATTCTTTTAAATTCTGATTTACTATTTACCTTAAATTATCTAAATAAATTATACTTATAAATAATTTCTTTCTAAATAAACTTAGTAATTTTCTTATTAGTTAGGTTCTTTAAAGGTCTAGCTTTAACCTATCCTAAGAAGTTATTTCTAGTAATAACTAATAAGTTATATTCTTTATAGTCTAATAATTTAATTATATTAATCCTAAGGTAATAAAAAAGAAATATAGCTTTTATTAAATATAGAACTTTTTCTTATTCTTTTTTACTCTTATATTAATAGACTTTATAAGTATTAATATACTTCTATATATAATTATAGTAACCTTTCTAGTAATAATAACTAGCTACTAAATAAAAAATACTTTCTCTTTTAATATATCTAATCTTATTATATAGCTTTTTAATAATAATTTCTCTTTATTCTTAATTATTAATAATAAGCTAAGGCAAGTATACTTTAAATACTACTTTCTATAATAATTAATCTCTTATACTATAATTTAAAGCTTCTTTATTTAATTTTCGAAACTCGGTTCTAAATATTTCTTCTAGTCTAGAAAATATTATAAGATATTATATAATACTTTAGTATTATTCGAAATAGCTATTATTTAAGAAATCTAGTAAAATAATTAGGTTATTAAGTAAAATATAGAAGTTGTATTATTATTTACTATTTTACTAGAGATTATATATAAAAGGCTATAGCCTTTATTATATAACTTCCGGATTTTATTATTTTTTAATATTACTAATTTACTTCTAGATATAGTAAGGCTTTAATTATTAATCTCTAGTAATTAAATATTATTATTCAAATATCTAATAAAGGACTTAGAAGTCGGATTTCTCAAAATAATATTATATAATTAAATTAGAACTACTTCCTTTAACTAAATCTTTTATCTAATAAGTATTATTCTAATAATGCTAAGCTCTATTACTAATTATTTATTAATATTCTTATTATCTTTAGTATTACCTTTTTGCTATAAATATCTCAATAATTCATTAGTAATAGTATACTTAGTTTCTTTAATATACTTGATTTTAAAATCAAATAATTGAATTTATACTAGCTAGTAAATAACTAAAACTCTAGGAAAATCTATAGCTACTTTACTTAGCTATATGACAAGCGTATTAGTATCTAGTTTAAGGATAAAATAAATTTCATATAGCCAGAATTATACTTTCTATAAATATTTTACTAGCTCTTAATATTCTTTTTTAATAGTATTATATTTTTATTTAGTATTATTTCAAATTTCAGACTTATATTATATAACTTTCTTTTTTCCTTTATTATTATATTAACTAAGAGTTTTGCCTTATTTATTTAGGCTAGTATTTATAGCTAATATAATTATTCCCTAATCTTCTAATAAATTATAGTATAACTTATAAAGTATTAGAGTAATAATAAGCTTTTCTTAAAGAATTCATATAGCTAGTACTTATTTATTACCCTAGTCCCATATTATACTTTTCCTTATTAAGTAGTAAATGGATTTAGTAATAATTATAAAGCCTTTAATCTAAATATAATAATAAATAATAATTCTAATAAATACCTTATCTTTAGTTATATTATTATAATATTTCTATTTTAAGATCTTAGTAATTCCTGAGCTTAAAAAGCTTCTTCTAAATATTCTATAAATAAAGCTAATAATAATTATACTATTATAATAGAACTATAATTTTTCTCTAATACTAGCTCTAGCTTATTTAACTTTATTTAAGGTTATATCCAGGTTTTAAAAATATTTAAATATAAAATACCAAATTCCAGATAAAATAAGCTACTTATTATAATTTATATAAGGTTCTTTAACTCTAATATTATTAATAAATAATATAGTAATTTTAGAAAATAAGTTTTCTAGAATAATTATAATAACTTATATAAACTATATAATAGAATTAGTAGCTTCCTGAGATAATATAGTTATTCTTAATAGTTCTAGAAATATTATAAATATAATTAAATCTCTATTATAAATATCTAGTATAAATTAATTATATTCGGAAAAGAAATTAATTAAAGAAATATAAGTATATCTAGTAAATTTCTTTAAGATCTTATTAGTAAATAGGAATAAGTTAGTATTTTATAGAATTACTAAATTCATTTTTATAATAGTATTAATTAGTTTATAAGTTCTAGTAACTTTTTTTGTAATTAAGAACTATGAATTTTAATAAGGTCTATTATATTTCTTAAAAACTTTATAATCTAGGTATTTTAATAGTATTTTTACTACTATTAGTACTAGAGCTCTGGGATATAAGAAATTCTTCTCTTGCCAGGCCTTATATTTAATAGTTTTAATTAGAATAAGTAGGCTAATATTTTTATAAACTTTTCTTACTTCTTTTTAATTAAATATAATTACTCTTTTTTAATTAATTATTAATTCTCGGAATATAGCTAGTTTCTTTTTCTAGAGCTAGTTACTAATATCTAATTATTTAAGATATTCTAAAATAAATTATAAATTTCTTAAAATAACTAATATTCTTAGTAAAAAATAGTTCTTATATTTCCTAGTATATTTCTATAAATATTCTCTAGCTTTAGATCTCTTAAACTAGTCCGGATATTTACTAGGGCCTTCTCTAGTTTTATTATTAGTATTTACTAGTTAAATTTTCTTATTCTTTATTTTATATATTTCTATAACTAGAAATAGACTATAATTATTATTATTTTCTTTAAGAACTATAGCTATTTTCTCTAGTATTCTTTTTATCTAATCTCCGGAATTTATAACTTTCCTATTTAGCTTTTTCCTAATTAGATATAGAGAGTGCTTTTTTATCTAGTATTTTAATATGCCTTTCTTAAGCTCTTATATATTCCAGAATTCTTTCTAGTTTTAGGTTCTATATTTCTTAGTTTCGGAAATATATTTCTTTATTATTAAGAGATATTACTTTACTTTTTCTTTAGAAATATCTTTACTTAATATTCTTTTTACTTCTTTTTTTATTAAATCCGGAATTACTCTTAATAATATTCTAATTAGAGCCTTTTCTGCTTTAGTTTCTCTAAAAATATTATTAATTTTCTAAACTTCTAAATCCAAAATAAAAAAATCTATAGAAAATCCTAGTATTTTTCTATTTCCCCTAATATTATTACTAGTTATAATATTAGGCTCTATTTTTCTTTTTTCTTTTTAGTTTCCTATTCCATATTATTTAATTCCTTAATTCTAGAAGCTTAATATTCTTAAATTATTACTTTCTTTTACTTTCCGGTATTTTTTAAAGATAAAATAATTATAATAGTATAGGTATTCTAGTTATTTTTAGAATTAGTAAATCTTTTATTCTATAAACTATTATTCCTATATATAATTTTTATTTTTATTTTTACTAAGAATAATTAACTAAGCAGGATTTTTAGAGTTTCTTTAACTAGAAAGAATATATTTTTATATCCTACTTTATTTGTAACCTTAGTTCTAAGTTTTACTATTCTTATAAATCCAAATTCTATTCTAGTAATAATAAATATTTAATAATCTATAATATTATATATTACTTTACTAATACTTCTAAAGATCTTTTCGGAAAGAATATTAACTTTAGCCCTAGTATTAATTATTTCTTTATATTTAATACTTTCTTAAGGTTCTCGAAATATAAATTAGAGATATAGAGATTATATAATATATTTATAAGCTAGTAATATCCGAATATTAATACTATTACTTTTAAATTAAATAATTCTATTAGTATTAAATACCTGAGCTAATATTTCTAATTCTTTAAATATTCTATTTATTATATAAGCCATAACTACTAGTTCTATAGATCTCCTAATATATCTAACTATATTTAATATAATAGTATTTCCTATTTATAAGATAGTAAGATAGGAAGTATTATTTTTAATTTATTAGTTCTAAAATATAATAGCTAGATCTGGTATTTTTAAAGTATTAATAAGTATTCTTATTTCTTTCTGAGTTTTTAGAAGTGAAATAATTACTTTCTTTAGTAATCTTATTAGAATATTATTAATTTTAGAACTCTTATATTTATTATAATTAAGAATATCCTAAATTCCTAATTTATTCTATTTATCTTTAGAAATATTAATATTTATATTCTTAGCTAGGCTATTTTCTTATCTATTATTTCTTAAAATAGTATTCTTTTAGCCTCTTATATAAGTTAGCTTTTCTTTTATTCTAGCTTATTTTCGAAAAACCTTTTTAGCTATTTCTATTTCTTTTCTCTTTCTTTTTAATAAGGAACCTATTATAATATTAATAGAAATTCTATTTATAGCCAAATTTTAATATTATTTATTAATTTCAGAACCTGAAATATTAGTAATTCTAATATAGTTTTCTCTAAAATAAAGTAGCTATTTAGATTTCCTAGATATAACTTGCTTGCTTTTTTATATAGATCCCGGTTAGCTAGTTCTCTTTTCCCTTTCTTGCCTAGTAAACTAGGCATTTCCTATTAATTTCTAGATATTTTTAGGTCAAGTATTTAAGTTATAATTAAATTCCTTTCCTTAGACTTGAGAAATAATTTAGTTAAATTACTAGTACTTACTAATAAGGAAAAAGGAAATACTTTCTTATCTAGGCTTAAATAGCCTTTTATATTATCTTTTATTAAATTAATAAGTATATCTATAATTCATAAGCTCTTTTATTAATAGGTAATAGAACTAAGAAATATAGATATATTTTAGATTAATATTATTATTCTTATTCCTACTATAATAATTATAGCAAATTTGTTCTCTTAATTTTAGGTCTATACTATAGGCTATATTAACTTAAGTAGTATTTTCTAATTATATTTGAGACTAACTTCTTCTAGAATATAATTATTTAGACTCTTTATCTAATTCAGCTCGACTATTATAGCTATTATAGTATTCTCTATATCCTTTATTATAAATTCTAGTATATTTTTTCTAAAGACCCGAATTATATTTACTAGGCTATTAATACTATTATACTTATTATAATTAGCTAAGTTATATAAGTAGGCTACGGATATCTTCTCGAATTATAATAATAGCTATATTAAGTTATCTCTATAAGTTCTTTTAAGTTATAGTAATAATAGATAGTTTTTCTAAACTTCTTACTAGCTAGTTAATATTATTTTCTTTAGGTTTACTACTTTTAGTAGGTTTTATATAATTAGTTATAGGCTGAGTTCTCTTTTTACTTATACTTATAATAGCTTTAGGAAATATAATAGAAGAAACTAGTAAAGAATAATTGTTTTCTGGCTTAGGAACTATATTATAGACTATTATATCCAAATATTCTTATTTAAATCTAAATATATCTGAGTTATTAGTAATATTAAAATAGTATTTCTTCTCTTTATATTAATAAAATATTATTGCCTTCTTATATATCTTACTATATTTATAAATAGAAATATTTATAGGCTTAAAGTTCGTATTCTTAAGAATATAATTTTACTAAAATAGATAATTCTCTTATGAATTCTCGGTACTAAATAATTTTATTTATTTCTTTTTTCTTTAGTAACTTCTTTAATACTTTATTAAATATATTAATATAAGACTTAAAAGAGATTTCTTTATTCTAGGCTTATATAATAATCTAATTAAAAAAGTTATAGCTAATTTTAAATATTTCCTAGTTATACTCTCGGAATTCCTTTAATAAGGCCTTAAAGAACTTAATTTCCTAATAATTTCCTGAATTATTAGTATAGTACTCTAGTATAGCTTTAATCTAATTCTTATAAATAAGAGAGATATAATAGATAATTCTCTTTCTTTTAGTATTATTAGAAATATAATAGTTCTTATATATATTTATATACTATTTTAAGAATATAGAAATATTACTTTCCTAAAACCATAATATTTTAGGAGCTCTTATAAGTAGTAGATTTAAACCTAGTACTAGTATATACTTATTCTTAGCTATATTAATCTTAATAATTTCTTCTATAATTAATTATAGAGTTTCTATACCTGAGACTTTTATTAATAAGGTTCCTAAAAAACTAACTTCTTATTTAAGTATATCTTTTAGTTTAGAAACTAGAATTAGAAAGAAACCGGTTAATAATAATAAATATAATTAAAATATAAGTTTAAGTATTAGTAGTAATAAAATAGTAGTTTTTCTAGTCTTATTCCTATTACTTATACTTTCTTTTCTATTTCTTTAGTTTAATACCTATAGTATTTTCCCTTAATTTTACTAAACTAAATATATCTATTAATATTATTAAAAGTAATAATAAAAATAATAAATATAATTTTACTAATTTTTCTGACTTTTCTAAATTCTCTTTTATTTCTTTACTTAATATTTATTTCTTTCTCTAGAAGCTTTTCTAGTTTATTTATATAATTTCTTATTTCCGATTTCTTTTTAATTCTTATTTCTAATTCCTATTTACTATTTTACTTAAAATTAAGGGCATTTTCTCTTTTAGATATCTTTTCCGGATTTAGAAATAAGCTTTTTTACTAAAACTAATACTATTTTTATTCTGGTCTTTACTATAACTAAAAATAATATATAAATTAATAATATAACTTTATTTCTAAATACTAAAGTCTAATTCTAACTAAGATCTAACTTATATTATCTTAGTATAATTTTTCTTATTCTATTTTCTCTGCTTCTTTTCTTTCTATAATTAGCCTCTATTTCTATTATTTCTATATATTATACTAGTAATTATATCTTGCGGCTAATTCGTATTTAAGTTACTAGATATATTAGAAATTAATATAAGATACTAAAATTAATATTTATATATCCTTAATATTTTGGCCTTAGGTATAAGGCATTATAATAGCCCTTTTCTCTCCTAACTTACTAAGCTAATAATTCGCCTTATAGATATTTCTTAGAACTTTATAAGAGTATTACCTTAATTATAAAGTTTCTATCTTTCCTATATTACTTACTATAAAATATATAAGAAAGAAACTATAATAAGACAAAAACCTATATAAAGTATACTAGAATACAAAACATAACTTAATAGTAAAATAATAAATCAAAAGCATAAATAGTAAAGTATAAATAGTATATAATATATAAAAGCTTAATTAATTATATATTTATAAAGAATTATTCTCTAAGTCTATAGAAAAACCAGCTTTCTTATATGATTTCTGCAAGTTACATATAAAAGGCCGCAGCCTTTGCCATATAACCTAAACCTCAAAACCGCTAAAATAATATGATTTTTAATAAGTATGGCCTGCCGTACCACATTAGCCAGGAATAATAAAATAGCCAAAAATATATTAGTAGCTAATATTTATTACTAGTATACCGGGTAATTAAAAGAGTCCGTTCTTGTCTTTATAGGGTATTAAAAGCTTTAAGGCAAAATTATCTTAGTAATAAGGTAATATAGAAATAGTAGCGAGATTATATTAGAGAGTAATTATACTAAGGTTTAAATTACCCAGAATAGGCTTAGTAGGCGGGGCCATACCCTTATATTCTCTAGGATTCTCTTCTCTTTATATAAATATCCTAGCCACAGAAATTATACTAAGAACTTTACTATATATTAGTATAACTCTATTACTAATATAATCCAGTATATCTTCCAGTTACTAGACCTTATAATATAACTGCTTCTAGGTATAATATTAGTAATATATCTCTACTTTGGCTTGCCTACTAATCCTGAATCTGCCTTCCCTATTTGCATATATTAGCTACTAGGCCTTGAAATCTGCCTGCTCCTAGATACGGTATTAGTAATATATCTTTACCTTGGCTTGCCTACTAATCCTAAATCTGCCTTCTCTATCTATATATATTAGCTACTAGGCCTTGAGATCTGCCTGCTCCTAAATATAGTATTAGTAATATATGAATCTCTATCTCGATTTGCCTACTAGATCCTAATTTTGCCTTCCCTATTTATATATATTAGCTACTAGGCCTTAAGATCTGCCTGCTCCTAGATACGGTATTAGTAATATATAAATCTCTATTTCGGTTTACCTACTAGATCCTACTAAGGTAATTCTGCTTTACTAGGATTTATATAATCTCCTAGTTTTTCCTATAGTAATACGACTACTCCTTAATACAGGCTATATAGTATTACTTCTTTTATATAAATCTCTTAATATTACTATATTATAGTATTACTTTTTCTTAATATAATATCCCAGCTAACCTACTAACTCTTTTTACATAAATCTCTTAGTACTACTAAGCCTTTAGTATAACCTATATAACTTTACCTCAGTTTGGCCCTTGCCTAGCTAATCCCGTACTCTTTATTAGTAAACTATACTGCTAGTATAGTTCGGTATTACCAGGATTTATAAGAGTTTCCTAGTATTACTAGATACTAGTATAACTTCTCCCTGGTATAGTATTACTACTATATAATATTACTATTAATAGGCTTATTACCGGCGATTTCCTATTTTATTAATCTAGCAAATATAATTATCCCTCTCTTGCCTTAATTTTACGTAAATCAAACCCGTACTTAGAGTACCTTGGCCCTTTGCCTTTAATAAGCAAGATAATAATAAGGAGAAAGTACAAGTAAAGTATATAATTAAGAGATTCTAAAGCAAAGAGAAGGAAATTAAATACTACCGAAATTATTAAAATCTCCCCGCAGACATTAAAGAGACGTTAGAGAAAGCGCTAAGCCGCTTAGCCCTTTAAGTATCACGTGCATACAAGCGAGTATAGATCCAAAAAAAGGTTCCGGAGGGAACCTTATTGGAGCCAAAATAGGACCCCCCTCAAGAGGCAAGACGAGGAAAGTATAACCGGGCCTCAAGGGAGCCAAAACGAGCCCCTGCGGATACTAAAATAGCTACTCAGGCTTATTTAGCGTGTGCTCCGGTGGTGCTCAGGCGATGCTCAGGAATGCTCACCCTTGGCTTATGCTTGCTCACCCATAGCTCGGGCTAAAGCAGCTGCTGCTCAGGTCCAGAGACGGAAATGGAAAATGGGATGAGAACATTCCCATACCGAATTACCTGTTGCAGGAGTTGACGATCGTATTTACGGCCGGTACCATTGTGTTGCCTTGGAACGCCTCCCTTGAAAGTAGAGCCGAGGCCCCTGACAGATTGTTTGCATGAGATCGGCCATGTGCCGGGAAGGATATTTCACACTTCAAGGAGGCGGAAAAGTTGCGCTGCTTTCACATGTACTTTCTTGTTCGACCGCGAGTGACAAAGCCGAATAGGCTCATCGGAACGTTATTTTTTCCATCTCTAATCGCGTCGGAGAAAGGAAAAACTATGGATGCGTTCTCAGACATCAGGCCGATTCCCCTCGATGTTATTCTCAGTTGGCCGAAGCCGAATTATGTCGACCCGATACGACGAGGGCCGGCATTGGTGATAGTCAATTCTCTGTTACTTCCTGTAGCTCTGGTTGTGGTTGGATTGAGACTCTACACACGTTTGAAAATATGTCGCTCTGCAGAATTGGATGATCTTTTTATTGCTCTTGCAGTAGTATGGATTCTGTTTTCAAGACCACTGGAGTGTCTGCTCACCAGCATCACAGGTCCCAGCCATTGGTTTGACTATCGCGGTGTGCCTAGGTACTGAGCCACGGACTGGAGGTGGCTCGAAAATTGGCTGACGATGTGAAGCTACATCGAGATACTCGTGGGATGTTCATATCTGGGATGTGCCCCCTGAGGACATTATCCCAAGTCGTCAAGTACATTGTCATTTTCGTCGAAGTGCAATGTTTCAACTAACTCGACGCGTTTTAGGTGACCTTCACCGCACAGTTTCTGTTCCTTTGGGCCACCAACCTGACCAAAGTGGCAATACTCCTTTTCTATCGACGACTCTCTGCTCCTAGCATGAAGAAGATATTTAATTACTGTGTGTTGGGGACTTTAACCTTCGTCGTCTGCTACACTATCGCATTGTCAATTGGTTTACTCAATGTGTGCACGTAAGTTTGCTCCTACTTCAGCCACGCCCCGAAAACTCTAACTAGAACCGTTCATACTTTAGACCCTTAGCAGGATTCTGGGACGTTGCAATCCCCCATCACTGTATTGATCAGATAAGGTTCGAGTTGGTCGCTGCTATGATAAATATCGCCGTCGACCTCGTCATCATGGTGCTGCCTCTGCCAACGGTATGGAGTCTGCAGCTGCCGAAAAGACAGAAATTGGCCTTGAGCGGGGTGTTTATGCTTGGAACACTGTGAGAATACCTCTCCCCGATTTTTCTATGATGCTTTCCGCTAAAGGAGAGATCATTTCAGTGTCTGTCTAGCTGGAGCAATTCGAGCATATTATGTTGATGTTATTGTGAGCAAGACGTTTGATACAACATGTAAGAATTTCCTATAAAATTACAGCCTCCAAATGAGATACTGAAATCATCTCAAGGGGAAGGCTACATACTCTGGATGTTCGTCGCCCTCGAAGTCGATATCGCACTCATTTGCGCTTCTGCGCCTGTGCTCAAACCCCTCTTCAGGCGATACTTTAACAACTCAATCTATAATACCGGCAGCCACAAAATCCGCACACGGGCATCTCTGAACCAAGAACGCCGTGCCGAAAGCGGGTTGTCATTCCGAGATGCTTTCCAGGTTCCTGTAGAGCTTAGCTCTGTGGGTCACACGAAGATCAATGGTGAGACGCAGAAGCCTCTACCCCCTGTTCCGGAAAGTGAAAAAGGGTTCATATTGAAGAAAGATGATAATAGTGACGGCGAAAGTATGTTTATAATACAACAAATGGACATTGAAGAGAGAAAGCCGGCAAATGCTTGCTGTAGTCGGACAAGAAATGGAGGGAGATGTCAGAAGCTGAATGAATTGTGGGCCAGGAAGGAACCATGTTCTGGAGTATAGGTCAGCGCAGGCATTGTATCAAGTATTTGTTGGTGTTTGTACACTTAGTAAATGGTAATACTCATGAATTACGAAAGTCTTGGTACTTAGAATAAGCGTCAACAGTCGCTCGTAGACTGTCCATGCAAGCTTCCACTTTGGGATTCTGGCGTTGGACTGATCCAAGAACCTGCCGCTTGAGCTCTTCCAGGCTATTGTACAGCGAGTTGGCATCCCCGCGGGGTCGAGGTAATAAACAATGAATTAACAATTCGTTTTAGATAGATTCCTCCAACTGAACTGACTCAACCCCCGTAACGCCGCCGCTTCGACCACACACTCATCCAATTTACCCGCAAACCAACTGGTGCAAGTTGTTATTCCCGAAATTAGTCGACTGAATACAAGGGAGTAGTATATTAGAAGCTCAAAGATTTTTTGAGAAATATCGCCCAGGTATAAATTGATCCGATAGTGTCTCTTTTCTCCTTTTCTTTCACCTTCCCTATCTATCTATCTCTCAATCCGAAAAGCCGCTATACAAGATTCGAATATAGTATTCGACAACAGCAGCCACAGAATGCCTTCTCAGTAAAAACTATGTCTCAATTACAGATAACAAGACATACTTGTGGCCTCACGCACACGGGTATCAGAGAAACAGATACAATTCCACACTGCCTTGTTAAGTGGCACTAAATATCAGAGCTTAATGCTAATTTCTAGCAATAGTGGAAGTACAATTCCATGCTTATGCCCGCACTGAGAGAGAAGGCGGAGAATGGATGGTTTCGCAGATGAGGGATATGAGTCTTTCTAGGAGATTAGCACGGTCGGAAGGAGAGAGGGAGTGGGGAGCAACGGCAATTAGGTAAAGACAATCATGGAATAGAGATCGCTGAGCTATATTATTGATTCCCAAGATAGTATTTTGAATAATTCTTGATCTTCCTTCCTCTATTCATTCACCCCTCACCCCTTCGCTCCAAAACTCAGAAACTTGTAAGTCCTTTCGGTAGAATTCAAGTCTCTTTCCGGAGGACCCGTCTAGGGAAGCACAACTTCATGCACTCGGCCATCTGGTTCTCGCCCCGATTGGGTTGGTGTCAGGGGTCATTTCGAGGCCCTCAGACAGGCCCTAGTTTGGAGTTTCTAGACAGCCCTACACCACGAATTGCACTGCCACGAATTCACCGCTCGCACGCTGGCCATATAAAGATCAACTTCGATTTATTGCAAACCCCGCTTCGGTCATCCTTTGCTAGCTTGATCTTGTTGTGTCGTTATTTAAACGTCATCACCCTGCAAAGGCCGGGTTCATGACTTGTATTTCTATAGCATCTCGGCGCATGTCCACTTGGCACGTAGCAAATCGGTTGGCGGGAACAGGACCCAGAATTCAGACTTTGAGCCTGTTGTAACCAGGTAAACCCTATTCGATCCATTTTTTAAGCTTGAGACTCGTTTGCTGACGGACGGGTTAGAGAGTATGATGATTCTACAAGCACCTTGGCAGCAGAATCCCGGAAGACATAGCATCTCTAGAAAGAACTTAACGACCATTGAAAGTTGAAAGTAATGAAAATGCAACGCCCCCTTCACGGCTCCGAAATTTTTTGCACAGTCTTGGCTTCAAAAGCCTCTACATAGCGTTCCAAGAACTTCGTCAATGGGCGGCGTTCCATGCTTGACGCTGTTTCCAACTAATCTCCCAACGTCCTCGACGATTTCGAAGATTAATTTCGAATCAAATCGAAGGTGTTCAACTACATGAAAGTGACTAGATGTATATACGCACAGAATTATCACTCACCTTAACTCCAGGATCTGAAGTTCGCCGGAGTGGAGAACACTGACTACCGCAAAATTGCCAGCCTTTCTGTGATGCGCCATCCAATACCACAGTCAGAGGCAGACAAAATAGGCGGGTTAGTGTATGTCTTGCTGTGGTTTCTAGACCAGGAAGCATCAGGCACGCGAGATCCAGGCTCGGACTCTCATTTTGGGATCTTGAAGTCGATGGCCATACTTTCTACATTTCTCGTTGAATGCTACGGCTATCTCAATGCCTCTGAAATTATCATGGAAGTATTCTGTTCCGACCCAAATAATGGTGCGCTTCTTTCGCGGTATTGCATCCAGTTGCCCTCAGAGACATCTTTATTTGGTCCACAATTGGACATATTGCTGGCGTCCAGACCCTGGCTGCGATTTACTCAAATCTAGGCTGAAGAGGTAAAACACAATCAAACAATCGCCCAATATTGATTCAGTGATTAATCTACTTCGCTGGGTCATTGGCAACAACGAAGGTCCCTACACGACCTTTACATTTCGTGTAGGTACGGGCTAAACTTACGCTCATGGAACACAGGATTACGCCCTAGTCAAATGCGTAACTCATTTAGGGCTCCTAATATCATCTTCAATCAGTGCTAGCCATGGTTACCTTACTGCTTCTATTAAGCGGACGAACCTAGGCGAGAGCAATTTTCTCGTCGTAGAGAACATGCCCCTCGACGCTGCGAGCATACCCACTCTCGCCCTTCGGTGCGGCGGAGTTAATAATGCTCCCGCGTACCTTGACGGTGATGTTCTCACATAAACGAAGTCAATCTCGCAGAAAGATTTCTCTGAGCATTTGGAGATATCTCGTACCTCCGGAACGGACTTGGCTAGTCCACCCAGCGGACCTCCTCCCTTGTGCCAAAACCCGCCCCAGGCATCCGGCACTACCGTGGAGTCCCATAAGGTCGCTAATGCAACATCTCCTATCATGTGCACCGGTTTATTCTCACAAACCCTCAGAACACCTGTCGATCCCTTGTAGCCTTTTGGATCGCGATAAATCCACAGTGGACCCTTGGAGCGAAGCTGTCCAGTTAATTGACTTCCTAGCTCGTCGGAGGCAGGGCCACTATAACCTTTTCTTAGATTGTAAAACTGTTTTATTGGTGTCATGGTTGTGCAGGGCATTTCTTGGGCTGGAACTGCTGAATGGAACAACAATGGGTTTGTAGGAGGAGATCATGCATCTCCAGAATACTGCGCTCCCGATGAGGGACCTCGTCGAATACTAAGAGAAGGCAAAAACATGTAGAGAGGTTGCCGAGATGGTGGAAGCGGATGCCAATCTTCAAAGGAGGAAGAATCGATTTGGCAGCAAGGAACTTCGTGGCACACTCTGTGCCAAGAGACTGCGCGTCATATTTGTAAGTAAATGACTCTTGGTTGAATGCTGTATTCGTATTTGTAGACAATTGATTGGCCCGTGCCGATATGATACTCATGCGCCACCAAGATGCGCGTCGTATTTTCATAAATGTATGCTTAGTCTTGCCTTCATCTATCTGATTCGCGAGTTCGCCAAAGCCCCTGAAAAACCACTCCCACACGGAATATGGGGGGATGTCACCCTAGGCAATATGTAGCTTAGCGTTCTTGGCATGCGTTGGCGGCTATTTATGCGTAAGACAAAAGCGCAACCACATCTCCAGAATGTAGAATTCCAGCCAGACCTCTCCTGGTCTCCCAATCAACAATGGACCGCAACCAGTACCAAAATACTCCATATCCCGATTATGGGGTTGCTCACCCACCACAGGAACAATTCCTCGGGCGCCAGCAAGTTCCATCGCCTCCGCAACCAGCCCCCGTGCAAGCTTCATCCTCAGGTCCCTATAGAGCCCCGCTTCAAAATGACGTCCCCTTTCATGCGTACTCCTCCGACGCACCCCTCGCAAACCAATACGAGGCATCGCATCCAAATGACCCAGTGGTGCAGGAAGGGAGGCGGTTGAGCAAGAAATGGCAGCGGCGGCTGTACTGGTGAGCCTCACGGGCATTTCCCAGATTCACCCGTGATGAAAATGCTGATGCAACTTTTAGGATGGTGCCTCTGGGTATCCTAGCCATCGCTCTGACTGTGCTCTTCGAGGTCTATAAATCTGACTTCGAGCGTTGGGTCAAGCCGCTTAGCGACTGGTTGAAAGCGAGAAAGGCCTGGTCTTGGGTGCTGCCCGTTGCCATTCTATTCATTCTCAGCTTCCCTCCTCTCTTCGGTCATGAGATCGTGCAATTGGTTGTTGGTGTAAGTTGTTTAGGCACCAAATTACGTGGGAACTGGCTTGCTGACGGCGCTGACAGCTGACATACCCTCTTGGAGTCGCGCTGGGTATTGCGTGTGCTGGAGCCGTTTTGGGAGAAGCTGGATGCTTGTGAGTGCTGATTGATTAATCTTGTTTGTTTTCAATATGTGTCTAATGTTGCATTAGCATCGTCTTTAAGTATGGATTCACTTGGTGGGTTGACAAGAAGATTGCAACCAAAATCAAGTGGGCAGCCACTGCAAGAGTCGCACAAGAAGCTGGCTTTAGGGGCGTGCTAGTCATCCGCTACAGTATCGTTCCGCCACGTGAGTTGAGTCCTCTCAACAGCAGTGAAACGATACTGACATTGCATGAAACAGATCTGGCCAATCCCCTATTTGCCTGCACTGGAATGAAGTTCTGGCTGTACATGACGACTGTGTTCTTATCTCTTCCCAAGTCAGTGGTCTTCGTAGCGCTCGGAACCCCCAGCTCGGAGGGTACGAAGGCGACAAAATATGGCAAGGTAGTGGCAATCGTTGTTGTAGTCGCCATCACAAGTACGTATCACTCTTCATCTGGTTCTACCGGCTTCGCATTTACTAATTGTATAATCTTGCAGTTTTCGCGAGTATCTGGATTCGCAAGAAGATGGTAATTGCGATCAAAGCGATTGAAGCTGAGCGAGCTATGCAAGAAGGCGTCATCGAAGGCGATGAGGAGCTTGACACGTTGAATTCGATGAATGGTGGCGATACATCGTACAAGGGAGTAAATGCTGCTGCGCCATATTCATATCAGGGTGGGGCTCGGCCATCGGCGTATCAACCGATTTAGGGAGTCGACGTTACAGGGGACACGGCGATTTAGTTGCACGTTTTGGTGCCCAGAGAGTGAATTGGCGTATTATCGCCGCGTTGGAAAGGCTGGCGTGCATTCACGGAGCGCTACATTGGTTCATCGATCTCGATTCCGAGCGAAGGAGAGTATATTCAGAAACGGGAATTTGTCAGAGGTTCATGAGCGGGAGTTGGGGTACAGTATGTGGCGCCGCTAAACGGGCTGCAGCATGAGGAGTATTCGGTGCAATGCTGGATGGGGCGAGCGTGGGGGACAAGGGGCGCGATACTTCGATGAAATCTCTACTTCCAGCCATTAATCTCATTCCTCCCCCACCATTCAATAGAGGTAGTACCTCAAGCAATCCCGGATCATTAGCAAGACAAATCAGCACATCCTCGCAGGCATCCGCCCGCCCCCAGCAACACAAAACTCCTCCCACTCGATCGCGCAAGTGCACACATATGCCCTATCACGTGCCCGGGTAAAAACTCCATCTCCGAAAAATCATATGCTTTGAACCTCCCAATCCTCAGCCCCCCATCATCAGAGAAAGCAATCTCTTCCATTTCCTTGCCCGTGTAATCACTTTCTAGTATTAGCCAAGCAGGGTTAGAAGGATAACCAGGCAGGAGAGTCGCTGTGAAGCCTGGTCCTACGTTGATTTTTGTCCTAGATGAGAAAAGAGAGGTTCCCGATGCGGTCGAAGTGCTAGTGACTCCATCTATATTACACTGTCTACCTCTCCTAGTTCTGTCCCCGAATCGGTCAAACTTCATCTACGCCTTTCTCGACGCGGAGACCGCGCACGTCCATAGAGGCTGCAACACAGTTAGTGATCAAAGGGGAGTAGTTACAGTAATCTTCCTGGACGCCGGCGTCGAAGAGGACTTTTTGCCAGATGAGTCGTGGGTGATGAGGAATGTCACGGTCGGGCAATTATACGCTTCGTGTCCTTGGATGGTGGGGTGGAGGAAGTTGGCGGCTTTGACGTAGAGTTTTGCGGTGGTGTCAAGAGCTTGGAGCGTGACAAGGGAGGTAGAGAAGGAGATAGAGAGTGGGGCGGGGTGGGGTGATATGCATGTTATCAGTGTGTCAAATGATTAGGTTTGATTTGATTAGACCCCCCTACTCAAATCAAATCAAGCTAATCAAATCATACTTAATTATAATCAAAGATAATTAATTAGATTTATCACGTGATTACGCACATGACTCTGGAGCTTCGGAAGCCGAGATAAGGCTAAAATAAGGTCTGGGCTAGCCGTATTCGGTATTACTAAAGGCGCTCTTTACTAAACCAGGCCTAGCGCTAATTAGTAAGCGAAGCCAAAGGCGCTAGAACCTCCTTGATTTCCAGTGATTCCTTGCCACTAATAAAAGAGCTATAAATAAACCCTTATAGTAATTAAAGAAGAAGAAATAAGAAAATAAGAAGGGAAAAGAGAAAGAGATTTCTAAAGAAGAAAACTATCAAGATAAAGTAATGTTATAGTAGTAGTAAAGAGCTTGAATTGAGCTATTTGCCAGGCTAAGGAAGCACTGGCCACATGCTAAGTCACGTGCAATAACACTACGTGACTAGTACCACGTAACAAAAACTAGTTTGTTATTTTAGATTTAGACTAATTTTATACTCTTATATATGCTTTACAGATTTTATTTATATCTTATTACTATAGCTACTAGTTATTTAATAATCTTTAAAAATGCCTAAGAAAGTATACTTTTATATTATCACGTGATGATTATAGTTAATTATAATTAATTATAATAAAAATCAAGCTAATTAAATCATACTTAATTATAATCAATTCTAATTAATTAGCCTGGATTATTTTTTGACACACTGCATGTTATGATTGAAGGGGTTTTTATTACGAGGTGTTTTTTCTTCTCTTCAATGTCATTAGCGGGAATTTGAATTCTTATACCGAGTAGTTGGTGTTCATCTCATTTTTGGTGTCGACTTTAAGTTGTTGATGAGGTTGCTGGCAACTTGCCAGTGGCAAGTCGCCATATAAGATAAGAGGTTTGGGGCATCAGAGCGCTGGTTGTACCCCTGGAATGGCGGGTCGGCTCACTGTAGTCGGACCCTGCCATTCCGATCAAGATGCCGTTCTATAGCCTTGTTGGGACATTGCTCCATAAGCAAACAGACGGTTACAGACCCTCGATGCTTTCCATTGATAGCTTTAAAACTCGGTGTCTAGTGATCTATTTACATTGGATTCACAAGCCTCCCGCCATGCAAAGTGGATGAAACAAACTTGTTTTCAATTATATAGTGGATCCTTTCAGATCTCTATAGAACTTCTTTAATATGTAACTAGCTCGGATCAGAATTCTCTCCCTTCTCTGATCACTTCCAAAGCTCCCTGAAATATTTTTCACGGCTTCACAATCACCCTCCAAATCACTCCACCAGATGTGGGGTAATTTCTTGTTCGTATCATCCGCGAGCTTCTGCAAGTCTTTCCCAAAATTGGGAAGGACCAAGAAGTATGCGGTTCCAACCTCTAAACTTTGGTGGACCCCTCTGTGCTCGTGGTCGCCGAACAGCATCATATGCCTAGAAAGCAGCTTCTAATTGATCCGCGCTCCCAACGAGGCCGAGTAGTCTCGAAAGAACCAGCGCGTCCTCCAACATTTGTCCAGCATCAGTCGCCTGACTTGGACTTGAAGCATGTGCACTGTCTGCCGGCAGCACAATCCTACCATTGATGTATGCTGGTATATCTGGATGATAAAATAACGGCCACTTCCCAGGCCTCACCCACTGTTTGTATCGTCAGCTATCCAGAAATTCCCTCTTTTGGTTAAAACTCACATCTAATAACTTTTGCAATCTCTTGTGATGTCCAACAAACTCAGCAAGCATTTCCTTTCTTGGTACTTCTCTTGCAGCTTGCTCCCCAACCCAATGTCTCCTACCCACCATGGAAGCAATGATACTTGCCTCCCTTCCTTGCAAAATAGGATACATCGCCCTCTTTTCTCTTCCATCATCCACCACCGCGCGCCCTCTGCATAGGATCCCATAATTTTCCTCGCCTTCTCCACCGGCGCAATGCCTCTATAAACATACGTAGTCGTATACTTCGCGGCGACCTCCGGCCACCTCTCCTGCAGCACCGCTCTCGTCACTCCCCTAATCCCAATACATCCCACGAGTGCATCCACAACCACACACTCCCCATCCTCAAACCGCATCTCCCCCTTTCCTCCCCGCTGTCTAACCCCCAAAACCCTCCTATTAAACCTCACCGTGCCCTCCGGCACAAGTCTCGTTATAACCTCAAGCATCGCCTTCCTATGCATCCTACTACTCTCAAACTTCTCATATCCCACACTCCCTCCTCTTTACCCCCTCTTCTCACCGAAACCTTCCTCCGTCCCCAGAATCTCAATCCGTTCATGCTGCCTCTCCGGACTCGTATTACCACCTTAATCTCATTATACATCTTCGCGGGCGTCGGGTCCATGGGTTCCATGGCTTCGAGTGCATTGGGACCGGGACCAATTCCTGCGCCGACCGCATCGAATTTCGGCGCTGCTTCGTAGATCGTGCGTGGAAAGTTTTGTTTGCGGAGGCCGATGGAAAGGGCTAGTCCGCTTGTGTGTGTTGGTGAGAATCACAGAGGAAGGCAAGAGACGGCATTGTAACGTTGGAGTTGAAGTTCAGGACTGTGGTCGATTGTCGAATCCTTCGGATCCTCATAGGATGATCAAGATTCTGCCAATGCACAGGGAATGTTTTTCATGCTGCCATTGTGTAGGTGACAAGGGGAGAGTGGATCGGGGAGCGCTTCGGCTGCAGGTAGTCGAAGGTACCCCTTTATCAGACATGCAGCCAGTGCAAAGGTTTGGAAATGGGTCTAGAGCAGTGGAGCATCGAATAGAAGTGTTTTGCCAATGGAAGAATACCTAGATAGCTTTGGAAAAGGCCCAGCATACACCAACTTGTATCAGCAGACATCTTGCCGATGGCAAGTGTGCATCCCTTAATCCAAAGGCCAAAACTAGCCTCTTTTGCTGGACCGACTCCGATCAAATCGGCAGGGATTTTGAACGAATCAGATAGCTAGAAAAGTACGGGCTGAACAAAAATCAGTGCCAGTGTGGGCTCCGATAGGCTCGACAATCGATAATTATCTAGTTCTTTAGCAATAGCTACAGGGCCAGTGCGCTATATATAGCAGAATTACCAAAATCGCCAAATTTAGTGATACTGCCGCAAGGGCGGTATAGGGCTTTCTCGCTAGAAATACAGCGAACTGGCCCTATAACTATTGCTAAAGGGCTGGACCCACTTTTATTAATTAAATTATTGATAATTATCGATCATCTATCGATCGTACGATAATGATAACGATAACTAATCAATGATTATTGATAATAATTTATCAGAGCCCACAGTGAAACTTACTGTAAGCCGGAAAGCTGGAAAATTAAGTAAGCTTACCCACTCTTACGCCCCCTTCTCAAAGTTGCTTTTGGATTGACAAGATCTCTCTAGTCTATTGATTTGAACTCAACTTTCTTTAGGGAACTTCGAGTCTAATTAGCTCAAGTTTTGTTTTGCGCAGAAGAACTACACCTTTCCAACACTTCAAAGCAACGCCGGAAAAATGACTACCCCAATCACGCGAGTAACAATGGTCAAGATCCCTGAAGACAAAATAGACATCGCGCTCCAAGGATTCGAGGTATTCGTTAAGAACCAGCAAAAGGTGCGTCCATCCATCCCACGCACACCGCTCAAGCTTTCTTCTCGCTGACGAGGTAAAATCATAGGACGGCAAACCATATATCCTGTCCATGCAAGCTGGGCGCACAAGTGCACATGTAAAGATTGATCAGGGGTATACGTTGGTTGGGAAAACGGTGTTTAAGAGTATGGAGGATGTCGAGTATTATATTGATGGATGTGAGGCGCACCAGGCGTTTAAGGTGTACTTGAAGGAGAATGCGACGCCGGAGGGGTTGATGAGTATTTGTTTTACGCCGGAGGTTAGTTGGGAGATGGAGAAAGCTTCATGACCACATGAATTCGGAATAAATAAAAGCATCTACAGATGAAATCGAGAGTGTGATGTGTCACTGAAAGAACATGTGCGAAAATTCATGCAGGGGTTCCGAGTCTAATACTTCTCTAACAACGATCCTCAACCCGATATCTGATCCTTGATCTCATTCATCCCATAAGCATGCCACACAGTCGCGGTACTAATAGCAATAACCGACTTCCCCAACTCAACCTCCAGCTCTGCTGAAGCCTTCACAGCAAGCAGATTCGTACCCGCTGGAATCTACAAATCAACATCCTCACTGTCCCCGCTCCTGAATGCCTTCTTGATCTCCTCTCCCGTAACCTTCGCACCGTGGTCGGACACTTGAACCCAAAGGTCGCCGTAACTTCACATCTAATATGAGTAAAGAAATCCACAACCTGCTGATCCCCAGCCGGCTGACACGGCATAATAATGCCAACCGATTACTGCTCCGCACGCCGTCATAATAGTATATCAAAAAAATTATTAGGCTAATTAATTACTATTTAATTACTATTTTGAAAACTAAAAGTTAATTATCTTAATTCGAATAATCAATTTAATTATTAAAAATATTATTTAACAGATATATATAAGAAAATATATTTCTTTCACTTAAAGGCTATTAAAAGACTCTTCCCTTAACCTTTTATTGTTAAGAGGGCAGCTATTAAGGAAGCACGTGGGAACAAATAATAAGCTAATTAAGAGGTTACGAGAGCAGCAAAAAGGGCTAGGGTAATTATCGAAGCGCCTAAACGGAGTGAGAGGCATATATAGTAAAGCTCAATTTGAGTAAAGTATCTTAATGTATACTAATTTTGCTATTCCCGAGACCTCAATATTGCTCGATTGATCAATTGCTCGTATTGACGAACGACTGGGAACAAGCCGACATGCACATCACGAAGTAATCAATTTTCGCGTGGCAGACACTTTTGACAGCCAGCTTCATTTGCGAGCGTAGCTCGACGAGGAATGCTTCCAATGTTTCGTTGAAGGAGAGTTCCGGCTTTGTGGAGAAGATGCGGCCGCTGTGCCATGATACGCCTGGACATGATTAGAAGGGTTCATGGAGAGAGGTTGGAGGAGTTACCGGGAACGAGCTTGTGGTTGAATTTTGCTTCAACGCTGGTATGTGTTGAGGGTATAATAAGCTCGAATTGGGCGCGGTTTGCCAGATGCCCAACCATATTGAATTGTTGTTTGACTGAAAGAAAGCTTGAAACAAACAAGAAGTGCTGTTCAGTTCAGACACGAGGTATTCTCACATGGGATATGATGCATTGGAGCCGCCAAATAGGATCGGCACAGATACACAACAGCGGGATGTCATCGGGAATACCTTGAAGTTATTCGAGATCCAAGTGTCCGACACTGGAAAGTGGTTCTCGATCCCAATAGTGGTCGACTCCTCCCTGGTGGGGTACTCGGTTGCAAGTATGCGAGACAGGCAGACGAAAACTCCACTCTTCGTGTCGGTAGGGAAACATGTCACTTTAGTATTATTGTAAGCTATATGACCTATATACTACGTTTTATTCGTTAAGTAAAGGTAGTGTTCCATTTATCTAATGATTTAGAAATGATCCCCCAGTCCAAATGCTGCCTCGCTTACCTCCGTCGCGATAATTCCGATTCTCAATGAAGGAAATTATTCAAATTTTAAATCATCCACATTGGATCAGAAGTAGAATACCGTAGAGCAAGTTTTATTTGGCTATATAACACTATACTTTAGTAAGAGAGTTGGAATTTAGAAGTGTTTGCGGTACCCAGTAGCCGAGTCAGCTTGCCCTGACAGCCTCGCACGATACTGTAGAAGTCTCAGCATCACTACATCGAATCTCATTTAAACTTTGATCCAAGCCAAAATGCTTTGTTATAGTGTACAAAATCGAAACGTTTTTGCTTCCCTTCTAAGCCAGATGTGCTCGGGTCAACCAAAGGCTGACGTTTTCCCCACAGTTGAATCTTTCATATTTGTCTCCACCTCGAGCATCAAACCAGTCAACTCCTCATCGTCCGCGCGACACTGGTACTTTTCACCATGTTGTCGGCCAAGCTCATCATTTAGCGCTCGTTCTCTAAGCGACTTTGGGTCCACCTTTGTTGACAACACAGACCCCTTTTTCCTCACCCGGAATTCCACAGCGTTAAATCCAAGATAAGCTAAAAAGTTGAGCTTTATGTTGAACGCCCGTTCATCGGGGTTCTTAACCGCAACTACCAATCTTAACTGCTTCGGGACGCCTTGCTTGAGGGATTCATCTTCCTTGATATCCCATTTCACAATTGGCGTTCTCGGTCCATAGCGGAGTGCTCGACCTGTAATCTCAACGCTGAAGCTTTGCTGGAAATGCTGGGTATGAGTTCGGTCGAATTCCAATTTAAGACCAACAGGGATTGCGCCTGCAGGGTCGAGCTTCAATTTTAAAGCAGTTTTGATCTGGTGCGCAACGAACGTCGGTTTCCCAGTGTACGTTTCTGGGCAAAACATTGCGATCTCGGGACCCAGTTTTGACTTTCCTTCGGCGTCCTTGAACTCGGCTGTGATTTCGACAGATTTGAAACGCATGAGTCGGGGCATCTGTCGGCTTCGCTTGGTCTCCAGCAGCTCGATCTCGAGAATCATCAAGCATACTGGGACGCCGACACATTTGCAGAGTCGGATGGGTCGTTTCAGAGCTGCGCGGACGCGTGCGTTCGAGATCATGTAAGAATAGGTTTCCCCTCCCTCCTCACAAATTGAGTCGGGGTCAATGCTTTCGTCTTGACCTCCTGAAAGCTCACCCAGCGAGTCTGGACAGACTTCGAAAGGTGTAACAAGTATGGCATCCTCAGACAAGTCATCGTCGTACTGGTAGTCGTCCAGCTCTGAATTGGCTTCCATGGTTTCATTGGTCTCTGTGGACACAAACTTGATACCTTGAAGCGGCGTCGAAAGCGTTCTTTCAGTTCCTTTTATTCATTGTCTTGAGTCCAGCCGGACCATATCTTCCGAAGTCGGTGGGGGATGAGTTTGGGCTAAGAGATTGGGGAATTTTTCCACCCACTAAAGGTCACTCAGCCTCAGCTAAAAAAAGCAATAAACGCCACAAATCGCCAAATATTGAACTCGTGCATATGCATTGCATTATTAACTGACTAAGGAGCCAATCATCTCCAAAACCGAGCGGCACACCGCAGAGAAATATTTTGAATGGACGCATGACCTCTCTCGGAGCATAGACACACACGATGAAAGGAGTTCACTCATAAGCTTGAGCACGCAAAAACCACCGGCATCTCAGGTCGGCGCACACAACTCTTCCTTGAAAGCCTGCGATCCGGTTTCCAGCAACACACGAAAATATATAGACAATGCTCTACTGCGGAACTCATACTTCACTCTACAAGAGCCTGCCTCCGGAAGCTGTACCCATCTTGGAAGATGCGATTCTCAAGAGTCGACTTAGGCTGTACGATGCCGCAGAGCTTGTCTTTGAGCACGAGCTCTCTTCATATAGTCATGTACCAATAGTTGCCATTGAGCACGCAGAGACTTTGCTACACCGCTACAAATGCTTCCGCATTCTGGATGTTCTGGCCAAAGTCCATGGTAGACAGTTTTCGGCTGATGAAGAACATGACGATGTGAACCGGTTGATAGCACTTTTTATTGGAGTTGTCAAAACACAGACGGAAGCTATATACGAGCCTGCTCTTGAGGAAGTAGCTCGAACCCAACGAGATTGGGTATCGAAACCTGTGGATGAGTATACAGATATCCAGGTATGCGTGTAGCCACAGGAAGAGAGTAGCGGTGAGCTACTCGCAACATACTTAACATCTGCTGATCTATTTTTCTAGGTCGAATGCATTCGAAAATACCGTCTTGCTTGCGTCTTTCTCGGAAGTGGTTCCAATTTCATCACAGATGCTATGAAGCTCATACCAATGCCCAATCCGACCAGGGATCCTCCCTTGAGCTGGCAAGGACTGACTGATCTTCGCGCCTCACTTGTTTCTCAGGGTCGATTCATGGAAGCATTCAGGTTCAGCACTGCTGAGAGAAGTGCCGGAACGGCGATGGATGACTACCAAACCACATGTCTCTTACTTCAGCTTGCGACAGACCGCCGCGCACAAGTCGCAAACACAAAGGATGAGATCCCTTGGCGAATTGCAGTGTTGGGATTCAAACTGGATCTTGGAAAGCTATTTGCATCTCTGGGCGCCAAGGCCCAAGCGGAGATCTGGCTTGCCAATCTGGAGAAAGATTTAGAAGAGTGCATCTCCTTGGCGAATGGAAGTGCGGGGACCCTGAGAGCATCTGACTCTCTGGATATGCTGACTATTGAATTTTATCGCCTGAAGATTGCGGAAAAGGAAGATTCAACACAATCACGACTCCAGCAGCTGCTCATCCTTGGACAAAAAATGCACGCGATAAGTCACATTGAGACTGAAAGGACTTACTATCTTGCCATTGAATGGGCTCAGAAGCTCTATCCTCCAAAAGAATTCGACGCTCTCCGTACGGATATACAACTCCGTACCCAGAAGCTTTTCGAAACTCAGGGGCGGGTTCCCGCTGAGGCAACATATCTAGTTGATTTAATGATTACCAAATCAACTTCCTTCAGTGAGATTGCAAGGAGAATCGAATTAATTCGAGATTTCGATCGCAGACATCCTCATATCACTCTACCAACAGTGAAACAGATGTCATCTTCATTGAAATTCAGGTTGCAGGTTCAAGCCGGGCAACGTGAATACCATGAAATGGAAGCAGAAAACAATGCCCTTTTCGGTAGTATTCCTTCTAGCTTCAACATCCGACGCGAAGTTTCGAACACGGAACCAAATGAACACACACTGGAGATCAAAGATCTTCTTGAAAGGCAGGAAGTGGAAGATCGTGAATTCAATTTGGACTATACTTTCCTGTCACAAACGGCGGAAGTCGCAGTCCCGAGGCTGCTCAAAAAGCTCGTTTCCGAGGAGGCAGTTTCTGGAAGGCTGGGAGAACAAGCACTGCTTCAACTTTTTGGTTCTGGGGAAAACGATACAGTTTTCGAAAGAGAGGGTGTTTTGGAGCTGGAGGGGCAGGAACTGCTCCAGAATCTCGTCGGCACTTTCCAGTTTCCTCTCCATGCTACAGAATGGGCCAAAAGGCGACCAACTTTGAGATCCTGGTTACTTGATGATTCTAGTTCTAATTACCGCCTCCGCCAATGCCTTTGGATAGCCATTCACGGTTTTCGATCACGCACCTGGAATTTACACGTCCAGCTAAATCCAAGGGGAATAGAATACACCAAGATGCAAACTCCGACGCTTGTCAAGGCAGATTGCATTGGAAAGATTGTCAAAACCATTGCACCCGACTGGTTGAAAGTCACTTGTCAGCAAATTAGCGCTATTGAGGAGCGTCTCGACACGAAAGACGTCAAATTAGCTTCTTCCAGGGCTGCTGATCACTTTGAGAAGGACTGGTGGATATCTCGATCAATTCTTTCTCAGCTGTACATGAATCTATTTTTCTGCTGTCGAATCCCAGGCGAAGAACTCAGCGATGCAACTGTTGAATTCTTTACTCGTGCGGACCGGATTGCGAGGGAGCAACTGACACATTGGCGGAGCGTAGAAAGCTCTCAATTCTTTGCTGTGGCAGCTATCTATGTTGCCACTATTGCACAATTCAGGATCGAGTATGGCATTATCAAAGAGCCTGAAGATATCGGTAGAACTGTGGACAACACATTGGAGTTGCTGGAAGAAGTTGAACTAATGTTTGGTACAACTCTGTACGAAGTTGATCTCGGTCACTCACTTGACGTTCTCAATATGAAGTCCCATATGGGAAGTGGAATAAGAATATGGAGAGTTGGTAAACTCGCCATTCGACTTCTCCATCTCGCGATCACGGTCACGACGACAGAGGACCAGGTTCAAAGGAACGGAGACGAGAAGCTTGCCACAAGACGGCAACAGTGGCTTCAACAATTATGGCAATGGGTACAACGCGTCAAGGCGAGGACTCTTGCGCAGAGCATGGGTTTGGACAATATGGTTCCAGACAGCATGCTGGCTGAGATTCAAAAATCCTTTAACGATGTGGGAGATTCTGCTGAAAAGGAACTGACAGGATCTGCAAGCCAAGCTGGCCAACCTGGAGATGCTGAACCTGGGGAACGCCTTGCAGCTTCGAAGCTAGACGAGGGACTTGCTTCGGTGATAGATCTACTTCCCCAAGTCCGCGAAATCCTCAAAGATGGCAACAAGGCCGTTCCGGTTGTGGTCATCAATACAATCGGTAGCTCTCTCAGTCAAGACTTGCAAAGGTTTTCCATCATTTTAGAGAAACTCAAACAGCCCGTTGCAGCTCAAATCGATGACAAGGGAAAGCTCCAGGAAGAGTTGTCCCAAATCAGCCAACGAACCAAAAAGAAGCCATCCCTGCACACACTTGTTACTATTGCAGACTTTCTCAATCGAGAAGAGGTCTTACAAAACAAAATAGAGACCACGTCTGATCGGTTCCAACACCGAATCGAGCTTCAGCGTCTTCGACAGGAGATGCGACGGGAACCTGTCCTTGAACGAATGTTCAGAATTCGCGAAGGGAGGCCAGTATCAAATCAGGACTTACACAAGGTCGCTGCTACGAGACAAGGCAAGGTGGTCTTTGTTGACTGGTTCACCATAACAAGCTCTATCGACCATGTCCCAAGACTCTATATGCTGCTGTGGCGAAACGGCATTTGCAAAGGAATCGACCTAAAAACCGAGCACGGGACTCAAATCGAGGCAGCGAAACAGTTTTTTGAAGATAAAGACGTGTATCTCCCTGACGTGGATCCCACACCCCTGAAGGAAATGAATCTCGAAGAGATGGCCCCCAGAGGGGAAAAGCAGTTTGAAGACGAACTGAAGCCGGTGCTCAACTGCTTCGAGCTTGTCAAGCCATTGTTCAATGATTCACTAATCAAACCAGGAGACATGCTCGTCCTAAGTCTCACGGAGGGTTTCCACAATTTTCCTCTTCATGCAATCCAAGAGGACGAGGAGAGCGAAATTGGACCCCTAATACTGCGTCACCCAGTAGTTTACGTACCCTCTCTGTCAGTCCTTCATAAATGCTTCTGGGCCAGACATGCTTCAAGGTTGGGGCAAGATTTGAAAGGAAATGATAAGCTTCGATCTTTGGTACTTGGCGGAATTGTCTCACCAGAACCAGTCTTCCAGTACGGAGGGAAGGCTGTTGGTAAAATTGGAGGCATTCTAAACAACCCTGAAACGACTTTCGTAGGCGTTGATGCAACTCTGGATAATTTTTCCACACACATTGCTAGCTCTGATATACTCCACATCCAGCTGCACACTAACTACTTAACCAATAAGCCAACTAAAAGTTCGGGGCACGGCCACTTGAGCCAACACAACAGCGAGGATGTGTCATTCGTTAGCTCACCTCTCGACCAAGCTATAGTATTCAACGGCACCGGCTCCAACAACAAACTCACTGCGCGGCGAATCATCGAGCTGCAGCTATCGAAAGGGGCCCACCTCAACTTGATGGCCTGTGCTAGTGGTAGGCAGGGCATATACAAACTGGGGAATGCTAGGTTGGAAACGGATCTGATCACCGATGAAGTTATGGGTTTGGTCCCAGCATTTCTATTCTCCGGTGCAGGCTCAGTGACAAGCACACTGTGGCCCATCATGGATGAACACGGTGCTGTTTTCAGCAATCATTTCTTTCGTGCATTTGTGGAAGCTAGGGAGAAGCGCCGCTCTCAGCTCAGTTCGGGAGATGAGGAGGTGTCTTGGATCGACTTGGCGGAAATTCATCAGGAAGCTGTCTTGGCGATGAGGAAGATTTATAAGCAGCCCTCAGCCTGGGCAGGATTTGTCCTGAGTGGGTGCTGGAAATTTCAGCTATGATTCCTGAAGAAAGCAGGCACTTGCGCTCCTTGTTCAGTTGGATGCCCATAAGACTAAAGAGACTAGGTTCAAAGTAGTTGGGTCGGGTCGATGCAAACCAGGGTGATCACATAACCTCGCTTGCTACCTCTTTTCAAGATATCCTTCAAAAGGAAACAGAGACAATAGCAATGTGCTACCTGGTGGCTGCCAGTGAGATATTCAAGAGGGACTGCCGTCGGTCCGCAATGGTCATAGTCACTGTTGGTCGGTTTCACAACGCCCGCAGTAAGCCTTCGAGGCCCCAAGCATATTTCATTTGATACTGCAGCTAAGGCTCCAAGCTGCTGTATCGCAGTCAAGTATTGATTTTCTAATTCGGGCGCAAGGCTTTGAATGTCCTAGCGTTAAATTGCTGTCTTACTCAATACTATTAGCACAAGCAAAACATCAAGAAAGGGAGTAAGTGGAAGGTTGTTTATGCACAGTCTGTCATATAACGTGACTCTTTCTAAAAAGCTGACCGGTACGTAGCTGTTGCATAAGCTACTGTAGTGGTACCTCGAAGTACACCTGTAGATGAAAGACCACGGAAAAGAAAAGGAAAACCAGACAGGTCTTGATTCTGGTAACATGTGCTTCGCTCGCGACCCTAGCATACCCCGTGGTCAAATTATTCTGACAGGGCCAAATCGTGCTTGCATCTCATCGGTCATTGCTTCGCCCTACACGCATCCATGGATATAGCTCTCGTCGATGAGATCGCCTGTCTCTCCACACGGTCTTTTGCTTGAGAACTAGGGGAACCTTAATCTCTTGAGAAACCACACCTCATCGCCGTACCGCAGAGAATGTGGACAAGCCCTAGAGAACTTTGTTTCGTGGTATACAATATGCAGCATCGCATGGCCACCTTGTAAGCGACATGGAACGATTCGCCGTCCTTCCACGGATGGCGATCTAGGTTTCTGCAGGCATTAATGACTCCTTTTTCTATTAATTGTATATGAAACTATATATTTACTTATATAGAAATATAGAAATAAAGAATATGCAAAAATGGAAATAAATATATAATTAAAATACGTAGGCCAATTATCTTGGGCTTTTTTTTATTAAATGAAGGTACAATTATCACAGTCTAAACTGCTCGTGATTTATAACATCTTCCGCGGAAATACAGGCTTCGGGCTTGTAATCCAGCAACCGGCGACCGCTGCAAAAGTTCTACAAAGACTTTCTACTCTATCTAGGAAATATGCCGATGATGGTCTCCATTGAGGCGCGATCTAACATGTAACAGAGCCCTGGAGCAATCTTACCCTTCAACGATCGAGCATTGGCAGCAATAGATGGATGAACAGTGGGCTCCTTCTTCCTTTGGTCATTATTCTCTAGCTCATATGCTAGAGCATCAACAACAAGCCCCTGCTCGCCGACTTCATCCATGTAAAATCTTACATTCTTCTCCGATCCACCCAGGTCGTAGACCAGCATGGCTCAGGAAGTCTACCTAAGACTTGAACAAAGGCGTCTAGATATTCGTTATCTTCATCGCCGAATCGGCTAAACAGCTTTCCGCTAGTTCGGATCTTGAACAGACTACACCCTAATGCCCAAATGTCCGAACCAAAACTAGCCTTTTTGTCGGGAATCAACTCTGGAGGGGGATACAGCCCAGGAATCCCGAGACCATCAGGAGGCTGAGAAATTTCGAAGGACTCGCCGAAATCAACAAGACATGATTCTTGCTTATAAACCGAGTATCCACATTGCACCAGTTCACTGGATAAACAAGGTAGCCAGTGGCTGTGGACCTATGATGACGCTCCTGGGATGTATTTAGAACAGGATTGATAACCGGGCTACCTAATATTTTAAGAATTCGTCTTCATTGAGTCCGTCGAGCCCAGTGATGCGATGAAGGACATTGTTTGGCGTAATATCTAATCTTTTGTTAGCATTCACTGCTTTCCAACAGAGGAAGAAGTGGTTGGAACTGGTTCTACTCCCGGCATGACATATTCCCTGGCTGTGAGGAAATTTGACAGCCTTCGCAACTTGCAGACCAAGACTTCTCAAGTCATTGTCCGGATCTGTAGAAGCACGAAACAAGCCGAGAGACACATTTGGGCTAAGAACAGGATACACAAAGGAGATATTGTCCCCATTCGGCCCATGGATCTTCAAGTGGTCCAGTGGGAAGCAAATGAACTCCGCGATATTGCCTTCATTTTCACGTTGGCTGTGAGTATCTTTGAGCTGGTTCACCCGGAGCTCAAGACAGTTGTCACTGGATGTCTCGGCCATCAGAATTTTTAAAGCCATATATTTCGTTGCCTCTTTCGCCTCGGTATCCCGACAGAGCCAAACAGTAGCAAAGCCGCCGCCGTCAAGCTTGTGGATGACACGGTACCGCCTGTTATTGCCATATACATCCCCCAAGTGAACGGGATGGTGGCCGCCAGGCTTATAGTCATAAATATGCTCTAGACCGAACGGGGCCAGCTCTAGATATAGATCATTGGATTCGCCGTCAACCATCTCTTCGTCAGGTGAAAATCGACCCTGGTGAACGTGGTACTGAGAAATCAGAAGCCATCCTGATACTCCACACTGGAGTGATAGGCCTCTGATGAAAGATTGACTGAGCCTTGCGGTTTCTCGCTGATATGTGCAGCTGAAATGTGATGGGTGATGGAAGTGGTTGGCAGAACGATCTGGCAGGTGGAAAATTCCGAAGGGCTGATGTCAATGACATGCGGGTCCAAAGTTTGTGATCCTGTACCGACGAATGTTTTTAATTTGAGGCGGCAATGTCCAACTTGACACTAGTCAAGGAGGGAAAAGTAAAACGGCCCCCGGGTGTCGATTAGGGGTGTCGATGGCAGGATCCTTTTCTGGCTTAGCGCTCGGCGTCTCCCGAGTCCACTGCTAAGGAACTAATTAGGCCTTAGAATCGCATACCTTCCCCGGGGGGCGGACTAAATAGGAGTATTGATGGATTTTAGAATTTAATAATGCCTAATTCGTTGCTCGTACTTACTTAAGCCTTTCTCTCAAATCAGATTTCTTAATACAATTATAAGGAAGTTTATATATAAGAGCTTAGTTTTGGGGCGTGGGATAGGCGAGGCGATTATTGCGCACGAGGCAAATAAGTTCCAGGGGCTTAATCGCTAAATTTCCAGGCTCCCTTAAGGCCGACACCCCCAATCGACTCCCCTAATTGATACCCGAGGAGGTATCGTTTTACATTTTCCCGTTTTGCTAGAGGTTAAGAGGAAACAAGCATTGCCACATGCGTATGAGAGAGACCCTAATTTTTTCTTTTTTTCTTTGGCTAATTGCGATACGACTAAATTTGTCTTGGGAATTCGCGATAAATAGCGACGACGTGCTAAAGAATGCAATACGCGCATTAGGTGCCAATATACATTATTCTGCACACATTGGTGCATATAAAGTAATGCATACAGGCACCTGCCACCGCCTGCTGATCTCGGTTAGTGTAGCCCCCAATCGACCCCCCGGGGGGGGGGGGGGTTCGTTTTACTTTTTCCCGTTCAAGGCCGTCAAAATTTAGCGAGCGGGGTCGCCAATTCTGAACCCCAAGCACCGTAATCCCTCCACAAAAAGACCAGTGATCACTATCACTCCGGAATCTATAGCTGATTCGAGTGGCAGACTAAAACGCTAGGATGAATCTTGGTCAGAAGAGCTGGCCAGCCTTAAACACTGGACAAAATCCTTGAACCTGCCCCCCTATTAAGTGTAACAGCGAGTCCACAGACCACAGACATTCTACCATACAAAATACCTCAATCAAGAGGGCCCGCTGTTGCATTTACTCCGTATTGGGAGGGGGGATAGTATTGTTTTCTTTCAAACACGCCACCTCAACCTCCCAGCTGACAATCAGCTGCATGAGGGAGTGACCCAAACTCTTGGCAATGGCTGCAAATAAGAGCTGTCTCGCCAGAGGTTATATCCCGGGCTGAATTCTCTCCAATGTCTCTTGATTGGCGCACGTTTTGAGACACGGTTGATGCCGGATGTTTGCCTTCCGTTTTGGGCGTGGTATCGAGCCGAGCTGAGCTGATGCGTGTCATCGGCGATTACTATCCATTGGTCATGTTGAGTGTGTGTTCGGTCAACTGGTTTATCGAAGTTGGGTTGCGAACATGCAGAAGAATAGCCTTTGCAAGCTCAGCCTTGCATCTCCGCCATTACCAATCCAAAGCGGGGCTCATCGTCCAATAACTAGCCTACCTACAGAGATGGCGGATGATAGTAACGCAATATTTCCAGTGTGAGCAAGAAATACTCAAGGTATTCATACTGAGTACATGAATATTCATGAGTAGTATGAATAGAATATGAGTAGCGTAAAACTCAAAAAATTTGAGTAGAGTAGAATATATATTCATGAATATTCATGAATAGTCACGTGGAAATCACGTGATTTTTTAGTAAATCGACATATATTTAATTTTTTAAAAAAGAACTAAGGTACCTATTAAGCAGCCTTATATAAGCTAGGCTAGTACTTATATAAGGCTACTTAAATACTAATTTTCTATAATAATAAACTAATTATCCTCCTCAGAATCTTGTTTTTTCTCCTTTTTCTCCCCCTTTTTCTCTTCTTTTTTAGCCTCTTCTAATTCGTCTTTAAATAACCCCCAACTTTTTAAGCAAGCTATTCTCTCAAAAGTACTCTTATTAAGTCTATTTCGTAATTTAGTCATAATAAGAGCGCCTTGAGAAAAGAATCTCTCGCTAGGAGCCGAGGAAGCTGGAATTCCTAAATATTTCCTAACTATTAAAGCTAAAGCAGGAAATCTAGCGGCATTAGACTTCCAATAATCTAAAGGCTTAACCTATATATATATTAGTACTAATATATAAAAAAATATTAAGAGAATATCGGATAATTATTTAATAGAATTTAAGTAAAGTTTACTTACCTTTCTATCTTCTCTCTTTTCTTCTAAATAAATTACTAATTCGTCTTCTATATTAGAAGACTTATTAGTAATATATATATCTAAGTCGTCTTCGTCGGAATCGGCTATACTAATAACCGAGGAGTCGGATCTAGCTTGAGATATATTATAATCGTATTTATATCTAAATATAAAATTAGTTATTAATTTATTAAAAAAATAATTAAAGGAATTACTTATACATTATAATCAGTCTTTAATCTATTATATATATCTAAGGACATATCATTAGATAAGCCAATACTAGTTAATCCTTCTTGTTTAATTCGAGGATTAAGAATAAGAGCTAAGTATAAAGCTTTACTTTTATTATCTAAAACGCCTGTTTTAGGATAATATTTTCGAAGTTTAGCTATACCCTTATTAATAGCATCTATAAATGCTTTATCCTATTAAATATTAGTATAATAATATAAGAAGAATTTAAGAAAAGACTTACTTTAAATTCCTTTTTAAAAATTTCAAGTTTATTATATATTTTATATATCTCAGGTATAATATAATATATAGTCGGATAATTTTCGGCTTGTAATTTAGTTATAGCTTTAATAAATATTGAAATTATATTTAATAAATATTGAAATTATATTTAATTTATGATTTAATAAAATATCTTAAGTTTTTTGTTAATTCCTAATCAAAGAAATCTGTAATTAATGAATAATATATAATTTCTTGAAAAATATATAAATTTCTTGAAATATATATATAATATATATTTCGAATAATTTCATCAATAATTATCGAGATTAAGCTTCCGAAAAAATTTTTATTTTTCAGATCAAAATTGATTATAATTTTAATGAATAAATTTATTATAAAATTTATATTAAAAAAAAAAAAAAAAAAAAAAAAAAAGTTAAGTAAAAGCATTGCTCTATAAAAATAATATTAAAAGGGATTAACTCATAATACTTATTAACTTAAATTAATCTAGGAACAACTTATACTATAAATTCTGCATTCTCTATCTTCTTCTCTTAAGTTCACACTTCTTCATATTTCTTGCTCGGTATAAATCCGTAGAATAAGAAGAATTATAGTAATCGTTCTTAATAAGAGACTTTTAAAAATATCTTGAACTACTAAGTTTAAATACGTAAGCATAATATTAAGGAATATCTCCTGAAATTTAAATGCCCTTCCTTATTATACATACTTCTATAAAAGCCTTTTAATAAGGTAATTATTTAAGCTAGTATTATCTCGAGTAATACTAAAAAAGATATATTAATATAAATTATTTAAAAATTTAATTAGAATTACTTACCTAGTAATATTATACTCGATATTATATTATTTTAAAGCTTCTAATAAAACAGAAAGCATATAAACGCCAGAGTATATATTATTTAAGTCTTTTATAGCTAATAAATAAGATTTTAATATAAAATCCTTATTTATAAAGTGTCTAAAAATATATTAGTATAAATTTCACTTAATAATTATAGGAATATATAAACTTATATAATAATTCCAAGGAAGGCCTTTTGATTTATAAAGGTAATAGTATCTAAAGTAATAGAAAAGGTTCCTTGAGATTTAATATTCTCTAGAAATTTATCTTTAATATTTAAACTCTTTTTAATATAGCTTAAATTAAGCTTATCTATAAGTGTTTTTAAATATAAAGGCAATATTTAACTATAAAGTATTAGTATATATAATAATAATAAAGAATATAATAATACTTACTAATTTAAATACTTTAAAAGTAATTTAAAACTTAGTATATTTACTACTCGAAAAGAAATATTATTATTAATTATAAAACTTAATAATAGTTTCTTAAAGTAATTAATAGTAAAGCTTTCTTCTCTTTGACCCGATTACTTATTAAAAAGATTATTTATAGTAGATTAAGAGACTTGAGAAAAGCCTTTACTTTTGCCTATTAAATATATTAGTAAATAAAGCTTTTTAATTAATATTAAATAACTTACTATTATTATTACTATCTTTAAGACTAGTAATATTAATAAATTTATATACGTTTCGAAAATGAGTATAATAATTACTTATAGGGGCGTATATTCGTTAATTTATTCATGTTTTTCTATTAGTAAAAAATTATTAAAAATTAATATATTAACTTACGAATAATCTCGAACTAAGCACTTTATAGTATACGTACGAGTTTCTTGGGGATCCTCTTAAATAGGATTTAATATCTTTTTTAAGTAGCCTTTCTTAAAGAGAGAAGCTTGCTTGTCAAGGGGTTTTAACTTAAACTCAGGGTGATTTTGAGCTAAGTTAATCTTAATTAAGGATTATTGAGACATTTTCGAATATATCGAGTATAAGTAAGTATATTTGTAATAGAAAGTATATTAATAGGAGTAATAGTTGAGGTTTTATATGGAATAGAAGTATAGGGAAGAAATAAAAATCGAGGAAATCGATATGCTTTTATAGAAAGTTCTAATATTCTAAGGGCTTCTTAATTATTCTTCTAATTAGAAAGAGTCCCCTTATTTCGGAGATTCTAGTCTCATAATTCCTAATTTTTACTAATAGAATTACTATTATTATTAAGTTCTTAAGTCGATGTAATTCTAGAAGTATCGTGGAGGTTCGGCTCGCTTACCAAGCGCCGCCACCACTTGATTGGGTGGCGAGGTGGCGCTAGAGCGGGAGTGCCCGGGGCTTTACCTAATAAGGCTAGCCTGTCACGTGCGTGAATCACGTGCACACTACCAAAAGTATTCATGAATATTCATGAATAGCTTAATTAGAATATGAATAGAATATAAGTAGTGGGAATTTTTGATGAATAGAATATGAGTAGGGGCCACTACTCTATTCTACTCTATTCATTGTTCACACTGAATATTTCAAAGCAGAAGTACTATTATCATTGGGAAGCAAAACCTCTTTCGGTTTATGGCCTAAGCGCCCAAGGTACTAACGAGCGTAAAGAGAGAATGATAAGTGGTCTCTAAATGCAGACTGAGGTAACCATGTCACAGTTCGTGCGTTAAAAGTCTGATGGGAGGCTAAATCTCCCAAGATTGTCGCGGTTCAGAAATGAAGCATATCATGCCAGAAAATGACACCTCTGTGTCTCCATCCCCCGGTCCAAACCCACTTAGTCAATGCCCTAAAAGAAGTCAGTAGGTTCTCCTAGGTCTATTATTTTACTACTCACAGCCTTAGAATCACCAATCCCAGGAAAAATAAATGGACCATCCCCATCATTCTTCCCCTCATCTCCTGAATCCGCTGCAACAATAGCAACGCCATCCTGCGGAACACTGGTGACTCTCACATCATAATCCAACGTGTACTGAATATCATGATGACGTTTGAAGGTTCCATTCCACTTCTTTCCAGTACTGTAAACATGGTCAAGAAGAACAACAATGTTTATGTTGTCAAGGGCACCTTCGCGAACCCATTTGTTGCCGTGGCCGTCTTTGAAGATTCCGTCGAATGTGACGCTGATGGTGTCGGGCATGTTAAGGATGTTTTCAATCCAATTAGCTCGAATTCCGGCGAGAACATCTCGTGAATGCTCAGCTATTCCTATGGAGACACCTGCATTATAGTAGGTGGTTGAGTAGTGCTTGAGGATGCTTGCTCTAGTTGCTGGTTCGGCCATTGTGGCTTTCTTTGCGTGGAATTGGGATGAAGTTACTATGGGAATGCTTTGACTTGTTAATCTGAATTCTAGATGCATAGTGAAGGTTGCCTGCTACATACGTTATCGGTCAACTCTGTTTCGAATACTTGATCTACCGTCGGAGTTTCGAGATCAGGAGGTGTGATAATAATGAGAGGCAACTGAAGAAGCGGATTCCGCTCGCTTTATGGACCCGTCGATGACGCTCTACCAATGGCTTGTATACCAACAATAGTGTAAGAGCTGAATTGAATGTGATCAGTAGCTGACCTCACCGCTGTACACAATATCTTGGCCCAAAGTTTGCGTGGTTGAATATCTCGGTTCAGCGGGGTTGCAGTGCTTGGCATAAAGCTGAGGGAGAATAACACGATGTGTCATAATTTTCTTCAGTCATATCTCGTCTGTATCTTAAAACGAATCGACTGGCACAGAATGTTTCGTCAGTTCCAATCAAAATTCCGTGTAAAGTTGATAACACTAAGGTTCCCGTGGCCTACTGGATCCGGGACTCGCCACTTCGAGAAACGTACTCAGGTGGTGTTTAAAATCAGTGTCTTAGAACGCCATTATACTGGGTCATGGTTCACTCCAGCTACGGGTTTCATGAAAACTGAGTGGCCGTGATAGAAGGCTGAGTGCCATAACCGCATTGAGACTTCAGCTGTGAGACTTGGAAGCAGAGAATCATGCCGGGAAAGCCACGCAAAAAGCCAAGAAAAAAGAGAAGAAGAAAAAAAACAGGCCACTGAATCTTACTTCCACAAAATGTGACAAGCTATTGAGCTACACAGGTGTGGAAATATAAATCAACTGCACCCACAATTGAGAGTTCCGTGTGATCTGCTAGACAAGTATACTTTAACATCATGTGGCTCATAAATACCCCAACAATCAAACTGGGAGAGTTCATCAACGTAAACAAACCCGAGAGCCGACCTGAGTACGTCATCCTATCGAACACAGGGGGTACAGACGAACTGTCTTCGCTGATACGGTTCATGGCACAGCCGGCTTGCATCTTGATATGGGCTTCCAAAGTTATCCTCGACGTGAAATCTATCTTTGTAAGTTGGTGGAGTAGAGTGGCTTTTTTCGCTGGGAAGTTCCTTACGAGAAACGCAAGTCACGTCGACTCGGGCTGCGTCAACTTCTTTTCTCCTCAACTCACAGTGGCGAAGTTTCGGGGGTAAGTTCTGAATTGACACTTCTTGGCTCTTGGTTCTTGGCTTTTGGCCCTTGGCCCTTGGCTCTTGGCTCTCGATAGGATTCGTCCTCGATTACATATTACAACAATCACACCACTATGCATGGTTTCTTATTTCACACCGAGTAACTACTATTCCTGGCTCGTGTTTCAAAGGGCTGAGCTGAAAGGATGAGTCGGTGTATCCGTTTGGTCGCTAATGTACGCGTTTGTATAATTATCGTAGAGGCAGTATTCTCTCTTTTAAACATGCTGATTCTAACCATTCCCGATTTTACAAGAGATCATCTCACAATATTATTGTCGTCTTCGCTTGATTGCTTGAACAATGGGTTTCTGGAAGAAGATTCAAAAGCTTCAAGTCAAGGACCTTGATATCAACAACAAGAATTCTGCAGTTCGCGAAGGGCTTCGCGAAATTGATGAGCATGTCTTTCAACCGACATGGGATCAGCTAGGTGGCCTTCTTATCGACCCGGTTGCAAAAGCCTATATTGAATTCGTTGAAGAGCAGGCCAAAGGCAAATACCAACCACTCCCGCAGTGGCTTAAATTGATTCTCTCGGAGGACAACTCATATGACATTGATTTGCCACGAGTGAGCTATGCAGAGGGCATCAACACGCTCCAAGCAGACAACGCCATCACTTTTGGCTACAACATCCACTTCCCGCGTGCGACCAATCTAGAGCGTGAAGGACTAGTCAAGTCCGATGTCTGGTGGATACTGCACGAGCTCGAGCATTGCGTCCAGTACAAGGCCCTTGGAGGAATCGGTCCTTTCCTGGCCAAATACTATGTCAACAGTGTGGTAGCGGGACTTAGATCGCTCCAGGTTGGTACATGGGAAAAGTACATCAACAAAATCCATAGCAATCTACAGATTGAAAAGGATGCAGACTCCAAGGCCAATTCCCTTATCGACAGCGTCATGAGCGATCTGGACGACCTCTCCCTCGGTCGTCCCACTGTACTCGGTAGTAGCCAAGGTTCTCACATCAATTGTACGAACCAAACCATCCGCGAGGGGGAATTCCTTGAGTCCGACGACGGGCGTTTTCGATTCATCTGCCAATTCGATGGCAACGTAGTATTGTATGGGCCAGGAAATAGTGTTTTGTGGAAGAGTTCCACTGACGGGATTGGAAAGCCACCATATAGAATTGTGGCGCAGGATGATAGAAACATTGTGCAGTATGATCGCGAAAACAGAGCCATCTGGAGAACTGGGGCCTCGGAGGCTGGTCACCTAGGGTGCTTCTTGGTGCTTCAAAATGATGGCAATCTAGTCTTGTACCAGTCTGAACCGATAGTGGCTGTTTGGCACAACCATACACCTGGACATTAAACGGCAAACCCCAAACGACACCAAATTGAAGCTGCAATTATAATAATACTTTGACGATTTTGACGTGCAAAGCTCAGCATTAGTGCATAAGAGTTAACTCTTTAAAAGTGGGCACCTCAATGACATGGGACTGATTGACACTCGAGACTGGGTGGGGGAGAGAGTGCCTGTAGCTTTCAGTGGAATCTCAGTCAAGAGGAGGAGGGCCTCCATCCCTTGTTCGAAGTTTTGAAAGAAATCGAGCTGACTCGTCTGAAGTATGTCGCGATGAATGACGCGTAACTTGCTGGGGTGGTCGATCTTCATTCGACGATAGCGGCTCTTACGAGAGCGTTGAAGGCTATGACAACTTCCTGATGTCCAAGAGGAGTATAGGACCGGAAGCTCTCCAATGTTACGAAGGTGGCCGATCCATATGGATGACGGCCAGTATGACTTATCTGGAAATTCAAACGGATGGCCTTTCGAGGTGATTTGGTAAATGGTAATTTGTATCACGTGCACCATATGAGAAGCGGTGGAATATTGTGTTGTACAACGCAAAAGAGTGATTATAGAAGCCACATTTCAGTTATTTAGGGAAATATTTAATCCAGCGTCTACTAATAATCGCAATATGCAACAAAATCTTTGTATCCAAAGCTTTTAACACCTGACTTGTCCCACCAACGGCATCGTATAATCACGTGATAATTCATCATTGGACCACGTATCCAGCTCTAACTTGAGCATCATGCTCTCAGCTCCTGAGTCCCTCGATGTGGCACTACAATTGCAAGGCTGTAACTTCAATTCGACATAACACCCCACACCGCGTACCACGTGCAATTTAGCTTTCCCCGTGTTCTGCTCGTTGGAGCCACGTCATATGATGCCGTTGCATCAGCACGACAGATTCTGGAAGGATAATAATGCTGTTCCTCTTACGGGCCTTTCCCATCTATCTTTCTAGAGGGGCTTCATAATAAATCAGTTCTGGAATAGTCTAATTGTGCAGCGACTTATCTACTTTGCTAATCCTTACAAATGGCTACATTGGCTGATGTTGGGCCTGAGGAGTTGATGAGGTAATCCCGGAATAATGCCCCATCTAGCGCTACAGTCTTTGACTCTTTGGTGGTATAGCATCTTGACATCAGAGACGCTCACTCTCATGCCAAGTGACTCTGATACGCCTTTGCAAATTCATGAGCGTCTGCTCGCCTCCGTGTCGCCGGTTCTTCGTACCGTGCAGCAGGGAAGATGGGAGGAATCTGCCTCTAGAGTCTACAAATTCCTCAAAGGCGACGATGGATTTTACGAAGACGTTACCAGAGAGATGTTAACGTGTTTCATTAGATGGGCTTATCTTGGGGACTACTCGACTGAGATTGTGGGGATCTCGTCGTACGTGGAGGAACACTTTGTGGAGCCAACACCCGACGTGTGGGAAAGCTCTTGGGCTCATACAAAAGGCAAAAAAGGCAAAAAAGGCAGGTGGTGGGACGAGGATATGACAGATCCTACACCGCGGCCTGAGCCAGAGCCGCTGTCTGGTACAAAGGGAGGCCCATCTGAAGAGTCGATTCAGGATGCCGACAAAGTCAACGAAATCCAAGCTAGCGGATCTCGTATCGAGACGACCACACGTATTCATCCGCTTTTCCTTCATATCCAACTCTACGTCTTTGCCAATGTATACCTGATGAGCTCCCTAAAAGAAATTTCTAAGCACAAGATTATTGCCTACCTCAAGAAGGTGGAGAATTCCTATTCAATGGGTCCCTATACGAACGCGATCTTCGAACTTCTCGATTGTGCGTCCTCGTACCTCCCCGACTCGGATCCTCTACTTGATTGGCTTGCGAGATATGCTAGCTGGAAATTGGCACTCCTTAGGCAGGAATCCGAGAGACTAGAGAATTTGGTAAGGAAGGCAGACGGAAAGTTTGCTGGGCTACTAGTTCGGCACGTTGTTCCTAGTCAAAAAAGTCCATTCGTATCGCCCTCTTAGCTTCCATCTCCGAAGGGCTCTTGCGAACCGGAAGAAGGTGATGGTGATTGTGCTCCGCAGGTACAGTGGGAAATATTGGAACACTCTCTTATGAAAGAGGTATGTGATAAAGCTTGCCTGAAATTTATATTGGGCAGATTTTGCGCGACGAAGGTTGCTGAAGATGAACGGGCAAGCGATGGAAGGCATGGCAATCTGTGGCATGCAGGGCAGAGATCACCCTAACTAATCACGTGTTTGTACAACACACATCTTTTCACTTCAGCGTGCTTCTCACATCACGTTTGTGTGCCCTCGTGATCCCCAACGAACCCTTGGTCACAGATACCTTGGCAACAGGTTCACGGAGATCGTGCCATAAAATATCCAGAATACAGAGCCTTTGACCCTTGGTATTCTACAGGGAACGAATTTAGGGCAAGAGTTCGTTATAAGCCCCTGTAACTCTAGATAGCGCTCTCTAAATTAATATAAAGATGCGCTATAAGACGCTTATAGGAGATAAATAGATCTTCTAGGGTATTGCGATATTAGTAGAGTAACTATAGCGCTCGGACATTAAAACGAAGGGCTATTATAAGCCTTATTAGCGATGACTCTTTGTAAGTATAGGGGAGAAGCCCTAAAAAGGTATAGCAGCCTTTATCGAAGGCGCATAGGCTACTTTTAGGGGAAGGACCTGGAAATATAGGGCCTTATAGCGAGTTTGATACCTTAATTTGTACGCTAGAGGGTGTAAAAGTCTCTCAATGCCCTGTATTCCCGACTCTTTATACCGCGATCGCCGTACCAGCCCCACCAATTAGGTAGGTGCGAGGCTTGCGATCGTTCTTTGAGGCTATAGCATCCCTGTAGTTTAGGAGAATGTGAATATAGATATAAACTTGTTAGGGTGATTCTGGTCAAGGAAATTATGAAGCTTTAAGTAAAGTTGTAACTCGGTTTGAATCCCGATAATGCTGTTCGAGGAGGTGAAATGAGAGGAAATAGGGTTTGGCAGGCTCTGAAAATGTTTCTATTCTCTTTGACCCCTGCTTTTGGTCTCCTGAACTCTACTTAAATGAGGATATATATACAGAATCCCACCAGGTAATCCTGATATCGAAAAGACATCGCCTTGTAATTGATGTTGAATCTGAGTAATATATTCTGTATTCTATACAGACAGCAGGTAGCTTATCTATTTATCTATTGGCGCGGAATGAATACCTGCCGAACAAAGTAACGGGGAACGAATTACAGGGGCCCAGAGCTGCCGAAAATATAGTGTAGACGTCGGTAGGTTATTGGCGATAAGGTTACGGCAACAACCGAACGCGGAAATAAAGAGTCGGAGCATTCCTCCACAGCACAAATCCATCTCCACCTTCCTATGTCAGTAATGCAAGAAATCGATGCAAAGCCAAGCAATTGCTTGGACTATTCAAGCTTTCGCCCGCTAGTACCTTACATGCCTGCCTCATGCGGCATAGTTCATCCGACATTCGCAGGCCTCTGTCAGGTACCTGCCACCCCCAACATCTCCTCTGGTCAAGACCATCCTTGGTTACAAAAGGATCACGAACCGCAGCAGCCCTGCATGGCCGACATGAGTTGAAATCGAGTTGCTGTATAAGGCAAGACCCGCCATTGCCAAGCGATGCGAGTGCAACCTTTGATACCGTTCGATGGCCTTGGCTCTCTCCGTCAACGCAATTGGCACGGGTATTGGTACGCGATAACCCTCAAAGGTTCCCGATCGCAGTTCAGGGTGGCATCAGGTGAATAGAATGGTACAATCAGTGCATTTCTTCGTTCACCCCCGTCCTTCCAGATAACGTGCTGGGACCTGAATATGCAAGAGCAAGAGAGTACTTATAGTTCCATGTGTCTCCTCGCCAACCTCAAAAGACTATCCACACAGACAATTTCCAAGTCAAGTTCACAGTCTTAAGGTTTCAAATATGGTTTCCAAGATCCTCCCAATCGTTGCTCTTGCCGGTGCGGCTATAGCTGCCTGCCCTCTTTCTGTTGAGATTGTTGATACAACTCACCACATCGCTCAAGTTGCAGTCAAGAATACTGGTGCCGAGCCTGTCACTGTCTTCAAGGGCAACACCGTGCTCAGTGGCCATGCAACAAAGGATCTCCTGGTTGCCAACACAGGCACGCTGACCTCCTCCCCTGAAATTGTGCAAAGCAATCTGACAGAGTCTCTGAACAGATGGAGAGCTGCTCCCGTTCGAGGGGGTGTACGTCAACTATAAGAGATCCGGCCTCGCTCCTGAAATGTTCCAAACCATTTTGCCGGGCGAAACAGTTACCACTTCTGTGAATGTAGCCCGGAGCTATAAACTCGCCGGAGTTTCCACCGCCAAAGTGACTGCAATTCAGGGCTTCAAATATGTGATCGGATCCACCACCCCCACCGCCCTGAAGGATATGGCAGACTGCGAGAGCGTAAGCTCTAGCAGCGTGACGATCACCCCTGACCAGAGCACGGTTGCCAGGTAAGTCTAAGCGCCAACAGACACCGCGGAGCAGTGCCACTAGCTAACCCGTAATGCTAGCGACCACATCTCCAAGCGCGAGCTTCCTAGTTCCTCCCGCATCAAGAAGCGATCTGTAACCTACAACTCATGCTCCACCTCTCAAACAAGCTCCCTTAAAACTAGCGTTGCGGATGCTATCTCTCTTGCCACTGCTGCATACACCGCTGCGGGCACAGCCGCTGATTACTTCACCGTCTGGTTCAAGTCCACCTCCGAGGAAACCAAAGTCCGCTCCATCTACGCAGACGTCAAGGGGGTGCAAACCACTTCCCCAGCAATCTACTGCACCGATGTATACGGCGACTGTGCCGATGGCAGCGCGCTGCTCTACACGGTCCCTAGCGACAATACTATTATACCCTGCCCGAACAACGGATACTGGGACTTTCCGGAGTATGCTACGACTTGTGCGGACGATGATTATGACAAGGCGGGCAGTATTCTGCATGAGATGACCCATCTGTATGGGACAGGTGATTATGCATACGGGCCAACTGCCGCGAAGCAATTGTCGGCGGCTCAGGCCGCGGCAAATGCAGATACATATGAGATGTACTCTGAGAGTGTGAGGCTCGGTGGGTGCAATTAGGAGACGAGAGGGCAATAGAGGAGGTGTGAACAGAGCCGCGGGCACTAGAGCAGTGAACATACATTGAAACGAGGAAGATGCATTAAAGTTTTGACAATTTCGAATTCTTTTACAATTTGCTCTCCGCACCCAAGCCAGATTATTTAACTCTTTCAAGTTTATCTCAATCAAATCTGCTGTTCCGCCCATCGTTCTTTTGGGTGGAAAAATCTAGAGTTGTAGTTGCTAAAGACGTACTCCCAATCCAATTGATCACAATGTACTTACTTCTCTAGTTATAAATTTCAGTGTTCCTATAAGGAAGGGACTCTTGAGGAGGACTTCGTGGGAGTGCTCGCTTAAGCCCCTTTTCCAACCCCACGTAACTCTTTGTAGTTCAATTAATCACTGGACTCAACCATGAATATGACAGAACAGATAGCCTTACGGAAGTTGCAATGTGTCTTGGCCGATAAATTTTGTCTTTTCTTTATCCGGAGATATCCTGTCGCACAGTGACCCGTAGTTGTCCCCTGAAACATCGCCCTCAACTCCCAGGAAGTCCCATCATATCTCCTCCAACCCCAACCCCAACCCCCACCCCAACCATCCTCTCTCGCTATATTTCAGTGCAAACACTAGTGGAGGAAATTTTCCTCCTCCTGGCCTCTCCATCTCGCTAGCACCTCGCCAGTCGATATGCGACGACTTCATGGCGCTGGAAATCCTGTTTCCAGGCCTCGAGTTGAGATTGGCCATCTTGCCAACTGGAAATACTGTTTGCAGTAAGGCGGTAAAACATAGACCCATTGTTGAAGTGGTATAAGCTGACGGTGAGACTTTGAGACTTCTGTTGGCTTGGTGTTGTGTGTGTTGTGTCGAGGAGGATAATGGAGGCAATGTTATCTGGTAGTCCTCGCGTATTGTGCTGGAACGAAGAGAGGAGATCATCAGCGTTTTTCACGGTTTTGCTTCCAGAATTGGTGTGAATGCTGGCCCATGATCCGACATGGGGGAGGTCTTCCTCCTGTCTCTTGAGACATTGGCGAGGGGTTGTCTGGCGATTTGGTGACAGGGAAGGCATCTTGGGGAGCACGATTTTTGTAGGGGAAAGCTCCCTTGATTAGTTCAATTGCAATCTTTTACTGTTGCTCGCTGTCCAATTATATATACTCTCACGTAGATCCGAGCATTTGCAATCCCTAGTTCGACGCCTTTCCCTCAATTCACGAGACTTCGTGCATCCGCATTAATTTTAATGAGGAAATCTCGGCGCATTTCTGAGAACTCGGATCGGAGTTTGGAAAACCTAGAATTCCCTTCCACCAGTTCTCCGAGAAGAATCTAAGCAAGAGATTCCGGGATGAATATTCCCCATAGGGCGCAAGTTCTTTCACGACATGTCGGGGTTGGTCACGTGTTTCTGGAGCGTTTTCATGGGATTTCGTGAAGAAAACGCCACCAATTTTGAGCTGAAACGCTCCTCCGAAAAGGAGAAATTCAACCCCGCGCAATGTACCTCTCTCGCAAGAATCATTCTCTACAATTGTAACGTCCCGAGTTGAGATTGTTGGCACGGGCAACCGTTCACTCCCAGGTTTACTATCCTGAAAGCCGTTAGGTCCAACCCTCTATGGCCTGCATTCAGAGCCTGGCCCCTGTCGAGACTTTGTGCCGCTGCTGCACGGCCTCAATCTGTTTGACCATCACCAAACATCACTACACTTATTGACAACCCTGGACTTGTCCATCTCGTTCAACGGTTTGCAAGCAAGATGTCGCGCTCGAGCAGTCCAATGTCACTTCCACCTTTGGTACATCCTTTCCAGAATCGAGCGGCGGTACTTCCTGGAGGTCTAAACTACACTCGGTTTGAGGCTATGGTTAAAGACGGCAGTTCTTTCAGTCGAACTACCGCAGATAATAGATTGTTGACTTACATCCTCAATGTGATTCAGCAACCTCAGCGAGCAAGGGCTTGTGGATCCTCAGCAAAATCAGCTTCCCTTGCGCGGCCTATCGATCCCCCACCACTTCTCAGCCTTCTCATTTTTGAGCTCAGGAACGGCGTACAAACTGATATCACCTTCTCTTACGATGCATTGTTCTTCGTTTTTGCCTCTCTGGAAGTTGCTCGGGTCGCTAGCCATGGCAGATTTCACCTGGGGAAGAATCCCCCGGTACCTATTCTCACAGGACATCCAGTCTCTGGGGGTTGTTACTTGGATCGTCCTCATGAGGGGATTTTCTTTCCCTTTCCCGATTTATCTGTCAGGGATGAAGGCAGATATAGACTTTGTTTCAATCTCTATGAGACAATCAAGAACATAGAAGATCACGAGAGCACTGGAAACGAGCCCCCCCTATGCCCTGGGCCAGCTATCAGCACAGTCAGTCCCAGCGAGGTGACCCACTGGCGACTAGAGGTCAAATCCGCCGATTTTTCGGTTTACATGGCGAAGAAATTTCCTGGGCTCACAGAAAGCACGCCTTTGACCAGAATCCTTGCCGAGCAAGGATGTCGCGTGAGGGTCAGGCGAGAGGTGAGGAAGAGGCGCAAAGAACATTCTGGCATTGAAGACGAAAGTTATGGTTCATTGCACCCTACCACATCCAATCTTCTTGGACATGACGTCCTCAGTACATCAACCATCTTGTCCGCGGCTGAAAAGATGGAAGCCGTCCAATTGTCTGGTCATAATACATACCTCGGTGAAAGGGAAATGCCACTACCTCAGCAAACTCCATCTCAAGATTTGGGTCCAGCTACTACACCTACACAGTCCTCAATGGTGACTAAGCCGAGTCGTCGCGAAGGACTCATATTATCGGAACAACCTAGACCAAAAGAGGAGATTGACGGCACAGCGATGACAACCACCGTGTCCTCAGTTAGCTTCAATGAGGATACCATACAATCACCGGATGCGCACAACCAGTACCAGTTGAAAAATCCTTCCAGTGAAGGGGACAACAGTGTTCCAAAACCGAGGAGAATTGCTTGCATTGTCTGCAGGAAGAGAAAACTGAAGTGTGATGGGACTAAACCAACCTGCTCACCATGCACGAGGCTTGGGCATATTTGCACGTATCACGAGGCTCAGAGGGAGCCTGGTGGCAAACGAGGCCATACCAAAGCCCTGGAAGAGCGACTAAGTTAGTATCTTTCTTGATGCCGGATTATCTAATTCCCTTATGGGCATGTCCGGAACGCTGCTAATACATCTCGGCTTTCAGAACATACCGACACCTTGCTAAAGACACATGACCCCGCCGTTAGTATGGTAAAAATTGTATCCAAAGGTTTCGCAGCGGGTCAAGGCGGCCCCAGTGAATTTAGTCCTGATTCTCTGATTTCAGGTCATTTCAATAATATTAATCATTGGCCCGGGCTTGTTGAGGGAGAGCCCGCGTGGCTCTCTAATTTCGCACACGCTAATATGACCTCCTTTAGCAGCATTGCCATTTCACGTCCTATCGAACATCTAAGTTTCCCGAATGGCTTTATGGATCGGGGGTCCAAGGAGCTGAGCAAGAGTGAATGTATTTCACGTGACTTGTCTACAGACGTTATGCGTAGCTTTGAAGCTCAAGGAAGGCCTCAAGTAGCGACGACTACAAGTCGAGTTCATCAAGTCAAAAGCGGGACACCCGAGCCCCAGCAGGGAAAGAACCAGCACCAGGACGATGACGACAATGCAAGCGATGATCAAGCAAGGGAAGCGGGAACAAAGGGAGCATCAGAATGGTCAGAACAGGAGGCGGAATCAATGTCACCCAATTATGGGAGCATCCAAGCTCACGTACTACCCCTGAACCCTAGGGTGAACAAACCCAAACCCCACGAGTCTGACGACACATCTCCGAAAAGGTGTCCGGCGATATTGAAGGAAGCAATTTGGTCAGCTATCTTTAGCTGCTGGAGGCCTAAGATTTCAGCATCTCAACTTGAAGATTCAGCAAATGAAACAGAAATCACTCCGGTCAATGGCGAGCCGCGATCTTACACAATTAAACGCTCTTCTCAGGAGTGGTGGCTTGCCCATGCTTCCGAACCATGGGAAAATGTTTTGCCAGGGCAGGACATGGCCACACTTGTCGACCGACACTTGCTTCATCTCATATTTTCGTCCTGGCACCAAGAGTGGATAGCTGGCCCACGCAGCCTGCGTGGGAATGCAGACTGGATGTTCCCTTTAGATACGATATTGAATCAAGAAGAGAGAGTTGTTGAGCGGCTCGTTCATGATGTGTTTCTCCACTTGGGTAGAGCAACTGCCGGTTCAGTGAGACGAACTCCTGCTGGAAGCTCAACTTCGAATACCCCATCCCGACCTCCTACAAGACCGCACCAAAAATCCTCCGATGCCTCCAATATCACTAGAAAGCGGAGAGATAGACAAGAGGCAGAGCCGGGTGAAGATGGATTGGATGGTGATGAGCCAAATCGGAACGACAGGGCGAAGCGTATCAAGAAGACTACGGACGAATACAATAGATACGTCATCTGCACGCAGTTCGCCGCAGGGCAAGAGCCAACACGTCCCAACTGCTTCTTTGGAGCATGGCGCTCGGTGGACAGATTGAAACAAGATCACCTGATCAACGTTCATAACTTCAACACATCGCAGTTGAAAATCGACAGAGGCGGAACCGAGGCCGAGAAATGGTGGCGGTTATTTGACAAGCTAAATCCTGGGATTCGGGAAGCAAACCCTGAAGCTTTCATACCTGGGCCATTCTGGGAGGATCGTGTGGCCCATAACACGTACAATAAAATATTTTCCGAGGCCATGAAACGGGCGGAGGAAATTCGGGAAAGGCGTACTCAGAGTTTGGCTTCAGACATCCAAGCCCTTCTGAATAGACAAAGAGATGTCGAGAGGCAAGAAATTCGGCAAGTTGTAATCGACATCTTACACCCCGGAACCGGAAATACGAATTCGAGCGAGTCGCCCAGCAGCGTAGAAACAATGGAACCAGAATCAGATAATTTCCATTATTCAGGTAGCAGAAAGTCCACACCCCCAGTACAACAACCGGATACCCAGCCAATGGCTTCGTCAACGCTTAGCAATCGTCATCAGTCGGTGGTGTTACATCCCAACGGGCCAGACCCTACGAGTTCCTTTATTACGTTATCACTTCCTGGGACTCTTTCTGATGCCCTCGAGACGCACGCTTCCTCGTCGTGGGAGATGTCACAAGATGATCTCGGCATGGGTACACAGTCAACCTATAATAGCTTTACACCTCAAGTGTCTGACATGCTGGGAGTTCAATTTGGTGCTGATTTGGCTATGACAACGACATCTTCATCTGAGACAATGTCAGGAACTTTCTCGGCTGCAAATGACTGCGAAGTAGAGCAACCTTTGGGAAAGGTTTGCCGGTGCAGGTTTCATAGCATCGAGTGCGACCGTGGGGTCGGAGATGGAAACGAATGGTGCGCGTGCTGCTCGGGGTGGCTTCCTTGGTCAGCCTTTGCGGATGGCTTCTTAAGATAGAGCGGGTGATTATCAGCATAATACAACTCCTTCTGCGAGGCCCTAGATAGTAATCTTACAAAACCCCTTCAATCGTTTTTTGTCTCTTGGTCCGTTCGTTCACTCATGACGAAAACCCCCGCAACTTTAGGTTGTGATGAATTTTGCATGTTACTTGACTCTTTGGATCTTAACGATGCAGGGATTGATGCAGACGCTGGATGCGGCAGGTTAGATTCATCATTCATACTTCTTGGACTCGCTATCTTAAACACGACTTATAAGCTTAATAACTCCTCAGATGGAATTTGCAACGTATCATTCTCTATAAAAAGCAGCTGCTATGCTCCACGCTCCACTCTTCCATACTTTGTGATAAAGGCTCTCACCCCCCTTGCACCTGCAGGCATGCTAGTCGAGATTTAAGCGACACGCCCCTCAATGGCCCCCTGAAGATTGTTGCAACTTGGCGAAAAATTAGCGAGGGACCTTGAAAACAGCCCCCTTTAAAGACATATGTATCGCTGAAGACGCTGAGCTCCAGGGCAGTGCATATATTTTGGTAAACAAGACTCACCCCCTAGAACCCCAATCTCGTCGCATTCTAAAAACACACTCAAGAGCCAACAAAACGTTTTGCCGTCACCCACATGCTCTCTGCACTGGTCAAGATCTTCCCAGCACTATCTATAATCTCGCCCTTTGTAAACCACTTTCTACCCTCTCTTCTGACCAGGCGACATCGAACAAGGACGTTACTCGGGGCAATTACAGGAGCCGAATAGGATATCGTCATAGTGGCGGTGAAATGGATGTCTCTTGGTCCCGGGATGCAGATATTATTTTGATGCAGCAGGATTAAGAGCCTCATAGCTTCATCAAAAATGACAGCCTGGAAACCTCCATGCACAATAGAGGGATGTGCTTGCAGGTCTTCGCCGAGTGCCATTAAACAAACGACCTCAGCAATCGCCAAATTAGCAAGCTCCTTCTGCGCCGACTGGTATCTGGGGGTTGAAACGCCAGATTCAGGTGTCTCGAGATCTTTCAGTCTGAGTGCCAGGATGTGGGGTACCGTCGTGTCGGTATTTACAGTCCGAGCAAAGAAACGATTCTCTCCGGTATGTTCGATCCCATATCGCGAGAAAAATGGGACCATCTTATACGCATCGTTCTCTAGGACTTCACGAGTCCAGCCCAGTGAAGAAAAATGTTCAACTGTGCTTTGGGACGGCTTGTTTGCTCGAATGAAATGATTCAGGAAATCGGACGTCTCCTGGGTGCGGTTTTTCGTTGAGGTGGAGAAGCGGAAACATCTCGCTGAGACTCTGGCACGGTGGTGTTCGTAGCCCTCCTCGACGGCACGGCTCCAATGGCGATTACATTGACCCCGAGCCGTGCGAGTGGTAATGTTGAAGTGTGATATCAATCGATTTGAAAGGTGGGATTTAATACGGAAAGATGGGGATTTTTGAAAGCGGGGTGATTGCATAGTTATTCGCATTTTACTCTGAGTTAAGGACAGTCAACAAGAGATGATCGAGCGGGTGATTGATTAGTATGGGAAAATATGAAAAGTTTTCACTGCTAAGGAACTGGAAGTGTTCAGCAGTGGTGGTGGGGAAGGTCAGCGAGGTGAGGCGAGGAGTGCGCTAGAATGACGATTGCCTCGGCTATGTTTCTCCTTTCCAGGCCGTAGTAGAAGAGGCCTGATTGCGTAAAGCATGCGAATACCTTGATGCTGGAACTTGCTCTGGATGGGACAATCGAGATTTGTTGGTCGAGGCTATGATTGCGCCGAGTAATATTGCCAGTGATCAAGTTCTGTGAGTGTGGCGAGTACAGGCGGCTGGGAACTCTTTCAAAATCTTATTTGTGCCGAGATAAGCTTGCGCCATCAAAATTGGAACGGCGCTGTGGGCCCGGATCAATGGGAAACGAAATTCGATACTAGTTTCGACCTACCACGCTAGGTAAATTGAGACTTACTCGTCCGTTAAATCGACCTTTTATTAGTCTCAGAGCTTTGATCTGTAAGTCATACTATCAGTGTCCTCGATACGAAGAAATAACAGCTCTGGCCGAACACCGTTTCCTGTGATACTCTCTTGAATGTCGATACAGTTTAAGTTTGCCTCACCTTTTGTTATGCGCTAAACGTTCGCATAGGCTGTGGCAAGAACGGCAGATTGGCTGGAGATTCTGTTTGATTGCGGAATCAACCCTGAGAACTACGGCCTGTGGGAAAATATGGTATTCCGAGATCAGGACATCGAGTTTGGTGCTGAAAGGGCAGGGGGCTATATCCCTGATCAAAGCATGAGGGATCAAGCATGCTTGACTACTTAGCGTTTTGATTGATCGGGTTCACTTTCGGAACTCGAGTAGGTGATTGGTATTTCTGGCTCTCGGAACCTAGAAATGAATTTGCTGGCGACTTTTGGCAGATAACTGAGGACGGAAGGAGTTGGGAGAGGGAGGACGACGAGTCGGATTATGGCCAGGCTATTCCAGAGGGCTTGGAGCTTTGAGTTCTGATACAAGCCGCATCACTTTTGAAATTCAGCCCAACTGTACCTCCATTTGCGTAAGTTTATTACGGTGTCTTATCGTAAACCACCAAGGGCAACCCCATCATCTTCGCCTTGATCTGAAGGGCAATGAACCTTGAGTAAAACCTCTGCTGCCCTATCGTTCCACCATGATACCACATTGCGGGATCTGTGTTCGTTAGCTCTTTCCGTCCTCTCCTTTAAAACTGCCATGAGCTTACGGCCAGTGCCCTTCCAAGCCCCCTTTATCTCACCTTCTTCGTCTAGCCCCCAAAAATCACCCATTTGCTCTGCGATCTCTTCCCCAAAAATATCTCTCACAAGATACCTCATGTTCCCTTCAAACCCGGTAGCGAAAACAATAACATCCGCATCTAATTCTGTCCCATCATCAAACAGAATTCCTGCTTCCGTGTAACTGGTTGGTGTCGAGGTTTTGATTTTGATCAACCTTTTTGAAATTTTCGCCGAAGTGCCAACGTCGATATAATGCCCACCCATCCGGTTGTACAAATGATGCATGATGCTTCCGTAACGATCCAATTTAAATCCAGCCGCTTCGAGGTTATCAAATCGCTGCCGTTCGGCGTCAGCCATAGAGTGCAAGGTGCATTGTGAAAGCAAGTCCACTATGGCCATAGGCTGTGTGAGGGACTCTCTGTCGCCTAATTCGGTGGGGACTGTGGCGTTATAAAATACTATTGTTTTGTTGGTGAGCGGGTACTGACAGATCGGTGAAGAGGAATGCGTACCGTCGGCTGTCTTCTTGTAGTATTCTGCAGGGAGTATATCTGTTTCGGTCAGCTGCCGCTTCAGATACGAGACAATACAGGGGAGAGGTACATGTTCTTCCTCTTTGAATCATAGTGACGGATGATAACCCTGCTTCCACCATATCGTCTACTACATCATGACCTGAAATGGAAGTTAGCTCCGTATGGAGGATGATAAGGAGTGAGGTACCAGTGTTGGCTGTCCCGACTACGACTCCACGTTTTCCTTTCCAGTCGGTGGCGTCTTTGTATTCCGCCGAGTGGAGGACAAGACCCTCGAATTTTTGCTGTCAGTAGTATTAGTTGATGGTCAAGGCAAGAAAGGTGGAAGAAGGCCAACTCGATCCGGAAATTCGGGCATTTTTGGAATCTGGCCTCCAGCGCCACCTGCAAGGACAATGAAGGAGCTAGTTATAGATTGTTCGTCTTCTCCTTCTCGTTTGATTCGAAGTGTCCATTTCTTTCGGTTGGAATCCCAACTTCCAAATAGAACAGTAGTTCTAGTCCAGATATTCTGAGCGGCAACGGGTCAGTGCTGGCTTTAATTGGTATCATGAGAAGGAAATTTTACAAGGTCATATTTTGCAGCCCATTGTCGGAACCCTTCTGCCAAATCATCTTTGGTAAGCCATTCTTGGTATTTTGGACCGAATGTTCGTTCAAATGGAAGATGGGCTGGCAGGATTTAACTCCTAATATCAGAACATGAAATTAGAGGTGACTTACAATATTCTCGAGGGGTGTGTACTGTCACAGCCAGGTGTTAGGAACGCGAGTGGCGAGACTTCTTCAAAAGCAGTAAACTTACATCTCGCAGACCCATATCTCAGCTTCCAATTATCGCCAACCTCTTGATACTTATCTAACACCACATAAGATATCCCCAACGCTTTCAGCCTCCCACCTTGACTCAGTCCAGCCTGGCCGCCACCTATGACAATGCAATCAAAGTGGCACTCTTCACTGTAGCCATTGGTTAATTTCGTTGTCCCATTCACACTCACTAAAATATCGACATTTGGTTGCCCTTTCAGTTGCTCAAGAATAGTTCTCAAAGTCCAAATTCGCCACTCGCTGTCTGCGGTCAAGACTAGAGTTATGAGCCCAGTGCAAATTGTTTGAGGAACAGCATCCGTTTCGAAGGAGAATCGTGATTGGATCCAATGAGGTCCAAATGGCGAGCGAATGGTGCATGTTCCCTTGTCATCGACAATGAAGGAACCCGCTTTAGATCTTTTCGTTGTTTCGTGCCATGCTGCAGTGATAGTGGATGACGTGTAGAATGTTCGCGACGTGCCTGTCAAGGCAAATGTATCTCGCCATACGGCATCATTTTTGAAGTCCTGTGGCTCCAGATTCACTAGCCGCGATACAAAGGAAGCAACAACTTCAGCAGCGTTGGTATCGTTGGGGATGGGATTCGAAGGGAGCGACGTGGGGAAGCTGACAAGCTTAGACATTTTTGGGTAGGAGGTCGGAAGGGGAACAGATGAAGAAATTGGGAGGACCTCGGTGGCAATAAAGTGCTCTCTTACTTAGTGGTTCGAAAGACAGGAAAATATGGGCTGCTGAATTGTACTATGGTCCAGCTGCCACCGCTGCCGTCAGAGGTGTGGATAACGCCACGTAAAGCCTACCGAATAGCGGGGTAATGACCCCGCTCAAGGATGTCCCCCGCTTGCCGGAAACTCCGGTGAGGGCTGCGCTGCTCAGCCGGGGGAAAACGCTCCATGCCTTCGTATTGGACTAGAAACATAGTTGGCGTTTTTGATAGCTCAACACTTGTTCGAAATTTGGGTGAGTTTGACGAAAACGGAGAGGTTCTATCACCATACCGCACATAACGTCTGTTAATTATACTTGGTGAGCAGGATAAAAAACTCCTGAGCTGTAGGGTGATTCGAACAGGCTCTCCTCCACAAAAACGAGAACCTGTAGTACGTAATTGGTCAGCTAACCTGGCTGAGGCCCGTGCTGATAGAGACAGCTCAGGGGGTTATTTATCCTACTCACCAAGTAGTCCCCCTTAGCAAATAACACCCACTAGAAGCCTCTATTTCCGCCTGCGGCAAACTATGCCTAAACGACGCTCAAGTCATCCACCGGGGTCCAAATTGTTCATCAGCGGTTGGGGGCATTAGAAACGCAGCTAATAGTAAATCCATCGCTTGACTCTCTCAAATCAAACCCTTGGTAACTGAGCGTCCGAATAACCTGTTGCCGTTGCCCAACGTCTGAGCTGTAGCATTCTGTTTTTTCTTTCTCGGGGCGATTAGGAGACGCTAGACCGCATTTGAAAAGGCAGTCTCGTGCAGTACAGGCTATTGTCTTCACATACGAGTTCCGACACTTGCTTTTCTTGCTACAGACCTGATGGATGAGTGTCTAGCAAACCACGATCTTTCTCCAAAATCCAAGCTCGACAATACAAAACAATGGTAACCAATCAGGCTTCTTGATCTTGGCCCTTACTCAGAGCCCTGTCAGAATACACGACTAGTCGTATCCGACGATGCGAGCATTACAGGAGTCTAAAACGCACTCAGTCACTGCTGGTGAAAGACGCCGTTCCTCACACTTTCAACAGACAATCTCGAAACGTCCAAGGACAAAATACCAACATTAAGCTTTCCGAAAACATTCCAAGATACTATCATTGTGAAGCGCGGACTTGGAGTGCGATATCTTTGGGTCGACCCTCTGTGTATCCTACAATCCGGCATCGGAGCGAAGAAGTAGGGTCGGTGCAAATGCACCGAGCCTATATGGGAGACACTGCAACATTGAAGCCACCGGCTCGGTCAACAGCAAAGGCGGACTGTTCTGTGAGAGAAACCCACTTGCAAATCGAAAGCACAGATGTGGAAATTCGTTGGGAACCTTTTGAAGGAGATTTATACGGTTGTTGGCGACGATTGCTGGCATCTGCATTCCGAAGCAGCTCCCCTGAGTCGTCGAGCTTAGGTGCTCCAAGAATATTGCTTTTCTCGTAGTGGTATTCATTTCGGAAGCGGCATTTTTTTTTTGGACTGTAGCAGCCTGCATGCCTGTGAAACCCATCCATCTGGCCTTTCTAACCGGGTACCATGCGCCATGTCTTCGGCCAAAGATGATAGCTACTTACCATCTTCTACAGAGAAGCCATCGTTAAGTGGACATGGATGAACAGGTTGCAGAGAAATTGCAAGCGAGGAGAAGTCCCCAAACGACTTCGCGACACACAAAGGGTTGGTACATATTGGTCGAGATGTATTATACAAACTGCAGCTTAACGAAAAAGGAGGGAGAGATTGATGGCATCATGGCACTAGCATAGCCTATTTTTAGTTGCAGACCTCACATCATGTGAGCCGGAATCCAGACTTCCATAGAAAACAGGACCCACCTCCGAGTCAAGCCTGAATATCACTTTTGATTCGTCATTTGCATACGCCAAGTCGCATGGCTGGCGCTCGGGCTTGGCGATGATCCTGGAACGATCCGTATCGTTCCTAAGCGAGATTGTACCTTAGGCCTTAAACTGCCCTATAATTATTATATATAGGAAATTTAGATTTAAGCTTATCTCGATGCGGCAAAAAGAAGTGTTTTGAGTTTTCGTGAGGCTTGTTTAATTAGGAAGTACCTCCTATACAAATTTACTATGTAAGGTACTTTGCCCTGGATCGTTCCAACCGTTCCAGGATCATCGCCAAGCCTGCTGGCGCTTCAGCTGTGGCGTCCACTTGTCTTGCTTTGACCTCTGGCAAATGCCGGGAACACGCCTTCCAGGTTACTCGAAGATTAATACAAGGCCCAATAAAAGCCGTTGCTCGTTGCTTGAAAAACGGACCACAATCTTTGGCGTTCGTTCAGCCGCTCCAAGTTCGTCTGCGTCAACCATCGGGAGGCCACATCGCGCTTCGGGTCTTGCTCTGGGGTTATTGGACTGTCAGGATGACCGGAATCTGGCATTGATATTAATTGATCGGATAGCTTTTTCTTCGTCTAACTTTTCTGTTTTTACCGAAGTTCTCAGCGTTGTCAACCAGCAAGGAAGGCCAATATTGTGGTGAGCCTCAACGTGGTCCCATGTCTTGTTTTTGCTTTTTACATCCCGCGATCGTTTGCTATATTTGCGAGTACCACCCCGCAGTGGGGGGAGTGGATTGGGTTGAATATATTTTCTCACTGATCTTTGACGGGGGTCCATTATGGCATGGCAGCAATATTCCCCTTACTCATGGACTCCTCTCACGGGAAATGACGGCGACCTCGGCCTGAACCCACCTCGCTACGAAGACACTTCATATCACGGTTATTTGGGAGTTGACTCCGGTACGTCAGAACATGCCCGGGCTCTTTCAAGCAGCGAAGGTTACGAATTGGACGAGTAAGAAACACGTCCCTCTCAGGCTGGCAGATTGATGACAATTACAGTCGGCGGTCAGCCATCTCCTCGGCTCCTCTTTTGCAGCCCGACAATTATTCAACATACAAATCCTCGCTCATAGAACCAGAAATTCGGGAATCGGTCGACTATGGGCAGAAACGACGATGGCGTCACCTATCGGGTTGGAAGGTTGGAGTGATGGTCTGCGCGGCAACTGCAGTCACCGTGTGCCTTTTGAACATCGCATTGACCGTGTGGGCTGTCATAAATCACCAAGTCATTGATGGTTTGTCGTATCTGTATACAGGAGACTGTCACGAGGTTGCAACAATGAGTTTGTGGATCCATTTAGGAATCAACGCGATGAGCACCGTGTTACTCAGCGCCAGTAATTGTTAGCATGTCCCAGTTCTGCCAAATAACTATTCCACACAGAGAAGAGTCTAATTTGTCATAGATACAATGCAGGTCATAAGCAGTCCTACTCGCAAGGAGGTAAACAAGGCACATGCAAAGTTGAGATGGCTTGACATCGGAATTCCAAGTACCCGCAACCTTCGCGCGATCTCCTGGGCTAGAATAACTATGTGGGCAATCCTTGCGTTAAGCTCAATACCTTTACATCTAATGTGAGTTAGTTATTGCTAGTTCTCACATCCCATTTGCTTTGTTATCTTGTTCTGACCGGAATGCTAAATTCAATCAGGTACAATACAGCAGTCTTTTCTACACTTTCCGCAAATGGCTATACTTATATTGTCGTTAACGAAGACTTCTTTGCTCCGTCCGCTATATACAACCCCTCAGGCTATGGGGCTTCTCTCAGTGTCCTCAACACAATGCACGAATTAGGCGTACAGGGAAGCCTGGCCAACTACACGTCCACAAAATGCATGGACACTTATGGTGTCAACTTTGTGAGCACAGCTCGTAATGTCCTTCTGGTAACGAGGGATACGGAAACATCCAATAACACAGTGTTCAACTCTTACTATTGGAGAAGCTACGACCAAATTCCTTACTGGTGGATATGTGGCGATGCTTGGGACTCCGATCCGTACGCACAAAAAACGGCAGTCTGTACCCCATCGATTGCCAAAGCCGAAGCGTCCAGTTGGACTGTCTACAATCACCACATCAGCTACTGCATGGTTGAACTGGTTGAAGAGCAATGCAGACTGAGTTTCAGCTTCGTTATTATGCTAGTGGTGATTGGTGTCAACGCTTCAAAAGCGTGCATAAGTACGTACTACTCTCGATCTATTTCTTCACCGTAACACCAAGGACCATACTCTGACTCAAGTGCGTCACTTCGGTCAGATGTCTGAAGTGGAGTTGGAACTTGGCATCACCAATTTGTGAGCTGACCTGAACACCTCTAGTGATTCTGACCGTTTGGAAACTGAATGAGCCAACACTTGTCACAATCGGTGATGCAGTTGCATCTTTTCTACGGGACCCAGATCCCACCACTGAAGGTATTTGCCTCAGCACCAAAATGGATATACAGAAGAAAAGATGGAAACTACAGGCTGCAAGTCCATGGATACCGAAGAAGCAGTTTTGGTTTCGGGCTGCCAGCATCAAAAGATGGCTAACATGCAACTTGCTGTAAGGCATCCAAGTCATGGGTCTGCCCCTTCTCACACATCTCTAATGAAATTTAGATGTATAGGAGTAATCGGATTCGGTGTCTATCTCCTTTTCCAGGGGATGTCAAATATCAACATCTACGACATCAAGACTCTCTGGGGTCTTGGCTTCGGTACTGTAAACACCAATTCCGTCGTTGGCATCGCTCCTACTGGTCTCATTCCCACCACACTCTTCGCCAATCTACCCCAAGGAATCCTATCTTTCCTTTACCTGACCTACAACGGTTTATTCTCTTGCATGCTAGGGGCCCATGAATGGAGTCGTTTCGCTCGTTTCCGCAAATCACTGCGAGTTACTGCCCCTGAAGGAAGCCAGAGATCTACATACTATCTCCAACTACCTTATACGTATGCATTAGTATGTTTCCCTGCAGTTGTCTTGAAACAAGAATGCTCAAACTGAAATATCGAATTTAGCCACTTCTCCTCATGTCTGGCTGCCTTCACTGGCTAATGTCTCAATCCCTCTTCCTCGCTCTGGTAACCGTCTACGACGAAAACGGCGAACTTGATGAAAGTAATTCCATCTCCACGGTCGGCTATTCCTGCATCGCTATTTTCTGTGCTCTTATTTTAGGCAGTTTAGCTGTGCTTGGCGGTATCGCGAATGGATTCCGGAAGTATGATGATGGGATTCCTTTGGTGGGGAGTTGTAGTGCGGCGATCAGTGCTGCTTGCCATCGACCGAGTAGAGACTCGATGGCGTATTTGAAGCCGGTGAAATGGGGTGTAGTGGAGGGGACTGATGGGAGTAGTGGGGTAGGTCATTGTTGTTTCAGTAGTTTTGAAGTTGAGAGACCTGTGAATCGTTGTTTGTATGCTGGGGAGAAAGGGAAGGCGGACTAGTATGTAATTGTATCATAATTAAACGAACAGCAAATATGTAACACGGATATACAGATAGGATCGAGATATTGCAGAAGTGTAACCGTACCATTTTGAACTTTACTTAACCGTAAAGATAGCTGGCAGATTTCACGAATTTGGTGGTTTTCCTTAGGTCCCCTGGGAACTTAATTTAGAGCGGAAGAGTCTACATATATCTTCAATTTGCGCTCCAGCACCTTTACCTTATCAGCTTAACAAAATCTCCCCCTTTACTCCCCCCCCTAAATAAATGTAATAGTGGGTCCCCGCAAAACCAGCCTGGCACGGTCCAGTTGCCATACAAAAAACCCCTTGCCCCCTGCATTTTGACCCACTGTTACATTAATTGGGGGGGGGGGGAGCGTATCAAAAGCTGACATGTAGCACGTGAATGGCGTCAAAATGCCCCGGTCCCGGATATTAACTTAATGATCAGCAGAGCTAAACTGGAACAGGACGAACTATTGGTTTTGTGGAAGCTTGGACGAAAACTGGCGAATCAGATTTTCAATCTTACTGATCCATCCCAGATTAAAGTTGGCTTCCACATTTCAGCTTCTTCCCGCTAACTCAGTCCAGAACTCTCAGAATTGCTGCAGTGCAACCGCCGCATCGTGGCCAACGAACGGTAGGTCGGTGGGGGGACACGGTGATTGCGTCTGCAAGACTGCCATGATACATGAGGTTTCACAGAGTTGTGTCGCTCGAGTTTCTGTATCCAGACATTTTCGTGGTGGGGTTGTCGTCACTTTCCTCCCATCCCTCATACTCGACACTTCACTTCAACTCTCTTCGACTCCGGTTCGACCTTTATCGCGTCATCACCGCCTTTCACTCTTTCTCTAAAAGGTCTACATCTCCAACCTCACCAGCCCTCTAGCCAGCACGTTAAACTCGCACCGGACCGCAGTCCGAGACCGAGATCACCGCCCTTGAATGTCGTCGCGCAGACGCCGAACTCACGAATGCCGCTCCTCGCACCCTGATCGAACTTCCAACCCCTCTTCTAACTCTCCTTTTTATCGAATTCCCTCAGGATGTCCTTCATCTTCACCATGCGCTCAACACCCGCCTCCGCGCACCACCGCGACCCCTCCACAGGCTCTCCCCTCCCTGCAATCTCAGAAGACGGCACCTCTTTCTCAGAGGCTCAACATCCTCCTCCTATCCCCGCACGAGCATCGAATCGACCTGCACAGAAACACTTCGCGTTTGGGGCGCCGCCCAGACATCGTTATGATAGTCCGCCTACACACAGTCATTTCTCGTTAGATGATGAGGGAGAGAGACCGAATGCTGAGAAGTTGGCTGCGGCGAGAGAAGGCGTGTTGAACAATAAGCATATTGCGAAGCGAGGGGGGTGGAAGCGGTTATTGATTATTGGAATCATTGTTGCGCTGTGCATTGTGGGGTTGGTTGTTGGACTTGTTTTTGGGTTGAGGAATCGGCATAAGAGTACTTCGTATGTTCAAACCCTTTTTCACTTCCCAGTTTCGTGCTGACGATAGAATACAGAAGTAATAATGGCAGTACCGATGGTGGCGCATCAGGAAACATATCAGGAGGCCCCAACCCCGCCACGAGCACTGCCTTCCCAGCCGGTTCCTACTCATTTACAACCTACCGTAGGTGTTGGGGGAGAAACCCTTTCCTATCTGCGACTGTTTCATGAGATTTTCTTAAGACAATGTCTTCTCCCGAAAACAATCCCAATTGAGCAGTTGCTGACTACCCCTGTTACCTAGTCTCCACTGTCTTCACAAACTGCACCTCGAACCCGGCCACGTGGACCTGCTATCCCTACACTACGTATTCTTCCTCCCCATCCGACAGCACCGCAACCTTCCAATGGATCATCGATCCCGTGCCCCATTCGTCAAACTATACTATTTCCTCTACTGACAACTTCTTCTCCATCGTCTTCATCAACCTCACTTTATCATTAATGAACGCCGGGCAAAGCAACGAACACTACTATTTTTCGGAGAACATGCAGAAGCCGACGAAGCCCTCCGTTGCCCTCACGAACCAAAACTTAGCATCGACATGCTATTTTAATCAGACCAGTTTTCAGGGGTATCTTTATACGAAAATGGCAAGGACGTTTCCCAGTGGGGCAAGTAATGCGACAGAGACTGGACAGCCGTTTGCAAACTGGCCGTACGCGGTGAGGGTTGAGCAGATGTCTGGTGGTGGGCCAGGAACGCCTACATGCCTTGGTCCCCAGGGCCAATCGCTTGGGGATTTCAGCGTCTCGAATACTGCACGGCAGTGCGAGTGTCTGTATTTGAATAATGACACTTGATGATTGATGATTGTGGTTCGGGCCTGGGTTATGAATATACGACGGGGGTTAGATGGTTTGGTTGGAGTTTGGGTTCGATATAATTGGTGACGAGATCCGGAACTGTACATACATGACGGCTTGCTGATTTCTTCTTGTACATGTGTATATACTGTATTATAGATGAGCTTAGCGTAATGTATATATTCAGATCCGGCCGTCTCCTTCACTCTTGCAAGCCACTTGAGGACCCATGCACTGGCCATCCCCTGCACTACACCTACCACCTCTTTGGCAAGTGCCAACAAATCTCACCGTCACCCAAACATATATATAGAAAGCAGCACCCCTACTCCGAGCGGTCAGGAGAACACGGGAAGAACCTGAAGCACCTGTCCCAGATGCCAGACTAACTCAGGACTGTCATCAGATTGAACAATTCTCCTCGTTCCGCACTGCTTCTCCTACGATTCGGGATAAGGTCGGCGCAAATTTTAAAGATAAATATTCAAACTTGTTATTATCGGGAGCACCTGTTTTTGATTGGGGATCTCTATTTGAGAGCAATACAGTACATTGCAATCTTGCGATCGTGAGCCCTATCTGATTATTTATAGGATAATAGTCATGCGTTAGTAATAATAACTCGAGACTTATTACGAAGTTTCAAGTTGAAACTCGTATTGATATCTCAGTACTTATCCAGTCAAGAAATATCCCTGTCGACTTTGAGCTTTGGAGTAAGCAAATGATCTAACATGCATAGAATTTGTGAGCTTTACGAAGGGTATATTAATTGAAATCCAAATGGGAACTGCCATAAGAGAAAAGCGGGAATAAATGCTTGGAATTACAATCCTTCTGGGTTCTAGTTATATGGCAATGTAAAACAAAATCATCAGCCCCATCTCGTCCAGCCAGCGCAGATATTTATTATTCCATTCCGACCTATGACACTTCCCCACCACGCGACTAACGGGGGAATTTCAGGGTCGTCTAGGACCATGCTTAAAGCAGTATGGACTCTTCGGGTCAAGCACCCTATTTTTGCATCTAGTCTGCTTTCTGTCTTTGTTCTGGCCACAGCACCTATGCGCTCGAGGTCCCCGTCCTGGTCTTGCAGGTGGTGCGCCTGGGGCTGGGGCTGGGGCTGGAGCCGGAGGAAGTGATGGCAAGAATATGGCCCAGCTATCTGCTACTGCGCCTGCTCGCACTGCAGCAATTTTCCCTTCGGCAACCATGCGCTTTAAACGTAGAACACTTGGTCTATGGGCTGGGACGTGATAGAGGCATTCTTGTACGAGATCGGTCGATTGGGTGCTATAAAATCCAGAAAAGGAGTTCAGATCATGTCCGTAGGTTATACCTTGTGCTTCGTTTCCGTTCAATGTCCATGTGGGTTGGAAGGGTTGTTGTGGGTCAGGTGATGCCTCGTGTAGGGAGACAAGGCTATACCTGATGATCTCGGAGTCAGTATTATCGGAAGAGGAGAGATGGAAAATTAGACGATTCTTGTGGTGGTCCTTCCCTCTTAAGGGATGACGGATGCGTAGAAATCTTGAAATTTGAAGAGGACAACTGGGCCTAGGAGAAACACTTACATTAAGCAACCCACACCCCAGACATTGGTCTTAGTGCTGCTATCATACACGTCAGCCGTCTTTATAACAGTGATGGCCTGGAGGACGGAAGGACTGACTATTCACCCGCAACACCTCCGGCATTCCAATTGAGCGCATCCCACTCCTTCGAAAATTGTTCCTTGAATTTTAGGTTAGATTAGGAATCTTTCTCAGATGCTAGAAATCAAGGACGCAATATGATATACTGTGATATACTTACCGGTGCATAGAACCTGGGGGTTCCTATTCACCTCTTTCCTTCCCTATCATTTTTAGTCCAAATCGGTCCAAATCGCTCATGAAACCGAAATCTAAGAACTAAAGTACTTGTTATTTGAACTTTTTGCAAAGCCTTTGGCCTGGACTCACCATGGAAAGTGGGGTCTTTAAGTGGTCTTCCCTTTGCTCCTTGACAAGTACTGTAGTTTGAAACATTAGATCGACTCAAGTAAAGGAATAAACCGCTTACTGTTCTCGGGCTTGACATCAAAGTGAATCTTCGATTGCCATCCCTGCTTTTCAAATACTGCCCCTCTTCCGCGGTCATCCAAGAATGGTTCCCCGCCATCTTCTAGCACGCAAATTCCATCTACTAAACAATTCTATTTCAAGGCCTTGCATCAGTATCGCATTTCAAATAAAATGGCGGGGGGTTGGCACACCAGCTTTCTCCCATAGGTAGGTACAGAGTAGCTTCTGAAGGAAGAGCTCGCCAGACATCTGAAGTAGAATGTAATTTTCCGAGAAATTGAAACTTACAAATATATCCCACAACGATAACTCTGTCAGTGCTTCCCCTCTACACAGAAGCAAGACGAACGTTAGCTCCTCAAACCAAAAAAAATACATAAAAACAAAAACCTGTTTTTACCTTGTTATCAGCCGCTCTCCTAATCCATACAGATCCCCCATTGAACAATATTCCAAGATAAGTCGTTGGATATGGTCTGCGGGATTCCGTTGCGGAGGTTGGATCTCACTTACGAAGTGATCTGTTTTCACTCGTTCAAGAAGCTGAATCATTCTGGCTTCGTTCTCCAAGTCTCTATCTGGGAGAGCTCTTGTTGTTTCCTTTACGGCTACTTGCGTCGTTCTTGGCTTCCCAGCTTGTGGGCCGCGATCTGAGTAACGCGAAAATTAGCAAACACTTGCAACAGAATTTCTCACCCAGAGATTTGGTGGATTTCAATCAAATAGTGTCTCAAGGGGGTCACGAATAGGAACGAGGTTTCTTCCCCGAACACTTACACTCCCACAATCCTACCAAACCACCCGCACCGGATCCGAGAAGCTTAGTGCTGCTCCAATTGGCAGCCAAAGCTGAATCTTGTAGTGATGTTAACTCAGCAGGTTGAGAATTCAAGAAATTCTGTATCAAGTATTGTTGCGCCAGATTCGGTGCTGGAGGAGCGGGAACAACTGCCGGAGCCCATCCGGCGAATAGTGGCACTACGAGTGGAGGAGGGGGCGCAGGTCGTTGATAATTGGCCTGCCTTAGATTGTGAAGTTGTTGAGCATCCAAGTTTTGTGGATTCACATTTCTATAACCTTCCCAGTAATTGAACCTGTCGACTTCTTGTTGGGTTGGGAAATTAGCTGCCATTATTAGATACAACGTCTTTATAACTCGAGCGCTAAAGATACATTCTCAACAGATATATTAAGAGGAAATATATTCAAAAAGTCGGGATCGAGGAACAAGGAAAGGTTTCGAGATTGAAAAAGTCTTTGAAGTTCATAAATGGTGTCACGTACTGCGCACAGGCGTATATATAGCTTCTTCACCGCCCTTAGGGTACGATCATTCATTACAATATACACAAACACACCCACATTCCACTTCCACAACTTGTCCAGGCCGTGACAAATGGTTAACCACACTTACCGAACTGGTGACAAAGAAACTCAAGGACGCATTCACCCTAGCACCTACCAAAACTGAAAGGGACAGACATTACAAAGGGTACATTGAACTCTTGCGCACAAAATTATGGCATTTCGAATCTGTATTACAGAAAAAGAATCTGGACTTCTCGTTATTATGATTGGGCTTTCCCCTTTTCACGCCGGCTTAGATTGTGGAAATAAGATTAGCAAATGCCAGGTTATCTAGATTATGCGAAATTAAACACATTCACAACTTTTCTAATCGCGTCTTTGCACCTGCTAGTGGCCTTTAAGATGGCAAATGGGTCCTCTGTAGTAGATCCGAGGCCCGTCATACGTGAACCTGCGTCTACATCGTTTCAATCAGACTTTGGCGGGGTCTTTGCCAAGATGTTATGTCTGAAGTTTTCTCCCCCCCCCCCAAACCTCCGAATTCCGGCTTTGCAGTAGGCTTCTTTTCCACAGAGTCATATAGACGGTGCATCTTGCGTCCTTGGCAATGACCATAAAAAGAAGCTCCTGGATTTCTGTAGTTGAACCAGTAATTGATTTCTTTGGTCAGTTCTACTAATGCCATCTCGGGCATGGGAGACGGGGCAATTGTGAAAATTAGGGACTCAACCACTAAAGGCTGCCTATACTTATGTATGGGACTTTTGATTAATTTCAGAACTGAAAGTTGTGGTCCATGGATTAAAGATAAAAACTCGGCGTTCCGATATTCAGGCCCAGTCCGCCAGTTTTCTCATTGTTTAGTGGCGACTGAAGCTTTCATATTGACATGCAAGGGACGAAAGAAGGTCAAAGGCGCACGCATGCAGTCATGGTAAAAGGCTAATTAGAAAGTTACGATGCAAAAAGTTTCACCAAAGTCTGAAGTCTGTCGGAGCAACTGGGTCCATGTGGGGGGATTCCAGGGTTGATCACAAGACGAGTCACTCAACACGGTGAAATACCATTTACCCCCTTTTTGGGCACTAATATGTGTTGCCATAATGAGCACCAGGAATAAATTTCCACTGTAGAACTCGTGACGTTGAAGGCGGGTTTCCCGTTCAAGGAAGCACCATTTTCGCTAAGAAAAGGCTGTGGCTACAGTGGGGTTGACAGCTGTTAACGAACCATTAATGTGCAAACATTCAAGCCATAAGCGGCAAAATATTGATTCAGCTGCACAGCCCTCTTTCCTCAGCCCCAAGATGCAGACTTAAGTTTCAAGGTCCCTTGACAATGTCGAAACCCCTCCTAGTTGTCGCCTCTTCCCTTCTGCTAAACATTCTCACAACTAGCGTTCGTTATTTTCATGATAAGGAGCCTTAGTGAGCATATTAAAATTGACTCCGCGCTCAGAAATTCGGAGATACAAAAAACGGGCAAAGTCAAGAAGACAACAATAATGCCGAATATCAACTTGCGACAGAGTGGCGCTCATGCGTTCTTTAACTTGTAGGCCAGCTATGAGGATGATTAGGACGCAAGCAAGTCCAAGCTTACAAAGTCTAGTTCATGTTAACATACTCCCTATCGATTCCAGGGATTTTGTCTCTACTTGTCGCCCTCACACCACCCCTATGGAATCCATCCGTGTGGTCAAACTGGTGGGATGCAGTCATGCTTTCTGCGGGCATGACCGGAGGGGTGGACTTCAATCTGATATTTGGGGAGAGACCGCGATGCATGACCCGGAACGAGACTTTAGCTGCGGTATTGGCGCCAGAAGCCAATGTGTCTGGTTTCTATGGTCCGGGAGCTTCTATGGCATGGCTCCTGGTCTCTTGGGTCGTGGCTATCTCGTCTATCGCACATGCGAAATGTGCATCGAACAACGCTCAAAGGCTAGATCTCGACTTGGAACTCATTGGAGTCATTGCCTATCCTTTCGTGGCGTGCATGGATATCATCATCCGTCTTATTCGTTGTAAGATCGACGCCAGTCTCACAGCTGCCGTCTTCGTGGTCGTCGCCAGCTTCACCATATTCAGCCCAATGAAGCGACTCTCCGTCCAACGCGAAGGCAGCGAACTATTCGAATTGGCGGATGCGGGAGATGACGACAGCTACCTTCTGAACAAACGACTGCTCATGCTACGAATTCCTCGCTGGATGGGTTATGGTATTCTGCTGGCCATTAGTGGAGAACCGTACGTTAACTCGGGCGCTTTGATATCCGTCTGCAGCCTATTGTGCTTTGTCGTTATCTATTCTGGCATCGTTGGTGACGAAACATGGAAAGGTGGATGCTATGAAAAAGGCGAATATGTAAAAGGGCACTTCACCTCTCCTTATCGGCCATGGCGGGAACGAGTCGCGGTATTTTGTTTGGTTCAGATTATTTTCTCCATTGTTTTGGTCAAAACTGGGAATCACAGTTTCTGGCCTGTGACATCAGCGTCACTTTATGACCTGGATCAAGCAACAACATTGTTGCTGGCAATTGTGACGCTGGTTGTATCGAGACGCACTGCTTTGAAGTCTCATCTTGGAAGGTGGTTGCTGGAGATCAAGAGAATTTTCATAACCAAATCGTTGGGCCATGAGCTGGAGGGAGAGGCTATTTCCCTCGAAACTTTTCCTCGAAATTGAAATCAAGGGACTAGGCAACTGCAAATTCGTTGGCTTGATAATGCACTATATATAGGCTCAATTGCCAGACAGAAACGAGGCCATCTATTGCACATTCGTCGTTAATTCCTAGCCCAACTTTTAAACAAAAAAAATTTACTCCCAGAGAGCTCATCAACCACAACTATTAGATTACTGCTAAAGATGCACTAAACACTGCTGGCACTGCCCAATAATGCTCCATCCACTCAACCGCTCTGAGATTCTCCGGGACGCTCTTCCCTTCCTCAAAGTAAGACCAGCCCTAGGCAAACTGTCAGACCATCCCTGCTCTTGTCCCGGGCTCCCCAATATGTCTCTCAGCATATCTCTGGCTTCGTCGTGTTCTCTCAGAAGATTTAAAGGCAACACCTCGAAACTGCCACTGCTTGGTCCCTGCGACTCGTGCCTGAAGATGCAACCGAGATAATGCGCGTGTATCACGTGACTGGCCCCTTTAAGGCGACGCTCGTCGAGCCCCTGTTGCATGCATTCCCCTGGGCTCTGAACAGTTGAAAAGGTTCTAACAACAATCAATGCACGCACTCTCAAGGCAGTGCCATTTGAGCTGGAAATGAATAAATCAGAGGACGCAATCTTCCCACTCGGAAAGTTGCTTCAGAGAAGCTGGTCTGCGCTCGGAGAATTAATAGAATAAAAAGTACCAGACGTGATCTCTCCTTCCTTGTTGAATGATGCAGAGAACAAGGAATACCGGTAGCAGCATATGAGGCTTGCCAGAGGGCTCTCTTTCTTGACAGTTGTCGGTCCGTAACTTCCCGAATCCTGATCGATTGCACCTATACCCGTGAATTAGCCGAAAACAGCACCGCATAATGATTATCGGGTGGGGGGATGACGCCAAATGCTTTCGAAATATCCGAATCTATATCTTTTCCATGCAATCCAGGCTACGGGCGAGTCTGAAAGTTGTTGATGGAAATTAGCAAAAAGTGTAATTTGAGAAAGAGTGGAGAAATATTGTTCTGCTTAGTCACCAGACACCCAGCCTCAGGTGCCTTGCAGCGTGGGGTGGCTTTTATTTTGCACATTTCTTTACCTCTCTTGACTCAACGCCAATTGTCATTGTCCAATGTCCCGAGGACGTGAGGTGATGCCTCGTGGTTGTGGATGAAGCCTACTATCCGTTTGCGGGTCGTGGAAGGCGCAAAGGTAGTCATGCTGTTTACACTCGATCACCATCAAGCAAAGCTCAATGTCTTTAGGGCGTGCTCACCTCGATCCCAATCAAAACATGGCGACACACACCGGCAACGCGGCCATCGTGGCAAAGCTACCAACTCTCACTGGCGTTTTCATCTGCGAGGCAATTTGTGAGTCTGCAGAGCGAAGGAGAGATAGTCCAACGGTAGTCCGCGGTCGAAATCCAATGCGGTTCTGGAGAGGCCAACTGGAAGAAAGAGAATTCTCAGCTGTTTCCACCCTCGAAGAAGAAGAAGGAGAAGGTCCAGAAATCACGAGAGGGTGCTGGCTGGAACGCAAACGCAAAGGCTCAAGAATTAGCCAAAGCTCTTCTCGATCTTCGCGAAAGCTACCCCAACGCTCCCGAAAACCTTTTCATTGAGCCCAACCTATTCATCGAGGACCAGCAGATCTTCCTAGGGGATATAAGGAAAACAATAGCTCTAGCCAAAGGCGGCATCCTGCGGAGATGCTCCTATTCGATTGCAGTTATAGAAGGCACCGGAAGGATCACAACATCCGCCTCTGCTCCATCTGCCGAGGTCGCTTCAAGAGTTGCTGCTATTGATCTTATCATCAAATTGCATCATAAGAACTTGTTGACCGATGATTTTATCACTGGCCCCGACGATCCCAGCGAGGAGCAACTCAAGGCCCCCCAGAACACGGTTGGGTTTGTGTACAACCACTGCGCCAAGATCCCCACCATCCCTCAAGTCAACGTGCGGAAACATCCTCTATTCGGGAATAGGAGGGTTGAGGTCTCTATTGAGCTTCCAGAATGTGGCATTCATGTCAAATCTAATAGTCGCACTATTCGTCAGGCCGAGGCGGTGGCTTGTTTGCGCTTCAAGGCTGCTGTGGATGAATATTTCGAGCATATTTACCGTGGCAAGCTGCGCGAGATTGGCGAGAGGGTTATGATAGGTACAGATTCTGCGGGTCTGAATACTGCAAACGCCATGACGTTCCTCGGATACTTCCACAAGAAAAGAATGCTTAAGGATCCCTCGAGCAACTTTATTATTATACAACCTTCGGCGAAGATTGGTGGCCTTGAGCTATTTGGCAAAGCTCCCCGTTGGTCGCATTTCACATTTGACGGCCAAGTCGTCGGAGAACCAGTCGTGATTCCTTGTCCTCGGCGAAAGCTTGCTAAAAGGGTGACGGCTCTCGCAGCCGCAATCACCCTGGCCAAGAGAGACCCTGCATTGCTTCAGGAATTTGTGGAAGTAGAAAGAGGGAGTGTTATCACATCAGTGAAGCCCCTTTGGCCAATTCCTCTCGTTATAGAAAAAGAAGTTGAACAAGCCATGGTGGAGGCTGCCCGTCAGTTCTCATGGTTCTCAGTTAATCAAGAGAGCGTTGGTCTTGAGCTTCTCGAGGATGAAGCTGCCGTGTCCAGGAGTCTGGATGAGATGGATGAGGAGTCTGTCGAGTTTGGAATCAAAATTGAAGACTCCAACTTTGAAGAAATCTTAGACAGAGAACGCAAACCCCGCACGGAGTTCAGATTGGACCCTGAAAACATTAAAGAACGAAGCAAATTCCTCAAACAGCGACAGTTTACCTTTTCTCGCAACCCCAAAACGGGACCGTTGAAGAGCCGGAAAGCAGACTTGCCTATAACCCAGTTTCGAGCAAAGGTCAAAGACATCGTCGCAAATCATCAGTCCTGTATTATATTGGGCGCAACCGGAAGCGGCAAAACTACTCAAGTTCCCCAGATTATCCTCGAAGACGGAATAGCAGACGGACTTGGTGGAAATATCAACATCATCTGCACTCAGCCCCGACGCATTGCAGCAGTCACAGTTGCACACCGCGTTGCCAGTGAGCGCAACGAATCGGTTGGAGACACTGTCGGCTACCACATCAAATATGACAAGAGACTTCCGAGACCGGGTGGAAGCATTACGTACTGCACAACGGGGGTTCTTCTTCGGCAATTACAGACTGGCTCAGATGAGATTTTAGACACCACCTCTCATATCATTATTGATGAAGTGCACGAGAGAAATCTTCAGACCGATTTTCTTTTGACAATTCTGAAGCAGGCTCTAGATTCCAGACGAAAAGCTCGGAAGCCAGTACCGAAACTGGTGTTAATGTCCGCAACTATTGACCCAGCACTCTTCTCTGAGTATCTCGAGATTGCTGGCGACCATGGTGAAAATATTCCATGTCCCTGGCTCGATGTTCCAGGTCGAACATATCCCGTGATGGAAATTTTCCTAGACGATTTGAAAGAACAGCTTGTCAAGTCGCATAGTAAGGCTGAACTCCACTTCCTTACAAACAGAGAAACATCTAAATATGAAAAAGCTGAGCGTCTTTTTGAGATTTCCCCTTCAGGAACTCTGGAGGCCTCAGAAATCATTGTTCCGTTGGACTTAATGGCTGCTACCATTGCACACCTGGCAAAAACTACCCCAAGTGATGGTGCGATCCTTGCTTTCCTACCTGGAATGGCGGAGATCAATGCTTTGAATCTATTCCTGTTGGGCGAGCGACCACTGGGCGTAAACTTTGCCGATACTTCAAAGTTCAAGCTATGTCTGATTCATTCTGGACTTCGTGCCAAGCAATGGGAGGCTTTTGCAGGTGTACCAGCCGGGTGTAGGAAGATCATCATCGCAACCAACATTGCAGAAACCTCGATTACAATTCCAGAGGTGCAGCACGTTGTTGACAGTGGAGAGCATCGAGAAAATGGTTACAATCACGCCTCGAAGACGACTTCGCTCTCAACAGTCTGGATCAGCAAGTCTAGTGCCAAGCAACGCGCCGGTCGAGCCGGACGAGTGCAGAAAGGAAATTACTATGCACTTTACTCACGTACGCGTCGTGATTCCCTCAAAGCCGTTCAGACGCCAGAAATCCACCGGGCCGATTTACAAGATGTCTGTCTTCAAATTAAGAAACAGTCATCCCAATTTCCTATCCGTGATTTTCTTGCAGCTGCCCCTGAGCCACCACTAGCTTCCGCAGTTGACTCTGCTATCGAAGCTTTGCAGCAACTCGACGCTCTCGACGCCGATGAACAACTCACGGGACTGGGCCAGGTCCTCTCAACATTACCTTTGCATCCTTCGTTGGGCAAGCTGGTGGTGCTAGGCATTACTTTTCGGTGTTTCGACGCTCTCCTGCTCCTGAGCGCTGCTACTGCAGGAAAGGGCCTTTTCTATGACCGAGCTTCGAAAGAACAGCGTCTCAGATTAAGCCTCAACTCTCAGAGTGACCATATCACTACAATCAATGCTTTCCGTAAGACACGACGACTTAGAGATCTAGAGGGTGCTTACCAAGCATTCTACAATTGTGAAACATTGGCGTGTATCGACCCAGACAAGTTCGATGCAATCGACCAAACAATGCGTAATGTGGAAGACACACTTATCTCTACAACCCTACTTCCCTACCCTGAGCCATCAGGAATCCTGGATTCGCAGCGTGGCCCCCCGTCACTGAATGAGAACAGCGAGAACATTGCCCTTATAAAGGCTCTCGCATTATCTTGTTTCCCGGGTCATATCAGCACGGTAGTAAGCCACAGACTCTCAAGAATACGCTCAGAAACCACTGCCATGATTTCCTCGCAGTCAATAAACGGGGTCCAAGGGAAGGAGGTGCCGAGATACAAGCCCGGCGACCTGCACTTGTACACCGAGATCACCAAGATGGATTATGGCACAAGGATTCTGAGAGACACGAGCGAGGTCTCCCCTCTCATGGTTGCGCTGTTTGGGGGCCCGCTGACACGAGACAAAGTACAAGGTCCTTCGATCCGGAAATCAACACTGAGTGTGGATGGGTGGATTCCGTTGACGGTCTCGGGAAAGGCTGCGGAAGCGCTGCTTGAGTTTCGGAGATGCTTGGACAAGGTTATTTCTACTTGGTTTAGAAATCTTATAAGGTCTCGAGGTGCGGGAAGTAAGAATCACGAGGTCGACTTTGAGGAGATGGAGAGCGCGAGGACGCAATTTGTGGATAGCTTGCTAAAGGTATTCCAGCTTGATGAGGAGGCGAGGCTGGCCAGAGCGTCTGCGGCCGGGGTCCCAGACTTCATGGACAAAGAGGAAAGGTTGCAGCGCGGAGACCGCATGCGAAAATTCATATTGATCATGCAAGGGAAATAAACAACAAATTTCCCGACTCGGTTGTTCACTCGAGGCTGGGGCGTATGGACTTTCATTTCATTGTACCACAAAGCTTGGGACATTGAAGCAACATGCAGCGAAACGTTATATCTGAGAAATTCACTCTGGAACTGAATTGCTGAGCTCTCATTGTAGAAAAGGGTTGGGACGCTGAAAGCCCGGAATTTGAAGATATTTGCTATCGTCAAATTGATAGGGGTGGGGTATTTGCGAATCTTGGAAATAGTGTCGAGGCTTTTCACCATCAGCATTCTTATCATTCTTTCCCCATCAGATCGGCACTGTCTCATTAGCACTCAAACATGTCCCTAACAACTCTCCCTCCAACCTACTTGTCGCATTCATCACTAACCCCGCCAACGGCGCCGTCCCACACTTCAATCCCAACACAAAGCTCCTCGCCACCACATCCGCCAAGTATGGCGCCGTATGCGTGTGATCCATCGGGTAATTCTCATCTACAACCTCCTTGCCAAGCAGTCTCATAGCCTGAGCGGCATATTGTCCATGGGCTACGAAATAGACTCCAGACTTAGGACCTCCCAGTTCTGTGGTGGCGAGAGAGGAGTAGTAGTTGAAGATTGAGGGAGTGTACGAGTAGTTTCCTTTTCCCCGAGGGTTGCTTGGTGTTGGTGAGGAGAGGATTACTTTTGCCCCCTTGGAGAGAGAGATTGTTGATGCATTAATCAAGTAAGTTGGGTAAGTTTGTACGATTTCGGTTTTGTTCCTACATTGATGTCAGGTTAGATGTTACTCACAATAGAGATATCTACGCACGCGTAAACTGTGGAACAAGTTTCATTTCCTATCATTGTGGTCAGTGAGGTCAATTGTAAGAAGAGGAGGTGAAACTGACCAGCACCAGGACAATCCGCCCGACCTGTATCCGAACTTGCGGGATATGGACTTCCTCCATCATTGTGTCCGAACTCAATGATCACCCAATCTCCGGGCTTCACTAGGTCTGCGATTGCCTGGAATCGTCCTTCTCTGGTGAAACTTCGAGCACTTCGTCCCGCGAATGCGGAGTTGTTGACGAATGCAGTGCTGAGATCAAAGCTGTATTGGAGATATTGACCCCAACCTTCCGTTCCATTGTGACCTCCACCTGGAGCTTCGGTGCTATCCCCGGCGAGGAAGATTGTTGGGATTAGATGAGCTGGCGAGGAGTGGCAATTGTCATGAGTCCAATTTTTTGTATTCGATTGGGGAGTACTGACAGCACCTGTGAAGAGGGCCACCGAAGGGAAGAAAATTGTTGACTTCATTGTACGAGAACTCCAGAGAGGAAGGAGAGTGGCTGACCTTTTGAATTGAACAAAACAAACCAAAGAGATCAGGCATGTTGTCCTCTTTAAGCCGGAGAAAAGGATGCCCCAACATTTAGGAATAAGTTCAGTTAAGTCATTCCTGTCGTCCGGCGAGGTTTGTGTCTTCCAAGACTCTACTCCTTCGCTACTCGATACCGTCTACCTTGCCAAGTTCCTCCTCTTGAAAATTCAACATCTTCCCGATGAATTCAAGTCAAGCCGAACATAAATTCAGGTGCCGGAGCACTCACAAATTCAACCACCAATACGATTAGGGATGGTTAAAGAAAATTGAGGCAAACCCCGCAATTTTTGGCGATCGATGCTTTGGCACGTTCAATTCGGTACATTTAAGGCCGAACTAGGAGGGCAGTTCAAGAAATCGAATGTGGTTCCTGATCGTTACTCTACTTTCGGCAGAGAAACACTCAATGACGTGTTCCAAGTTAGTGAATTGGTACGGCACCAGAACCCGTTGACCCAGAGCCTAGTGGTGTGATGGCTCCTTGGCTGAATGAGTTTTTAGTACACTTGTAGTCCCATATGTTGGAGTTTTCTCACGGAGAGGTAAAGAAGTTATTCTTTCAATTCTGGGCGAAATATTTCCGCTTCTTCATTACAATTTTGCAATTTATCTTTGAATCGATGTCGGCTTTCGTGACATTGAGATACATCGGGAGGATATTGGACCGTGATTCCATAAGAAATTATCACGATCGCCGTTATGCAGGATGAGTCATTTCACGGTGCGGGGTGGTCGTAAAAAATCGAAATGGCTTAACTTAGCCAGTGGGAGAATTTCAGGACCGCCCTCTACGCAGATCGGTTCAAGGCAGCAACAATTGCAACCGCATTTCTTACACACAGAAATATAGAGTAGCGTGAATAGAAACCACTACTTAAAGACGGTTACGAACACACGCTCTCTCAGGTAAAATATGACAATACTTTCCGTTCCTATACTCAAGACAATCTCGTAATCTTTGATCAACCATTCCGCCAAACGACCAAATCCTCCGCACGCAATGCTATCTCAAATTACACCCTGCCTCTGGTTCGACGGCCAAGCAGATGAAGCCGCAAAGTTCTACACCTCCCTCTTTAAAGACGGGAAAGTCACCCGCACGCAATATTACGGCGAAGCAGGAAAGGAAATTCACGGGCAAGAGCCAGGAAGCGTCTTGACTGTCGAATTCGAGCTCAATGGCCAGAACTTTGTGGCCATGAATGGAGGACCGCTATTCAAATTCAACGAAGCCATTTCATTTCAGATTGAATGCGAGGATCAGGAGGAGCTCAATCATTACTGGCAGAAGCTTTCAGATGGTGGCGATCCTGCTAAACAGCAATGTGGGTGGTTGGGGGACAAATACGGTGTCTCGTGGCAGGTGGTTCCGAAGGTTCTTGGTGGGATGCTCTCCGATCCCGACACGGCCAAGTCGCAGCGTGCGTTCACGGCCCTGATGGGAATGAAGAAAATTGATATCGCGGCACTGAAGACTGCTTATGAGGGATAGAAAAATGTGGTCTGCTCGTATTTCCTCGCTATGTCCTCGTTTGTCCTGTGTATTGTTCCGACAAAGTACTGGCACTATTGGCTTCTTGATATTTTTGAGAAAAATATCGTGCAATGTGCAAAAATTATGTGACCCAAGTGGCGAATGCGGGCCAAGTTGGCTCACATCCAGGGGTGTATGGCGTTTTAGACCACTGGAACTGTGATCGCCAAACAGATGGCTTTCAGCTCGAGTCAGCCACGAAGCTCCTTTCCGGTAGAAAAAGCAAAAGTGTCTCAGCCTCAGTGTCAAGAAACACCTCCTCGATCATTGAAATATCAATTTCTCCAAATTAATGATCAAGCAACGCACCTCTTGGCTGGCCGTGATTTCCGAGAACAAGTATTATTGTTTGCTTCCTCAAAGTCTCGTTATGGGCAGTCATGGTCTCGAAGCCTTTTGCCTGGACGCATCATACTACTGAGGCCCACAGCTAGCTAGCGGACAAATCCGAGAAGCGAAAAGTGATTTTCTGATTTTCTGATTTTCGATTCATGATTTTTTGAGCTCATTATAATGAGAATATACTAAAATAATTAATTAATGATTTTTTTTCATTAATCGGCCGAAGAATCAATAAAATTATCAAATTAAAAGAATAAAGATTAGAGCCCTTATAATTCCTTCAATAATCTGGGATAATTATCATAATAGGATCTTCCCGAATATCGGATATCAATGGACTGATATCATTAAACATTATTTATGAGTTAAAATATAATATGATGGGCCGGGTTAAAACCATGCTAAAGTGCACCATCATACCCGAGAGTGAAGCAATTAATCTGTTCGTTCGTCGGAATGATAATAACGCAATAGGTTCGGCTTTCAGTGCACACCCACGATATGGGGATTAATCCTTAAGACGGAATCCCTCCTCCCCCCCCCCCCCCCCCACACGCCCCGCGGTCACAATTAAGAAGAAATTACAAATAGATTAAAAGATTTATATAGAATCTTAGTTAATTTATATATAGTCTAATAGTAATTATAAGAATAGAATATCTAAATATATACTTAAATAATAGATATATCTTTCCTTTATATATAGATTATAATTCTATATTATCTAGGAAATATAAATAAGGAAATACTTAAGGATCTTAAGAATTATAATTATATAGCTTTAATTACTAGAGTTATTTATATATATAAGAAGCTTAGTCTTATTTACTATATAATTATAATAGATAAGTAAGTAATAAATAAGTAACTATTTATAATACTATAGAATAAGCTAAATAATAAGCGGGTTATAGGTTATAAATAGCGGTATTTATATATATATTTCCGTTAATAAGGTTTACTAATAACCCGGTTAGTCTTTCTATACTTTACTATTTTGCCTTAGCTTAGAAAATTAGAGCCTTATTTACTAATATATTTTATTATCTATAAAAAGAGCTTATATATAATATTATAACTTCTGGATCCCGAGATAATTATATTATAAATATAATAAATATAGTTTAAGAAAAGAGAATATATTATATCTAGGCCAGATTAGATTTAGTTAATTAATAAATATAATAAGCTATTACTATTTAGGATCGAGATATATACTTATATTAATACTTATTTATATAATATTATTTAAGTATATATTAGAATCTCTAATTAGACTATCTATTTAGTTATATAATAGTATCTTTAGATTTATATTTAAATAGGCTATTACTCTTATTTCTTTAGGGCTAATCGAGACTCTAAACTTTCCCTTATTACTAAAGTATACTTTATATTCTCGCAGATAACTAATCTATTAGTTATATATATAAAGAACTACTTTATTTCTAGGAAAAGTACCGAGAATTAGTAAGTTAAATCCTAGTAGCAGGAGCTTTAGAAAAGCTAGCTATACTAGTAGTATATAAGTAATTCTGTTTTCCTATATCTGTTTCTTATTCTTTCTATTATTAGAAGAAAGTATTAGGTATTAATAATTATACCGCTTTTTATTAAGGCTATTAGGTCTAGTATTATAGTACCGGATTATATAACTAATTCCGATTAGTATATATAGAACTACTTTTAGGAACTAGCCTATACCAGGAGTTATAATTACTAATACTTATAGGACCGGATTACTTTACTAGTATTTTATATATAGTGGATCTAAAACGAGATATATAGATTTATAGACTTATAAAATATTTATAGAATTAGAAAAGATAAATCTAGGCCTAATATAATAGCTAGTAAGCTATTTAGACTATATATAAGGCCCCTAGGCAGGATATAATACTAGAGTCGCCCTATAAATATAAAGCTTTATAATATAATTCTTAATATAATCTTATATAGCTTTATATAAATAGTTTACTTATATACTAATATAAATATTAATAAGTTTCTATTAAGAGAAATACTAAAATAGTATTATTAGAAGCTTATATCTTATAATATAAATATAGCTAATATTTATATAAGAAATACTAATAAAAATAGTAACTAACTATATATTTAAGCTTATTACTAGCTTTAATATATAGTCCGGGCACATATAGCCTCAGGGTAGCTATTAATATTAGAAGAGTTCGAGAAGCTAACTAGTAAATATAATATTACTATTATATGAAATAGGATCCTTAAATAAGTTATCCTAATAAATATAAAGTATATAAATAATATATAGGCCGGAAAAATACCTATATAGTTTCTAATAATCTAGGACTTTACCTAGAAATAGCCCTTTATTAGTAATACTTCTAATAATATAGGGTAATTAAATAAGCTAGTTATAAAATAACTAGATATATTAAGATAAGTATTATTTATTATTAAATATATTATTTTCGAAACTTCTTTCTTACTTTTAAGAGTAATACTAATAGAATTATTAAGTTTATTTATTATATAAATATTTTATATTCTCAAATTCTTATTTCTTAAAATAGTATTATTATTTCTTAAAACCTGCTCTAATATTATATATTCTATAGCCAAATACTAATATAGTAATATCTAATATTATAAGTTCTATTAATTTACTAATAATAAATATAATATAGAGGCCACTGCTTTACTTACCCAAAATAGTAATACTAGTAGACTTAAATCTTATAGTTCTAGAATTCCGTCCGTATCTGCTTTCCTTTTTATACCTGAGATACTTTAGATTTCTAGCTTTTCTTAATATTCTTATTTTATATTTTTTTTTTAGGAATATTCACTATACCTATTTCTCTAATTACTATTATTATATAGCTACTAGGTACTAGTTCTGCTTTACTTCAGGCTCCTCCTATTCTAATAGCCCTATAACTATTTCCTTTTATATTTCCTTTTACTATAAGCTATATTACTTGACCTAATTACTTTTCTAGTAGTACTTATACTATTATATAAGCTTAACGGGCTATAAATACAAGAGTTACTCAGGCTACTACTTAGGCTATAGTTTTTTATACTAGTAATAGGCTATCTAGAGCCCTTTAAGGTCTTATAAATTAAAATATAGCCGGATCTAGTCTTATAAAATTATAGATTATAGTTTTATAGCTAGTTTTCTATAAGTAAGTATTTAATAATATAAAGAATTAGAGAGCTAAATAAAGAACTATCTAATTTTCTAAAAAAGTTAGTAATAAGTTTTCTCCTATTTCTTTTACTAGATTCTTTATACGAATTCTAATAAATGTTTTTTAATAGATAGCTTTTAATTTAAAATAAATAATTAAGTCTTTTCTATTTTTTTTAATATAGTTTCTTAGTAGTTATTTTCTTATTTCTCTCTCCGTATTAGTAAATCTATTTGCTATTATTAATTTATTAATAATATAAATAAACTAATATTCTATACTAGTCCTAATAGTAAAAGAGCCCAGGAACTTATAGTCTTACTAGGTTCTATTTAAACTATCTTTAATCTTTCCTACTATAATATATATTTGGGCCCTAAGGATATCTAGATAATTTTTCTTATTTTATACTAGAATAAGACTTTATATAAAGATATTTATCTTAAAATTACTTATAAAGAGCTAGAAAATACTTAGAAGAAGATTTTATATAAAGATCTCTATCTTAAAGTTACTTATAAAAAGCTAGAAAATACTTAGAAAATATAGTAACTTAAGGAAATTAAATAATAAACTAAAAAGGCCTAGAGAGCTCAGGAAAGTATTATCCGCTAATATAGGCGTGAGACTTTAAAAGTAAAGAGAGATCTAATAAACTAGTAAGTAAATAAAGGCATATATATAATTCTTTTTTTTAATTCTGGCTTTTATTTTTTATTTCTTCTATAGACTCTTTTTTGTTTTTAGGTTTAATTAATTTATATATACTAGGATTCTTCTTTATTTACTAATCTCTAGAAGTTATAAGATAATATAGAAAGTACTACTAAAAGTATTACTAAAGCTAATTCTAATAGTAATAATAATAATAATAGTAGTAGGCTATTAGATTCTCTTTTAATTTTATTATTCTCTTTTCTAGTAAAGAGAACTATAATTAATCTTATAGACTATATAAGTATTACTTTATAATAATAGATATATTAGAGATATAAATATATTATTTCTTTTTCTTATTAGATATAGAGAATTAATAGATATAATATCTTTAGCTTTATAAATAAAACCTAAGATACCCGGGCTATTACTAGTACTTTGCCTATTACTTCGGACAGAAGTCTAATTATTATTATTAAACTTTCTAGGCTAATTAATCTTATTTCTCCTAAGTAAACCTATTATATAAGATCTAATAAATTATATATAAATATTTACCGAGATTAAGATAATTAAAAAAAAATAGACCTAATATCTAATATACTTTTTCTTATATCTTATAATTAGCTTAGTACTATTTTAGGTCTTATTTCCTTATAAATATATATATACTTGGAATTTATAATTAATATTTTAAAATAATACTTTTTAATTAGTTCTTATATAATTTAAAAGTTAGGCTACTAAATTTAATACTTTTATAATATTTAAATTTACTTAAGTTTATAAAGTCTTATAATTATTAGAGCCTTTATAATCCTTTGCCTTTTAAGTTTAATACCCAAATAGTATTATATACTTTGCCTTTAGTATAGAAAAGACTTCTAAAAGTCTAGAATTATAAAAGAATTTTTATATTAAGAATATATTAAGAATATATTATATTATAATAATAAAATTATAGGTATTTATATATAAATATATAATATATTAGACTAGCTATACTAAAAACTATATTATATCTATATATAAAGTTACTAATTACTTTATATTAATACCGGACCCATATAGTCACGTGACTTTATATAATTAGCTAGCTATAGAAAAGCCTTAAAGCCCGAAACTTACAAAGAGTCTTAAGGGCTTTAGGGCTTCCAAACTATTATTAGTATCTAATACTTTTTAGAAAAAGAATATAATATATTTTATAATAGGTAACTTATTATAAACTATTTAATCTTTAAGTTAAGTAGGAAATCTAAGGGCCAGGCTCGTAATTCAAGTCTTATTAAGGTTATTAAAGTCTTTACTAGCTAGTATTATAAATTTAATAAAAATATTACGGGAATCCTATAGATTCTATCCTAATCTATCCAGAAAATATATATAATATATTTCCTTATTTATTTTAATATTTATATATAATTTCTGAAAGCCGAACTATTACCTAAAAAAAAAGTAAGAAGACTAGACTAATATCTTTAAAAACCAAGGCCTTAATAAATCTATCTAGAAAAGCTTACTAATTTTTCTAAAAATAACCCAAGAAAAGTTTAAATTTATTATATATTATAACTTATATAACTAGAAACAGGAATTACTTTAATAAGCCAGAAAGAGTTTCTTATATAGCTTACTTATATAACCAGAGACAGGGACTTAAGTTTATTATATAAAATTACTTATATATAGAAACTTCTATTATAAATTCCTTATTTAGATTAATTAGTTAAATCTATTTTTAATACTAAATTTTTATTAAAATAACTTCCTGCTTCTAAAAACTTTAAATAAAGTAGCTAATAAGTTTCTTAGTTATTAGCCAAGACTTATTAGCTAGAAAATCTATAAGTAATAAATAAGATTATAAAGCAGAACTTCTCTAATTATAATACTAAGATATTTTACTATAATATAAAGTAATTAGATATAGAAGCCCTATTAAATATAATATATCTTATAAGTTTATAAAATAGATATAAGAAGTCTTAGTACTTAACTAGTATTATAGTCTAGCCCAAAGGCGCCTATTATTCTTTATACCTAATTTAATAAAAAGAAAAAGTATTTATACTTTAACTCGAGAGATAATTAGGACTTTTATATAAACTTAGAGTAATAGTTTGCTTTATAGAGAAAGAATAGACTAGAAATACTCATATTATATTAATTTTTAGAAAGGGTTATAGTAAATACTATAATTCCTAAAATACTCTCGAGAAAGCTTTCTCAAACTAAAATAGGCTAGTTTATAATCCCGAAAGATCTATAGAAGTCTTATATACTCGAAAATACAAGCGCTTAAGGTAAATACTATTTGAATTCTAATTTATAATAAAAAGAAAGTAAAATATATAAAATAAAATATATAAAGTAAAAGTAAAATAAAATACCCGGATATTTAATAAATAAAAAGTCTAATTATAGGTTATAAGAACTAGTACTAACTAGGTATATATATAATAATATTAAAGAAAAAGTAAAGTAAGAAGAACTAAAAAGTAAGTTAGTATATATTTTATAAAAGCAAATAAGAAGATATCTAAATAGCCTAAAAATAAGAAGTATATATTAAAGAAATCGAGATTAGAAAAAGAAGAGCTATTTCCTATAAGAATAAGTTAGTATATATTTCAAGATAAAGAATAGAGATACTTAATAGTAGCCTAAAGGCTTTTATAAGTATTAAAGAAAGAAAGGAGGTATTAAAATTCAAGGAATCTAAATAGAAGTTAGCCTCTTTTTTAGAAGTTCGAGAGAAAGTACTTTTAAAGAGCCCAAAGATATAAGAGATATTAGAAAAGGAAAGAAAAAGATATTAGAAAAGGGAAAGAGGAATCTAAAATTTAGCTTTCTAAGAAGCAAGTAAATTAAAGACTTATAGTATAAAAGTTCTAGATAAAAGTGACCCGGAAATAGTAGTCAGGTACTAGCTTTTAGTATTATTAGTAGAAGTATTAAAGGAAAAGGGGTTCGGAGAAGGGGTTTAGAGAAGGGGTTTAGAGAGGTAAAAAGAAAGAAAGGAAGATTATAAGATAGTTAGATACTAGCTCTTAGTATTAATAAAAGAAGTATTAAAGAAAGAGGGGTTTAGAAAAGGAATTCGGAAGAGGGATAAGAAAAAGAAATAAGAAAAAGTAAGGAGAAAAAAAGGAAGGTTATAAAGTAATTAGATACTAGCTTTTAGTATTAATAGAGGTATTAATAAAGATATTAATAAAGATATTAATAAAGAAAGTATTAGTAAAGGATAGAAGCTTTTAGTATTAATAGTAAAGTCGAAAAAATATAAAAGAAAAATAGAGGTTTTAGAATAAAAATAAAATAGAATTATAGTTTTATAGAAAATAAAGTTACTAGTATAAAATAGTTATATTATTATATAATTCTATATTTATTTTTACTATTTATTAAAAATATATATCTTTTAGGAAAAAGTATTACTTAGAATTCTTGAGCCTTTCTAATTTAATAATTATATATACTAGAATAAGGGAATTCTTCTTATCTAAAAATTATAATTATAGTATTATTAAATATAGAAATATAAAAGTTTATATAATAAACTATATATAGAAATTTAAGGAGATTTAAATTATCTCGAATTATTTATAATTAGTAAAGTAAATTAGCTAGCTATATAGGTTAAGTATAGTTTAATTATTATTAGTATATCTTAGCTTTTATAAGTTAGTAAAAGAAAAAATATTTATATCTTTATTTTTATAATTATAATACCTAAAATTATAATTTTTTTAATATTTAAATATATTTAATCTAGGGCTATTAAGTACTAATATTTCTATTTTTAGGTATTATTTATTATAAATTTATTCGGATTTAAATAATTATATTAAATATATATTTTTATATCCTAAAAGTAAATAATAAAGATATAGTTATACTAGCTTTAATTTTAGCCTTAACTTTAATTTTAATTTCCTTCCAAAAATAACTTTAATTCTAATATATAATATTATTATTAAAGCTTTTCTTTATTAAAGATATATTAAATATGGCTTTAGGTAATAGCTTTAGTAAAAATAAAAGTAGTAAAAAAAGTAATAAAGCTATAAATAAGTAAAAAGATAATATTTATAATATATCCTCTAATAATCTAGACTTAGTTTATAATATTCTTTCTTATTAATATATTTAATTAATAAATTCCTTTATTTCTTAATTTTTTTCTTATATATAACCTTCTTTTCCTTCTCTATAATAATACTTTAATCTTTTTATATTACCTAATAATACTACTAAAGTAGTAAAGTAAATTAATAATAAGGCTAAAGTTAAAGAGATAGAGCTATACTAGGGTAAGAAGCTAAAGAAATTAGAGAAAGGCAAGGCAAATCTAGAGATAAGCTTAATATATACTTATAGAACCGAATTCTCTTAAGCTTATATTACTTATAGTAATAAGAAGAGGCCAAGGGGCCCTTTTAAATACTATATAGTTATAAAAGGCGAATTTAATAGTACTTATATAAATTATAGATATAATAATAATAATAAAGTCTATATTTTCTATTAACTTAATACTAATCCTACTAAGTCTAGAAAGCCTTATTCTATATTTGCAAAACCCTTTATACTAAAGCCTCGACCGCCTATAAGATATAGAAAGCAAGTATAAAGACAGATATAAGATCAGAAGGTAATAGGGAAGAAGGTTATAGCAGAGGAGAATAAGAATACTAGAGGAGAAGGAAATAAAGGAGATATAGATAATTCGAGTAATATAGGTAGTACAGAGGATATAGAGAGTAAGGGAGATGGAGATATGCCTCGTAATCCATGGAATTTGCCTTACGGACCACGCAAGCTAAGGGGGGGTTAGGAGTAGTCGAGAATAAGGCGTGTATGCTGTACTTTTTTTTTTTTAGTGAGGTGTGGGGGGGGTGGGCGCGAAAATCAGAAAATCAGAAAATCACTTTTCGCTTCTCGGATTTGTCCGCTAGCCCGCTAATGGCCTCAGTACATACATTGCAGCTTTCAACATTCTCAACCTCCCCAGCCTTGCCATCCCAGAAAGTTCGCGGCCGCTTTCGTCGAACCTTAGCTGGCTAGCAAGCTCAAATGTCACGGTCTACACAGACGACCGTGCATCCATTCTTGCCAATTTCAAGTACGAGGAGATCGCTTCGCTACCTCTGGCGAAGCCTCTCTCAATTCAATGCCCTGTTCCAGCGTGCATATTTCCAATCAGCGGCTACTTCACCTTCCTCCAAAGACTTCTTCTCTATATCAACATAGGCATCGCTACCTTTGCCCTTCATGTTCCCCTATTACGAGGCGTGTCCCAGATATGGCTCACAACTTTTTGGTTCAGCGTGCTGTTTATGTTTGTAGCAACCATAGCAACCACGAAGGTCCCGATGATATATAATCTCGATTTTCAACCGGCGACACTCGTTGTACATGTTGGTTTCTTGCCGACGTTGCTTTGGTTCTCTTTTCGTGCCGAGCCAGGGGAACCTAAACATGCTGCAGGACAAGCACTTGCACAAGCTGCAGCCCATGTAGGCGACCCCGAAGATACAGAAGATCCAGGAGATCCTCGGGCTGCAGAAATCGCAGACGTGCCTGAACATTCTAGGGAAATAATCCCGGCAGGCTCCTGGTACCAGAAGTGGAAGATACAGTTCACAGACTTCCCGATCACAAGAATCCTTGTGCCTATTTACGGAATTTTTGGCGTTGCGAACATCATAATAGCGAATATGACTGAAGACTCAGCTGGGTTCTGGCCTAAAGCAACAGCAGTGTTACTCTCCAATGGCACGAATCACCTCCTCGCAGGCCCATGCTTTGAAGATCTGTCGGGATTCGTAGGCTTGTGGTCGCCTTCACCGTCTCCATATAATGGTATTCGAGCTCTTAACTCTTTGTCGATTTACTATCCGCCTCCTGGGTCCTCGGCGGTAGATGCTTTGCAGTCTATTCCCGAGGCAGCTCTGATTCCACTTCATGTCGGATCGGTGCTCATTTGCTTCGTTATATTCATCTTGTCGTTCATCAGACTAAACTCGCTGGAGAAAAGGCTTCACAGAATGTACGTCATGAATCTTGCTCGATATGCTTACGTTTCCTCAAATCCATGATGTTCTTCTCTTCCAAGTCTAATACGACTCAGGTTTAGAACCACACCGCAAAACAATCGCATAGTTCACTACGTCGCCATTCTTCCATTCATACTCCCTCTCATCCTGGCAGTACTCCTCACATTATTCGTGACCATCAAGTTCGAAATAAATGCCCATAGAGTCAAATTCCCAGAAAACGAACAGTATACCGAAATCGGGCAATGGGGTCCTTACGTCGTCGGCATTCTCGTGTTTGCCGCAACATTAATGGCGAGAATGAGAGGCTGGGATTTTGACACGAAAGGCACAGACGGTCAACATCGTGGTTTCCGGTGGTTGTTTATAGGGGATGGGCTGAGGGGTAGCAGCACAGATGAGAGCGAGGAAAGTTCTAGACTGATGCAGTCAGATCCAGAGCCCCCAATTCAGCTGCAGGCACTGAATCTAGGTACAAGTAGCTAAGCTCCGTAACCCACAACGGGGTGGGCGGAAAGGGCTACACTCCTCTCAGTCACCCAAGTCAAATTGAACTTCTCTTCCACATTGGGAGGACTTGGCGCATTAATAGCCTCCCCAACGCTGTTCCTCAACATAGCTCTATGCGGTCAGACCTTCGGGGTCGTAGCAAAATTCGCGGCTGCATCTTGCGACTTATACTCGAGTATACATAATGAATTAACACTGTAACATCGTATCACACTCAAAAATCCTTCCAAATGCCTCCATTATCTCAATGAAAGATTACCCAGTGCCACTTCCACTACCTTCTCCGCCTGTCATTCTCACGTTATCTGAATTATATCTGTTTGCAATCTCCTCTAGGTGCTGCAACTCTTGTAATTCCCACAGCCTCTCTTTCTTAATCCTAATTCGCTCAACTATATCTGGTATATTTCGCGTGCCTCCCTCATCGCTCCCCTGCTCGGGCTTTGGTGCGACTGGCTTTAGAGAGACCGAATCCTGTTTTCCGGGAGGAGAGAGAGCAGCCTCTGCTTGGTTGCGAGATGGAGTCGCTTCCAGCTCGGAAGGAGAAGGATACCAGTTCAATTGTAACTCAGACCCCATACTTCGGCTGCTGGGGTCCAGCTCATGCCTCTCTTGGTGTGGCTTGAGGGTTATCTCCCGAAGCGTGGTCAAGCCATCTTGATTCTCTTGCTCCGTCTTGTGGATGTTGTAATTCGTGGGAAGTTCGTGCCGATTCGAATTCGTTATCATCTCGTGGATATTGGATTTTGGGTCTGTGTTGTTATTTCCTGGGGGACGCTGACGATGACGTCGGCGATGATAGAGAGATACTATGGCTAGAGCAACGAGAAAGAGCAAGACACCAAGTGTAACCCCAATCCCGATCCCAACTTTTGCCCCAATTGCGAGGCCTTTCGATGAAGTAGATATTGGGTCCTGCCATGGTGGGGTAGTGAAGTTGGAGTAGGGTGTTGAGCTCTGCCCAGCTGGCGAGGAAAGACTGGGCGTGGTTGAAAGTGAGGCCTTGGTAATCTTGATGACCAAAGAGGACGGCGAGAATTGAGTATTTGAAGTTGTAGTTGCAGACACCGCAACAAAGCCAGCTGAAGTTGAGAAGAGGTTGTCGCGCTCAAAAAACATCTCGAGCTGATTGAATATATAAATTGGCATTCCAATTCTAAAAACAGAAAAGCCGGGGATCGGCCTTCTTAAAAAGTAGTGTGGTCGTACAGCCGCCCAGCCCTCAAGCCACGAGCGCGGAGCATGACTGGCAATGTTTCCACCATTTCTATTTCCTCTCAGCCATTTTTCGGTCAGCTGCAGGTCTCACTACTTCGAGAGAATGGGGAGTCAAGAGCTCTGGGCCGATGAGAGCGTGACCTTGCAAGAATCGTGCGATCCGAGAGATCTGACAATTCAAACAAGCACTCCGCTTGAGCCTAACGAAAATTAAAAAGCATGCCATGATTGTGGTTTCCTAGGCTCCATCCCTTTTTTCGAAATTTCTGGCAGTTAATAGTCGTTTGATATTTCTTGGACTCAGCGGGCGAATCCCTAAGGTTACGCGATCTCCCCCTGCGTAAACGTTCGCCCATAGTCAATCTTACGGGCACATCCACTCGCTTCGAGCCCCTTGCACGAGATTGCGATAGGCGAGCTTGACGACACCACACTGGCCTGCTCGTGGTAAAAAGCCAACTGGTTAGCAAAGCGACATAGAAAGCCCGCTCCTGAAACGACTTGGAACTGGTTCTTACCGTAATTGGCCAGTTGTACTGTACTCAGATGCGGCGGCATTGGAAGACTTTCAGTGGCGACGGCTTTCACCTTTTATGTTCCTCCAGATATCGTATTATCCCAAACACCTACAACCCAAGCAATGAAAACAAAGCTATACGTGTTAACAAGTCCTAACCTGATAGTAAAAACTCTCCACGGGTCGCACGATACCCTTGAGATACCTCAATAATCACCACGAGCGCCTTCAGAGTGGTCATCGTAGGAGGCGGTATCTCCGACTTCACTCTCGCAGATTGTCTCCATCACGCCAACATCGATTTCGCGGTGCTCGAAGGCGGAGAAAAGATCGGTCTGATCCGGGAGCAGGTGTGGGCGTTGGGCCGGGTGGTGCTCGCATCCTAGATCAAGTCGGTGTCTTTGCAAATCTCGAGAAGCACCCGGCCGCCAACCGGGACACCGTGTTGCAGGATTTTGAGGGCAGAAAGCTTGCGACGATGGAGTCAAGGGTTTTGCGGAAACTCGGGGGAGAGTGCATTTCATGCCATTTCATTTTTGTTGTATGCTATGGGCAGAGAACTGAAAAGTGTGCGTGTAGGACTGAATATAGGAATTTTAGTGAGTAGCATTGATTATAAAGTGGGAAAGGACTGATAACTTGCGAGGATGGGTCGACGTATTGTAGTGATGTTGTTGTTGGTGTGATGGAGTCAATAGTATGGTGTATGCGTAAAGAGAAATGAGAGATCTCTGACCTGAGGAAATCAGGAAAATCTGCAGAAGCAGAATTTGTGGGTTCTCTTGCGTCCAGCTTTTCTCTTCTTGCTAACGGATTTGCAGTTTTGACCTCAAAATATAGGGTTCTATGGTGTCTCAGCACCAGTAGATGGTCTTGATACAGCGAATATAACGATGGTAGTAGCTCAAGACCAGTGCCGCTATTGGGTGGTCGGGAAAGAGGGCACGGTATTTTGGCTACTATTGGAGAAACTTGAGAAACTATACCGTTTACTGTATATTCTCAGGTACAGCAAAGAAGAGACGCACGCGTTCGCTCACGCCGGACTCGAAATGGCCCTTGTCTCTGATACTGCGCGAATGAAATTCAGCGACCTATGGGAGGAAGTTCAGCTTAGCGCTTTACTTGCTGTTGAAGAAAGATTTCTGGAAGAATGGATGTTGAGCAGAATCGTCTGTACAGGTGACAGTGTTCACAAAGTATGTTCTCCTGAGGAAATGTCAGTTGCAAGATTCTCCTTAAAGGAAACAAACAGATCACTCCAGAATTTGATAAACAAGTCTCGCCATCCAATCTGCAGCATCTCTAGCCAACTATTTGAAACGCCACATAGACAACTATGCCAACAAATCACCCACAACAGGAGAAATGGATCTGTCTCTGGCCGATTTCAAATCTGCGCAACACCACTGAGCCAGGAAAAATCAGTGTGGAAATCATGCATGTACCTTGGCTCTTCGCACACTATCTTTGGTCCCCCATCAAAGTCTTCGCCGCGCTGGGCCAGCGGATGCTGCAGCTGAATTATGCCATCACGTTACTTCCCACGGTCGCTTTTATCTTGTTGCTTCTCCCAATGGTTTCAAAATCAGCGTGGGGACCCATGTGGTCCCTTGTGGTCAACTTTCTTCATCGCCTATTAGACTGTTGACGAGTTTCGCAAAAGACACGACGCCGTACGACCGTTTCTACAATACGGCGGATTTGCAATGGATTCGATTCGCTGTGTGCACTACTTGTGTCGTATCTGCGGGGTTATCTTAGTATCTCAGATTGAATATTTCTTCGGGTTTGATCTACGACCACCACTTGCAAGGTTTGTCACCTACAAATGTCTTCTATTGGATCACCAACAACCCGGTAGACTTGTGGGCCATCTTCTGGGAGCTGTTGAATTTGAAAGAAGCGAGTATGGTGCAGAGAAGTTGGGCGGTATTGTTCGTTACTGGTTTGTTGGCCTCGATACTTGTGGGGCCTGGGGCTACGGTATTGGCGGATGGAGGTGGAAGGAAGAGAGATATTGGCAACTTAGAGGCATCAGGGGGCTGTTAACACCATGGACTAGGACTGCCTGTTGCTTCCAGTTACAACAGCAGGGTATAAAATAAACCAAATGCTGATGGGAGTAGACCCGAGCAAATCAAAGAAAAGAAAGTGGATGTATCAAGAACAACCAAGCACGTGACTGGTAAAACACCCCTGATAACCAAAAACCTAAAGCACACAATAATAGAATACACAAGACAGAAAGCGACAATCCGGCAGGTGCCTCAAGAACTAACTGCTCTCGAGCTTGAATAGGCTAGCGACACGGCACCGAGAAATCTCACAGCATCCTGTGATAAGAATTTCATCTGGATCAAGATCTCATTCACGCCAACTCGAGCTCACAACCAATCACCTCGCCACCAACCAACGCCCCATCCAGCACTGGCTAAAAGGCTGAAGCTGAAATGACGATCGGTATCGTGCCTTGGAGCCGCTTGACTGGGGAATACCCGATGATAGTGCGTATATACGACGATTGTTGGAGGTAGTTCGTGAGTAATAAGTGCAGCTGGCGAGTTTTGATTGAGCACGATGAAGCGTAATATGTGTTATAGCTCATTCGACATTAAGAGTGCTGCAACAGAGATGAAGGGAAATATAGTGCGTTTAGTTGGACGTATAGAATGGTTCAGAGGAAAAGCTGCAAAAAGTATGGAAGTAGTACAAAGTGTGGTGTTGAAATTAAGTCTTGATGCAGGCCGGGCTTCTCCTTCCCCGACTTTGATTTGGAAGATTGACTGCATAGGAATATTAGAAAGTAGTGAATTATTTGAGACCTGTTCCAATCCCTTCAAAGTTAAGCTGCGTATGGTCACAAAGTCGAGATTGGTGGAGTGAAGACACGCTAAGGAGAGCATCAGGCGCAGAACCATCAATAATCTGGCCATGGTCCATCCAGATCTTGGATTTCTTTCATGTTCGATGTGAAGCTCTTGATTCGGGGAGGCTTTTCGCTTATAACAGATCGAGACTATGGCATAGTGACCGACAATATCCATTTACTCTTTGGAATATCAAACCAGGTACACCCTCAGTCCCGAAAGTCTGAAGAGGGACAAACTCTCCCTCATAATCTTCTTTACTCTTTCCAGAACAGTAGCAGCATGCAGTGCAGTGCCCTTTCCCAAAAGCTGGCCTCTAAAAATCAGAATCTTCGATATTTGAAGCAAACTATGGTGGTTTTGACTCGGAGGTTTGCATCAAGGGATTGTCCCTAAGCATTTGCAGAATAAAAATACGGATGTTGATGAACCAAAGAAATAACATCACATCCCGCAAGAATGATCCTGAGCATATTCGTGAAACAAGAAAGAACGGCTTTGAAAATAGAAAATGTGAACAGTCCTGGAGACAACCTTCCCAGTGTTGACACTGGTCAAACAGAGACCTATTGTAGTCCAATCCGCAGACTTGATATGCTTCTTTATTCATTCAATGCCCAACGCATTCTTGTGACCATCAATCGTGTCCCTCGTCACGCTGGAGGTAGCCCAGGCATATGCGTGATCCAGACAACAATCACACATCACTTCCAGATCGAACGCCATTAGATTTTTACAAACAAACATGAACCTCCACCACGCAGAAGTTCGTTGGCAGACCCCATATCCGTATCGAATCGCAGGAGCTACCGGTCCTCGGAACCGTCGCCCCAGGGCAAGCCTCGTGAAGCTGGTGGCGGTGACGCTGGCCTTGCATTGTCGAGTCAAAAGCTGCATTTCTTCAATCTCTTCTGCAGGACCCGCCACATCACCAACGCAGTGGATGTGAATCAAGGCTTAAATATCCTATCGGCTCTCTCGCATGCACGCTGTGTTGTCTCCATGGTGGGGGGTTCCTGTGTTGGATCAAAATTTCTCGGTCACTCTTCCCGCGAAAAAAAGCGCCTCTTCCACTCCACTCCACCTTTTGTCATTCCAGCCCCGCCACCCACCAGACCCGTCTCGCATCTCCTCCATGATTCAACCTCATGAACACCACAACATGCTACGATAGCTATAGCCGGTCCACAAATAATCAAACTCCTTTCTTCTCAGCACAGATATTTGGAGTCCACGATGCCTTCGGAGAAAGAGAAGACGCCACCGTCGCATATCAGCATAAACGGCGATGACGCCGAGGGGCACGACACGCCGAAGAGCGCACGCAGCAGCTCAGGCTGGGACGGCAAGCTGCGCGTGGAAAAGAAGCTCGAACTTGCGAACCCAGAGGCGCTGAGCGATCCAGAGCACTCGGACGAAGAGAATGTGCTGCCTGGGGAGATAATCGATGCTGATGAAGGTCTGCCCCACCCATCCTCTGCCTCCCCCTCCTCCCTTCCATAGCTAAGGCAAGGGGCTAATATGTATGTGTGGGATAGATCTACTCGACGATTACCCCTTCGACAGCGAAGAGATAGATTTGGTACACGCCCGCATCTCCTCCGTCCCCTCGCTCGACCTACAACGGTTCACATCCGTTTCCCGTCTCTGCCTCCGTCAAAACAGCATCACCGAAATCGAAGGCCTGTCCGCGCTCGCCGCCACCCTCACCGAACTCGATCTCTACGACAATTTAATCGCGCATATCCGGGGGCTCGAAGACCTGTTAAACCTCACGTCCCTCGACTTCTCCTTCAACAAGATAAAGCACATAAAAAAGATTTCCCACCTCGTGAAACTCACCGACCTGTACTTTGTGCAGAATAAAATCACCTCAATCGAGGGCTTGGAGGGCTTGGTTAAGTTGAGGAATTTGGAATTGGCGGCGAATCGGATTAGGGAGATTCAGAATCTGGAAAGTTTGACTGGACTAGAGGAGTTGTGGTTGGGGAAGAATAAGATTACTGAGATCAAAGGGCTGGATACGCTGCCAAACCTCAAAATTTTGTCAATCCAGTCAAACCGAATCCGCTCAATAACAGGTTTGGACAAGCTCCCACAACTCGAAGAACTCTACATATCACACAACGCACTCACCACCCTCTCCGGTCTCGAAAACTGCACATCCCTTCGGGTACTCGATATCTCAAACAACCAGATCACGAAGTTGGAGGGGATAGGCCATTTGGAGGAGATTGAGGAGTTGTGGGCTAGTTATAACGGCTTTGCTGATTTTGGGGAGGTGGAGAGGGAGCTAGGAGGCAAGGGGAAGCTGACGACTGTTTATTTTGAGGGGTGTCCGTTGCAGTTGAAGGCGCCGGCTTTGTATAGGAATAAGGTTCGCCTGGCGCTGCCGCAGGTTGTGCAGATTGATGCTAGTAAGTACCTTTTTTCTTCTTTTCGCTGGACTGGCGTGGTGGTTGGGTTGGGAGAGAAGGCTAACGTTGTTGTGTAGCTTTTGTTAGGGTCTCATGATGGGTGTTAGAGAGGGGTTGCAAAATCAGCTGGGCATGCACTTTGAATTTGCGAGAAATGACGGGTGGGTGGATGGATATAGCATGGAAATATAGCATGGAGTTACGGCTTGGGATGAAAAGCACATCACATCACCGCACCGCACAGAACAGCACGGCGATCGCTTTGGCTTGGCTAGCATAGAGCTCATCAAGGCGTTTGGCGAAATTTGGATCGTTTGCCAGTCCTCAGACTTTCACATTGACTTTTGACTCGGATTTGACGTTGAAGTTGATTTGACATTTCATTCGAAATTGCATGCTATAAATAAACCCTCTACATACGATAGAAAACCACCGGGTAACGAGAAGGAAGATTCGTGATATCATGCCTACCTAGATGCAACGCCCAGAAAGCCGCTCTCAGTCCCTGAGATGAGCATCAAGTTGTATCGAATGGGATCGGTCTAAGCAAAGATATGCAGGGTTCCAAGATACTGTGCCTCAAATATAAGCAAACTCCTTCCAACTCCTGCTCCGATACTAAGGGAAGGGGGGCGTATTAAAGGGGTAAGGCACTCACATCAGTAGGGTTATTAAACCTCAAATGCCTATCCAACCCACTAATAGCTTCCAACTCGTTTACATCCAAATCAAACCCCGTGACCTCCAAATTCTGCGCCAACCGGGCCGCATTATTACTCTTCGGGATGACCGCCAGCCCTCTTTGAGTGGCCCATCTAAGCAGCACCTGCGCTGGCGTCTTCTTGTGCTTCTCAGCGATAGTGACAATGGTAGGGTGTTCGAACAGCACGGGCGAGTCTTTCGCTTTTTGCCACTCCAGCTCGATGAAGGATTGGGGCCCGAAGGAGGAGTAGGCTGTTACTGCGATTCCCTCCGACTGGGCGAGTTGGAGCAATGTGGGTTGCACGAGGTAGGGGTGGTGCTCGATTTGCAGGGTTGCGGGGCGGATGTTTGCGTAGCGGAGTAGATCCAAGATCAGAGAGCCCTGGAAGTTGCTGATACCGATCGACTTCGCGAGGCCCTTGTGCACCAGGTCCTCCATCGCATGCCACGTTTCTTGGATCGAGGCTTTAGAGAGTTGCACATCGCCGTCCTTCTTGGAGTGTGTCCAGCCGGGTGGATACCGAGTCTCGACCGGGACGTACTTTAGGGCCACCGGGAAGTGCATGATGTATAGGTCGAAGGAGTCGATGCCCCAGTCGGCGAGTTGTTTGCGGCAGATGGGTTCGACTTTATCGGCGTCGTGGAAGGAATTCCAGAGCTTGGAGACGAGGAAGAGGTCTTCGCGCTTCACGAGCCCGTCTTGAATGGCGCGGGCGACGCCTTCGCCGGCTTCCTTTTCGTTGCCGTAGTCTGGGAAAATATTGTGTGAGCTTCGATATGAAGGGTAGAAGTGGAGGAGAGAAGGGGAGGAAGGAAGCTTACCACAAGCTCCGTCGAACAATCGGTAGCCCACCTTGATGGCGTTGTACACGGTGTCGGCACAAGTAGCATTGTCCACCTTCCACAGACCGAAACCCACCTGCGGCATATCATGGCCGGAATTGAGCTTGAGGGTAGGAGAAGCCATTGTCTTTGCAGTTGCGTAGAATCTCGAATTCGGAGTGGCGAAGGTGAAGGGAGAAGGCTTGGAGTTATGAGCTCGAGCTGGCGGGGCAGATGGCGCAGTCGAGAACGACGCGAAGCGGGGCAGCACCGAGATCGATATTGGCGAGGTCAAGTGCACAGCTGGGCTGCATTCACACAGAGTCAGTCTTGCTGTTTGCGGGCTTTTGTGTGGGGGTAGCAGATTGGGAGGATTTTACCGCGATATGAATCGAATCGATTTCATGTAGAGTTGCAACGCAGCTGTTGGACAGTTTCGTTTGACTTGACCAACTTGGTCACCAATTGAAGGGACGGGGCTTGATGTTATATGGGAGGCAATAATAAGAGATAGGGGAGAAAAGGGAATTCCAAATTAGCTAAGTAGCCGTCGGATATGGCGTCCTGGATGCAATGGGCCGGTTGGTCCACTGAGGGAGGGGCAGAGACGGCTCTGCCCCTCCCTCGTCGTCATGACATGTCCCTGCCCTAACCTGTGTGGTGGCCGGAAGGTCATCGCGAGCGCAGGTGCACACACTGTGAATCATCGGGAGGCGGGATAAATGAGATACTTACGGCGTAATAGATGTCGTCGCGCAACAGATACGCTGGTATTGGCTGGCGGCGATGCATAATGGAGGCGGCTACGGTGGTTGGGGTGTTTAGGCTGTTTGTGGTGTTGAAACAAGGCTGGAGATGCGTTTATCCAGTCGGGTCAGGCACCTTGGTAAACAGGACAGGGGCAATTGAGGCGGAAGCACATCCTCCTTCCCACCTAGCCTTTCCTCTTCGAGCATCAGCCGCGACGACGCTGCATCTAAGTGCAGCGAAGGTGCCTTCAAGACATGTAATTTACCTCGACAACGCCACGTGAGGTACTTGAAAATATTCCGTGGCAAATGTACTGTGGACGGGAGGACTTGTCTTAGTGGACGGCACGGAAGATTCCCAGTCCGGATCTAGGCCTTGTCTATATCAGATCCTCTGATTGGGGTATCAAGTGAGCAAAGAGTTCGACATATTGTGTAATTACCCGGTGTTCCACGGGGAGGAGAAAGATCTGGGCATTACTCATCAATCTAGTGATTTTGAGTCTGTGGAGTTGCTCTCTAAGCAGGCCTGTGAGGTTTTGCCATCGCTGGCTAGTGGTAGCTGGTCGAAGAGAAGAACACGTGCAAGAAAGCAATAAGCAATGAACTTCCTCCGAAGTTCTCTGACGGCGGGGTAGCTGAAACGAGCAGGTCAGCCCTACGAAGATGAAGCTAAGCCATGAAAAGCAAGTGGGGTGAGGCACGTGCTGACCATGTGACAGTGAAGTATGTCTCCACAAACAAAAGAGTGGGGAGATGGAAAAGAGCCATCGACTCAGAGGAGCCAATTTGGTGTTATGTCGTACGCCTTAGTCAGAACGCAGTTGAAAAAGGAAAGATTTGCTAGCGATGATTCGAGTCTATGCCCTGTCAGTTCAGTTTTCTTTCTCTCTGGGTTACTTGGCATTAGGTTCCAGGGTCCTTTCCTCCACACGTCCTGGACTTCCCAAAGCTACTTTCAGGATACACCGTGGCAAGGTTCTAGGAGCTGCTTCAAAGGCCCTGAAGCATCAAGACCAAGGACTAAATCTTGTATTTAGTGTTCTGCCGATATCCAGCCCTCTTCTTGGTCTACTTCTTCAAATGTGGTCGTTGCTTCTGCAGCCGCTCGTTTAAGCAATCCAAAAGCAGGAACCGGTAGATAGCGTGGTGAGTGCGTTGCAACATCCAGCGTGGTGTTGCTCAACTCTTCGGGATCCGGGATGCCAAGGCACGTCACAACAAGCTCAGAAGCTCCTGTATATGTCACCCATCATTTCCATCTGACGGCCTCGCTCAGTCCGTCTTGTTGGTTGATGCAAAGCGCATCGATCCAAAGCATAAGGTTAAGACATCTAACTCGCAGAACGCGCAGAGCACACAAAAGGTTCTGCCACACTGGAAGAAGCACACCGTTTACCGAGATCTTAAAACCGAGACCGTCGGGTCCGCCCCAGACATACGAAAGGGTATAATACGTGCCTATAGAGGCAAAGTCTACAACGTAAAGTTTGCACTGAAGCTTGCTGTTTTAGGGATGAGGAGTTCGGGATAACTGAAGTAGCCGAATGCGTCTGCAGGGGCTGTCAAGGAACATATAACAGGAAGTTGATCTGCTCAATGCGCTCGTCAATTGTGCTAACAAAGGAAATGTTTGAGAAACTAGTCATTGCATAGAAGTTTGGATGAGAAATGGGCCTGATATTGAGGAATGAAGTTAAAGTCAGTGAGGGTGAGCTAAGGTTTAGCGAGATTAAGGGGGCTGGAAAGCAAGTCAGCTTTGCTGCTTGCCCCCACTTTATTGTGGGTGTACGCTACAAGACGGTTCCAAATAACAGATCGCGTACTCCCTTAAACATTACACAATTCCTATTATAATATTTCTATTACTATATTTAGTTTACTAAGATAAACTAAGCTTTTTATTAAGTTAAATATTTGTTATTTATATACTATTATTTAATAAATGTATTATAATTATTTATAAAAATTACTTGTAATTATAATAGCTAATATAATTATATAATTTGTTAGAAATAAGAATTGGGAAACAGGTCTGAAATAAGGAACACAGCTAGAGGTATAAGCAAAGCATTACTAAAGGTTGAGGCATTTCTCTCTTCTTTGCTTGTAACGGCGGGATCGAGGCAATGGCCAGAGCTCAAAGATCCAAGAATCTCATGTATTGAAAAATACTAAGCTAAAGAGAAGAAGGAGAGGGTCAAAAGGAGGGAAATACTAGCTAAAACCACTGAAACGCCGGCTAGCTAGGTGAAACTGGTCATGTGACAGCCACTCCCCTTTGGCCCCAGCCAGCGCCGTCACATTGCTCTCTAGTTTAGTATTTTTAATATATGAGATTCATTAAACTTTAAGCCTTTAACTATTGCATTAATTCCGCCGCTATAGTAATAATTTATGCATAGAAATTTATTTCATAATAAGAGACTTTATTATATAAAAGTTATATTAAAATTCTAATAAACTAATTATTAAGAGCAATAGAAGCGCCACGTATAATGTGACTTCCATCTTTACTTCGCATATTGGTAGTCTTACTAATAGCTAGATCCATATCTAGTCGTCAAGCGAACAGAGCGCTTCTTATCCATGAGCATCTGCACATGACCCTGCATTGATCGGAGAGCTTTTATTCCAGGCTGAAGTGCTGCGAATAGTCAGTACTTAATACTTTTGTACTGTTACAGTGAAAGATTAAGTACTCACTCTTTCGCTCACCTCGTATTTCTTTTTAGTCATTTCCAAAGACCTTGTACTTTGGTCTCAAGTCAATTTCCGTCTCGTACGGGTCCCCTTTCGGTTCCAAGTCCAACATATCCTTATATACCTTTTCACAATCTAAGCCAGAAGTCCTCTCACTCCACAAAAATCGTCTCAAGATATACTTCATCCGGTTTAGGCCAGGCTTGGGAATGAAATTCTTCCGAACCTTCTTGAGTAAATTCACGAACCAAGGTTTGGTGGTATCCTCCACAGCCGCCGCGGTAACCAAAACCCATAATAAAAGCTCGATATCATCTCCCCAGTAAACCTTAAGATCCGTTTTCTAGGCCTATTTCAGTTTAGTAACTAGTATACCTTGTAGGCCCGATAAGAAGCAAAATGGTCTGAAGTGCTTGTGGTGGAAAAGGAAGGCAGCTAGGCAATAACATCGCTCGTAAGCTGCCGTTAGGACTTTCGATTTTCGGCGATTAACTCCGTAAGGCGATACGCAATCCACCCTCGCTGTTGATCGAAGTGGGTTGTTATAGTAGGGGTAACAACTCCACCCCTACACGACTCCATGAGCTGAACAACGTTCCCTGATGTGCTTTACCAAGTTTAAGAATTGATCGCTGAGTACACCTCGTATAGACCAGGGCTCCGCCTCATCTGATCTTTGAATTATAGACGGAAAACTGATTGGACTGGAATAAAGGCGGTAGCGCGGTGGCGTATCTGTGAAAAGACTACGGAACTGATCCGCCCTTTTCTTTCGTTAGTAACAAGTTTGCTAAACGTGCGTGGTGTATGTATGAGTTTCACCAGATTACTCGCCAATAGATCAACTGGTTCGTCGCACGCACACTGTCAACGCCTCCACGCAAAGCTACTATCCGGTAAATCCCATCCATATGGTTTCTTTGACCTTTAAAGTTCCTGAACATTAACTACTTCAAGTCAGTTGAATGTATCCGAAAGTCATAATGTAGTTCTTGAAAATGGGTCTCCAACATACATCACTTGCTTGGAGGAAACATATACTCGCCAATACTGTATCACCTGTCGCCTGCTGTATGTCCTGCAGGGACTGATTCATGAGTCTTATTGCATTAATCCTGTGAACCAAGGTGGTGGCACTCTCAGTCTTGCACCCAGAACGAGCGTCTATGAGGCTCGAGGAGAACGACAGAAGTGCATGGAACATAGATGCATCGTTTAAGGCCAATGGCACCAGGACTTTAGTCACAGGGGTTGAAGTTTTCTTCGCGGCTTGTTCGAGGGGGCAGAGAATAGGACTCAGCTCAATGATCCCTAGCCGGGCATAAATGTGAGCAGGGCTGGCGCTGCCGTTTAAGCAGACACCCGATGTGGAACGGGTATCACTAACAGTGCTGCAGAAGCATCTCAATTAGGCCATTGTTTTGCCACATTAGGATTGGGAAACTCGAGAAAGGATCTCTATTACCGGCCCCAAGGCGGCGCTGGTTTTCCAACTCTAAAGCCGGCAATTCATCCGTTCCACCGTGGTCACCGGGTTGTGTTACCATACCCCTTTCCTCTTGCCTACTCGCCTCTAACCGATGTGGGCAGGCCTCTGTATGTCTCAGTGAAGACTCACGAGACTCGCCACCTCCGTAGTGTGGACACCGCTTTCTTGTACCTCCATTCTCGAGGTGTCCAAGTCCTTTGCAGGCGCATCCAGGACCAGGGGGTCTCGCCAAGAGGCGGGTTTGGCGATCACCTGGGAGAATAGCCGAACGGGCATGATCTTTTACGCGCTTGCCAAGATTGCTTCATGGCATGCTTCCGCACCTTCTTTCGGTGAACGGCATCCTTACGCTGCACGGGGTTCGTGAAATTGAGGAATTCGAGCGCAACGTACTGCTTGGAATCATGCGGCGCTATTTTGCCTCGATCTAGAACGACTTCCATCGCCTCGACCTCTTTGCGACCTCCCCTCACGTGACTAAACTCCCTAAAAGGGGTGTAGTGTTTGCCAAGCGAGGGTTAATTGACTCCTTCTTTCTTGATTCGTCGAAGAAGGTTCATCAGTGCATGAGATGTGAATATGGTGCATGTAATGACATTTCTCTCAACATTGTAGCTATCGTGCGAGCGATTGTGGGGTGACTTTGGCAAAAAGTTATGGACTAGGTATTATGAGAGATATTGAGTGGGCGGATGCAGGATCCCTGAATAATCATCTTGCAGGTCAGGAATCAAGCCTGACTGTGTATAAAGCCAGGATTACTAATAACTTAGTCTATATATTTTCTTACTTTTAGTATAAATATATACTATATTAGTTATAGATTTATTACTACTTTTTACTACAATTCTATTTGTGCTTTTTATAATTAAAAGAATATACCTTTACTTAATATCTTTAAGTATATAATTAAACTTAAAAATAAAAACTAATTTATAATTAACTTTATTATATATTAATATTTCTTATTTCTTTTTCTCTTTCTTCTTTTCTTCTTTAAAACTCATAAAATAAAAAAAGACCTTATATTAAAATCTAGTTTACTTATATCTATATACTATATATAAGTAATAAATTATATAAGTGTAATTAAGTAATTTTGCTTATTAGTTATAATATGCTTGGGTTAAATATTATTATTTATTGACGGCTACCAAATTTCAAATAATCTTTTCGTTCGGATAGCGTTTTGCGAACTTGCCGAGAGCCATTATCGTGAAGATGAATTTGTAGTTCGGATAAGAGATCAGGACGCTGTTGTTAAAAACCCCTTCCAGCGCTTCCTGCGCCCACTCGCCGTTCGGCAGCTGGCGGTCCATAATCAGCTTGATGCCCTTGCGCAGCGGCTCCATGTGTGGGTATTCAGCCTGCAGCAGACCGATGATGGCAAAGGCTGTCTGTACGACTTGACTCCCGCTGGGGTGCTCGGTGTACTTAAGTTTCTCGCAGCTCTGTTTTTGGAATAGTTAGAGACTTAAGTAGATAAGACGAAAGGTGAGGATGGAATCATAAAAGAAAGCTTATCCAACGGTGCAACGCAAAAAAAGAGACTTACATGATATGATTCAGACCAGCCGCCGTCCTCGCGCTGTTTCGACACCAGGAAATCGCACCCCCGCTTCGCGTGAGAGCTGTTACCGTACGTTTCGCCGATGGTGAATAGACTCTCCAGGGCAAACATAGTACCATACGTAAAACACACACCCCAACTGCCGTACCAGCCGCCTTCCGGATACTGCGCCGTTTTGATGTATTGGACCGCGCGCTGCAAGAAGACCTCCAGGTCGTGTCTGCGATAGTCGGGCCAGTATCTCTGAAAGAGGGCCAGGCCCGTTACAACGGCTGTGGTACACTCCGGGTAGTCGTACTCGTACATTATGCGACCGAATACCTCGGCCCCGTTGAGATACTCGAGGTACGGGCCCGCTCTTGTCCTTTCGTAGGATGAACAAGCCCCGGACGGATTTTGGTACTCTAATAGGGTGTCGACGGCATCGTAGATGCGTTGGTCTTCGAGTAGTTGCGGGTATCCGGGTGTCTTTTGGAGGAGAATAACTGCTTTCAATGCTTCCGCGACACAGTCGCTAACCGGATAGCCTTGATCCTTGTTACTGAAAGCCCAGCCTCCCTTACGCCTCTGGCGGTAAGAGATATCTGCATCAATACAGTCTTCGCGGATCTGTTGGGACTCAAGAAACCCAAGCGCTTTCACGAGCATTGGTTTCCATTTGGGATCCTCAGCGAGACCAGCGTGGACGACGGCTTGAATCAGGAACGCTGTATCCCAGTTCTGAACGCCGTTGGTACCATTAACTAACATGCCTTCGGCGTTTACCCAGAGGAACTCTTCGAGTCGCTCACGGTGGCGTCTAAGGGAATACGAGTCTGGGCCATCCCGGATGTAGCAGAGGATGGTATTTAATGGGCCGTTTACCGATGCGAGATCCGCGTAGTCCGAGTTCAAATCCTCCATATCCACCAGTCGACTAACCCATGCTTCCGCACGGCCTACGAGCCATCTGGGGCGGAGAAATGGATTCCACACATTCATAATCGTCCAACTAAATGCATTCAATATCCAGGACTTGGGGTGGTAATTGTCAATTTCCGCGATGTTGTTCCTCTCGGCCGCCCAATCAACAGTCTCCCACGGTTGCGTGAAGAGTTCCTGACGCAGCTCTCGGATCACCTCGGTCTCAGGCATCGTCCACCTCTTCGACCAGATCCATGACATTGGTAAGAATACCATTCGAATGTGTACCCACCACCGCCATGGAGTAACTGGGATCCAGTCCGGCAGTAGCCATAATTCGGGCGGTATCGGGTTGACAATGTCCCAGTCGCACACGCCCAGCATGGCGAGGAAGAACTTGGACCAGTGTGGCGCTTTGATTACTCCTCCTAACGAATGTAACCGCGCTCGCGCTTTCACCATGATGGGGTGTTCGGCATCGACGCCGAGGAGGCGTAGTACGGTGTAATTGAGTGATGTGCCGAAGACGGTGCTGTCGCCTTCGATGTGGAGGCCCCAGCCGCCGAGCTCGGGGTGTGCATGTGCGAATAGGTAGTTTCGTAGTTCAATGGCATAGGGCCAGGGGATCGGGGTGTTGGTCGCTACCCAGGCGAAGACGACAGAGGGAAGCAAGAACATTGGGCCGCCGTACTCGCAGCCCCAGTGCCCGGGCGGCAGCTGCAGCTTGGAAAAGTAGGTGAGGCCATTTTGAAGGGCGTCGAGAGGCCTGGTGGGCAGTGGGAGGGTGGGTTGGTTCTGTCGACCGGATCAGTCAGTCTGATGGGCCTGGATGCGAGGCTAGGAGGGTTACCAAAGGGAGGTTGAGGTAGTACTTGTCTGCTAGGCTCAGAGGCCACTCTTTGGCGGCTTCGTCGTCGTCTAGGTAGTGCCATGTGTGCCGGCCTGAGTCGCTGCGCATGCGCCAGCGACTGCGGTCTATTTTGGTGGGGATTCCTGGGTGCTTGAGCGGCCGGTCATCCTTCCAAGACGCGCGAAGTCTCATAGTGCTCTCTGTGCTGTAAGATTCCCCCATGATGGTGGTTGAATATGGTGGTGGTGAAAAGGGGATAAATTAAAATGACAGCCCCCCAGGCGTCGATTAGGGGTGTCGAGCAGGGCTAGACTAACGAGCCTGGCCGCATAAGTCTGTGCTTTTAGCAGGCCTCGCCAAGGCAAGTCATTTGCTTCACTTCGTAACAATTAAACAGTTGTAAATCACATTGCCTTAAAACTCGAGCGTATTAAATAAGAGAGAGAATCTATTTAAAGTTTTAAGAGCTTATTCAAAGTCTTTGCGATATAATTTAAAATTATTAAAGTTCTCTTTAGGGCTCTTTTATTAGCAAAATATACTAAGAGCACAGAGTTGTCACGAGCACAAATCTAGGGCTTGGAAAGCGTGGCTAGACTGTCTCTATTTCGATGATTCAAAGCTGAAGAAGAGAAGAGGTTGTCAAAGGAGCCTCGGAACTAAATAAACGCGGGACGCGCACGGGTCCACGTGCCGCGACTTACTAAGGTTAAGCGAAGCCGGTCCACGTGACTTGACTTCGCTCTGAGAACACGACCAGGCTCAGGATCTCCAGGCGAGAAGACACGACTGGAAGGAGAGAATACTCAGAATCATCGATCCACGCCACCTAGGAGTCATCACACCCCATTGCGCTTACGGTACGCTTGCTCAATCTCTTGCTCCGATTTCTGAGATAGCGGCTGAGTGAGAGCCTTGTAATCCTTGGCGTTGTTGTCCCATGTTTAGAAGCTCCCTCTAAGGCTGAGACTCGAATCAGTTGGAAATGGAATCGCAATCTAATCCCGACATCTTCGAAGCGGCCCGGGATCGATTCATCGACTCTCTCAGTCCCGAGGACCGTTTGCTCTATTCGCCCTGCGTCTCAGCCGAAGACTTCAGAGAGGCTGTCAAGAAGTTGGAGGCGACCGTAGCGCGAGTGGGACGTCGGGGCAACCGATGAGGTGTGTATACACACTCTCAAAGCGTCTTGAGCCATATTTCGAGGTCATGAACATCTTCATCCAGTCGAATCCCCAGTATTCGGCCCTCTTTTGGGGCGCTTTTCGTCTTGTTCTTCAAGTAGGTCTCATTTTCTGTGCCTTGAGCGACTGGACTAGATCTGATGTCCGTTGCAGCTGTCAAGTAATCTCGTCACTTTCTTCGAGAAGCTCCTGGAGCTCCTCGACCAGCTTCTCACTTTCTTTCCCCGGTACGAGGAGGTTGCGAAGCTATGCAACGATGAGAACTCGGAGCGGATCCGTAAGAATATCGAGGAAATCTACGTAGACTTTCTTGGGATATTCCAGATCGCCGTCAAAGTCTTCACACGATCTACTGGAAGTATGTTCCGTCCTAATATAACCCAGAGCAAGTTAGGATATTGAAAATTCTTCAGAACTCAAACGAACACCAATGGTTTTGGGGAGCCTTTTATGGCAGCCATTCGATGTCAAGTTCAAGGAACTGCTTGAGAGAATGGAAGTTCATAACCACAACATTTCTGAAGAGGTCAATGTTTGGAAGTTCAAGCGCGATGGCAAACAAATTGCTGCCACGGCAAATTGGCGCGAGTATGTTCAGAAAGAGCATCAAAGTGCAGAACGGGAGCGCGCCCTGGCTCAGGAAGAGAGGCGTCTGATGGCGGAGGAGAGACGTCTCATGGAAGCAGACAGTGAAGAGAACGCAGAGTCGAGGACAAAAATTCCTCTTCTTCTGTCCGAAATTCGAGATGCCAAGTCTCATTTGGAGCAGCAACGCCTTAGTAATCATTCCTTGAATCTCTCGTGAGTTGCAATAGTTTATTAACGTTACGTAGATGCAACGGTTGCAAGAGTTCAGGAGTGGTTGCGGCCCTCAGACCATGTTGACGCGCGGGAGATGAACTCCAAGATGCGTGATGGTTCCACAGCATTGTGGATATTTGACCACCCGCAGTACCGATCCTGGATAGATACTGAGCACTGCGCATGCCCAAGCGGCAATAAGAGATCATGAAAGTTTGCTACAAACATGCTTTGGATTCATGGTATGTTACCTTTTGACCCAGAAATGACACACTGTTAACACAACTTAGGACATCCAGGATCTGGTAAAACTATTTTAGCCACTTCGGTCCTGGACGAGCTTGACGAAAGCGAAGACCAACCCGAAGACGGGATTCGCGTGGTCTTGCATCATTTCTTCCGATACAACTCCGAAGCATCCAGATCACCAGCATCTGCGTTCCGTTCCCTTCTTTCTCAAATCCTTTGGGGTTGTCGTCATGACAAATATATCGTTGACAAATTTACCTTTATGATGACATCCAAGTCACAAGGGCAGCTGGACGCCTCGGAAGGGACCTTGGGCGATCTGCTTCAAATTTGTCTCGATCCAAACGCCATAATCGTGGTGGATGGCGTTGACGAGTGTAGCGATAGCGACTCCTTTGTCTCCTCACTACTTCGGTTGTCATATGCTTGCAATCCGAGAATACTTCTTCTCGGTCGCGTTAACGTTGCTCAACTCCAACGCTCAGTTCCGATTAAGTCACAGCTGAGTCTCTCAAAGCAGGAGCTCTCGTTGGACATTCGGCTATTCTGCGAACACAAGCTTGAGGACTTGATAGAGGAAGAACTATTACCCGAATCTGCATCAAATGACCTCGAACGGCTAATTGAACACCTCGTCAACGGTGCAGATGGTATGTTCTTGTGGGCACGGTTAATGTTCGAGTTTCTTCGTTCCACCTCCTTGTCCCAGAAGAGAAGGGTAAATATCATCGCCGAGATCAAATTCCCAGAGGGCCTCGAGAAAATGTATCATCGTATCTTCCTCCTTATCAGCCAGTCTGGTCACTCAACACGCAATCTGGCAACAAACATTTTCACATGGCTTGTATTTGGTGCTACCCCCATGACGACTCGTCAAATTAGGCAGACATTGGTCATAGAAGGCTTCTGGACTTCGGATACCTCGGAGGATATCAGTGAATTCGAGAGTGCAATAATCATGGCCTGCAAGGGGCTTGTTGAGCTTGTCCCAATGTCCAAGGATTTGCCTAATGCCCGTGGACTACAACTAATTCATTCAACCGTCAAGGAAATCCTCACCTGCCCCGATCCAGCTTCCGGTCTTGAATCTACGTCACTAAGCCAGGAGCTTATCAAATTACCAACACCAGAAATCGCTAATTTTAATATTGCACATTGTTGCCTTCGGCAATTGTTGCACTATACGCCAGTTGGACCTTTGTCAGAGCAAATGCATCGAAGTATATCGTGCCTCGATTTGGCTGCAAACCTCCCGTTCACAGATTATGCTGCTGTCTACTGGGTGCATCACGCATCAGCAACAATCATAGACACCTCCAAAATCACGACACATAATGCGCAGGTAGACAAGTCATTCGAAAATGCTTTTCTCGGCTTTGCTGCAGACCTCAGAAAATTCTTGAGTATCCCGAAGACAGTCACTGTGTGGCTTGAAGCCTTCTACACGAGCTCTCACGCTGATCGTCCGTCGGGATCTGGACTACGGACATGGGCGAGCTGGCTATCGGATCTAACCCAGGAAACCAACCTCAGAGTCGATGGTGCTCTTCTGGGCATGATCTTTGAGTTCTGCAGCGACCTTGACCGCATTGTCAGGATTTGGGACTCGAACTTGCGATTAACGCCGCATATTGTGTGGGATGAACTCACCGCAGCTGGCCTTGCACCAAGTCAAATGTTCTTCTCGTCTGGTAGTACGAGGGTCAGATCTCGGGCTCCCAATAGGCCAAGTGATTTTGCTGCTGCTGTAGCGAATAATCCAGAGGCGTCGATGTCTGCTGTTTCGGCAGACGGATCTTTGCTAGGGGTCTTGAGTGTATGGTCTGCAGCCGACCTGTAAGGCTGATTCCCAATACCGCGTATCAGATTGCTGACATCGCTCTAGGTGCTCTACTATCGTCAAGAGCGGGATCATTGCCTCTGTCTACATCGCGTCATACGAGCTGTGGCCCCTGGACTTGGATCGCCAGCGCGTTGCCCGAGTCGTTGTTCAACTTGACGCCCAAGATCGAAAATATTTCAATATGTCCAGCCAGAAGCCTATGTCGATTAGTTGCGACAACTTATTGTTCTCAGTGTCCCACAAAATATGGAGATTGAGCCCACACCCAACATCCCTAGCTCGAGGGCTCACGCAAGAACCATGGCCCGAGCCTATCGAATTCAGTACAGTTATCATCCCTGATGGCTTTTTCGACAATGAAGGGTGGGAGCTATGTGCCTCAAGGGTTGCATTCAGTCCTACTGGAAAATATGTGATACTCAATACGCTGCGCAGGACTTCCAACAACAATCCACATAGTCTTACCACCAGGCTTGAATTGCGACCAATAGTAGCAGCCTTCGAGTTAACGCCAGTATTAGACGTTGTGCCACTCCTGGCTCTGGCTATGGGTCATTCCTTTGGGAGCAACTTTCAAATTATATTCCACCCCACTCGGCCTCTCTGTGTTCTTTGGCTGGGGGAAGATGAGTCCGTGGGTTCAAATGCCTCACGAGCTCTCTTGTGTTTTTGGAATTTTGGAATTGGTAAGTGTTTGCCCCTTACCCTGACTTGCGCTCAACAAACCACGACAGTGACAAGAGCACGGAATGAAATTCGAGAAATCGAAGATTCCAACCTACCCCTTGAGGCGGTCCATTTCTCCAAATGCGGCTTGTACCTCATCTCAAAGACGAAGTATACGAACTCGGTCACTGTAACTGAGATCCCACTGGATCTGTTATTTTCAGAGTCCAGAAGACCACCAGCACATTCAGAAGAAAAGTCTGAAATACTGAGAAAACCTAGTTATACGAGTACCTCACTCGCCCAACCGAACCCCTATATATCAAATCCCGAAACCCACCTTCAACTCCACAAATTTGGGCCCGGTCGAATGGTCAAAGATTTCTCGGTCTCTCTCGATCCCGGGAATGCTATAGCTCTATCGAGTAGCATGACACCTGATGGGCTTCAACTGCATGTTTCCCGAATGGACGGATCAGGAAAGGACATTGTCCAACTGGCAGCACTGCCTCACTGGTCTGGATCCTCGAACAGCACGGCGGAATTGAAGCTTCCCGAGTCAGCTGGAGGCAACATCACGATCATTATCCACAAGACCGATGCTGAGGGGTATGGTGATACACAGTTGCCTCTGGTCATTGAACGGGATCCTGGATTCCTCGTCCAGCCACAGGCATCCCTTGAATATGCGACCCAGCAGACTCCAGATAAGACTTTGGATAATGATGGCGATGATGATAATGATAATGGTGATGAGGGCTAATACGGCGAGGGCGAGGACTTTAACGTGCCGAAACACTCTGTCATTTTCTCTCTAGACAAGAGTCTTAAAAACCAAAATTGAGGCGATAGAAAAGGTGGAAGAGGAAGGAGATCAGGTCGCGACACTCCAATCCCCCAGCCTAGCCTGGAATTGAAGAGTGCTGGCCTAGGTTGAGATATGGCGTTCGAACTGGCATCACACCTTCGGCCAACCAAAGCTATAACCCGAGATAAGGGCGCTCATACGCCCGAGGCATGGCTAGGAGATTTTGGGGTGGGGGGTTAATAATAAGATATATGCAGGCGCCGGGCGTCTTGGATGGGCTGGGATGGCAATTCTCAAGATATCTACTCTCAACGACATAGATCGAATCATTGAAGCAAGTTCTACCTAATAATAGAACGAGAAGGCCACCCTCTAATATAGGCAGAACGGATCTAGGACAATTTGTGTCCAAAATCCAAATGAAGTTGTGATTTACTCGACTTCGACTTTGCATGTTTAGCCAATTATAGTCTAGCCCTTACTAGTCTAACTATAAGCCGTAATAACCGTAACAAGACTCATGTATTTAGGCTCGTAACCTATTAATTCAAAGTAGAAGCGCTTGAAGAAAAATATTAAAAATTTAGCTTTTTTCTTAAATTTAATATATTTTAATACTTTTTTTACTTTATTATAAGACTAATTAAAGAATATTTAAGTATAAGCTTTTTATTAAATATAAATTAATAATACTTTTTTAAATTAAGAAAATTTGTAACTTAAAAATAGCTTTAAAAAAGCCCAAATTTTTTATAATTAAGTCTCTAAAAGCCTATAAGATCTACTTTACCTATTAAAGAGCCAGCTATATGCAAACAAATTACTAACTTGGTATTATTAATAAATAACATATTTAAATTTAGACTAAAATACTTCTCTAGAAATTGTATTCTTTCCCGGCTTTTTACTATACTATTTCTAAGAAATAACTGAGAGTTTTTGAGTTCTTTTGAGATAACTTTATTTGCTTTTGAGGAAATTTGATTTATAAATCGTTTTTAATATCTCTTTAGGCCTTTTTTCTGCTTTAGTATTAACTATAGTAGCGTGGAATCTACTAGCTTGTTATTCGAGAAGAGTAAATAATAAAGTTCAGTATATTTATCTGAGATATTATTACTAGAGCATTATTAGTATTATTTTGCTATTGGAAATAGATCTTTATAAAATATTATAGCTAATATCGAGGGTAAGGCCTTTGCAATAAATATTTGAAGTCTCTTTACTCTTATTGAGAAATAGATTAATTATCTTGATATCTCTTGCGAAGCTAGGCTCTGCTTTTGCCTTTACGAAGTGATAATATCTTTAAGCAGCCTTGCTAGATGGAAATAATATAGCCTTCCAATAGGGTTCCATATTTGGTAATAATGTCATCCGCGCTGGGTAAGCTACTGCTCTGGTACACGCCCCATGGGCTCTTCTTCGAGTGTCAACAAGAACTCTCCCGATCATACAGCCAGTCCCACCTTGCATTCGCTCGGGCGGGCTGCGATCTACAAGCACATTTGCGGCCCAGAGCATCATTCCGCTTCTCGAACAGCGATATCCTGGGCTTTTGGTATCCCGCCCTGGAAGTATATTCCGGCTAACATCTCACAAAACCCGAGCTGGACGCATTCTCGCTGTAGCGGGTCTAGCGAGGGAGGTCGGATCGATCCTCGCAAATCCAAGGCGTCTTCCGAGAACGAGATGCAGAACGAGGTTTACGTAGCCGGTCTGTGGCTTCGCGACATCCATCATGGCCTGCTGTGGGAAGAACATCACACCGCTGCACCATGTACCAGCAAAGTCGAAGAAGCGCCATCCTGGTCTTGGGCATCGCTTATCACTCTGGTGCGCTGGCCGGGAAGCAGCAAGAGCACGAAAGGTACGTTCAGGGTTACGGGGATATGTTTCAAACGACAGAGAAGGCACGACATTCCTGATCATCTCATCTTTGACGGCTACAGGCTCAGGCCGCTCAATCCGATGACCGAGGAACCAATCTTCAATCCAACCAACATGTTTCCTGCCGAATAGGTTTACTCTCTATCCCTTCGTCCGGTGAGACATTGCCACATTGGCGGCCGCACATGAATAAGGATATTCATGTGCGGCCGCCAATGTGGCAATGTCTCACCGGACGAAGGGATAAACAGTTACATGATTTCGGTAAAGGTCTTCATCCCCTATCCCGATACGGCTAGACCCGAACCCACTCCCACCAATTCTCGGTACTGTAGCTGGCTGCCTTAAGCTCGCACACGGCTTCTTACGGTAATCTCATTGGATCCTTCCACACTTGCGCCACCAACTGAGTCAGTCGAACTGACAGTGCTTGCAGTAGTAGTGTACCCGGGATTCCTCGGCCCGGCACGCATGTCCTGCATAACTTTAGTTGCTGCAAGTACTCTCCCCCCTAAATAAATGTAACAGTGGGGCCAATCCCTGATATCAGTGCTCTGAATGGTTGAAACCCTGATCAGCCACCTAGCACTGTCCATCGCGAGGTCCTTCGAGAAGACGGTGGCTTTATTTATCTTACTAAGGCTTGTGATCCCATGGCAAAGGCTTGGAAGTAACTAGTACTATTTGCTGAATGGCAGCCACAGTATCCACTCTGGATCTACTGTTACATTTAATTAGGGGGGAGAGTACACAAACTGCATCGCTATGGGCCTATACCAGGACGGCAAGCCTCGCCATGGAACTCAGATGTTGCTGGACGGAGAGACACACTCTTTGAAAAACTTCCGGCTGCTGTTGCTTGCAAGCAAAGCATTGGATAATCAGGGCGTGGTCCGTAATCAGTGTGGGCAAAAACTACTCAAGCTACTCAAGCTACTCTAGAGTAGTCTTGAGTAGAGTAGAGTAGAGTTTGAGTAGCGTAATATGGTACTTGAGTAGAGTAGAGTAGAGCACTACTCTAGAGTAACTCAAGAGTAGTCACGTGCAAGTTATATAAATATAATAAATTAATATTTATTTAATTATTAACAAATAAATAAGGTATATATTAAGCAGTACTATATAATTTAAACTAGAGCTTATATAAGGCTACTTAAATACCACTTTTCTTCTATAAAAACCAGATTTCTCTCTCCGAAATCTTTCTTTTCCTGCTTTTTTTCTTCTCCTTTTACTTTTTCTAATTTGTCTTTAAATAACCCCAAGCTTTTTAAGTAAAATATTATCTTAATAGTACTCTTATTAAGTTTATTATATAATTTAAATAATAAGAGTACCTTGAGAGAAGAGTTTGCCCTTAATAGCTAAGGAAGCCTAAGAATATATTAAGGCTCTACCTTGCTTACCAAGCCTTGCCACTACTTAATTGGGCAGTTCAGTGGCACTAGACTCGGGCCATCCCGGAGCCTTACCTAATTAGGCTAGCATGTCACGTGTAACATCACGTGTAGTATCACGTGTATCCCTTCGTCCGGTGAGACATTACTAGCGTGGGCAGGGGGGGGGGGGGGGGTCCCGTACTAAACAGGGGAGGCTTGCCTGGCTAGCGGGGCATAATTTTATGTATCTTTACATACAAATTTATTAGTAAGCTACCTTATTTGAATGATATCGTACCTAGTAGTCCCCCTCTCTATATATTGGTATATTACAAAATTTATATCCCTTACTTAATCTCTTTGCTATACCCTTTATTCCTTTCTTTAGGATCTTTCGCATTTTAATTAGTATGAATACCATGTATAAGTGCCTTGTTTGGGACGCTTTTCCCAGTAGTATAAGTAACAAAGATCGGGATTAAATACCCTCTTGCCCCCTAGCCCTACTTGTAAACTCCTTAGCTTTGCCTTCTCAGAATATGCTAAAAGCTTATAATAAAGCTCGGTTCGAAATTGCAAGTACGTAAGAGGGCGTTTCTCTATTATACTTAATTAATAAAGCCTATAGCCATTTATATAAGCTACCTTAATTAGCTAGTAAAACAAGGGCTACTAATTCCTAAGGGTAGGCTTGTGACTCTCGTATACTTCCCTGAATTGGTTTGTAATATCCACCCCTCCTATATATTAATTATAATTATTAATAAAGCTAGGAATCTGAAGCTCCTTTATTAGTATTTTGCCAAAAACCTCCCGTATGATTTGCCTATTTATAGACGTCTTTACAGGACGTCTTCTCTCTTTTACTCCCTAGTTCTCTGCTTTATTTACGGTATAGATATTACTTAAAGCTAAGATAATACTATTATCTTGCCAAGCTAAGTAAAGGATATCCTGAACTACTACTATAAGTAAGGTATTTCATTCTAGCTTTATAGCAAACCGATTTTTAATTACTGATAATTCCGGTGGAAATAGCTTATATAGGCAAGTAATATCTACTATACTAAATTTACAGGCTTATAGCTCTAAAAATAAGGGTATAGAGATAAAGTAATTATTGAGGTATATTATAAGGTAATAGTATGAGAGGGAAAGTACCAGATTTCGTACGAGAGAACCGGTATTTATAAGGCTTAGATAGAAAGTCATTTTTTGGAGCCCCTTCTCTCGTAAGCTCTAAGTCTAATTATATATATATCCGTAATCCGTAAGTCTATAGATCTTATATCCTTATTTAATTAGCTTTTTGGGTATCTTATATATATATAAGAATCTAAAATAATTAGTAGAGTAGCAGGGTAAAAAAGAAGGAAATATACCTGCTAAAGTACCGTATTATAAGTTCGTTTATACTAATATTAGAAGAAGGAAAGTATAAAAGCTAATAGGAAGCTTATATAGAGGAAGCAAGAGGTTTAAGCTTATATTACTAAAACTTATTATTTAGTAAATAATACCTATTTTGCATATTATTTTCAGGGTACGAGATATAGTAATACTATATAATAGGCATACGTAATAGTATATAGACAGGTATTAGATATTATAGATCTAGTTTCCTATTTTGGGTATAGCTTGCGATTGGAATTATATGAATCATATAGGATTTCCTAATTAAGTAAAGGGCTTTGCATACCTGGCTAAGTACTAGGGAATATATAGGAAGACACTTCTAGCTTTGGAAAGGGTATTAATTAGTCTCTTATTAGAATTAATTCTTGGAATTAGTTATACTTATAAGTATTACTCCGTAGCTTATTTACCTTAACTACTTATATATTACCCTGCTATTACGTGCCTTATATTCTAATTAATCCAATCTTCGGGGAGCAGTTCATTACGAGGTAGTCAAGCCATTAATAGACAAAACCACTAATAGCTAGAGTATTAACCAGAAGAAGCGCCTTTACTATTACTAGGGCGACCCAGTCGGGTATTCAGGGAAGCGCCCAGTTAGCCACTCTAGCTACCGCCTAATTAGGAGAAGGAAGTAGAACTCAGATACCCCCAGAACTAGCTAGCAGGATAATAATAACGGAGAAGCTAGCGGCGGCTCGTTATTACATTACTGAGTTAGAAGCAGAGATATAATAGAGGAAGGATCTAGAGGATTTAGAAGCTCAGATTCGCTATCTTGAGGATATTTAGGTACCTATTATAGAACCTATTATACTACCGGCGGTATATTTAGTTTATAGGGCTCTAAAAACCCGAGAATTACTAACCTATAAGAGAAAGAGTATTAAGGAAGCCCAGGACTTCTTCTACTAGGCAAAGCTAAAATAGTATAAAAACGGCGGGATTACCTGGATTATAGATATAGTAAAGGTTATATATTATGCTTCCTGCTTTAAGAATATAGCCAGGAATATCTGGAAATATAGGGAGTAATTAGTAGGTATTAATACTACGGATTAGGAGACCTTTATTAAGTTTATAAAGAATTCTATCTTGGATCTAGAGAATTATAGTAATAATGCCCTTGCCAAGTTCAAAGATATAAAATAGTAGCTAGGTTAGAGTATCCAAAGCTTCGTATCCTACTTAGATAGCCTATTAGATAACTTGGGATATACGGGTTTATTACGAGAGCGAGATAACTTATTTAGTAGCTTGAGGCAGGAGATTCGGGATAAGATTAATTACTAAAAAAATACTTTACGAGAAAGAGAGAAGCTTATTTCTATAGCTATAAGAATCGAGAATAACTTAAACCAGTCTACTTAACGGGAATATAATAATAAGCTAACGGGTTAATAAAAGAAAGGAAATTAGAGAAAAGAGAAAGGGAATAATAAAGAGAAACGGAAGAGAAATATATTCCCGTTATAAGGTTTATATAACCAGGGTAGCAAAAGTATAGTAACGGGATCTAATATAGTACCCGTATTAGGATCTATAAGACCGGGTATAACTTGCTTTACTTACTAGAAAGAGAGTTACTATACTATTACCTGCCTAAATCGGGGAAAACCGACTTGCTATAACTATAATAAGTCTGGCTATAAGATATATAAGTACCCAGAACTAAAGAAGCCGGGAAACGGGTATACCCCGTAATAGTTATACTTATTTATATTATAGAGGGCAAGGCCCCTAAAACGAGAATAGTAATTAAGATTACTATTAAGGCAAGAAAAGGTAGGCAAAGAATTAGAGTATTAGTTAACTCGGGTATAGAGGCTAATTATATAAAGAGAAGGTTAGCCTTAGATATAGGTATTCCGTTAATATTAAGGGTAACTCTCTTATTCTTACTAGAAAGAAAAAGAATTTATTTATATAAAGATTATATTCTTAGGATTATTACCGAGGATATACTAGGGAACTAAAGAAAGGCTAATATATATTTTATATTATATAATTTTAATCTGAACTATATTAATATAATACTTGAATTCCTATAGCTTTACTAGGTCAATTCCCTAATTTCCTTTAGGGAAGTAATATAGAGATACTAGATTTAATTATAGAAGATTAAAGTTCTAAATACTAGGAAGTTTACTAAAGTAATAAAGTATAAGGCATATGTTTTTCTATTAATCGCCTATCCTATAATAAATAGCTAAAGAATTGCCGCTATTACTATAAACGGGATAGCTATACTTCCTAGGAAGTATTAGGACCTTCTCCGAATATTCTCTATAGAGGCTATAGGCATATTACCCGACTACTATATAATAGAGTATTATATAGATCTGGAACCAGGATCCTAATTACTATATAGTCCTATATATGTTTTATTAGAAAGGAAGCTTAAAGTCCTTTGGGAATATCTTAATACTAGCTTAGAAAAGAGGTAAATTCGTTATTTTATTAGCCTAGCTAGTACTCTAATTATATTTATTCTAAAGAAAGAAGGCGGCCTATATCTATATATTAATTACCGGGATCTAAACAGGATTACTATTAAGAATCAAATACTATTACTACTTATTAGTAAGATAATAGATAGGCTTTATAGAATAAAGGTATATATAAAGCTAGATTTAAAGAATACTTACTATTAGTTATAAATACAGGAGGGTAATAAATAGAAGACGGTATTCCGAATATATTATAGATATTTTAAGTACTATATTATATTCTTTGGACTATCTAATACTCCGGTAATATTTCAGGCATATATTAACTATATACTAGTAGGCCTTATAAATATTATTTATATGATTTATTTAGATAATATTTTAATTTATTTAAAGGACCTAGAATAACATATAATAGCGGTCCAATATATACTCGAGTAGTTATAGTAATACTAGCTCTTTATAAACTTGGTAAAATACGAGTTTAATATAGAGAGAATAGAGTTCCTGGGATTTATAATTAGCCCAGATAGTATAGAAATAGAGGCTAGCCGGGTTATAGCTATTAGGGAATAGCTAGCTCTAAAGAATAATATCCGAGAAGTCCAAGTATTTCTGGGTTTTACTAACTTTTACTAGAGGTTTATTTATAAATACTTTAGGGTAGTAAAAGAATTAACTAATTTACTAAAAACTAGTAGAAAACTATTATATTAGTTTAGCTAGACAAATGAGGCAGATAAGGCTTTTAGAGAACTATAAATTATATTTATAATAGTACTAATTCTTTATTATTTTGACTTAGCCTTAAAGATTTATATAGAAATAGATACTTTAGGATTCGTAGTTATAGGTATGATTTCCTAGCTCTTTAGTAAGAGAGCAGAAGCCAGGTAGCACCCTATTACTTTCTATTTAAAAAAGATAACTATAATTAAAAATAGATATGAGACATATAATTCTAAACTCTTGGCTATTATTCTAGTATTTTATACTTAGTAGTATTACCTAGTATATATCCGGTATACTATTATTATTAAGATAGATTATAATAACTTAAAATACTTTATAACTAAGAGAAAACTAAATAGTTAATAAATAAGATAGGTAAAGAAGCTAGCTGCCTTTAACTTTATTTTAGAATACCGGCCGGGATATAGTAATTCTGCTAATAGGCTATTAAGGAGGCCAGACTTTATAGTAGGTATAGATAAAGATATTTTACTACCTATACTTTATAATAAGCTATAGAATATAGAATAGAGAACCTTATAAGTAGTAGTAATAGGATACTATACTATTCCTATAATACCGTAATATAAGGCCTAGGAGAGAGAAGGTAGGTATTCCTTAATTAGCGAGATACTAAGGAATTCCGAAGAGGAAGTTTATTTTAGTAACGGAGTAATACCGGAGATACTATTACTTGAGCCTATTACTAGTATAGCTAGTTATAAATAGTATATACTACGGATTCTAGCTATATGGGTAGCTAGATCCGAAATAGTATATAAGGAAAGCAGAAAGATATTACTTAAACTACTATTATAGTATTAAAGGCTCGATCTATTAGTATAATACTAGTAATATAAATAGTTCTTAAAAGGGACCTCTACTAGAGCTATTAAGACTTGGGAACTTGATATATCTAGGTTATTAAGATATTGGGGTACTATCTATATACTAAATAAGCCGGCTCTCAAAGAAGAATTACTATAAGCTAACTATAATAATCCTATAGGTAGGTATTTTAGTACTAGTAAGATACTAGAGATCCTCTAGAGAAAGTACTTCTGGTAAAGTATAAGAAAGAATATAAAAGACTATATTAGAACTTATCCTATATATTAATAAACTAAGGTAAAAAAATATCTGCCATATAGTATACTTAGTTTATTCTTTCTTTCCTCCAAGCCATAGTAAGAAATTACTATAGACTTTATTACGGGGCTACCTCTTTCTAGGTTTCGTAGTAAAATATATAATTCTATATTTATTATTATTAATAGATATACGAAAATAGTATAATATATTCCGACTACTAAGGAAGTCTCGGCTCCTGAGCTAGCGGAGCTATTTATATATCATATTATTAAAGACTTTGGTATACCTATAGATATAACTTCTAATAAAAGATCTGTCTTTATAAGCAAGTTCTAGTTAAGTCTATACTTCTACTTAAAGATTTAATAATAGCTAAGTATAGTATTTCACCTGTAAACTAATAGATAAATGGAGAATCTGAACCAAACTCTAGAATAATACTTGAGGTACTATACTAGCTACTAGTAGAATAACTAGATAGTAAAGCTTACTCTTATAGAATTTATATATAATAACTCTATATATTTAATAATAGAAATATCCCTATTCTATACCTTATATGAATTCTATTCTAGTATTAAACTATATATTAAGGATAATATTCCAAAAAAAGAAATACTAGTAGTATAGGAAAGAGTATAAAGGATTTAAGTAGAACGGGAGGTACTAGAGAAATAATAGCAAGAAGTAGTAAATATATAGAAAAAGTACTATAATAAGAAATATATTAATAAGAAGTTCAAGATATATAATAAAGTCATACTTTATATAAAGAATATTTAATAGCTATAACCTAGTATAAAGCTAGCGAATAAATATCTCGGCCCTTTTAAAGTTCTGGAAGTTATAGGAATATATAGACAGGTATATTACTTGGAATTACTACTATTATATTAGATCTATAATATTTTCTATATTTCTCTCTTAGAACCATAGTACCTGCAAACTAGTACTATAGTAGAACCAGAGCCGGTCGAGATCGAGGGTAAAGAGGAATTCAAGGTAGAATCTATTATAGCCTATAAGGAAGACAGAAAAGGAAGGAAATATCTCGTTTATTAGAAGGGCTACTTACCGGCAAATAATATATGGGAATTACTAAGTAATCTAGAGAATATAGCTCAAGAATTACAAGAATACTTGGAAAAAAGTAATATTATAATACTATTAGCCAAACGGAGATATAAAAGATAAATGCTTTTATTAGGAAACTATTAAAAAATCATATATTTATTCTTAGAAAAACCATATAAAAATTATTAAAAACTCTAATTTCTATACCTTATAAATACCTTACTCTTATAACTACTCTCTATTATTCTTATTATTATTCTTATTAGAATTCTCTCGAGAAACAGGTAGTAAATTGGCCTATAAAGCTATTAGCCATTAGTAAGAAATGAGGAAGAAGTAAGCTTACTTAATACTAAAGAATATTAACTATACTATTAAGAGTACTTTATACTTGCGCTAAGCTAGTAAGAATTACTTAACTTATTCCTTGGATTATTAGGGGAATCCATTAGCCTCGAATAATAGCTTTAATATAAGAAGTATATATAGTTTAATATAGAAGAAAGGCAGTAATAGCCTTCTTTCTTTCGGGCAAAAAATAGGGAAAATACTTATATATATTAATGGCTTAAAGAAGGCAGTTTAACTATATTATATATACTTAAGGAACCTTAGATAGTATTAGAATAAGAAATAAAAGAAGAAATTTATAACTTATAGGATTATACTTCTTATTCTTAGAGCGGCAGTAATTATATACCGAGTAATTATTACTCTTAATATAAGTAAGGTCGGGAAACTTAGTAATATTCTTGGAATATTAAAGATAGTAAGGGCAAATTAAGGATATAGGAATATTAGCTAAACGGGTAGTAATAGGCTAATAAGTACTAAGAGAAGTATTTATCTTAATAGATAAAGAAGTAAAAAAGGGAATTAGAAAGGGACTTAAATAAAGCTTAAATAAGGCTTAAAGGAGCTTAAAGGAGCTTGAAGAAGGCTTGAAGAAGGAAGGCAAGGGATAAGGAGGAGCTGGGTACGGTATTATGGTTAAGGAAAAGGAAGGTTAGTTAGTAGGAAAAGGAAGGCCTTTTTATAATATTCTCTTCCCGAATAGTAATCGCAAATTCGGAACCGGCTCTATACCAGGAATACCTAGAAAATTCCAAAAAAGGGATTTATGAATAAACCAGAAGATCAGATTAACTTTTCCAAGCTCTTAGGCCTATAGAGTAATAATTTATTCGCAAATAGAGGCTAAGTTAGGATTTACGAACTAATTAGGAGATCGGATAAGCTTTATGTCCGATAGTATATACTATATTCGTATTACCTTTGCGAGGGGAAATCGCCAGAGGCGATTTGCGAACTAGCTAAGAAGGGTTAGTAAACTATATTCTTAACTCCATTACCTGGCGTAATGATAGGGCAATTATAGGGAGTCTTTGGAGAAAGCTAGCGGCCAGGAAAGTTTTAGGGGGACATTTGTAAAGCTATTTGCAGTTTTCCCAGGCCTCTTGGGGACAAGGGCCCAGAGGGGGGATTAATGTAATGGGCATACGTGATGGCGTATGGACAGGTGTCAGATGTCGTAGATCTAGTTTCCTATTTTGGGTATAGCTTGTAATCGGAATTATATAGATCGCATGGGATTTCCTAATTAAGTAAAGGGCTTCGCATGCCTGGCTAAGTACTAGGGAATATATAGGAAGACGCTCCTAGCTTTGGAAGGGGCATTAATTAGTCTCTTGTTGGAATCAATTCTTGGAATCAGTTACACTTGCAAGCGTTACTCCGCAGCTTACTTACCTTGACTACTTGTGCATTACCCTGCTATTACGTGCCTTATATACTGCTTGATTTGCTTAAAGCGGCAGAGCAATATATGGTTTGTAATTAAGTATAGAGAACCTTTATTAATATCTGAATTCTAGTATATCTTAACTTGAGGCTTATTATATATACCCATATATATAATTATACCGAGAAACACATATAATTCCTCTAGTAGTAAGTCTGTCTATTCTCGTACCCTTTCCTCCTTTATATATAGCCTTTATATATTCGCATATTGATTGGTATTCGCAGTAATGATCTGGAAAAGCTTGCGGGTAAAGAACAGGCTAAAGTAATCGAATGGGTGTGCTTTTGGAGGGAAGGTAGGAGGTAAAATCGCTCGTGCGTGTGACGGCGCTGGCTGGGGGCCAAAGGGGGGTGGCTATCACATGACTGGTTTCACCTAGCTAGCCGGCGTTTCAGTGGTTTTAGCTAGTATTTCCCTCCTTTTATCCCCTTTCCTTCTCTCTCTCCTTCTTCTCCTTAGCTTAGTATTCTCAATACATGGGATTTTCCTGGATCTTTGAGCCTTTGTACCATTGCCTCGATCCCGCCGTCACAGTGCGGACTGTTCAGGTTCGGGTTAAAAGGGCTCAAAAGCGACGTTCGTGATTGGTCCAAGTTTAGAAAGTATATTCGCAAGGGATTGGGTGTTTTTTGGCCCTTTGGGCTGTGGAGATGGGCTAGAAGAAGGGTCTATTGCATGCATGAGCGCGTACTAAAAGGGCATTCTTGGACGCGATTTCATCCACGCGATGTAGCTTACTAATAAATTTGTATGCAAAGGTATATAAAATTATGTCCCGCCAGCCAGGCGAGCCTCCCCTGTTTAGTGCGGGACCCCCCCCTGCCCACGCTAGTAATGTCTCACCGGACGAAGGGATACTACTCAACTACTCTAGAATATTCTAGAGTAGTTGAGTAGAGTATTGAGTAGAGTATGAGTAGTGAGAAATTTATTTGAGTAGAATATGAGTAGGGCCCACTACTCTACTCTACTCTACTCATTTCCCACACTGTCCGTAATTAATTATAATTTAATTACTGGCCGAGGATTACGAAAATTATTATCATTTCATTTCGTTTTATTTTTTGATACGCTGGCAGAGAGGGTGAGGCAACGTTTAGTTGCCAGGCGGCCTACTTCAACCTATTTTCTAGGGATATTGTCGTTGGCTCGGGGCTGCTGGAGATAGTGGCTGCTCCGTATCGGAAGGCTATATACAACGTGGGGCAGAAAGGCATGGACACCTGCCTATTTAAGTACCTTATCCACTCCGCGCTGCCACAGAGTTAGCTACAACCCACTCAGGTATAGCACAGCGTCGCATTGGCATGTGATTACGCCTCCGGAACCCCGAACCGTGCTGACATGCATATTTATATCTGTATTGAATTGCTGATGTCATACGGAATGAGACTGGCGTGGCTCGGCGTTGGTCTTTGCAGCCATGTATAAGACTATTACAAGGTAAACAAAAGGTTGTCCATTGCCCAAAGTAGTACAATCTGGGTCCGTACGTAAACGCAAAGATGGATCAGCATTCTGGACCCGCGCTGCCAGTAACTATGTGCTTCAATAGGCGCCCAACCCCCCTTTCTTTAAAACTTAATTTCGTAGGGGACTCCAACCACCCAAGTATTCAACTTTAGGTATTACGCTTAATCCAATCAATACACAATTCAAAAGGGAACATGAGGCAAGAATCGAGGAAAAGATCATTACGCAACCATCTTTCCAGTTCTATCGAACCAACGTACAACCCCTGCGTGGGCACTTGACCGGGAAAGCGTATGGATCTTCTTTGCATGTGCTCTCCTGCGCCTTACAGACACATCAAGAGTACTTTGGAGTTAAATGTTTATCCCTCCCATAGCGGTAGTTTTTTGACACCGCCTATCACATCATTGCATTCACTTTCTGGCCATCTTGGCATCCTATATAGGATAAGAAGCAGTAAGATCGGGTCTGTAGTTCCCTAGACTCCTGTCGAAGGCGCGTAGGGTCAGGTTTGAGTTATATATTCTACCACGAACCAATCCTTGTTGTGTGAATTCAAGGTGTCCTTTTTCCGGTTCTCTTTGTGCGTAGGCTTTCAAGTATCACTTTCCATAAACATCCAGCGGGATGTTGGATTCGAAGTCCCCCCATACCGGTGCCATTGCATTCGTAACAGTAGCAGAGCTCGGACTCTGTGTTCTCATCAAGGATCAGGTACTGCAGACTCGGCTTTCCCTGCTTGGTGCTACAATTCTGGTATCAAATGTGGCTCTTTGGGCTTTCTGGGTCGTGATTGTTTACCCCTACTTCGGTTCACCCCTCCGACATTTGCCTCGACCGAAGGTATACCTACATGTCTCTGTGTTTCGAACCAACACTGAAGATACTGAATTGAACTTAGGGTGAATGGCCATTTATCGGCCAGGGCATTGCGCCCCATCGTAAGCCCTTGGGAGACCTCTATCTTAAGTGGATGACCGAGGTGCCCAACGATGGATTGATCACATATCGCAGTATCTTCAACGGTGATCGTCTGTTGATCACCAGTCCCCAGGCTATTGCGGAGGTCCTCGTTCACAATTCCTACTGCTATGAGAAGCCAGCTGAGGAGCGTGCCATCATTGGTCGCTTCTTAGGCGATGGCCTCACTATCGTCGAGGGTGACGTACATCGTGCTCAGCGAAAGCTGATGACGCCAGTTTATACCATCAAGAACATCAAAGAACTCTATCCCGTCTTCTGGAGCAAGGCACACCAGCTGGTCGACAAAGTGGCAACGCAGATCAAAAAGGAGGATTTCCCTCCTGAAGCTGCTTCAAAGGACCACGGACCAAGCACCGTTCAGGAAGTTACATACTGGGCCAACAAGACCACTCTCGATATAATCGGGGTTGCAGGGCTGGGTAAAGACTTTGGGAACCTCGAAGATATGAAAAATGACCTATTCGAAGTGTATCAAGAGGTCTTCCATTACACAACTGCAAAGGACGTTTTCATGGCTGTCAACCGCACATTGCCCACAAAGTTTGTGCAATCGTTGCCCTGGGGCATCAACGAACGTATTGACGCCACGACTGTTTTGCTTCGACAGGTTTGTCAGACATTGATTGATGAGAAGCTCTGTGACTTCGAGGAGAACGAGGGTAAAGAGGGCAAGAGCAACGACATTATGTCTCTTCTGATCAGAGCGAGTGGCTGGGGTTCCCGACAGCTCGTTGAACAGCTTCTCACCTTCGTCGCAGCAGGGTATGTCCAAAACTCCCTACCATCATAACTCACCTCTCTGACATGCCTGCGCACTTAGCCACGAAACTTCGGCTTCGTCCTTCATATGGTCATGCTACCTACTCTCAGAGAATCCGCACGCTCAACTAAAACTATACAATGAGCTGACCACCGCCTTAGCCACCGTTGGCACATCCCCGAGCGCCGCAGACCTAGCTTCTCTTCTTGAATCCCTTCCCTACCTCAACGCCGTGTGCAATGAAACACTCCGCTTCTTCCCACCCGTGCCCATTATCCGTCGCACATGCAACACGGCAACCACAATCCTCGGTGTGCATATCTCTTCCGGGACCCGTATAATCCTCAGCCCGTGGGCTACCAACCGCAACCCGGCACTGTGGGGAGCGGACGCAGGTGTGTTCCGGCCAGAGCGTTGGATCAACACGGACACGGGCAAGGCAAACAACCATGGCGGAATGCAGAGCAACTACGCCAACCTTACATTCTCGCACGGACCGCGCAGCTGCATCGGACAAAATTTTGCCAAGGCGGAGATGCGCAGTCTGGTTGCCGTGTGGTGTTCGCGGTTTGGGTTCGAGAGGGCGAGTCCCGAAACTATTGTCCCGGTCGGCATCGTGAGCGTGAGGCCAAGGGCCGGGCTGAATCTTCGAATCTGGGAAAGAGCCACGGAATAAATGCCAGCTAAAACAGAGCAACAAATAATAGGATTAATACTACTTAGAGTTTGAGATAAACGATAGATATTAAACTACTTATCTAGACTTGAATATAATATTATATAAATAAAATAAAATAAAGTAATTCTTATTACTTATATTTTAATTATTACTTAAATTAAAAAGTTTATAAGTTATAAGTTATAATATATAATATATAAAATAGTTTTAAGTATTTATATATATAAACTAGGTAATTTCTAGTAATGAATTCAAGATCCAAGAAATTATTTATAACTTAGTACTTATATCTAGCCCTTATATCTTTCTAATTAATATATTCTTTAAAATTTAAGTATTTGAATCTCTTAGTATTATTTCTTTTAAAAAGCTATATAGTTTAAATATTCTTAATAAAATAAATAAATAATAGCTCTTATTTAAAAATAAGTTAAGTAATAATTTTATATTTAATATATATAGGGTTATATATAATTAAAGAATATATAATAAATCTCGAATATTGCAAATATTAATTAGGAAAATTAATAGCTCTTTAATATTATAAGTATTAGGCTTATAAATTACTAATTATATATATATTATTAAGGCTTCTTATTTAAAGAAAGCTTCCCTAAACTTTATAAAAGAAATAGAGATTAGTTTTATACTAAATTTAATACTATAGTTTTATAATTTACTAATCTATTCTATTATTATATTACTTATTAATAAATATCTTATAAGCTAATTTTTCTATTTTTAAAGGAAATAGTTTAATAAATAATTATATTTCGAAATCTGCGAAATATATAACTCCTTATTAAAGCTATTCCTATAAAGGAAATTAACTAAATTAATTGCGATATAAATAATAATAAAGGTTTATCTAATACTTTTAATAGAGTTCCTTAAGAACTTCTATAAACAAGTAATAATAACGAAAATAATCCCGGTAATAATTAAGATATTGAGATTAATACCCAAGTTATTATTACTTAAGTTATAAAATAGGATTTATATACTAAAGTTAAAGCGCTTTAATAAAAGTAAGAATTAGTAAATATAATTAATTAATATATTTTATAATTAAAGTAGTATAAAAATATCTTTCGGGATATTTTATAGTTTATATTACGGGTACGGCATTCAGGGCTTAGAAAGCAAGGTAGAAGGTCCCTTACTAAAACGATTCAAAGCTAAGGAAGGGGAAACTAGAATACAGGAGGCTGCGAGGGAGTATATGCACCCTATAGTACGCTAGTCCCGAAGGGGCTTAGCCTTCTAAATATCTCTAGTACATTCCAAGCATACTTCCCTAGCGAGGCGGCCGTGTCACGTGCGTCTAGGAGGCATCTGGCATCTGGCCAGGCATCTGGGAATCGTAATAATAAGAATACTTAAAAAAGAATAATATTATAATACTATTAGCTAAATAGAAATATAAAAAATAAATACTTTTATTAGAAAATTATTAAAAAAAATCATATATTTATTCTTAAAAAAAACTATATAAAAACTATTAAAAACTTTAATTTCTATATTTTATAAATATCTTATTTTTATAAATATTCCTTTTAAGAAATAATAAGCAAATTAGCCTAGAAAACTATTAGTAATTAATAAAAAAATAAAAAGGAAATAAGCTTATTTAATATTATTTAATATTAATTATATTTTTAAAAGTATTTTATATTTATATTAAACTAATAAGAATTACTTAACTTATATCTTGAATTATTAAAGAAATTTATTAGCCTCAAATAATAGCTTTAATATAAGAAATATATAAAGCTTAATATATAAAAAAAGAGGAAATAGCCTTTTCCTATTTAGATAAAGAATAAGGAAAATACTTAGCTATATTTATAGCTTAAAAGAATAGTTTAATTATATTATATATATTTAAAAAGCCTTATATAATATTAGAATAAGAAATAAGAAAATAAATTTATAATTTATAGAATCATATTTTTTATTTTTAAAGTAATAATAATTATATATTAAATAGTTATTACTTTTAATATAAATAAAATCAGGAATCTTAATAATATTTTTAAAATATTAAAAATAATAAGAATAAATTAAGGCTATAGAAATATTAGCCAAATAATTAGTAATAGGCTAATAAGTATTAAGAAAAGAATTTATATTAATAAATAAAGAAATAAAAAAGGATATTAAAAAAGGCTTAAAGGAAATTTAAAGAAGTTTAAAGAGGGCTTAAAGAAGGCTTAAAAGAAAAAGGTAAGATATAAGAAAAGACTAGATATAGTATTATAATCTAGAGAAAAAAGGTTAATTAATAAAAAAAAGGCCTTTTTATAATATCTTTTCTTTAAATAATAATTACGAATTCGGAATTAGCTATATATTAAAAAAGCCCAAAAAATTCCAAAAAAGGATTTATAAATAAACCAGAAAATTAAATTAAATTTTTTAAGCTTTTAAACCTATAAAATAATAATTTATTTGAGAATAAAAACTAAAATAAAATTTACGAATTAATAATATATATTATATTTATATTACTTTTATAAAAAGAAATTACTAAAAGCAATTTATAAATTAATTAGGTAAAGTTAATAAACTATATTTTTAGATTTATTACCTAATATAATAATAGAATAAATATAAAAAGTCTTTAGAGAAAGATATAAATCAAGAAAGTTTTAAGAGGTATTCTTAAAGCTATTTATAGTTTTCTAAGGCCTTTTAAAAATAAGGGCCTAGAAAGGAAATTAATATAATATATATATATATAATAATATATAAATAAATATAAGATATTATAAATCTAGGTTTCTATTTTAAATAAAGCTTATATAAGAATTATATAGAATTATATTTCCTAATTAAATAAAGGGCTTTATATATTTGGCTAAGTATTAAAGAATATATAAAGAAATATTTCTAGCTTTAGAAAGTAGTATTAGTTAGTCTTTTATTAAAATTAATTCTTGGAAATTAGTTATACTTATAAGTATTATTCTAAAGCTTATTTATTTTAATTATTTATATATTACTTTATTATTATATATCTTATAATATAGCTTGTAATTATTTAGATATAAGGCTTCTTTAAAATCCACTTTTTTTTTAGCTTCAAATTATTAAAATAAAGATTATTTAATTATATTTTTTAGACTCGAGATCTTATATTTATAATAAAGAAGCTAATTAAAAAAAACTTTGCTTTTATTTTTTCTAAATTTTTAATATTTTATATATTAACTTTAATATTAATTAATTTATTAAATAATTAAATAATTAAATATTCTAAAACTAATTATTTCTTATTATTTCGAGTATTAATACTAATTAAGAATCTAATAAATAAATATTTAAAACTTAATTACTTAATTCCAATTCTTTAAATCCTATTTCTTTTATATTACTTTTAATTATATAAGATATTAGACTAAAAATTCATTATAATTTCAAATTTAATTAGCTTCTATATTTATAACTAAAGTCTTCTTTATAAAAGCTAATTCACTAAAGTTATTAAAGCTATAATAAAAGAAAGGTTTTTATTTTTATAAAAGAATAAGATTTAAATACTAATTAATTATTTAATATAAAGTCTAATAAGTAATTCGGGAAAATTAGTAAAAAAGAACATTAATTTTAATAAAACCTTTATTATTATTAAAAAACTAATAAGCTATAAGTTTATTTTTATTATTATAATTATTTTTAACTAGGAAATTAATTAAATAAATATTAAAATCGCGTTTTTATTTAAAAAAGAAATAAAAGATATAATTTATATAAATAAATTAATTAAGGTTTATAAACTTAATTATATATTTTATAATTTAAAACAAGTCTTTTAAATATAATATAATATATTATTAGAATTTCTTTAATAGCTTAATTTTTGATTTTTAAATACTAATATTAATATCTTTTATAAAAAAGATATTATTATTATTTATATATATAACTTATTAATTATTAAAAGAAATTATAAGGAAATTAATATATTTAAATAAGCCTTTAATAAGCAATTTCAAATAAGTAATATTAGAATTATTAACTTTTATTTTAATATAATAATTATATAAAATTACTCGAATTATATCTTTTATTTTAAATAATAATTCTATATTATAAAGATATTTCTAAACTTTAATATAAAGAATTATAAATTAATTATAACTTTAATAAATAAAAATAATCTTATTTTTATATTAAAGAATTACTTAACTTCTTTATTTAAAATTAATAAATATTAAAAACTAATTAGCTTTCTTATATATATTTTAATATTACTTTTATAATATTTATAATATTTATAATATTTATAATATTTATAATATTTATAATATTTATAATATTTATAATATTTATAATATTTATAATATTTATAATATTTATAATATTTATAATATTTATAATATTTATAACTTTATAATATTTATAATATTTATAATATTTATAATATTTATAATATTTATAATATTTATAATATTTATAATATTTATAATATTTATAATATTTATAATATTTATAATATTTATAATTAATTATAAATTCAATAACTAAATATATTATTATAATAAAGAAAATCTTATAATATTTATAAAATATACTTATATATTAATTAGTTTTTAAGTAAATCAAATACTATTACTCTTTTTTCTTATAAGTTTAAGATTATAGTTCAAATATAAGTAATAAAAAAGATAATTTAGTTAAACTAGTTTTTAGTTTAAGTTTTTTAAAAGAAATAAATTATTATAATTATATATTATAATAATTAAAAAATAATTACTTTTATAAAAAATAATTAGTTTTATATTCGAATAAAGAATATTAATATTCGAAAATATATATATATATATAAGAAGCTATTATAATAAAATAAATAAAGCTAAAATATATTTTTATTAATTTTTAATTAGTAAATAAATTTAGAAAACTATTTATAAAAAATAAATTTAAGTTCTTTTAAAATATAATTAATATTAATAAAGAGAATTAAGAAGAAATATAATATATAATAAGAATTCGATTTAATAAATTCACGAATTAAAAAGATATTATATAAGTAAAATATATATTAAATATTAGTTTAATTTTTATTATATTAAGAAAGTATTCTAATTATAAATAATAAAAACAAAAAAGAGAGAAAGAAGAAATAATATAAAAAGATTCTTTTTAAACACGTGATTTTCCTAAATAAAATAGCTATAATTACTATAATTTTATTCTTAATAATTCCGAGTAATTTTTAAGGCTTTTATATTTTACTTTAATTTCTTATAATATTTTATATAAGATTTAAAGAAAATTAAATATAATAATATTAAGAAAAAGGCTTTTTATTTAAAGCTTTATAATCTAATTTTCTTATATTAGTTTATTATTAATTACTAAATAATTATAAATAAGTATTTCTTATTTTATAATTTTCTTTTTTTCTTTTTTTCTTTTAATAAAACTTTAATTAATTAGAAAATTCTTTAAAAAAATTTAACTTTATAATTTATAAGTCTTTTATTTTTAAATATTTCAAAAATTACTTTTAATAATTTACTTTCCTAAAATAAATATTAATATTATATATAAAGAGCTTTTAGTAAGAAAATACTTATAAGAAAATATTAATAATATTAAAAAATACAAGATTAAATTATAATAAAGAAAAAAAACCCTAATATATTAGTTTTTAAAATTATAAAAAATACTAAATCCCGAAACTATAATAAATTTAATTCTTATAAATTTAATTCTTATAAATATATCTCTTATAACTTGTTTTATAATTTAGTTCCTTTTTTCTTATTTTTAAAACTTTAAATAAATTTAACTTCTAATATAATTTATAATTATCTAAATTTTATTATAAGTAAATAATATCTAAATTTTAATTACTTAAATAATTCTATATTTATTAAATTAATATAAAATAAATAAATTAAAGAAAAAATAATATATAATATTTTAATATTTTTCTAGTCTTTATTAAATATATCTAAAAAAAACTAATTACTTTCTTAAATATAATAATATCGAGATTATTAATTATTTTAAATTATTAATTAAATAAAAATAAAAAAGAATTATAGCAAGTATTTATTTTATATATAAGTAATATAGACTTTTAAAGAAAATAAATATATTCGGCTTTTTATTTTCGATTTTAATAATATTAAAGTTTTCGATATTATAATTTATAAGAATAAACTAATTCTAATTTAAGATATTTTTATTAAAAAAGCTCGAAAATACTAGAAATTAATAAGTAATAATAATTTATTTTATATTATAAATTCTAATAGAATCCGAATAAATAATATATAAAACTATATTTTAAATAGCTTTAAAAAATATTATTAAATAAAAATTAATAGAATTTTCTTTTAATAAATAATAAAATACTAAAATTAATAACTTATATTAATATAATAAATAAAGAATAAAGGCTTCTTTTTTACTTTACATCTTTTTTTTCTTTTTTAAGCCCTAATAAATATATTTTAGATTATAATTCTTTTTTAAGTCTTGCTTTTATTTTACTTCTTTTATAAAACTAGCTCTTTTTACTTTTTACTAAAAATAAGCTACCTAAATATTATTTTAATACCGGTTTCGAATTAAATAAGAAATATTATAATAGTTATAATAAATAAAAAATATAAGCTAATCTTTAATAATAATATAATTACTTATTAATTTAAATAATTAGAAATAAATATAGAAATATAAACCTGAACTTACTAATATTTTTAATAAAACTATTTAAACTACTTTTTATAAATTACTTTCTTATATTTATATTTAATAAATTACGTATAGAAAAGGAAATTATAATAATTTTAATTCTTGCCTTTTCTAACTTTATTAAAGGCTTATTATTTATTTTAGAAACTCTAGTATTTATTTTCTTTTATATTTTAATATATTTCTTATAACTCTAATTAGTTCTTATTATTTCTAAACCTAATATATTAAGTCTTTTAAGTTCTTTTATTCTTAAGATACTAATATCTCTAGCCTTTAAATTATTTATTATTAGATTCTTAATTACTGCTTTTTAGAATTCCTTTTCTAATACCTCTAGAAATTAGTTTAATATAAAAGAATATATAAGAGAAAAAGATTAGAAACTAGTAACTAAGCGAGAAAAGAAATATCTAGAGAAAAAGAAAAAGAAAATAATAAAACGGGCTATTAAGAAAGCAAGAAAAGATATTATTTAAGCTACTTTTATTAATTTATTTTATATATTCTATAATTAGAATTATTTAAAAATACTAGTTTTATCTAGTATTATTCTTAAATAAAAGTATTAAATATAGTTATATAATATATTATATATATATATATAATTATATATAAGGCTAATTAACTTATATAAATATATATATAAGATAAATTCTATTTATCTTTTATTTTATAAGAAATTAATTAAGACTTTACTTATTTATATATATTTATTTAATATATATAAAAGAAATTATTATAAATATAATTATTATAAATATAATTATTATAAATATAATTATTATAAATATAATTAGAATAATAATAATTAGAATAATAATAATTAGAATAATAATAATTAGAATAATAATAATTAGAATAATAATAATTAGAATAATAATAATTAGAATAATAATAATTAGAATAATATTATAAAGAAATATGAATATAACTTATTATAGCTTTAGTAACTAGTTTATATAATTCCGAGATTATTATAGTAGCTCTTATAAGGCTAAGTAAAGTAATTAGAATAATATATTATATATAAAATAAAAATATTACTATAATTTAATACTTTTAAAAGTAAGATTTAATTTCCTTTTATAATTTATAAGTTTAAGATCTCGTATTATTTTAATAGAAAAGAATATATTAAAGACTAGAATAATAAAATATCCAAACTATATTCTATTAAATTCTTTTATATCTCTAATTTTTAGTAGGCTTAATTTAAAATACTGAGCCTAATAAATCTATATTAAGACCTATACTAAATCCTAAAGAATATAAGGTTTAGTATAGGTCTTAATATATAAATACTAGTATATTGTCTTTACTATTAAAGGTAAGAATTATAGCGGGTTAAGACCCGGTTTTTATACTTAATATAGGATACTTATACTAGATCTTATAAGCTTATTCTTATATAATAATATTCCTTTATTTCCTAGAAATTAGGGCTTGCTTTTAGCTTCTTTCCTTAATAAATTCTCCCTATATCAAGAACTACTAGTCTTTTTTATATTAAAAGTCTGGCCCGTAATATTAGAATTTATTCTCTTTTAAAATCCGGGAAATTCTTTATAAAGGAATGAGATAGAGGCTTTTAGCCTCTATCTAGCCATTATTATTTAAACGAGCGAGTAAAGAAAGAAAGCCCTTATATATAGTAATACTAATAAATAAATGAAAGCCCTTATAAACTATAAGGCTAGTAGACGGGGCCTGTAAAGCCTTTATAATACTTGCCAAGAACGGAAGCCTTACGAACTATAAAGCCAGCGGATATTGTGGTACGGCAGGCCGTACTCGTCGAAAATCATGTTGTTTTGGCGGTTTTGAGGTTTAGGTCACATGGCAAAGGCCGCGGCCTTTTGCACGTGACTTGCGGAAATCACAAAAGAAAGCTGGTTTTTCTGTAGACTTAGAGAACAATCCTTCATGAGTATTTAATTAATTGAGCTTTTGTATACTGCATACTGTTTATGCTTTACTATTTACGCTTTTGATTTGTTATTTTACTATCAAGTCACGTTTTGCGCTCTGGTATACTTTATGTGGGTTTTTGTCTTATCGCAGTTTCCCTCCCACAATATAGCTAGTAGAAACTTTATAATACCTACTAATATAGAGGCACTAGTTAATTATTAGTAGTATATAAATTAGCTTAGATAACTAAAAACGAAAATCCTCTTATTATATATAAAAGTAATAAGTAATTACTAGTTACTAGTTAATAACTAGTTACTATAAATAACTAGTTATAATAGATCCTTGCCTAAATATATTAAGTTAGATTAATAACCTCTCGACTTCTCTAGTTTTAATACTAGGCTAGTACTTTAGAGGCTAAAGAACTAAATAGTAAATGAGATTATCCCGAGCTCAGAATAATAAAAGTTTATATAGAGGCTAGTTATTAAGGCTATACTTATATAATATAACTAAATAACTATTTATTTAATTACTAATAGCCTTATAAAAGTCTTATTTATTATTATAAGACTAATATAAGGTATTATTCTATTTTTAGTAATATAATAGCTTATTTAAATAGTTATTTAAAGTTATAGCCTATAGATTTAATAATAATTACTAAGTAATTAATTAGTAATTAATTATTAAATAATTATTACTTCTTATTAAGTATTAAATTTTTAGTACTTATAGCCTATAATTATAAGGCTTTCTTTTTCTCGTAATTTATAAATATTAAAGCTTACTTTCTATTTATTTCCTAAAGAACTATTTCCTAAAAAGCTCTCTCTCAGAAAGCTATTTCTTAATAAATAATAAATAATAAATAATAAAATACAAGATATAATTATATAATCTCGTATTTTATAAATAATTTAATTAGTAGATTAGTTTCTATTAAGCTTAGCAAATTTAGGAATTATATATTAATATTAAAATATTATAATTCTTACTTTCAAATATTAATTACTTTACTAATTTATATAAATAATATTTTATAATTATATAATAGTATTATATATTACTAATAAATTAATAAATATAATTACTTATTTTATTATTATTATTATTTATATAAGAAAATATAAATATATTATTTTTTTAATAATTAATTTATATTAATTCTTATTATATTTATATATTATAATTTTAAAAAAGACTTAGTTTAAAAATTATTATCTTTATATTTTATATCTTTATTTATTTATAAAAACTATTATTAGCTTAATTACTAGAATTATATTTATTTTGAACTTTAAATAGTTTTTAAATATATATTTAAAGCTATTATAATAATAATAATAATATTATTAAGCTTTTTAATTATTTAATTCTTTCTTATAATATAATATAATATAAATAATAAAATTATTTTAATATATAATTATAACTTTTTATAACTTTTAAATAAGCCTATTTTTCAAGTTATTTTTTAAATTTATTTATATATTATATTACTAATTATATAGAATTTAACTAATATTAGGTAATTAAAATATAATATTTAAATATTTAAATAAGAAAGCCTTTTATAAACTCTTATATTATTTTTTAATTAGTTCTTATTTAATATAATAATATTAAACTAATAATTTAGTTATTTTTAATATAAAAACTAATTTCTTTTTAATGTTTTATTATATATATATAAAATAATTAATAAGTTTATAATTAATATATATATAATAAAATACTTATAAATATTAAATATTATTAAATTAGGTTTCTTATTAAGAGTATTACTTATACTAAATTGCAACTATTGCAACTTCTCTTGTTCTCTTCTTCTCTTTAATTACAAGACCATTTAAATCCGACGCAACTCAAGAAGCCCCCCCTGCCCCTCCTCTTACCTATAGTAAGTATTGCCTTGTCTCACATAAGTAACCTAAAACGTAGCTTTATTCGATTTAGGATCTTCTTTGCCAAGATTTTGCCCAGACTTGGATTTCGCCCACAACGTAGCGTTTTTTTGTCCTTGTTGCCTTGTGAGAGAGGATTGCTTCTTTCGCTCGTACCTCGCTACAAGAAGCATTAACATGTACGTAAGACAGCTATATAAGTCAGACTCAACTTTCTTTCTCAACTTTCTTTCTTCACTGGTTCCATTTTAGTCTCCGGATGTGAGCAGCTGCTCTTTAACCCGAGCCGGGGGCGAGCATTCCTGACCTTGGCCGGTGCAGCCGGAGTCAACGACAGAGTCAGCCTAAGCATGTATTGCGGGGTTATTTCAGCACCCGAAGGGGCTCGTTATGGCTCTCCTGATGCCCGATCACATTTTCCTCCTATCTCCAAGCACAGATCTAATTTTGGCTCCCTTACAACCGAGATTCCACTAGAATTATTTTTGGATCTATGTTCGCTTTTTGACTTGTGGGACGTACTGCAGCTCAACTTATCCTTGACTCGGCCTTCAATCCGCCCGGCCAACCTAAACCTCACCAATGGCAAACCACACTTATCTCCAATTGCCCAAGTCCGCCATGAAGCAGTCATGCTCCCTGGTATTCGGTATTGTGGAGAATCGATTCCTTGGATTTCTAGCGTCGGAGCGCTATATGTCCCCTATGGCGCCACCGCTTCTAATCTCGCTTAACAATGCCTTCCTTCGCTTTTAAGCTACCGATCGTATGCTACAAGCCCCTCGCTTTAGGGCTTTCGCGGCTAGGTTATAGGGATCCCAGGTGTCGATTCACTTGAATTTAGAACCGTTTACCAGCCTACGCACCCCCCGATTGGTGTTGCTTTGTAAACATCTGTTCACAGGCGCTCTGGTTTGCTTTCACTGCTAACTAAATAGCCCAAACATACAATTGGTCAAGTACTAGACAACTCGCGAGTTACCGGTAGAGAACGGCGCCCTTCAATAGTTTGCTCCATAGCCAGTGCCCATGGTAACTAGAGTTATTCATACGTCCGGCCATATTTCGTCAGCTGAACGAAACAATGGAGCGGCTTCATGTTCATCCGCAAGTTTAAAAAGGTGCTGGAATCGCCAGAGTTGCCAAGGAAGGTGATGACCCGATGATATGCCCTCTCCCCGCTATCTGAAACCGACGATCAAATTATCGGAATGCAAAAGGGATCGTCCATTTCTCAAGTTGCACTATGTCCTAAAGAAGGTTGGGTTCTATCAAACGACCTCAAGTCTTAGGTTGGAAATACTGAGTGACCTATATAAGCGGTGTTATATCATATTACTTTTACTATTTCATGTATTTTACCGGAGTTTTTTCTGCGGCCTTTTTGCCTAGCCGGTCTAACATTTCTAGCCATTACGCAGAAGCAGGATTCAGGCTATGCAAGAAACCTTAGCCATACATCTGGACTATTTTGGTAAACACGACAGTCGCATGCCACTCGATACGAAAGTGGCATGTTACCTCGGGGGTACTAGCAGCCGTGCTTAAGAATATTGAACCTGAGCAATGTTTCCGTCGCATTCTCAGAACGAGATGCACCTTGAGGTTGCAACGGGTGCGGGGAATTACGTAACTAAGAAAATGAAAGGCCCCAACGTTACATTCCACAATGCAGTTTGTACAAAATAGCCAGAAGGGAAGGTAACAACAGCTGACTGGGTGGATGCTGTAGCAGTCTCTTGAGAGCTTATTCTATTTTTACTGAACAGTCAAATATAAATAGGGGTTTGGAAGCACCTGCAACGCTTTGATTCCGAGGACCTCTACTATCAAAATTGAAACCCAATTCTACACCCAAAAGCAAAGTACTTCCAAAAATTCATATCATATCTTCAATCAGCAATGCAGTTCATCAAATTCACCATCTTCGCCATTCACCTCTTCACTGCTGTATCTGCCGGTGTGGCAGGCACTTGTAAGTGCAACGTCAACAGTCCATCCCTGACCATTTCTCGCTAAGAAACATGCAGCCACTTCGTTCGACCTCAAACTCAAGAAGGACGCGGACGCTGGAGGGTCCGCAGAAAGCCACCGGGGCGTTCTCGTCGAGGAAGCCCATCTCGAGAAGAGATCTTGTACAAACAATGGCTGCACATGTGCAAAAGGCTCTGCGCAAGGACAGTACTGCGGATACTGTGACCAGGTCACTGGCAAGGGAAGTGCCACCCTGTGGGGGGTCAACTCGTTTGAGTGTAACCCTTCTGGAGGTTGCTGCTTCTATGGGTATACATCGCATTGTGATAGTAGCAGTTGGTCTACTTGGTGCCCGCGATGAGCAGTATAGGGTGTGGCTAAGCAAAGTACTTGGTGGGCAGCACTGGTGTTATCTCATGGCGAGCAGTCTCACAGATTGAGACAAAAGTTCTCATTCCTTTTACACAATATCTATCTTGTTGCAGAGGCCTCTCTATTAAATTACATCTTTCAGCATAAGTCTCAATTTTCCAGCAAAACTTTCCATATCTCACTCGTGATAAATGTACCTTTGGATCTTATTCATTGAAAGGTGCGCCGGCAAAGTTCTAGGCCGGATGTACCTTGGTTATGGGTGCATTCAAGGAATGCTTTATGATCAATGTACCTTCGTGTGTCGTGTACGCATAACGGCCATGTGATCTACCCATTCCAGCGATTTGATCATGTCATTAATGAATTACCGGGCCGTTAGAATGTCTGCAAGACCATACTCTTCAAAGTCCTCAACATCATCGACCTAGCAAAATCCCCCTACATATCTCTTTAGGTTGCAATCCTACCATGAAACTTAGTGCATATGTTGATCACAATCCGTGTGTAGGTTTTGGCAATTGGCCCGCGCTCATTTTTTTAAGCGAGCCCCTGATATTTTTACCGCAGCCTCTAACCACTGTGCTAACAAGACCTCGAAAAACATGATGTTGCACATTTGCACACTGCACATTGCACTTAGCTTTTTAAGATTTTTAAATAAAGTAATAATTTTAATTCTTATTAATTCATTGAATTTATTAAAAAGATTATAAATAAATAATAGCGATTTTCAAACATTCTTATAAAAGTATTTAATTTTTGAATATTATTAAATAAAGGAAAAGAAAATTAAAAATATATAAGATTTTATTATTAATTTATAACTATTATACTTAAATTTTACTAAATTTTTTTTTTTTTTAGCTTTTTTCTTATATATAAAATAATTAAGTTATAAAAAACTATAATATTTACTTTAAAATAAATATACTTATTATATATAATATAGCTACTTTATTTGGGAAGTATACTTGAAATATACTAGAGATATTTAAAGGCTAAGCCTCTTATAAACTAGTATATTATAGGATATATATTCTCTTATAATTTCTTATATTCTAGTTTTCTTTTCTTTAACTTTAAATTATTTTTATAAAAGATCTTTTATCTTACTTTCTAAGCCTTAAATACTATACTTATAATAGTATTTAAAGCTTATTTTCTTTAATTCTATAAAGAATTTCAAATAAACTAATTTAGAAATATTAGAAATATAAGTATTACTAAGATAATAAAACCTTAAAAACACGAGTAATAGGCTTTAGAATAATAAAAGCAAAAAGCTTCAGAATTCTTAAAGAAATTAGATATTTATATTTTTATAAATATATATTAGTAATATATTAGAAATCCTTTCCAAAAACCCTAAGAATTAAAGAATATTATATAAAGGCTATTCTTTAACTAAGTTCTAGAATAATAAGTACTTATAAGCTAATAACCTAATTATTATTTTTAAGTCTTATTTTATAATTTTATAGGCTTTATATATATACTAGTAATAAGATTATTAAAGAAAATATAATAAAGGAAAAGTATAATAAATCGATTTTTTAAAATAGAATACTATATAATCCGGAATTATATTAACTTTTATTAGTTTAGGTTATTTTATTAATAGTTTTTCTTGAATTAAATATTATATTAATATTTCTAGAGAATTTATAAATAAACTTATAGAAATAAAACTCTTTATTTTTATTATAAAGCTTTTAAAAACTAATAATTCTATTATTACTAAAGAATTATATAAATAGACTAGAAAGTCTAATATTTTATTCTTAAATATTAATATTATTATAAAAAGCTATTAGAAAAATATTTAAAAGGCCTTTATATATAAAAACACTTATAGCTATAATAAAGGCATTTTCGAAAATATTAAGTTCTATAATACTAGATTTAAAAAAGATATTAAATATTATATAGCTATAATAAATTGATTTATAATAGCTTTTATTATTTCTGCTTTATTTATTCTTATTATTCCCGTAATTTTAATTACTTTAAATCTCTTTTTAAAGAATTTCAAATTATTTCTTATTTATTTCTATTTAAGATTTTCTATATCTTATATTTCTTTTAGAAATACTAAAATAATTAAGTTTTTAGACTTAATTCTCTTTATTAAAAATTATATTATTTTTAATAACTAGCTAGTTTAGATTAAAAATAAATCATAAAGAAATACTAATTTATATTTCTTAGAAAATCTCAAGATTATTTATATTTCTAGTAAATTTATAAGTAATATTTTTGCTCTAACTAACTCTTATATAAATAAGAATAATTCGAATTAATATTATTAGCTTTTAAAATTATATTCTTATCTAAAAACGATATATTCTAGTTCTAATAAAATATAAAATACTTGCTATAACTTTAATAAGGTTTAAATATATTCTAGTTAAATATTTTAAGAGTTTTATTTTCTTTTCTAATAATTATTTATAAAAGGCAATATTAGTTTTTAAAATATTAAATATAAACTAAATAAAAAGCTTTTATTAAAGCTATAAAAGTTAGTATTATAAGAAACAAACTATAATAAAACAAAAACTTATATAAAGTATACTAGAATATAAAACGTAATTTAATAATAAAATAATAAAATTAAAGATATAAATAGTAAAGTATAAATAGTATATAGTATATAAAAGCTTAATTAATTAAATATAGAAAAGGAATTATTATCTAAAACTATAAAAAAGCTAGCTTTTTTATATAATTTCTATAAGTTATATATAAAAGACTCTAGCTTTTATTATATAATTAAAATATTGAAACTATTAAAATAAAGTAATTTTAATAAAGTATAGCTTATTATATTATATTCGATTTTCTATTTATTTATATTTGTTTTCTAAATACTAAAATCTAATAGAAAATCCTTATTTAGAATTCGAAATAATAAAATAATTAAAATTCTCTTTTATTAGTATTTCTAATTTCTTTTTAATATATTAAAAATATAATTTATTATTCTTAAATAGTTTTATTTTATATTCTCGAACTTATTAAAAGGTAATTCGAACCTATTTAACTATATTCTTATATTAAATATAATATAATTCTTTTTATTATTTAATATTTGCCTTTAATTATTAGTTAATCTTAGTCTTTATAACTAGATATTAAAGTAGCTTATTATAGCTAATTATATTCTAAATAAATAGCCTTTTAAAATTTCGTATTATTTTTATATTCTTAAATTAATTTTTAATAAAAAAAAACTTTTAGTAAAAAGTTTTAATAACTTTATAAGAAACTCTATTCTTATATATTTTATTCTAAATAATAACTAGGCTTATTAGAATTATAATTAAAGGCTTTTTAAATAATAGATTATTATTAAGTTATTTGAGAATTATTATTTTATTCGAGAATTATTATTTAATTATAATTTTAGACTTATAAATTATTTAGCTAAAAACATTTATTTATTTAGTTAAGTATTTTATATTTAGATACTTATTTAATTTCTTTATATTTTTCAAATTATAATTATTAAAAATAAAGAAATAATTAATATTTTTAAGAACTTTTTTATTAAAAAAAGCTACTTTCTTATAATTTATAAAAAAAAACATAGCTAATATTTCGATTCTTTTTATTAAGAAAGAATTCGCTATTTAGAGCTTTAATAATAACTAGATTATTAGTATTACCTTTATACTAATAATAATTAATATTTCTAGAAATATAATATTAGACTAATTATAAATAAATAACTAGATAAATAGAATACTTAGCTAATATTTTATAAAATCCAAGCTATATTAAGAGATCTATTATTAAGAATTAAGAGACTAAGATAAAATAACTATTATCTAGATCTTTATATCTTAATACTTTATTTTTTCTATTAAAAGCTTTCGAATTCTAAGCTTTTTAGTTTATTTTAGGTAATTCTTTTTATAAATATAGCTATTTATATTTTAATTAGAAATACTAGATTTAGGAATAGAAACTATAATATTAAATTAGAGTTATAAATTCAAATAGAATTAATTAGAAATCTCGTATTTCTTTATTTATCTAAATAATAGAAATATATTTTTTATTCTTAATAATTTTATAAATATTTATAAGTTTAATATTAATTATCTAAATAAAGAAAATATTATTAAATTATTAAAGATATATTTTATAAAAAGCTTTAAGAAATTTATTAATAATTATATAACTTTTTAAAAATATAGCTATTCTAATAACTAAATATTAGCTTCTATTTAGCTAATATTTAAATATATTACTAATTTTATTAATTTTATTTTTTTTAATTCTAGATATACTTTTTGAAATCTTTCTAATTAGTATTTATTTTTTATTTTTCTTTATTTTATTTTCTAGTATATTACTAGCCTTATATTTAGACTAGTATTTAGATCTATATTATTTATTAGAAGTTTTAGGCTTAGCTTGTTTTTCTTTTTTATTAGATTCTTAATTAGTTATATTAGCTTTATTAGCTTTATTAGTATTGGTATAGCTGTTCCTCTGGGAGTCACGTGCGTAGTTACGGGACAAGGGACACGGGATATAGGTAATAGGCAATGGGACATGGGCAATGAGTAATGGGATATGGGTAATAGGATATGGGATACGAGACATGGTTATGTAACCTTGTATTTCATTAGTGACTCGACTAGTAGACTAGACCCCTTTAGGCTTAGCAGATTTAGGGATCACATATTAATATTACAATACTATAATTCCTACTTCTAAAGAATAACTTTACTAACCTTATATAAATAGTACTTTTATGCCTATATAACGGTACTATGCATTTCTAGTAAACTAATACTAATTAGTTAGTACTTATAAATCAGGAAGAATTAAGCTATACTTGCCTAAGATTTAGTTACTTAGGGGCAAAGCCATTATTCTAGTTAAAGAGGGAATAACTATTAATTCTATTACCTGTAATTCGGTTATATAAGCAGGAAAGACACTTGATCTTACTAAGGCCCGATTATACTATATTAAAGAAGGAAATATCTATTAGTCCTATTACCTATAATTTGGTTATATAGGCAGGAAAGGCACTTAATCTTACTAAGTACTAAAACGGTTAGCTATTTAACTATCCTATTCTATTCCTATTTAACTTCTATAAAACCCTCTCAAAAACTACCTTCTTTTAAATCCCTAGGGCTCTTGAGCTTTAGAACTATTAAGTTCTTCCGGAATCTCGATATTTTACTTCTTAAATTTCATTTCCTAAATTTCTCGTTATAAATAAAATTTTTACCTCGAATATAATACTTATTACGAATTACCTATCTTATAAACTACCCTCCTTCTTATAAACCTATTCTCCTTACAAATTATTATATCTCGAACTAGATATAAGCCTATAAAATATATAATAGCGAAATATACTATAGTAAATAATTTCTTTATTAGATTTATCTAATTTAATTACTTTATAAATAATAATAATTTCAAGAAATTAGTAAGAAAGTAAAAATATAGGATTAACCTGAACTTTACTAAAATAGATAAGATAACTGAGTTCTTAGATACTAAGCTATTTTAATATATTTTCTATAAAATAGTTAATAATAACCTTTAGAAGCTATTTAGATATAACTTTAAGGACTTTATTTATTAAGAGAACTTTAATAAATTCGAATTCCCGGAGATATTATACCTATATAAGACTCTTTAATATAGTAATATATTTATATAATAGAATAATAGTACTAATACTATTATAAATATCTTATATATTATTATAAAAGAAAATAAATAGTATATATAATTAAATAAGGATATATTAGCAGCCAGACCAGACCTTATTAAGGAACTAATCTTATTAGGCTTTATTACTTTTATAAAAAACAAATACCTAGAACCTATTATCTTTAATATTCCTATATTACTATTACTTTCTCTACTATTTCCTTTACTACTATATCCTATATTTCTACTAGATTTATATACTAGTATAGAAGCTTTAGGAATAAATAATATACTCTTATTATTACTATTACTATAACTATATTCGAATAATCCCTAATTCCTTTTAATTATAAAACTTATTAGGAAAATTACTAAGATTTATACTAAAAAATAAAAGTATAATAGATCTAATAATAATTTTAATTATAAACTTACTATTTTCCTTAATATTTACTAATATATAGAGCTTTTATAAGAGGTACTAATGCGAGCTTTTCCTATTATACTAAAGGAACTAGCTTAAGACTATTTCTATAGTAACTAGCTCTTTTAATATATATATAAAAAGACTTATATTAATATCTATAGCTTCTTTAAAGGCCCTGGATTCGAATATTAAAATTTAGATAAGTAGAATACTATTATATTAGCTTCTATAATAACTAAATTTCCGGAAAAAATAATATTTGAGACTATTTAACTACTAATTAATAAACTATATTAACTATAGTATAATCTTATACCTAATTTACGAAATACCGAATTCCTTTATAATAAGATTATTACTTTTTATTAAGGCTTCCGGACATATAAATACGTAATCTCAGATTCTCCTATAAATCTCGGCTAGCTTATTAATAAGCTCTAGTTATTTATTACTATATATAAGAGTAAATAATAAGCCTATCCCAAAACCTTCTTTACTAATTAATAATACTATTCTTAGAACTCTTTAAGCTATTATCTCTCCGGAAATCGTTAATATAAACCTAGCTACAACTTTAGAACTCGTAATAACTATTTCAAGCCTTATAATTATAATAATTATATCCCGAAATCGTATTTTATATATAAGAAATCCAAATACTACTTATAGAAGTATATATCAGAGAAATAAGAGGCTAAGAAGGCTCGATTTAGGAATAGAAATATTTATTAGTTCAGATCCCGAAATACCTGTAACTTTAATAAATACTTTAGTAGTACTTATATATAATATATTACTAAAGCTAAAGGCAAAAAGAATAATAAGGGTAATAAGAATAAACTAGTAAATAATACTTTTAAGGCCTTATTAATAGAAATAAATAAAGAAGAAAAATATTACCTAGATTTCTACTTTATTTTAATTAAGAGCTTTTTAGCTACTTTTGCCGCTCTTGCTTTACTAATAACTATAGCTAATACCCTTATAAATAACTTTATTTCTCTTTCTTTTATATATTAGATAATAGATAAAAATTATACCTTAGAGTCTATTAAACTTTTAATAAAAGATGCCCAGACTTTTATAATTAATAATATATTAAGATATAATACTTATTATTTTTACGGAGTTATAATTAATACCGGAGCCTCTAGATACTTAATTACTAGCTCTAACTAATTCCAAGCTCTTTAGTAAACTAATAATAGTATTAAACTTAATGAAATTACTAAAGGTCAAGTTAATATCTAGTTCAGTATTAGATCTATATCTTTTATTAGATCTATAATAGTAAGTATACTAATTAGGTAAATATAATTCTATATTATACTTTTAAAAACTCTATTTTTGCTTAGCTTAGCTAATATAAATAAGCTAGGGGTCTACTTTAATAATCTTACTAATTATCTTATTATTTCTACTAGAAAATACATACCTATAATATAATATTTCGGATATTCTTTCTTATTTTGAAATATTATACTATAAGGCTTTATTTCCGAATTCTTTATTTATAATTCCTGCTTTCTTATAGAGATTAAACTATAATATCTATACTATTATTTTGGTTATTTATTTATTAGTAAGCTTTAAAACGTATTAGAATAAGCAGGCTATAATATTAATATAGAAGCTCTTAAGTATCTTATAAAATACTATAAGTAATATTAGAAATATAGCTAATTATCCGGATAATTCAAGTTTAACCTGAGAAATAATATTAGCTTTAATTACTCTATTATTATTAATATTTTCTATATTTCTAATAAGCCTATACTTTATATTATTAATAAAGGCACTTAATATTAAGCTAGCTAATGGCTCTAGAATATTAGTATAATATATACCTAGAATATACTTAAGTAATACTAGATTAATAACTATTTAGGCCCTCCTAATTAGATTATAGCAAATACCAGAAAGTAGTTTACTAGTAAGGAGTTTACTTAGCTTATAAATACTATAGGAACCAAGGTCAAGATTATTCTTATAAAAGCTTATAACTTTATTAGAATTATAAAATACTACTATAGCCCAATCTAATATACCTATCTTATTATTATAACTAAAGTTAATAAAATTAATAAAAATACCGTATTTCAAATAGCTTTTAAGGCTATTAATAACTTTATAGAACCTAATAGTATTATCCTAACTCTTTTAGTTTATAGTACTTTATCTCAAATAACTAAATATAATACCCTATTATTTATTATATTATAGTAATTAGTAGTACTTAAGAAGGTAATAGTAGAAATTCAGAAGCTTTAAGCTAGATATTAAATTACAAATACTTTAAATACCCGAAATAGTCCTAGTATTACTAATATCTATAAATTACCCCTAAATTCGAATATTTTTATTTAGTATAAAGGAAATACTAATTAACCTAGTAATTAGAATAGACTATATAAGCTAGTAGTTATTAATAGAAAGAATTATATACTAGCTCTACTATATAGTAATACTACCTTCTATTCGACTTCCGTAAAGCCCTTTTATATAGGGAATATTAAGATTATTACTAATAGCCCCGAACCTGAACCTGTTCCCGAATCTAATAGTAAAGCCAAAAGTAATACGGGTATAATTCCTTCTGCTATTCTACTAAAGTATAATAGAGAACGCCTTTATAAGATCCCGGATATTATAATATTCCTATAAGATAATAAACTATATAAGGATTCCCGTTAAATTAAAGTTACTAGCCTTATAAAAAAAGGCATATTTGAGGTTATTTCCAGATTTCAGGTACTAAAGGAAATATATATCTTTAACTCCCGGTTTATTAATAAGATTAAGAATAAGGATATAGAGAAAGAGCTTAAGAAGTCGAGACTAGTTATTCAAGCTTATAATAATAGTAAGAAATATATAATATTAATATAATTACCTACTATCTAATATATTAGCTAGAGAATTATTCTTAGTATTACTATTATAATAATAAATACTATAGAATTATATTTATATAATATCTCGCAAGCTTATATCTAATTAATAATCTTACTTAATTATAATTTCTATATTAACCTATCTTATAAGCTTACTAGAAAGCTAAATCTAAAGAATAATTCTATTCTAAAGGTTATAAAACTACTATATAGTATACCGGAAGCTAGGAACTACTAGTTTAAAACTTACTATTCCTATTATATTAATGAGCTCTCTATAAAATAGTTAATTTATAATTCTTGCCTATTTTATAATAAGTAATTCTTCGGAATTATTAGCCTTTAAACTAATAATACCTTATTTATTAGAACTAATAATTTTATAAAAGCAAAGTAACTAAAGCTTTATAAGGCTAAGTTCTTGGCTAAGGAATATAAATCCCTTACTTTTAACTATAATCTCAAATTTAATAGAGGTATTATTTATATGAATATTACTAGAATTACCCTTATATAGGAATATTAGTATAAGAACCTCTAAACCGTTTCTATAAAGAATATTACTACTATAAGTAATAGGGGTACTATTTATTAAAATCTCTTTATTAAGAACTAATATATTACCTAATATATAAGAAGAGTATATATTATATTAGTCTATTAATTAGAAGCTTTATATAACCTATTAATTATTACTTAAGCTATTAAACTCTCGGAAACTAATATAAAAGTACTTAATAAGCGTACTTAATAGTAAATTAAGAATACTACTAAAGAACTGAGATTTGTAAAGCTAGTAAAGAAGTTCTTATATTTAATTATTTTTATAAATACTTTATTTGCAAATAATAGAGATCTCTTTTCCCAAATCAAATACGTTCTAGTTCTAGTAAATAGAACTAAATATACTAATATTATCTACTAGTTCTCTACTAAATGCAAGAGAGTTACTAGAAGCGTTCTAGCTTTGGAACTCTATAGTATAACTTATAGTTTTAATATAGGCACTTTAGTCAAATCTATAATTAATAAAGTACTAGAAATAGAACTACTACTAGTTATCTATACGGATTCAAAGTCATTATATAAATACCTTATTAAATTAGATACTACTCGAGAGAAATGCCTAATAATTAATATAATATACTTCTGCTAGGTATATAAATAATGAGAAATCGCAGAAGTTAAGTAAATTAAGGAAGAATTAAATCTTGCCGATTTCATAACGAAATTAAAGCTAATGAATACCTTCAAGCGCCTAATTAATACGAATACCATATAATTAGATATAGAGGAATAGGTCAAGTATGAATAGGGCGGAAAATAGATATATAAGATAAGAGAATATTATAGGAGGGGAAGTTATATATAAAAGGCCATAGCCTTTGGTATATAACTAAAACCTTAGAAGCAATATAGATATATAGAGTATTTGGGAAATCTGGTACTAGGCCGGATTAGGGAATTTATATATAATTAGAGGAAAATACTATTTTTTGTATTTTTAGAGAGTTTCTAGTATTAGTATAGCTATTTCTCTGGGAGTTATATATATAGTTACGGGATATAGGATACGGAATATAAGTAATAGGTAATAGGATATAGGTAATAGGTAATAGGATATAGGTAATGGGATATGGGATACGGGATATAGTTATGTGACCTCGCATTCTATTAGTAACTCGACTAGTAGACTAGATTCCTTTAAGCTTAGCAGATTTAGGGATTACATATTAATACTATAATACTATAATCTCTACTTCTAAAGAATAACTTTATTAACCTTATATAAATAGTACTTCTATACCTATATAACGGTACTATATATTCCTAGTAAACTAATAATTAGTAATACTAATAATAGGCTTTATTAATTAGTTCTAGTTTTACTAGCTAGATCTAATTCAATTACTATTAAGATTATAATAAAAGGCTATTCTTTTAGCTTATTATAATATTCTTTAATAAGAATTCCGGAAATATTAAAAATATATTATTTAGCTTTAAAATTATTAGCTAATAATAGCTTAAAAACTAATTCTTTAGATTTTAAAATAGCTTTAATATATTTAAATATTTTAGTAATATCTAATTTAGTAAATATACTAGTATTCTAATATTTCTTATTTTTAATATATTTTAAAATAGCTTTATTAATTAACTAAATAGTATTATATACTAAAGCTTTTATTTTAAAAAGATAATATAACTTCTTATAAATATTTTTATTAAGATTATTATAGATATTATTAATATATTAGCTAAAGAATTTATTATATAATATAATTCTATTTTAATTCTTAGTTTTTAGACTATTTATTATAGTTTTAATCTTATTAAGCTTTTTTATTTGCTTTTAGTAATACTTTTAATAATATTCTCAAATTTTCTATTATTAGCTTAATAGTTCTTTAGCTTTTCCTTAGTTAATTCTAGTATAGTTTCGTTTCTAATAAAGATTTTCTATTTTAAGAGCTTATTATATATATTACTTAGCTTATTAAAAATATTTGTATTAAATTTAGTAATTATAATAATTTTTTTAGGTATTAATAAGCTTTTTATAATTATTTAAGCTTTCTTAATATTCTAAACTTTAATACTATTACTTATAAAAACTAGCTATTATATTTTACTAGCTTAAGAAATCTATTTTTTTTTAGCTTTTTTATTATTTTTAAAGAAATTATATAAGTATTATTAGTATAATAATTATAAGTTATAGAATTAAAAGTTCTTAAAATTATAAGAATTTCTTTTAAATACTTTTTAAAATAAAAAATAAATTAAAATAGACTTGAATTATATAAAAGTATTATATATATTCGAGTTTTCTTTTTTCTTAATAAGGAAATAAAGCTAAAATAGTAATATATATAATAAAGAAAATAAAAATAATAATTAGATATATTTAAGGTAATATAATTATAAATTAGAAATAATTATAAAAAGTAAAATATAGAATTAAGCTTTTATTATAAAAAAGAATACTAATATATATATTTAAAGAAATATAATTTAGAGAATAATTAAGGTAAATTAAACTAAATAATAATAGTAAGAAAATAAAAGAATAATATAATAGAAATATAAATATAGTAATAATATTTAAAGTATTAAAATATAGGAAAAAATAATAGAAATTTTATAATACAAATATATTTTAATTTTTTATTTATTTAGAAATATTTCTATTAATTTAAAAAAAATATAAAAGAAATATAATAATATAAGAAATATATAAAAAGTAAAATATATAAATATATTAAAAATATTAGAAAAGTATAAAATAAATATTAATAAGAAAGAAATTAGAATAATAAAATTAAGAAATAATTTAGAATAAGGTATTATTTTTTCTAAAAGCTAATTATAATTATTTAATATTTATTAAAATCGATTTTATATAATAGAAAGCTATTTAATTAATTAGAACTTTAAAGTAATATTTATATTTAAAAAAAAAGTAATATTAAAGAATTTAGAGATTATAGAAAAAAGAATTATAAAATAATATAAATAAAATTTATAATACTATTATTAAATTTAAAATAATTAATATTAAAGTTAATATAGAATATAAGAAAATTAAATATTCTAAATTAATATTAAGAATATAGGAATTAAAGGTATTTTCTTAATTATTTAAATAATATTTAATAATAAAAAATTAGATTAATAATAAAAATTAATGAATTATATTAGGTTTTTAAAAAAGTAATAAATTTCTAATAAAGAAATAATTTTGTAATTAGAAAATGAATTCTATATAAAAGAAGTTTTTTTTATATAAAAATAGAAATATATAATATACTAATTAAGCCTTAATATAAGTTTTAAAAATAGCTATAATTATATTAAAAAGAAAATAGGTTTTTTAATACAAAATAGGCTTTAAATAAATAGATCTAGTTTATTTAATATCTAAGAAATTTCTAAAATTATATATTATTAAGTATTTTCGGAAATAATTATTAGATTTAATAAGGTTTTCCTTTTCTTTTATAAGACTTCTAGTTAGCTATTTCGTTTATATATAATTTTTAATTAGGAAATTTATTTAAATATTATAAATAAATATATAATAGTAGTTTAAGTTAAAGTCGAAATTTATAAATATTATAATTAAGCTTTAGACTAGTATAAATTACGAAAATAGCTAATAGAAAAGCAAATAAAGCTTTTAAAAAGCTTTTAGTTTAGTATTTTCTTTTTTTCTAGAAATATATAAAAGACTTCTTTCTTTTTTTTATATATATTATAACTATTTATATTACTAAAATATATTAGGAAATATAATAGTTTAATATTAAGAGTTTATAAGGTAATTTCTCGATTTCTTATTTATTTTTATATTAAAAATAAAAGCTTTATATTCGGTTTCTAAAATCTAATAATAGAATCTCTTATTAAAAATACTATTTAGTAAAATATATAATAATAGTAATAAATAAATAATAATAAAACTTATCTAATTTCTAAAATAGTAATCTAATAATAATATTTCCTAAAAGCTATAAATAATAGTTAGAAAAAATAAAAATAAAAGATATATAAAGAATTAAAAGTAATAAGCTTTTTTCTAGATTAAAAAAAGCTTTTATTATTAAATATTCTTTTCTAGTTTTTTATAAAGAAATATATTTTGCTTTTTCTAATTCTAGTAATTCTAGAATATATATAATAATACTAGTAGCTTTCTCGATCTCCTAAATACTATTTTGCTTATAATATTCTATAACTATTTCCTTTTCTAATTTTATATCTGTTTTAAAACATTTATTTATAAATATATATTTATTATTAATTTTATTTTTAGGGAAATACTAGAATTCATTTCTTTTAATAAATTATTTAAATTAATTCCCGATATATATTCTCTAGAATATAATACTATTAAGCTTTTCTAATATATAATATTTCTTTAGTTTATTTATATATTTTACTTTATATAGATCAAGTTAATAATATAATAATAGTCTTATATTTTTTAATTTATTAATTTAATATTATATATAAGAATTAGATTCTTTTCGGAAATAAGTATTAAATTACTTTTTTCTTTTTTAATATCTTTTATTCTTTTTTATTTTGGCTTTTTTAATATCTTTATTTCTTATTTCTTATTTATATTTATTTTATATATATTTCTAAAAGTATTTCTTTTTTATAGATTTTATTTATCTAAATATTTTCCAAGTTAGAAAATATATTTCTATAAATAATATAGCTTCTTTATTATAGACTATATAAAAAGAAATAAATCTAGTTAATTTATATATAATAACTTAATTAGTAAATAGAATATATAATAATAGATTTATCTAGAGCTTTTTTTTATTTATTATAAATATAATAAATATTTAAATAATTAATTAATATTTTCTTTAAAATTATAGGCTAAAATAATAATTATATTAATTTCTAATTTATTAAATTCCGATTTATTATTTATTTTAAACTATTTAAATAAATAATATTTATAAATAATTTCTTTTTAAATAAATTTAGTAATTTTTTTACTAGTCGGATTTATTAAAGATCTGGTTTTAATTTATACTAAAAAGTTATTTCTAGTAATAACTAACGAGTTATATTTCTCATAATTTAATAATTTAATTATATTAATCCTAAAATAATAGAAAAGAAATATAGCTTTTATTAGATATAAAGCTTTTTTTTATTTTTATTTTTTTATTCTTATACTAATATTCTTTATAAATATTAATATACTATTATATATAATTATAATAACTTTCCTAATAATAATAGCTAGTTACTAAATAGAAAGTATTTCTTTTCCCGGTATATCTAATTTTATTATATAGCTTTTTAATAATAATTTTTCTTTATTCTTAATTATTAATTATAAGCCAAAATAAATATATTTTAAATATAATTCTTTATAGTAATTAATCTCTTATATTATAGTTTAAAGCTTTTTTATTTAATTTTTAAAATTCGGTTCTAGATATTTCTTTTAGTCTAGAAAGTATTATAAGATATTATATAATATTTAATACTATTTAGAATAGCTATTATTTAAGAAATCTAATAAAATAATCGAATTATTAAATAAAATATAAGAGTTAGTATTATTATTTATTATTTTACTAGAGGTTATATATAAATAGCTATAGCCTTTATTATATAATTTCCGGATATTATAATTTTTTAATACTATTAATTTGCTTTTAGATATAATAAGGCTTTAATTATTAATTTCTAATAACTAGATATTACTATTTAAATATTTAATAAAGGTTTTAGGAATCTAATTTCTTAAAATAATATTATATAACTAAATAGAAATTATTTCCTTTAATTAAACTTTCTATTTAATAAGTATTATTCTAATAGTATTAAGCTCTATTATTAATTATTTATTAATATTCTCGTTATTTTTAGTATTATTTTTTTATTATAGGTATTTTAATAATTTATTAGTAATAATATATTTAATTTTAAAATTAAATAATTAAATTTATATTAGCTAATAAATAATTAAAATTCTAGGAAAATCTATAGCTATTTTATTTAGTTATATAATAAATATATTAGTATTTAGCTTAAGAATAAAATAAACTTTATATAGCTAAAATTATATTTTTTATAAATACTTTATTAGCTTTTAATATTTTCTTTTAATAATATTATATTTCCGTTTAGTATTATTTTAGATTTCAGACTTATATTAGATAATTTTTTCTTCTCTTTATTATTATATTAATTAAGAGTTTTGCCCTATTTATCTAAGCTAGTATTTAGTACTAATATAATTATTCTCTAACTTTTTAATAAATTATAATATAACTTATAAAGTATTAGAATAATAATAAGCTTTTCTTAAAAAACTTATATAGCTTATATTTATTTATTACCCTATTTCTATATTATATCTTTTTTTATTAAGTAATAAATAGATTTAGTAATAATTATAAAGCCTTTAATCTAAATATAATAGTAAATTATAATTCTAATAAATATCTTATCTTTAGTTATATTATTATAATGTTTCTATTTTAAGATCTTAATAATTTCTAAATTTAAAGGGCTTTTTTTTAAATACTTTATAAATAAAGCTAATAATAATTATATTATTATAATAAAACTATAATTTTTCTCTAATATTAGTTCTAGCTTATTTAATTTTATTTAAGGTTATATTTAAGTTTTAAAAATATTTAAATATAAAATACTAAATACTAAATAAAATAAATTATTTATTATAGTTTATATAAGGTTTCTTTATTTTAATATTATTAATAAATAATATAGTAATTTTAGGAAATAGATTTTTTAAAATAATTATAATAATTTATATAAATTATAAAATAGAATTAGTAATTCTCTAAAATAATATAATTATTTTTAATAGCCCTAGAAATATTATAAATATAATTAAATCTTTATTATAAGTATTTAGTATAAGTTAATTATAACCGGAAAAGAAATTAATTAAAGAAATATAAATATATCTAATAAATTTCTTAAAGATCTTATTTAGTAAATAAAAGTAAATTAGTATTTTATAGAATTACTAAATTCATTATTATAATAGTATTAATTAGTTTTTGAGTTCTAATAATATTTTTATTATTACTAATACTAGAGCTTTAAAATATAAGAAATTCTTTTCTTATTAGGCTTTATATTTAATAGTTTTAATTAGAATAAATAGATTAATATTCTTATAAACTTTTTCTATTTCATTTTATTTCTTTCTATTTCTTTCTAATTAAATATAATTATATTTTTTTAATTTATTATTAATTCTCGAAATATAACTAGTTTTTTTTCTTCTAAAGCTAGTTTCTAATATCTAATTATTTAAAATATTCTGAAATAAATTATAAATTTCTTAGAATAATTAATATTTTTAATAAAAAGTAATTCTTATATTTCTTAATATATTTCTATAAATATTCTCTAGTTTTAAATTTCTTAAACTAGTTTAGATATTTACTAAAATCTTTTCTAATTCTATTATTAGTATTTATTAGTTAAATCTTTTTATTCTTTATTTTATATATTTTTATAATTAGAAATAAACTATAATTATTATTTTTGTTTTTGAGAACTATAGTTATTTTCTTTAATACTATTTTTATTTAATTTCTAGAATTTATAACTTTTCTATTTAGCTTTTTTCTATTTAGATATAAAAAATACCTTTTTATTTAATATTCTAAAATACCTTTTTTAAGCTCTTATATATTTCAGAATTCTTTCTAGTTTTAAATTCCAGATTCTATAATTTCAGGAATATATTTCTTTATTATTAAAAGATATTATTTTATTTCTTTTTCAGAAATATTTTTACTTAATACTCTTTTTATTTGCTTTTCTATTAAATCCGGAACTATTTTTAATAATACTTTAATTAGAGCCTTTTTTACTCTAATTTCTCTAAAAATATTATTAATTTCCTAAATTTCTAAACTCAAAATAAAAGAATCTATAGGAAATTCCGGTATTTTTCTATTTTATTTAATATTATTACTAGTTATAATACTAGGCTTTATTTTTTATTTTTTATTTTTTTTAGTTTCTTATTCCGTATTATTTAATTCCTTAATTTTAAAAGTTTAGTATTTTTAAATTATTACTTTTTTCTATTTCCCGGTATTTTTTGAAAATAAAATAATTATAATAATATAAGTATTCTAGTTATTTTTAGGATTAGTAAATCTTTTATTTTATAAATTATTACTTTTATATATAATTTTTATTTTTATTTTTACTAAAAATAATTAACTAAATAGAATTTTTAGGGCTTTTTTAATTAAAAAATTCATATTTTTATATTTTATTTTATATTTTATTTTATTTATAATCTTAGCTTTAAGCTTTACTATTTCTATAAATCCAAATTCAGTTATAATAATAATAATAAATATTTAATAATCTATAATATTATATACTATTTTACTAATATTTCTAAAGATTTTTTTAAGGAAAATATTAATTATTTCTTTATATTTCTCGAAATATAAATTAGAAATATAGAAATTATATAATATATTTATAAGCTAATAATATTCGAATATTAATACTATTATTTTTAAATTAAATAATTCTATTAGTATTAGTTATTTAAGTTATTATTTCTAATTTCTTAAATATTTTATTTATTATATAAGCTATAGCTACTAGCTTTATAGATTTTTAATTATATTTAATTATATTTAATATAATAGTATTTCTTATTTATAAAATAATAAAATAAAGAATATTATCTTTAATTATTAGTTTTAAAATATAATAGCTAGATCTAGTATTTTTATTTCTTTAATAGTTTTATTAAAATATTATTAATTTTAGGAATTCTATATTTAATTTAGAATATACTAGATTTCTAATTTATTTTATTTATTCCCGAAAGTATTAATATTTATATTATTAGCTAGGCTATTCTTTTATTTATTATTTCTTAAAATAGTATTTTTCTAGCCTTTTATATAAAATAGCTTTTCTTTTATTCTGGCTTGTTTTTAGAAAATCTTTTTAGCTATTTTTATTTCTTTTTCCTTTTTCTTTAATAAGAAATACTATTTATAGCCAAATTTTAATACTATTTATTAATTCTAGAACCTAAAATATTAGTAATTCTAATATAATTTCCTTTAAGATAAGGTAGCTATTTAGATTTTCTAAATATAGCCTATTTACTTCTATATATAAATTCCGGTTAGCTAGCTCCTTTATTTTTTTCTTGCCTAATAAACTAGATATTTTTTATTATTTTTTAGATATTCTTGAATTATATTTTTAAGTTATAATTAAATTCTCTTTTTTGGATTTAGGAAATAATTTAATTAAATTACTAGTATTTACTAATAAAGAAAAAAGAAAAAAACTTTTATCTAGACCTAAATAGCCTTTTATATTATCTTTTATTAAATTAGTAAATATATCTATAATTTATAAGCTCTTTTATTAATAAGTAATAGAATTAAGAAATATAAATATATTCTAAATTAATATTATTATTTTTATTTCTATTATAATACCTATAATAAATTTATTTTTTTAATTCTAGATTTATATTATAAGTTATATTAACTTAAGTAGTATTTTCTAACTATATTTAAAACTAACTTTTTCTAGAATATAATTATTTAGATTCTTTATTTATTCTAATTTAATTACTATAGCTATTATAATATTCTTTATAATTTTTATTATAACTTCTAATATATATTTTTTTTTAAAAAACCCGAATTATATTTATTAAATTATTAATACTATTATTTCTATTATAATTAGCTAGATTATATAAATAGACTATAAATATTCTCTCGAATTATAATAATAATTATATTAAATTATTTTTATAGGTTTTTTTAAATTATAATAATAATAAATAGTTTTTCCAGATTTCTTATTAACTAGTTAATATTATTTCTCTTAAATTTATTACTTTTAATAGATTTTATATAATTAGTTATAAGCTAGGTTTTCTTTTTACTTATATCTATAATAGCTTTAGGAAATATAATAGAAGAAATTAGTAAAGAATAATTATTTTCCGGTTTAGAAATTATATTATAAATTATTATATTCAAGTATTCTTATCTAAATCTAAATATATTTAGATTATTAATAATATTAAAATAGTATTTCTTTTCTTTATATTAATAAAAAAAAAATTTATATATTTTATTATATTTATAAATAGAAATATTTATAGGTTTAAAATTTATATTTTTAATAATATAATCTTTTACTAAAATAAATAATTCTCTTATAAATTCTTAATATTAAGTAATTTTTTTTATTTTTTTCCTTTTTAGTAATTTTTTTAATATTTTATTAAATATATTAATATAAGACTTAGAAGAGATTTCTTTATTCTAGGCTTATATAATAATTAAATTAAGAAAATTATAGCTAATTTTAAGTATTTCCTAATTATATTCTCGGAATTCCTTTAATAAGGCTTTAAAGAACTTGGTTTTCTAATAATTTCCTAAGTTATTAATATAATATTCCGGTATAGCCTTAATTTAATTCTTTTTCTTTTAATATTATTAGAAATATAATAGTTCTTATATATATTTATATATTATTTCAAGAATATAAAAATATTTCTTGTTTAAAACTATAGTATTTTAGAAGTTTCTATAAATAATAGATTTAAATCCGGTATTAATATATATTTATTTTTAGCTATATTAATTTTAATAATTTCTTTTATAACTAATTATAGAATTTCTATACCTGAAACTTTTATTAATAAGGTTTCTAAAGAACTAATTTCTTATTTAAATATATCTTTTAGTTTAGAAACCGAGATTTAAAAAAAGCTAATTAATAATAATAGATATAATTTAAATTCGAGTTTTAGTATTAATAGTAATAAGATAATAGCTTTTCTAGTTTTATTTTTATTATTTATATTTCCTTTTCTATTTTATTAGCTTAATACCTATAATTTTTTTTTTAATTTTACTAAACTAGGGATATTTAATAGTATTATTAAAGGTAATAATAATAATAATAATAAATATAATTTTACTAATTTTTCTAATTTTTCTGATTTTTATTTTTTATTTTTTATTTTTTATTTTTATTTAGTATTTTTTTCTTTTTCTAGAAGTTTTTTTTAGGTTATTTATATAATTTCTTATTTCCGATTTCTATTTATAATTCTATTTGAAATTAAGAATATTTCCTTTTTTAGATATCTTTTCCGGATTTATAAATAAGCTTTATTATTAGAATTAAAGCTATTTTTATTCCGGTTTTTACTATTACTATAAATAATATATAAATTAATAATATAACTTTATTTCTATATACTAAAGTCTATTTCTAATTAAGATCTAACTTATACTATTTTAGTATAATATTTCTTATTTTATTTCTTCTATTTCTTTTTTTTTTTTATAATTAGCCTCTATTTTTACTATTCTTATATATTATACTAGTAATTATATCTTGCGGCTAACTTATATTCAAGTTACTAGATATATTAGAAATTAATATAAGATACTAAGATTAATACTTATATATTCTTAATATTTTAGCCTTAGACTTAAGATATTATAATAGCCTTTTTCTTCCTAAACTTACTAAACTAATAATCCGCCTTATAGAAACTCTTTAGAACTTTATAAAAGTATTATCTTAACTATAAAGTTTTAATCTCTTTATATTACTTATTATAAAATATATAAGAGGGAAACTATAATAAAACAAAAATTTATATAAAGTATACTAGAGTATAAAACGTAACTTAATAGTAAAATAATAAGATTAAAGGTATAAATAATAAAGTATAAATAGTATATAATATATAAAAGCTTAATTAATTAAATATAGAAGAGGGATTATTGTCTAGAACTATAGAAAAGCTAGCTTTCTTATATAATTCCCGCAAGTTATATATAAAAAGTCCTAGCCTTTATTATATAACTAAAATATTAAAACTATTAAAATAAAGTAATTTTAATAGAGTACGGCTTGCCGTACTATACTATACTTTAGGGTCTTATCTATTAGAGAAAGCCTTATAGAAATACGCGATTTACTTTGCCTCAAAAAAAAATTTGCTTTAAATAATAGAAATGAGACTTAGAACTCCTAGAATTAGTTCCCTGGCTAGTTTCTATTTAATAATAAAATAAATACAGGCTTTAGGACGCTATAATTATAGGGAGTAATTACTAATTATTAGGGAAAGAGAAGTGGGAGATTAGTAAGGCTAAAAACGCTAGCAGAGATAAAGCTAAAACTTTTATAATTATAATTATTATTAAGTATTTATATATTTGAGAAATAGGTCCAAATTATATAAATACTAGTCTTTAATATCGGGAGTTAAATACTAGAGTTTAATATTACTAATATTTAGCTTTTAACTTATATGAGCCTATATAAAACGGGCCTTAATAATACTCTTCTATATAATATTATTATATAATCGGACTACTAGTTAAAATTCCTGGTTATGTATTCTTACCTAAGCAGGAATACTAAAACTTCTAGCCTATACTTTACTCTAGCTTCCTTTTCTTCTTTTATCTGGCTAATAAGCTTTCTTTTATAATAAATTCCTCTTCCTGTAATTTTTATATAAGTTATATATAATATTATTTCTTCTCTCAATTTCCTTATAATCCTAATAGTATAATATATAAAACATATCTATATTATAGAATTTCTTTCTTTTCTTTTTTCTTCTCTTATAACTAATCTCTTTTTAGGCTTACTAAAGAATATACTAGCCTATTCTTATTAAGCTTAATCCTAGTATGCCCCGGTAGACCCATAGTAGTCTATAATAGCTAGTTATAGACGGGAATAAGAACCTATAGCCCTATAAATATATTTAGTAAACTAATATATAAATTAAATAAGACTATATTCTGGCTATAATAAATCCTCTTGCTTTTCCTGCTTTTCCTAGCTCTTTTCCTTTATTATCCGGCTTCCGTTTATTCTTTTAGTTTTCGCTAGCCTATAATCTTGGCCTAATAAATATTTAGTATAAGGATTATAGGATAAGATACTAGAGATTAGAGGTAATTACAAATATATATTAGAGATTTAAGCTCTATTATAAGAGGAGAAATATAGTATTAGACAAGTTATAAGTACTATTACTCTTTTTATAAGTGCTTTTTAAGGAAGATAATCTATAAGCCTATAGCTTTTATTAAAATATAAGAATATATAACTCGGTACTTGCTTTTATATTTATAAGCTATATTAAAGATACTTGTATTAATCTTTCTTATAATCTTTACTACTTTTAGATTTATAAAGAGCTATTTTATTATTAGAGATCCTTAAAGCTAGTCTTATAATAGGTTCTAGCCTTTATCTAGTTATTTTTTTATAATTCAGATTATATAACTAATCTCTAATTATAGTATTACCTGTAACTTAATTAAACTATTCTTTATAGCCTTTATAAGATACTTATAGATTATAGTAATTCTTTTATATAGATTTATAAGATAGCCCGGAAGTAATTAGCTAGCTAAATAAGTTATTTTCGGATTTTTCTTAGTTTATAAATATATTTAATTTTCTAATCTAGAACAGATTATTATTATAAGAACCTTCCTATAGCTATAGAGCTAGTAGGAATTCTTCCGAATAAGTTTATAAATAAGAGTTAATATAATATTCTTTTTATAATTTATAAGCCTGGCTATTAAGATTCGTAATTTTACTAGATAGCTATTATTTATATAATATATATATTATTTTATTATATACTTCTTTTCTTATATAATAAATATAAGTAATATTATAAAATAATCTTATAAGATACCTATTATATCTATTAATAGTTCTATTTAGAATAATAGCTCTTTTACTAGTTTTATTTATATATCTATAATTATAAGAAATCTTTTTTCTTTTAGGCTTATTAGCTTTTTTAGTAATATATTATAAATGCTTTTATTATTTATAAGATTATATTTCTTAATTAGCTCTATTTATATTAAAACAGGATTTATATAAATATATATAATAGTTTAGTAAATATCTTAATTTATAAAAATATCTTATTAATTAATCTAGGCTATTAATTTATTCTTTCTTTTTCTTTTATAAGCGGGAATTAGTTTATATAATAGCTTTTCTAGAACTTAATAACTATTATTTATTATTTTAAAAAGCTTACCTTTTTTATTATTTTTATAATAAACTCGTAATAATTAGAGATTATTTAGAAGCTAGGTAGCTTATAACTTATAGACTAGCCAGATCTAATTACTCGCGTATTTTAACTTAAGGTTTAGGAGCTTTTTATAAATCTAAAAAACTATATTTTTGAATAATATATAAGTTATATTTATATAATTAAATACTAGAAATAAGAGCTTTTGTATTTATATTTACTTTTATTCTTATAAATATCTAAAAAGTTTAATATATCTAAATATATAAATAAGGTTATATATACTAAGCTATTAGATCTATTATAGGATCCTATAGGCAAGTTTCTAGCCTTAATTATAAGTAATATAACTTATAGTTTATATAGAAAGAACTATATACGGGCCTTATATATAGTTTATAAAAAAGCCTATAGCCTATTAATATATTCTAAAAGGTTTCTAAAGGCTTTTATAGACTATATTATAATTAATAAGAATAGCTATCCCGAGTATTATTACTAGAATAATAAATAAATATTTATAATCTATAAACTAGGCTTTCTAAGCCAGGAAGTTATTTATAATAATTACTAGATTATTTTATATAACTCGTATTTTTTTTAAAAGTTCTATTTATATATTAATATTAAGATTTATATATTTATATAAATAATTAAGTATATTTATAAATATATATATAAAAGAATAAACTATATTATAGTTATAATTATAGCTATAAATAATAAGATTACCCGGTATATATATATACCCGTTATATAAGTTTATATAAGGCTATTTAGTAGCTATTTGAATTTTCTATATATTAGAAATTCTTTTTTATTTAGTATCTTATAATTTATTTTAAGGAAAAATAAATAGTTTATTTTTTAAATAATATTTCTCTTATAGTTCTGGCTATAAATACCCGTTTAATACTATATATAAGAATAGCTAAAAGTATTTATATTTCGAGTTTCTGGCCGAGTTTATATAAATTTTAAAGATCCGGAAATAGAAATATTATTAGTAAGGCAAGAATAAGTAAATTAGTTATATATATTATTATAGCCCTATTTTAGGCAAGTAATACTATTTATAGCTTATAGTTCTTTACGGATCTATATTTAATTAAAAGTATTTATTACTTAATATATTAGGCTATTTATATTACTTATAGCTTAATAGAAAATAACTAGAAATAATACTAGTATTTTAATAAAGCTATCCTATTTATACCTATAAGTAATTTATAGATATTATTCTTAACTAGCCTCTACTAGTAGCTAATTATAAACCTATTAGTAATCTGAAACTAGTATAAGTATTATTTCTATAATAATCTCTAGTATTAGCTTACTTATAATAATAGTTTCTTATTTCTATTTCTTAATTCATATTATAATTATAGCCTTTTTTTACTTATATATAAGCTTATAAACTAGTAGTAATTACTTGCGGATTATAGGCTTTTGTTTTTTATCTGAAATTAGACTAATAAATACTATTTCTTATTTATATTATATATTCTCAAGAATTAAGTATTACTTATAATTATAATATAAGCCTAGCTTAATTCTAATTAGTAATTATACTTTATAAAGATTATAATAGCTATTAAATTAGATTTATAAATAGCTTATTTCTATTTATAAGAACTAGGTAATATAAGTAAGATATTCTTATATAAAGTACTTTCTTATTACTAAATAAATATATATTTTATTTCTAGTTTAAGATTCTAATTAAGCTTTATAAATTATTTATAAGTTCTATTATAAAATAAAGTACTTTTAAATAGATTTTCTAGTTTATAAATCTCATTATTTGAGACAAGGTACTAATATAATATAAATATTACTTTAAAGTTATTTACTAGCTCTTAGTAAATTTATAATCTATAGTAAATAATATTTTCTTTAGAAAAATACCTGTAATTCTTAGTAAAAACTTTATCTAGATTCTTCTAATTATATTATATAATTTATAAGCTAATATTATTACTATATATTTTTAATAATTATTTATTTAGCTATAGCTCAAGTAGCTCTATTTATAAACTAATATACGAGTTTATAAAAGTAAAAATAGCCAGGAGTTTATTTATTAGATTAGTAAATTACTTAATAATCTAGATCCTAATATAATAATAGTAATTCCGGATTATATAAATTAGCTAGTATTAATTACGGATCTAATTAGTTATATTTATTTCCTAGATTTTCTTTTTTGAACTACTATAAATCTATTAATTTTCTATAGATAATATTTCTTAACTATATTAAATATTATAATCTTAAAGCTTAATACTTATATTCTTAAATATTTACTAGGCTAATTATAAATATACTAATTAGTAAATTTCCTAAATACAAATAAGTTTTCAAGTAATAACTTATATAAGCTATTTATAAAATAACTATAAAATATTAATTTTCTTTTCTTATTACTATTTTAGCTTACTTTTAAGATTAGGGCTCCGGTATTACTTCTATAGAACCTATATTTATAAGAAGATTTATATAATAGAACCCGGATAATAATTATAAGTTTATAGGTATATTATATTAAGGCCTACTTATTTAGAAAGAACTTTAATAACTAGTTATAAGTAATTTCACGAATTAAGCTATTTATTATAAATACTAGCCTAGAAATTATTTTTTTCCGGAAATAGTTTCTAGTTTATTTATATTTTATAATAATTATTAATAAATTATAAGATTAGTTTTTTTATATTATTAGTTTAGATCTATAAATGCCTATATTTATTTATAAGTAGTTTTATATAGGGATTTCCCATATATTATTTATAGAAGGCTTAAGTATTTTTTTATTATATAAGAACTTATCTAGAATACTTAATATAACTTATTCTAAAATCTTAGCTAATTTACTTTAGTATTTTATTTCTTATAAGTATCTTATAAATACTAGATAGCCTTATAAATTAGATTAAGAAATTTAGGAATCTATAACTATTTATAACTATTTATAAATATTTATATCTATTTATAAATAACTTATAATTATTATTTTAAATATTTTAGGATTTAAATAAATTAAGAATATTATATTATTAGATATTAAAAATATATATCTTTTCTAAATAATTCTTTATAGAATTTATAACTTCTTATTTGCTTCTATTTCTAGTACTAAATAATTTATCTCTTTATTCTTCTCTAATATTTCTGCTTTCTTTTTATAAAAAGCTACTAGCTCTTTATAAAGCTTAGTAAAATAGTATATTTTTTGAGAAAAAGTAAATAGGTAATAGTAATAGATAATAATAAGGTAGCAGGCTATTTATATATTAGTTATAGTTTATAATAATCCGTAATAAGTATATATATATAAAAATAAGTTACTGGAAGTAATCTAGTTAATTATATAATTACTAGTAGTAATTCGGGGAAGTGAGAGAGAATTAGTAGGAGCGGGGATAAAGGTAATAAGAGCTAGAGCAGGAGTAGGAGAAAGAGAAGTACCTATAGTAGCGCTTATAAGTATCTATTAGGTTAGTTATAATCTATAAAAGATTAGTAAATAGATATAAAAAGTACTTATAAAGAGAATAACGGATACTCTTATTACTATAATAGTAGTTAATATAGCTTTTACTAAAGAAACTAGTTCTAACTATATATACTATTTATATACCCGACCCGCTAGTATAATATATATATCCGGTAATATAAACTTAACTAATGAATTAGCCAATTTCAGCCTCTAGGTTAGCAGGCCGGGCGGGGTTAGTGATACGGCCGGGCCGCAAAACAGGCATACGGCGGGCGGCGAGGAGGGAGAGGGCCACCATGGTGCGGGTAGGGCGGGCGGCGGGCAGGGCAGGCAGGGCAGGCGCTAGTGCTGCTGCTGGTGCTGCTACTGCTAGTGCTGCTGCTACTGGTGCTGCTGCTGCTACTGTTACTGCTGCTGCTGCTGCTGTAGCAGGAGCAGATGGGAGAGAAGACATTCTACGGACCGTAAGGAGCGTTACAGGCCAGGGGCAGGCCCGTAGCGGGTATAGGGGTTGACTTACGTGTGCGTGTGTGTGTGTGTGTTTATTGAAGGAAAGAAGCTTTGGAATTCGAAATTAAAACCTACCTTATTTAGCTTACCTGGAAAATTTTTAGCCTTCAAAAAGTGAATTTTCAAAGTGAATTTAAAGTCAGTAAAGCTGATATCCCTTAAATAAGTGCCTGGGGCATCCAATTAATCTCGTATTGAATATCACCCAAATTCCAACACGCGTCACACATTTACCCCTATCCCAAACATGGGATCACCGGTCAATATCGAATCGCGGCGACATGCCGCCGGCTCGGCAGTCGCATGGTTATTGGAGGCCAGGGACTTCGGCCCCTTATCCAATTCTATAGAATGGATCAAGCCCTGTCTCGTTCCTCTTCAAACCACCCATTATATCTTTCCCTGAACTTCTCGGGTCTTGTTCAACTTCTTTAGCCTACTCTCTCTCAATCGTCATTCAGTACTCATTATAATCTTGATATACAATTGAATAACTGAAATGTTTCAGCCATGAATTGGGAATGGATGAGTGATTATATATATACATCTAGTAGCGTATTTCGTCTGAGACGGCTATTATGTAAATTTTTGGAAGACAATCGAGCAGATATGATTGGGGATGTGGCCTAGTCGGCAATATTCAGGATACCTTGTCTATTAATACACCTGGTCTTTCTGGAGACAGCCCCCTAAGATTGTCACAACCGATTCTCTTCTACGACGGTACATTGTAGTTGCCCATGCCCTCAACGCTAAGCTCAACGTACATCGTAAATGGCTCCCTTGCGATAGCAGTTCTAACTGGGAGCTGAAGATGTCCTTCACTTCCGCTGCCGCTTTGAAAAGCATTTCTCGTTTCAACAGAGACCTTTTGAGCATCTTTGATATTTCTAGTCATAAATATATGAGCTGGCATTATTAGTTGACTGAGTCCTAGATTTAATTTTCATTATTTATTTTTCATTTGTGGCTTACGTCGCCAAAACGTCCCAAGCATCTAGCCGTGTCCTATCTTTATTCGCATTATAGATCTCAGGAGTATACCGCCGGCCTGCTTGCTCCATATTCTCGAGTGCTTCCAGAATATAGAATGTTCCCATAAGGGCAGAAGACTATAGCCAAGATTCTCTAGGAGGTATCGTTATATAAAGTTTATTTAATCGCAGGTCCATAATCCTTCGCCCCATTCCTCAGCATACTCTTTCGTAGTCTGCCGTGCATCATCTAAGAATTTGGCTGCCAAGATTAACGCCGGGAGAAGAATGAGTTCCGCGTGTATATAATCGATATGCTGCGTCTTTACTACCCTCTTGCCAATGTTCCCAAATGAGCAGGGCATATGTTGCTTAATAAGTGGACAGCCCTTGCGCTATTATAGCGCGAAGCGAGAGTTTAGCGAATCGAGGATACAGATGGCGAGAGCAATGGTCTCCGGGGGCAGATTGCTCGCGTGACGACTATATAAACGAGCGGAATAGATGCAATTATTAAGAAGGTAGGCGGCGGTATCAAGTTTGTTAGGTGGATTGCCGCCCTTAGAACGCAATGTATGTGATTAGCTTGGATTTAAATGCAGGTGACAAACCTGAGGGATATTATTGCTAAGCGAAAACCCAAACACAACAATCTTTATAACGAGCCACATATACTTTTAAACTGTATAAAAAACACGTATAAATATTTCTTTTGTTTTCTTTATAGATTTATTAGGGGAAGGGAGTTAGGGCGGAGGGTGGTGTTATTGTGCTTAGTTATATAACGAGCAATGGCGCGTGCTCTTACTAAGAAGCTTAGTGTCCCGAATTCCTCCTGGAGATAAGAGAGCTTTGGGAGACTGCTGATATATGCTGGCATTGGAGTACAATAAGAGTGGTAGTGGGGGCAAGTTCGAGATGGAGACGTAGATTTTTGGGAAGGACTCGTCGATGAGGGAGGATGCCGGTAATGTTCGAGATCGAGAGGCTATTTGTGGTGCAATCGTGTCATTTATGGCTTTCGTAGTTCTTTGAGAGTTTGTGCACTTTTCTATTCATAAATACGTTAATATGGGATTAAGAGTTCGTCTTGGCACATTAATGAGGCTTCTCGAGGTCTGTATCAATTATTCCCTGGGTATGCCATGAAGCCCCAGACTTTCTTCACTAGTAAGCACAATGGCCGACACTAAAAGATATTTCACAAGAGATAGACCCTGAGGTGCAAAACAAAGACCCAGTGAGAGATGCACCGGGTCTTTGTGAGACTACGGGGGGCTGTTTTGAGAGCCTAGGGGATGATTACAGATGAGGAAATTAGAGCGATGATAAGGACGATGCACCACCGTTGTTTGGACGACACGTAATTGCAGCTCATGGAATGGAGGCAAAGTGGTAAAAATAGTCTGAATAGCTTCAATTTAAGTGATTTGCCATAGTGGGACGATTTAAAAGCCGCGTGGTGGCAATAAAATTACATTTACTGCCCCTGCATATAGATAACCTGGCCGTAAACCCTTCTCATCGCAGTTTGGATCGCAGTCAGGAGGAAAGCAGAGAGAACCTCACTCTTTTTGTTGTGCAGTCATATGCCTTTCCCATCCTTCCGTTAACTTTACACAAGTATGCCGGCCTCAAGCCCCTCTGCCCAGCCTGAATTTTAGTACTACCCCCCCCCCTCCTCTTGAACCTTCTTTAGCCGAGACACTCATGAGCTCTCCTTGGAATGTGAGATGGACCGATCTTTGGAATGTGAGATGAGCCCATCTTTGGAATGTGAGATGTATAAATCTTGGAATGCGGTTATGCAAAGTTTCTGATCACTTGGTACGATATGAAGGTTGGGGCGTTTGGAAAGGATCGCGGGTGGCAAAGTTGGTGATGTATGTAAAACTTATCAAAACTAAGAAATGTAGAGGCTGTGGGCAAGTCTTTCACATGGAAGAAGATTGCGCGGGATATCGGCACAGGTGAGTCTCCGAAAGGGTCGTTATGTGCCCATAGCCATCAGAAAACGTCGTGTACTTTGACATCTGCAAGGTCCCGCCCAATCAAATATATCGAGGCTGGGCTAGGCTGGCGTTTCTCCCTGTTGTTACGTGATACGATAAGACAGAGCTGGTCTAGAAGTATGCATGTCTTGCTTTTAATATCTGTTATCGGGACATGTTACATTCAGCATGTAATGTAAAGCTAAAAGAGTTGGATCTTAGCTATTACATTTTTTAAAAGCAAGCACGGTTATTAGAATCCTTCTGGCCTCTTAGGCTTTGCAAGAATTAGTAATTTTCATACTCTATCTACTGTTCTGCTTTGATTTCAAGTAACATAAGTCCCTACAATGGCCCTTCAGGGTAGCCGAACTCTGATGCCTATCCCTCGCGAATTGATATTAGCACCGAGCCATCACAAGAGAAGATCATGTCCTTCTATATTAGAAGAATCTTTCGATTTACCAGACCTTGTCGCTGAAGGTATTAGACAGGGCTATGAGATAAATATTTCTCTTGCAGGACTTCAAAGAGCAAAGGATGTCTCGGATACCGGAAGAAATGCGACAGGGCAGCACGCCAGAGGCAGAAATTTTTCCTTTGATGCAAGTCTGGCTACAGAAAGTCTTAAAGCAAAATTTGGCAGCAATCACCAAACCTTGAATCGTCTACGGCAGCATAGTACACAGACTCAAACAATCTTACCTCAACCGACTGGGGTGACTCTTCAAATACCAGAACATGCAATTTTTCAGTCCCTTAGGCAATATCGCTTCCCGACCAAAGACATTCTTGCCAATTCCAACTGTGATTCGGCCCCTCTCGGGACAGAATTTGAAATGGACCCCCTTGAAGTTCATCCTCACATTCAAATCCCTCCTCACTCAACCAACATTCAACGGCCACGAAATTCAGTTCTATCTCTACTCCGCCGAGTATCGGTATTTTCTCATATATCCACTCTGCACCGACCACGGCACCCTACTTTGGACAAACTGTTCGACGATGCAAAGAAGCTGGAAGCTAGAATATACAGAAGTGTTCTTTATCAAAAGTTGTTCCAACACGCTACATATGCTCTATTGCTAGCAGCATTATACTTCATTCTTGTTGGGTTGCCCCTATGGAAAGGATTAGTTTGGTGGATGTATAATTTCTTAGCGACGAAGTTTATATTGACTGGGGGCTGTGTTGTATTCAGTGGAACTGCATTCCTGTAAGTTTGTTTCTCAATAGTGACCCGGGTTTAATGAGCTAGACTAAGTCAATACAGTTATGCTTTTGCGCCTCTCCTTATCGTTTTTGAAAAAGATCCGATGAAACAAGACGCTGAAGCCGTAAAGAGCGAACCAAATTCCATTCAATCTTGCGCTCTGCTGATTCCGTGCTACAAGTCGGAATCCCTAATTGGCTCGACCCTCGAAGCTGCACTCAAAGTCTTTCCAGCCAAAAACATATTTGTTATAGCTAATGGAAACTCTCCGGAGCCTCTTGATAATACTGCCGACGTCTGTCATAAATATCACGTCAATCACATATGGTGCCCAATAGGCTCCAAGATTATCGCACAATTTCTTGGATGCTACGCTGCGGAAAACTACCCATTTACACTACTTATAGACGATGATTGTATCTTGCCCCCGGAATTTCCCATCGTTACAGATAGGATGAAGGGGAATATCAAATGTCTCGGGTACACAATCAAGAGCGTTGGGCAGGGAAGGCAGCCAGGTACCTTGTGCCAACAAGCACAAGATATCGAGTACAAACTAAGTGGGCTTCAGCGAGCCTTTGCTGGAAAGGTCGGGAGCGCCACATTCCCACATGGAGCTATAGCCCTCTGGGATCGAGAACTTTTGATGAAAACGTTTCACTGTCATCCTGGCTTTAGTATCAGCGAGGATTGGTTCTTTGGCCACGTTGCACGAGAGCTTGGCAGCAGAATCTTGATGTGTACCCAAGTCTTTGTCGAGACAGAAACGCCGCCAGCAATTTTTTGGGTGGACAATAATGAGTCTCGAGGAGGCTTTGGCGAGATGACAATCTATAAACAAAGGTTTTATAGATGGAACTTCTTTTTCGTGAATGGCTGTTACTGGAATATGAAGTATATCCTATGGTCATGGAAGCTGGGTTGGTGGGAGATAGGTGCGAAAGTTTTTGTTTGGCAGGAGGTAAGCTAGAGCTATTAACATATACCCAAGTTTTTGTTACTAAATACTAATACTCGCCACAGGTATATGAGACTATAATCTTCCTCCTCACACCATTTGTCCTCCCTATTTCTCTTATTATTCGCCCTGAGTTCTGTGCTATCCTCCTCGCTACGACATTCGGCATGTACTTTATCAATGTTCTAATATTTAACGAGGTGCATCTTCGCAAGAAAAATGAAAGAGTTAGCTGGGTGGCTATATTATATTATATGCCTTACAAGATTACCTTATTTTTAGTCAATGTGGCATCATGGTTAGTTTGGATTTTTTTAATATTTTAATGGGCTGCTTTATATAAATCGACATTACTAATTATAAACATAGCTATTACTCGATTTATAAATACGCGAAGTATTTTGCGAAACGGCATCCAAAAGTAGTTCATGATGCTAAGGTTATTCAAGTAATATTGGACTTTGTCGAGCTATCTGAAAACGAAGCAGGTTCTATACTCAGGCATGGTCGAGATGATGGTGCGAAGGAGCAACATACCTAACCGACTTCCCGATATTTTCTGCTACCCATTGGAGCAGGATCTTGGAGCGGTGCGGTGGCGCGTCGGTTATTAAGACGAAGGAGGGAAAGCTGACGAGTAGTTGGACGTAATCTGGGTATCCGACGTAGAGGCTGCGGATATGTGGGATGGAGGGGCGAGGGTGCGTGGATACAACGTCCGAGGTGTTGAAATCAAACGGTCCTGGCCAGAGGCCAGTCTCGAAGAATGAGTGCACTTCTGCTCGCTTGTAGTCTGAGCTTTGTTGTGGAGTCGATTGAGTTGATGTGGTGTTGAAGCTGGCTGGGACGGAAAAATAGTCCGCGGAGAAGGGGGATTAATAGTTATTGACTCGACTAGAAAGTATTCGAGGATGCCTGCAGTGTTGTAACGGGTTTGGAATCGGTGTGGGAGCAAGAGTTTAAAGGCCTCGTCTGCTTCAACCTTCGTGTAGTTGATCAGGATGAGATCATTGGTGGAATTTCCGAAAATTGCGTGGTCTTCGTATGTGCGAATTATGTACGTGAGGTAATCAGTCGCGTTGGGAAGAATGATAATTTGAAACGCGGAGTTGTATCGCTGGAAATGTTATATTACTAGTGGGATCGTTGATCGATAAAACGCTCAAGCTGGGAATTGCGAATTTTTGAGCGGTGTTGATCAAGTAGTCCTTTAGAAATGGATCGGCATAGCCCAATGCCTGAGAAGGATCTCTCGAGAAGACATTGTTTTGACCCTTAACCAAGCAGGCCCAACTGTCCGGCCCATCTTGCAACACCATTTCATAGTCGTTAGGTGGCTCGAGGTTTGGAAATGCCCAGATCCAGTAGTCAGCATAGTGATAGAATCTGTCAATTCGTTACTGGATATGACCATTGGCAAAGTTGAAAGACATTTTCTGCGATCCGCTGGAGGCAACTGATTGGTCTGAACTCGAGGTTGTAGTTCTGTGTTAGGGTCTGGCTACGGGAAATGCTGTTTAGGCATTAGCCCTGTTCTATTCCGGTGAAGTGGTGTTTCTAACTTTGGCGCTTCAAAAGTAATGCCTTTGATACGATTCATGGTATCCAATCCTCCAATTGCAATGATTGCCTTGTTCAGCAAATCCAATGCTTCAAAGATGCCATTCTTGATACTATTTGAAGTGCACTGCGCCTTTGCATGTTGTAGGTATAAATAACCACGGACTAGGGAAATGGAAAGAGAAGAAAATAAGATCATGGCTAGTGAAGTTGATTGAGTTGAGATGGTGATTGATACCTATCAAAACGGAGAGAAAAGTAGAGCTTATATACATATTGATGCCGGCTCCGAATCTCAAGCAGAGTACCACGACCTGTTGTCGTCCTGAGCAATTCCAAGCCACAGCGTGAGGAAGCTATAATCCAAAAAGCGACGCGGCAGCTGAGCAATGACGTTAAGTCAATGTCATGAAGTCAAAGCCATACACACCGTCGGCCGCTGCAAACTCAGCAGGCGTGATGCGACTGCGAGGGAAGTATCCAACCTTTTGATAGCTCCGTACCTTCCCCCTAATAAAGGGGAGTTTGAAATTCTCAAGCCGATCCAAGACCTCGGACATCGGAGCCTCGGGGGAGGGCGAAGCTGCGATTTCCCCGAGTCAGCACTAGAGCGAAGCGAGCCGCGTGTTAAAAGGCAGCGAGCCTCAGCTCGCTTACATAACAAAAGGGGGGATACAAACCAAGTTTACAGAAAAGAGATCGACAGATCCACCAAATGCTCTCCTCAGCAACCTCGGCCACTGCTTCGTCCTACGGTATTCTTAATTCCTTCCCCGGGCGTTGCTTGAGCAGTAGGGACCTTGCCCCAGCCAGGGAAGACGCAATGAAAGCAGCCTACACTAATACCCTTCCCAGAGTCTGAATATTGCAAGACATCCAGATACCAATATACTTCGGTTTATGTGAACAATCGAACCTTAGGTAAAGCCATTTACCTGGAAAGGAAAAATAATGGAAGTATCTCAATTCTCAAAGTCCCTCACAGAACTTGATTAATTGAAACTTCCAATTCCTAATATACCATGCTCCACAGGAACAATCAACTCTCAGATGAACGAACCCCTTGGCCTATGAGGTGCTGATACAATGAAAGGCGCGCAATTTCCAATATACTTCACTCAACGGGGGCAATTCGGAACTTCCCAAAATGATTATTCCAGCCATTCCAGATGTCTTTGGCGCCCGTATTGCTCCATTGTTTTAGAAAAGGCTCCCACATAGTAGCAAAACTGATTACTGATCTATTTTACTTAATAGAGTCAATCCAGAACTTCCTAAGTAGCTTGTTCCAGCCATCGATAATAAATTGAGCCTTGTGGATTACTCCGATGTTCTAGAAACTCTCACACATTGACAGCAGACTTATAGGCAATGTCCCTCACGCGATTCACACATTTTATATCCCCAGATAGCTTGTCCTAACTATTTCTAATACATTGAGTTCGTTGATTGAGTCTGATATCCCTATTGTCTATGAAGGAGTCTAATGACTGACTGTAAGGGCGAAGATAGTCGAGTTACGGACGGCGAATAGCAGAGAAGAGAGCCCGGAACTCCATTTTGTCTAGTGCCAAGCGAGTGAAGAGGAGTCAAGCAGACGAGAATCGAGTGATTGTGAGCATACTATTCATACTTCACATAATCCGTTGATGGCTTACCCGCAGGGTTTACCCAAGGGACCTCCATTGAACTGGAATGCAGTTGTGAATAAAGAATCTCTGGCAGCTTACTTCCGACAACAAACCTGGAGACCAGCCACAGTTGATGGCTATATTACCAATCTTGATATATGCGGATCAGCAGTGGTTAACATGATCTTTAAAGAATTTTGTTTTAATCCATTGCTCGTGAAAGCGCTCGCACAATAAAGACAACCCTATTCCCAATACCCTTGACCAAGCCAGAACAATTAAACTGGAGCTATAGCTGTGAATTGCTTCCTGTCTCTAATAAGGCATCTTGAATTGTTCCTGACACTCCTAATATAATCAAATCCTGTACTAATCTATCATATCTCAATAAATCTGGGGGAAAATGAGACATCCCAATTACCAATGTCCTATGTCGAATTGAAAGAATCAAAACTGTGAGTGGCCTCATTGTCCTGCAAAGAGTCGTGCTTTCTCGACTTTCAGAATCTGGATTGTTCCAATATTTCTGGCACAATTGAGCATTTGCTTAACTAATTATATCGCAACTATCTTAGATAATTAGGGCTTATCCAAGTAAGAAGATATCGTGTTAAAGCAGAACCACTTCACTTGTAGATAGCTTCATTGTCTTGCCCTTAGCGCCGGACATTTCATCCTCCGAATTCAGTAACACAAGTAATAACCTTAAACCTTAGATTAGCGATTTATGTTTCACAATTGAACTCGATGGCGTTACATACGCTTCTCGCCAAGCAGCGAATTGTTCTCAAAAGTTTGAGTTCGAGTAGTTACGAGCTGTTTCTCACTCAAAAATTTGCAAGAAAAAGGGGGTACGTGAAAGTCATTGCTTCATTGTTCTATTGCTTTAAGTAACATTGATGCGCCTTGCATCCCATAGTAAACGCCCCTCCATCCGATTTATGAAATGAAAAGAAGAAAAAGCTTTACTTGAGTAAAGCGTTTATTTTCTTGAGCTGAAGCAATTCCTGGGAAGTAGGTCGTGCCTCAGCGCCTTGATAGCGAATAAGGTCTTGGCCGGCTTCTCTATGCAGCTCGAAACGATACATTGCAGTGTCCTCATCAAGTATCTCCTTGCTAACAATCTTGTAGATGCCATCGAACCTAATTCCTTCCTTTGGGGCGAATTGAGACTTGGACTTGCTACGCAAGACACGGATCGGGTTATTAACTTTCAGTGAATCGAGAAGGAGCTGGGTACGGTAGGTAGGGGTAGGTGTCTTTGACTGCGTGCCACAATAGTGAATGGTCTGTTTCTCTGGTTAGATAAGTGCAACGAATATGAGATAGAAAACTCACATCGCCCTTGTCCTCGTCAGCATATCCGCCGTTAGCTAAAACAATGGAAAATGCGCCTTTGCCCTTCTGACCGCAAATGCCAGGCTCCAACTCAGCATGGGCACCGTCACGCATAGCGCAAAGCCGATTAGCAAACCACTGTCCGTTGCGTAGACCGTTATCACCAAAGACCTTGGCCGATTTCTGAAAGCTATACTCCTCAATTACACCAGAATTATAATTACGGGTCTTACCGCCCTCCTTAGTAGATTTAAGAGTAACGAGGCCGCGGAGGAGAGACGGCTCGAGGTCGCCCATAAACCATCTCGAGTAAAGGACTTCGGCATCGGCGCGAAGGTAACACGGGAAAACGCGTTGATGGCCAGGCTCTGCACCAAAGATAAGGTACAAACCTCCAGAACCAAGCACGTTGGACTTCTTTACCTCGACCATGCTAAGGAACGGGTAGAATTCGATTTCGTGCAATTGCTCGGTAAGCTCAACAATTGCCTTGTCCAAAGCCTGCTGATCTCCACGGTTGTGGGCCTCAATGCAGTGTTGGATGAGGGTGCGAGTATGTGCAAGCTTCTGGACGTCACCTCGAGAGAATGAGGCCTTCGGACTGACCTTCTCGTACCAATCCGGGTGCGACGATGTGTTCACCAGAGCCTCCGTGCGGGTAGAAGCCGACTTGGCCTTAGAACGCTTGGCCTTTCGTGCTGGAGCGTATTGTGTCTTTGTATCCTGCTCGGGGAGTTCCTCTTGGGCATGCGCATCGGAAACAGGGGTGAGCTTAGCCTTCTTCAAGGGAGCCACAACTTGATCGACCAGGACATCGGCATCGGCAGTCTCGTCGCGCTCTAGAAAGCAGTCAGAAAGTGGCCCGTCAATTGTATCAACTGAGCAACATACCCTTGGTCTTGCGTTTGCTTGCGCGGAGACGACCGAAATCAATAGGAAGCGGCTTCTGGATGGCGACAAGTTGGGAGAGGATTAGCTCATCTTGTTCGGGTGTACCGAGGACGGGCTGGCGCGGAGAGATAGAATTCATTGCGACTGCAGCTCCTTCTTCTTGCTTCATGGTAACGTGAGCGGCGTTGGTAGCCATTGCGACTGCAGCTGCTTCTTCTTGCTTCACGGTAACTTGAGCAGCATTGGTAGCCATTGCGACTGCTGAATGGTCTTGTGCCTGCAATCGTCGTCTCTTAGCTCTTTCGGCTTCCACACTCTCTTCAATCAATCGCTTGAAGTCCATTGTGATGTATGATAGCACATGAGAGTGCGACAGCAAGGGAATCGTGCCGGCACCGGTCGGTGCCAGCGAATGTGAGGGGGGGGGGGGGGTGTGTTGGGAAGAAGCAGAGGAGGTCAGTACTTACAATGGTGGGGGCGTCGTCTGGGGAGACGCGCTCTACGGTGGCCGGATGTGTACGAGGGATGTTCGTGAGCAAGGTTGTTGTTGTTCGCAAGAGATCGTGTCGAGGTTGAAGGAGAGAAAGTCTGAAGACATCGCGAAAAGTTCTCTTATGGACGTCTCTGAGTGAATCCTGTGTTGTGTTCGTCTCCAACGGCGGTCACTTTTCAAGATGAAAGTCGTTGACCTTTCGCTTTCGAAAAGGGAGATGCGAATCGACCCTCCAATGGCCTCACAACCAGCGAAACCTGGCCATTGGCTATTGAGGATCAGGGGTGAAGGGAGAAGTCAACGGGGCGTTTGTTTTCTCTAGTTTTTGGAGTACAGGAGTTGAAGCATGCTAGGGAGGATTTATGAGTGATACGTTTCCTTGTTCATGGCACCTTCCAACTCGGAGACTCGGCCAGAGGCAAACCATCAAGCTATACGTTTATCGAAGTTGCTTGACAGCTCGTGTCAAATAGCAATTGAAATCACAAGAGAATCAGGTCACAAAGCCTCATGGACAATTCTTCCTTTATGCATTTGCCATTTGTTATCCGGCTCAATGAGCAAAGGCTAGAAAACACCTGTATGCAGTGCAACACCTATCATCCCTACCCATTCCCAGAATCTATCCCCCAGTTGTTCAGTAGAAGGTTGATGGTCGCTTGCCAACGAAGAGCTTCGTGCCAGCTGCCTTGGAGACGCGGTGAGGAAGAGGGAATTTGAGGTCCTTGGTGAGGAGTTGCTTGATGTAGGGGCGCTTGACGTCGTCGGTCTTCTCGAGTTCAACAACCTTGAGGATCTGTTTGCAGTTTGATCAGTATGAAGCCAATGCGTCCAGAATCTGCAGAACGTACGTGGATCGACCGGAAACGGGATCGATGTCTGGCGGCCATATCTTGGTACATAGCCTCAACAGCATCGGTTCTTGACATCTCACGGTACTCCTTGTACATGTTGTGGGTTCCGGAGCGGGAATCGTATCGGATCCAGATGCCAAAGTTCTTGACCTTCAATGGGCGCTTCTCGTGGATCTAACAATTGATCAGTTCCATCTTGTCCCAAGTTACCCAAATAACATACCATGTTCAAGCTAACGATCTCGCCGTTCGCCTTCTTGACCTTTCGGAGCTTCATCAAGAAGTACCAGAAACGAGACTTTGCAACCACGGTGTTTGGTGCAAAGATTCTCATTCGGTACAGCTTGGGCGCTGGGTTTGCCTCGGTGGGCAGATGGCGGCCAATGACCTGGTATTCTGTGAGACGACCTGTAGAATCGAGTCAGCATTTTGATTCCAATTTGCAGCCCAAGATGTGTCTGCTGATTGTGTTGTGAGAGAGGTGACGGGTCCATGATGTAAATAGAGGGGATTCGAGCATCGAGGGTATGCTTCCTGAGCACCAAAGCTGGCAATCGTTCGGTGCGAGTATCCCAGCTTCTCGGAGGCTGGCAAGGAGTGTTTCCGACATGACCAAGATGTGGTCCTAAGAATACCACGACTGAAATGATACTTTTCAATTTCATCCATTGATATCACAAATGCCATACCCAATCCTCTCCGGAAGTGCTAGTAGCGCTTGTTGCCCATATCGACAGAATTACCTTATCCCCCCTCGCACTCCAATGTGTTCCTCGGTCGAACTAGGCCATGTCGTCGTCGTGAAATAATTTTGATCGTCCTCGACAAGTCGTGATTCCTTTCGTGCACCGTCCTGGGAGGAGAAAAGGAATCTAAAGCTTACCCATCTTCTCGATATTAGCAAACGATCAGTTCTGCTTGAATCCCAGAGGATACTCACTGTGATTGCTGGCCGTGGTCGATGTCGATGTTGTCGCAAGTCGAATTTCCTGCGAGTTCTCCCGCAACAAAATCTCGCGTGTTAGCGTAGGGCTTCATATTTTCACTGCCCTAGCGAGCCGCCTTTCCAGATTCGGCTAGCGCATCATTTGAGCCTCAGAACGGTCCTGCCTCAAGGTAAACAAACATGAAGAACGAGACCGACCGTTGAGGACTAGAGTGTCTTGAATTTTTCTGTCGGATTGATTCATTCACTCATGCTCTATCTCCCTTGATCAACGCGACACTCCAGCTACGATAAGGGAGACCTCATGCTCACAATGCGACACGACGCTCTCTGAACCTCAATCCCAAACCTCAGGTTTTCACAACCAGGCTCAACGGAATCACGAGAAATCTTCATGCAATTCACGATTTTCAACGATTTATGACCTTACGGTCAGTTACGAGACGAACGAGATGGATCCTATCTTTGAAGGCTTCAAGAAAGCCTACGAGGAAGGCAATGGCTATGATCTTTCGATGACCCTTTCTCCCGTGGACCCTGATGATGCGCCTGATAGACTTTACAAATTCTTCCGAAGCACGAATTTTGCACAAGCCAAGAAGGACTTTCAGTACCGGATTCTGTACGATAGCGCTACGCCTTTCAAACTCCCGGCCGAGGAGGGCAATGGATGGGTTGAGGTTTACTTGGCTTATTGGAAGGCTGTTGGAGAGATCTTGAATGCCAAGAATGCACCGAAGTCGAATGCAAAGGTAAGTAAGCATACTCTGGGATGTTAACTTACTTTCCTCTTTGTTGAGCCTCTCAAAGTTGAGATAGACAGCTACGCTGTCCACTCCTCCATGTAAATCACGTGATACCCAGCTTCCAACGTCATTCGAAGAATTAATTGCATTACGTTAACAAATTGCGGCAAATCATACTGACATCTTCAAAGGGATCATGGACGAAGGTTTACGACTCGTGGAAGGAGATGACGAATGCTCTCATCCGAGGTTACACTAATTGCGGATTTGAAGCCTGGACGGTGCCTTGTCTTTACGTGGCCGGTAAATATATGAGAATATTCGCAATCAAGGCGGATGAGGCGACAGGTGCTAGCACAGGCTCAGTCAACAATTTCCAAGATGATTTCAACCCTGAGGCAGAGAAGAATGAGAAACTCGAAGATGCGGCGAGACAGCTCAATCGAATCTTCACGATTTGTCTCAGTGATAGGTCAGTATACGACCGATGAAAACTTTCGGTTTGCTAACCCCGCGATAGAGCACCGCTCGACGAATCAAGAAAATGGGGTCTCTATAACATCATCAACTTGTTGTTCAAGACATACTTCAGATTGAACTCGATCAGCTTGTCGAAAAATATTCTGAAAGCAATTCAGGCATATCGAGGCGACATGCCAACGCTTGATGTCTTTCCCAAGGCACATCAAGTGACGTTTAAATACTACGTTGGAGTCATCTACTTCCTGGAAGAGAATTACGAAGAGGTTCGTCAGCGGAACACGTCCAATCAATGCCAGGATGCTGATCCCCCCTTCAGTCCGAGAAACATCTCACCGAAGCCTGGCAATTATGCCACAAAGACGCCATCCGCAACAAAGAGTGTGTGAACGCCATCAAGCCCCGATTGCACTCTCACCGAGTCACATCCACTAACATCCCACAGACTCATCCTGACCTACCTCATCCCATGCCACCTCCTCACCACACACACCCTCCCCACCCTCGCCCTCCTATCGCCGTACCCGCATCTGCAAGAGCTCTTCCTTCCTCTCTCCCGCTGCATCAAGAAGGGCGACCTAGCAGGCTTCGACGCCGCCCTCGTCGCCGGTGAAGACGAATTCGTAAAACGCCGCATCTACCTAACCCTCGAGCGCGGCCGCGACATCGCCCTCCGAAACCTGCTGCGCAAAGTCTTCATTGCAGGTGGCTTCGAGGAAGCGAAGGACGCCAACACACCACCTGTGCGACGGACCCGCATCCCCGTCGCTGAGTTCGGCGCTGCGATAAGTCTAGGGAGCAAAGAGACGATGGACAGTGACGAAGTCGAATGCTTATTAGCGAATATGATTTACAGGGTATGGTTGAAATCCCCCTTTCATTCAAAACCTATTCTTTTTGCGACGAGGTGCGCGGTAGATGCCTCAAGGCAGCCCCCCTTATCCGCCCCGCCGAGGAACGAGAACCTCGATTGCCGACCGTGAGTCAAAACCAAGCTGACGATCGCAGAACTTAATGAAAGGCTACATCGCGCGCGAGCGCGGGATCGTGGTGCTGAGTAAAGGCGGAGCGTTCCCCGGGACGGGCGTTTGAGCCCCTATCTTGCGTTCGTTTTCATGCGACGGCGTTGGTGGGTGAACGGTAGTGCTTTGCCACCCCTTACTTGAACGGCGATCAACATGTGCAACAGCGCAAAACGAAAGAAGCAATCAAACCGCTCGAATTTGGCCGAGCAATGGAAAGGGGCTCGGTGAGCGGATGCGGATGGGCTCACCGTCGTGCACTCACCCCAAACAACCTATACCTACTGCACCGAAACACCAAATCAAATATCAAATCACGGATTTTCACACCATTTCCTCTTCCCGCTCGCTCCACATCCTGCAATGACACCTTCAGCATCCCTCGTTCCACCAAACCCTGCACACCAAAATCACCCCCGCTCCACAAACCTCGCCCCCATCACCGAAACAGAGTAGCGGTGACTCACCACCCCCCTAACTCCACCCTTGCCTTGGAAAGGAAGCTCTCGAATTGGCGAATCGCTTCCCTTGAATTGTGTGGAAAGCTCGAGAAGCTTTCCTTTTTTTTTTCTCGCAGGGGGGGCTAAGTTTTGGTTTGCATGAGCATGGCATGGCATGGGGGGAGGGAAGCTAATGCATGCACTTTAGCTGATAAGAGGAGTGATATAAATTTCACGGCCTGAGATGGGATTTAAGGCTTGCGTGCATTCTGGTGAGGGTTTGTGAAAGTTCCGTGATGGTTCGTGATTTTTGGTGATCTCTGAAGTTTCACGAGGCACGAATGAAAATGGGATTCAAGTGAGTGTAGAATGGATAGATATTTCTACTGATGCTGCATTCCTGCTGCTGATTTGTTGCTTTCCTCTCTCTCCTTCTCTGCTGCAATCTGTCATGTCATAGTCTTGCAATTTTCGCTCCCCTTCCCTTTGCATCTCTCATCGAATTAGCCACCTCCATATGACGAAAATAAATAGTACAAGCAGATTTTTTTCCACTTCTTCTTTTTCTCTCGTTTCTCAACTGTTCTGTGCAGGAGATAGAAAGACAACAATAATCAGAAAGGAGACATGATGATCGCTGGAGAAGACGGGAGCTGGCAAAGTCTAAATAGCCAGCCAACCAAAGCAGATAGTAGACACCAATAGATAGGCAAGAAGAGTAGTGATACAGATAAATATATGAGAAAAAATCCGAGTCCTCCCCAGGACGCCGACGCCGTGGTATCAAAGCAGATTAAAGTCCCATTTCCCCTAGTTTATGTCATTTGTTTTGGCGCTTTGTTGTTTTGTTGTGGCTGAGGAAGGGCGTGAAGCGAAGTGTTGATGGAGCACGAGACGCAGTCATGTGCTGTATGAGTAAAAAGGAGAGGAGTCATCAATGATGTGTCCTGACGCTTCGTGGGGAGCCTCTGTATTTGCCTCGTCAGCCTCACTCTCATCGGAAGAAACACACATTTTCGGGAGAAGTAGGAAGCGGAAAGGGGAGAGGCAACTAGACTTACGCAATACTAGCCACATCATCAACATGATTGCACAGCGCGACGAAGAGGTCAAAGAACAGCTGCGAGCCTCCGGCCATCATCTCCATCTGCATGGTGCCGCTGCGCTTGAAGGTGCCGCGGCTGCGGATGATGAGCGCGAGGTAGTGGGCTCGGAGCTTCGAGTCGGTGTCTGGTGTGTTGGCGTAGGCGTAGCGAGCGGAGGTGAGGATTGTACTGCATTGGATGCCGGATTCTATTACATGTTAGCATCATTTCATGATTCGGATTGAAGTTGATTTAGGGTTGTGGGAGCTTACGCAAACCCTGCTTCCGCAACGCAACACGCTTCAGCTCATCCAACCCGTATTTCTCCGCCGTGCAATAGATAACTGTATCCTTCAACAGCTCGCCATCAACGCCGTGATGATACACTGTGCTCTCCACGCTTCCTGCGCCTCCTTCGCCCGTCTCCAACTCCCATGTGTTTCTTCGCTTGTTGTGTACGAGTCGTGGATAATAGTCGCCTTTGTAGAGGTATTCGAGGACCGAGGAGAAGATCTCGGGCTCTTCATCCGGAAGGGTGATTCGCTTGGCTGCCGCTTCCATGAATTGTCCGCGGCATGCGGCTTGGAAGAAGGGCGATATGCAGAGGACGTCTTCGTGTGCGGCGAAAAGTCGTTGCTCCTGACCCACAACGAGTGTGACTATCGATGAAGTTAAGGTACTATTGAAATAAAATGTCAGCGACCGTACAACATTCCGTGATTTGAAGAAGTGAGACTCACCTGCCCATGGGAGGAGCTTCCTCGGCCGGAGCTTTGCGGGACCGCTCGTGGCGGTTCTTCGACACGGCATGCTCTCGAAACGACGACTTTGACGGCTTGGTCCCTCGCCGGCTTCGCGAAAAGCTCTCGGTCTGTGATTTATTGACGTTTCGGCTGAACATCTTCGGTCGCTATCGTTATCGTACGGGTCGTGATTATCGTCGATGTCCGTATTTCGCACGTTCTCGCGATGTCTCATCCGATGTGGTCGTGAAGTGTTGCTGTCGAAATCGATGGATTGTCGACGCCTGCTGCCTGGAATTGATTCAGGAGAGAAGGGACGAAGATTTAGAAGGGGGGATGGGCTGTTATATAGCTGCAGCGCGGCCTAGGGGGGCCTGCAACAGGCAAAAACACGGCCTGAGCAGATTTTGAGCCTGGAAGACGCGCCTTGGCCGAGGGGCGCTGCAAGCACTCATCGCGCATTGGACGCGATAAAACGTGACCTCGAAAGTGACTCCGAGGTCCCACATGTGGCTGATTTGCTGCCCCCGGGGAAACTGGTCCCAACCGGCCGGGATTCCGCAGGAAAAAGGCGTGGTGAGACGGCAGGACAGGGCAGGGGGATGTTGCTCGAGGGCAAAGTTCTCGCTGATTGATGGGTGGTTGTTTGAGCAGCATGGTTGCTAGGCTGTCTGCATCTGAAAAAGAAACACAAGGCAAACGAACGATTGCGAGCCTCGGAAGGGGCCACAATTTGAGAGAAACGTCCTCTCATAATAATGCAGCATAATTGTGTTTGCGTCAGTGGTGCCGATCGTGAGTCTCAGCGCGAGTCAAGATCCTTGACGGAGAGAAGAAAGTTCACTGGGGAAGTTGGCCTTCGCCTGGGCGGGACAGGCCACTTTAGCTTCTGGTGTGAACTCGAGGGACGACCCCTGAGGATGTTCTTGCCCCTTTTCATCCCGATTCTCGACGCAATGGCGGATTGAGAGTCACAATCCTTCCAAGAAACCATAAGTGTGGTTGCACCGAGCTTGAAGGCGTTTCTTGTTATCCTTTTGCTCGAGAATTCTGCCTTGGCCAGCGGTGGCGTTCCCGTCACCGTCAGGTGACCTGTGTTCAGCCTCACTCTCCGCACAGCCACCACCAACTGTGGTGGCTACAAAACCACAATGGCCACCCAAGAGGTGGTGCATCCGGAAAAAATACGTTGCCGGGGCAAGTGCACGGCAGAATTTCGCCTAATGAGGCCTAGTTAACACACGTGACTGTGATTCAAGAAGAAATTAGAAATTTTTTCCCATATTTAATCACGTGATAATAGCTAGTGAAGTAGTCACCGTGGTGAACCCGATCTACAAAGAGAGAGCTCGGCGTTCATGTAACGGGGGAATCGACTATTATGCTCTGCAAAACGTAGGTTTGGTGCCTTCATTTGCGCTGCTATTGCGGAGGAGGCAACCGTAAGCGTGGGATGCCTGAGGCCACCAACCGTACATGTTCTCTCCAGGCACAGCTCAGTAATCCGTCATCCTCTTTCTCTCGAACGTTTTATTGCAACGAAAGATCGTCTCGCCAAAGTGCTGGGTATAAATCACGTTAGGGATAGCGCGTGCCCGTTCCAGTCTAGCGCCACTCGCTCGGGCTACTCGAGCTCCCGCTTAAATGCACGCCCCGCTTAAATGCACGCGCCCCCACCAACTTTTTTCCTCACTCTCACCTACTTCTAAATTAAATTATTAATTAACCACAAGACCAATTAGCTTGAAATCAAAAAGAGAGATAGATTAATAGCTAATAAATAATATCCCAAATTAATTAGACCCCTTCTCAAAAATTACCCGTGGTTTTATCGCACGCCCCCGGGAGCTCTGTTTTACCGGTGTTTCTAGGACCCCCCCATTAATATTACCATTAATAAAGGAAACAACCTTCTTTTTGAGAACTGGTACCTTTCTAGGTTTCGCAGGAGTCTTAATTCTCACTGGAAGAGCCTTTGGAACCTTCTTTTGCTTAGCTTCCTTCTCTTTTTGAGCTTGCAATTCAGCCTTCTCCTTAATTCTCACTTTATTAATATTCTCCCCCCTTACTGCTACTTGTAGAGCCTTCTCTGCCTTCTCAGCTTCGTTCTTTTGCTTTTTAAGAGCTTGGGCAGCCTTTTTAGTATTAATTCGTATCCGTTCAGATTTCGCAAATGCCTCCTTTTTAGCAAAAAGCTCCTGTGTACGTCGAATATTATCTGCAGAGAAGAGTATTGGCTTCGTATGCTCCTCCCCCAAGACGTTTAGCCGCTTTCCACGAGCCTTACTCTTTTTTTCGTCCTTTAATACCTCAAGTAACCCTTCCTTTATATGTCTATCGAGTGCGGCTTGTACAGCTAGCTCTTTATTAGCTCTAAAGAGCTTCTCAAGCTTCGCTTGGGACGGATTTTTGCGAAAGTCAGCTTGGAAGTGTCGAATCGATTTCGCAGATCGTAGAGTCTTTAATCGTTAAATTAATGAAGGTACAGGTTGAATGGCCTCTGGGGGAGTAATTGGACGGCAAATAACCTTTAAAACAAGAGCAGGATTATATGGCCAAATGCCAGGCTTTGCGAATGCCTTCTGAATATTCTTTATGGTAAAGGTACTATTCCAGGCTGGACGAAATAGCTTCAGGAATTGTTTCTTCTTTATTAACGAGTAGCCAAGGCTTTGCTCTTGCTGTTTGTTGAGTTCCTTCGAGTATACAAGGGATAAAAGACTAAAAAGTACCATATTCAAAGGTTAAAGTCGATATATCGAGTGAGGAGGTAAAATAAGAAGTATAATGCGAAGGTCCCAATATTTATTAATAAATGTCATATTTATATGGCTTGAATGGCCATCGACGATTAAAAGGCGCTTTGTACGAGGAGAAGAAGGTCGTGTGGCTGGTTCAAAGACCTTGGTAAGCTATTGAAGCCCCTATGCATTACTACTCCATTTATTACTCGATATACCAAAAAAGAAGTCGTCTTGCTCTTGCAAATCTTATACCTAGGTATTCCGTAAATCAAACGATTCGCCAGTATATAATAGGGTCGCAGGAACCCTTTTTCTAATTGCAGAGATATATGCTAAGCAAGTAATAAATTTGCGATTTCCATTGTAGGCAGCTTGCTTGACCCTTCCCGATTTATATGCCTCTTTAGATATAATTCGCTTTATTGCTTGTATAATCCCAATCAAGAAGCCCTTTTCGTTCCAATTATATACGTTATCGGCCGTAATATGGTTGTGTTCGATGACTTGGAGTAATTAGGGTGGGATATACGTTAGTAGGTAATTCTCGTAAAATATAATAAAGTAATACGAAAGGGTACTTAACCAGATCAAAAAATAACTTGTATATAGGGCCATATTCGCCCTTGATACGTTGATTCTCGATATTGCATAAATATAAGCTTTTTAGCTCGCTTTGGTACCGCCGGCAAAATTGAGAAACCCAGTTCTTCCCCATAGCGTGTCCAATCATCTCTTCTGCGAAGTTCTTGACCATTTGACTGGTTGGAGGGATCCCGCGCTCGGTAAGGCGATTAATTTGATTGATTAGAATACGCTCTTGAGCGTTGGTAAGACATTGGTGGATTTGGGACTGGAATTCCGCTCGGGAGGTGGTTTGTCCTCTGGCGCGTCTGGATAGCGTAGATCGCGTTAACCCATACTTTCTGGCTATTGTAGCATAATCAGGAGCTTCAGAGCTTTCGATTTCGGCCAGAGCCTTCTTCATATCGTCTTCGTTGACCATTTTGTGGGTGTTTAAAGAGAGGGGGTGGTTTATTGGTGAAGCGTGCATTTAAGCGGGGCGTGCATTTAAGCGGGAGCTCGAGTAGGCGCCTTGCTTCGAGCGCTACTTTTCGAGGTCATTGATAAGAACTCGTACGCCTGGAGCCTCGAACCTCAACCGCGTTAACTGCAACTTGTCGAAAGAGACTCTCGCAAGATGACGGGGTCTCCAGAGCCAACTGAGATTTTTGAGTCGGATGGATCTGAGCATCCTGAATTGTTTGCAGATCTTGCAGATGATGAAGTGGTTGAAGAGCTTTTCCGACTCGGACGAGAGAGAGATGGCTTGACCAGAGAGGGCCACAGAAAGCGAGAATTACGTTCGAACAAGCTCGAGATCAGACTGGGCAACAACAGCCCTGAACTGGGAGCGCCGGTCGGCCATGAAGAGCCCATCCAGATTGGAGGTGAAACGATCAGGGGTACGCCAAAAGATTATCCAGACTATGCAGGGCACTTAGAAAATCTTAAACACCTGTGCCGGGATGGGTGTTTGAGACCAGAATCGACAATAGACCTCGACGAAGCTATTCACATTCTGCGAGAACTTACAGAAGCGACTCCAGAGAACAATCCACAACGAGCAGCACGTTTAAGCAGTCTTGGAATCCTACTTGCTGATAAATATTCGAGGATAGGGGGGATAAATTATCTTGACGATTCCATTCAAGTCGGAGTGGAGGCTGAGATGCAAACTCCAGAGGATCATCCAAATCGGATCATGCGATCAAACAACCTCATGATCAGACTCGCCCTCAGATACACTAGAACAAGAAAGATTAGTGACCTTTCAGATGCTATTAAAATTGGACGAGAGATTGTCGATGCAATGCCAGAGGGCCATCCAGACTATGTCGAGAACCTGGACGCTTTCGGAACGACCCTCCGCAGCAGATATCTGACGACAAACGAGATAGACCATCTCACAGTGGCCATCAGAGTCCAGTTAGAAGCTGTTAGGTTAATGCCTGAAGGCCATTTAGCTCAGGCTAAGTATCTAAGCAATCTTGGACTTCTGCTCCACGACCGATATTCGAAAACAGACACAATGAGTGATCTTGAAGAGGCTATTATGCTGGGACAGGAATCTATTGATCTAATGTCTGAAGATGATCCGAACAGCGCGAATTATCTAACTCGTCTCGGAAATGAACTCTACGACAAATACACGAGAACCAAAGCGATAATCGACCTTCGAGAAGCAATCTCGAATTATAAGTCTGGGTTACATCAGATCTCCTCGCCTACTATCACGCGAATCCTAGCCGGCAGAAAAGCTCTCCAGCATTGTGCAAGTATTTCAGATTGGCAGCAAGCCTACGACGTTGCAAACACTACCATGCATCTCATCCCCGAGTTGATATCACGATTACATGATGATTCCGATAGGCAACATCTTCTGAGCCAACTGGTCGGCCTCGCCTCTGATGCAGCAGCGGCGGCATTGCACGCGGATAAAGAGCCATCAGTTGCTCTGAACTTCCTAGAGGTTGGGCGCGGCGTGCTCGAGGCATCAATTGAGGAGTTGCGGATAGAAATTGATGATCTCAAAGAGAAATACCCTGAGCTAGCAGAGCAGTTTCTCCAATATCGGAACGGACTTGGTGGCGGCTATCTGGGTGATCCATATCGTATGTATCAGCCGAGAGAGAGTCGTATTTACGAGGTGAATGCTGGGCTGGATAAGCTATTCGTCAAGATTCGTAAGCTACCAGGGTTTGAAGACTTCCTGCTGGTCCCGAGCGAGGAGGAAATGCGGATTGCTGCGAAGAATGGCCCTATCGTCGTCATAAATGTGAGCAACTATCGCTGCGATGCAATACTTGTGGAGGAGCACCGGATACGGTCATTGGCTTTACCTAACTTCAATAGTCAGGAGATTAAGGATAAGGCAGAGCAAGGTGATCTGGGGAGTCTTCCTGTTCTGAGCTGGCTGTGGGACGTCGTCACGCATCCGATCATAGATGCCCTAGGATATACTCAGCCTCCGTCTGAGGGCAATTGGCCGCGTATATGGTGGATCCCTACAGGTGCTCTCAGCAAATTTCCTCTGCATGCTACTGGAAATCATATCAGAGGTTCTTCCGAATCAGTACTTGATATGACCTTGTCATCGTATAGCTCGTCAATCAAAGCGATCATAAACACCCGTCGACGTCGCAATCTACCACCTCTAAGATCCTGGGCTCTGCTTGTGGCTATTGAGAATACGCCGGGAAGTCCTAGACTCCCTTTCGCGACGAAAGAAGTAGCAATGTTAGAGACTCTATGTAGAGAAATGGGTATCAAACCTATCAGGCCAGGCCCGGGCCCACGAGATGTCGGTCCACTTTTGCTGCAATGCAAGATTTTCCATTTCGCTGGCCACGGTCATACAGACAGGGATCCATTAAAAAGCCATTTCGTGCTGGAGAAAGGTAAACCGCTATCCATAGCTACTCTTCTAAAAATGAATATGCGAGCAAGGCCACCATTTCTCGCCTACCTCTCCGCTTGCGGGACTGGTAGGGTCAGAGATGAGAGATTTGTTGATGAAAATATCCATTTGATCAGCGCATGTCAGCTAGCGGGATTTCGACATGTTATCGGCACTCTATGGGAGGTCAATGATGAATTGTGCGTAGATATGGCAAGGGTTACTTACGAGGGAATGAGAGACGGAGGTATGACAGATGATTCGGTGTGTCGGGGGCTCCATAAAGCTATAAGAGAACTTCGAGACCAATGGCTAGAGAGTTCCACTGAGGCCGAACATAGAAGCAGGTTGATGGGGAAACGAGATACATTGGCAAGAGATGATTCAGGGAGCTCAAGTGATGGAGGTCAAAGGCGTGATGACTTGCCTAGAGATATTGTTTCGTGCGATGACTACGAAGACAAAAGACCATTGCTCTGGGTTCCTTATGTTCATTTTGGCGTATAAATTATCGACGAGCCAGCAAAATATCAAACATCAAGCAATGGCGTATGTAAGATAGAAGTGGATTATTATCTCACTAATATCTACTTCAAAGATGTGCGTATCAGAAAATTCAGAGCAGCCCACTCCTCCGAAACTTCTCTGTACTTGTGGTAAACCCTGCTAGTATTTCGCTCCTTAATAGCTTGACCGAATTTCGGCAACTCTAAAAGATCAAAAGATGTCGGCTGAGAGGTGATAAAGACCTTGATCATGTCTTCACACTGCCGAATCCCTTTCTCTCTCATCTCGGTCGGAACCATCGTCTTTAACTTCTTTAACATACCTGTGGACCTTTCTCCTTTACGCTGTGGAAGAATGACTTCGTGACCACAATATATATCTTGGACTTGCCAAAGGGGACCCAGATCAAAAACGTGGACGTAGAGTTCCTTATCTCCATGGTTTTCTACTTTCAATTCAAACATGAACTTTGCTGCTTCATCCTGTTCTAATTCTAAGATAGATCCCGGAGCGAAAGTCCCTCCGGAGCGGGTCATGATTTGAGCATCATAAGACTCCGTGAAAGCATCCGTTGGCAGGTTATTGGCCAGATCACGGCCCAGTTTGTACCTGGCCAAGTGTTCTATAGTGTCGCAGATATAGCCTACATCCATTTGGTCCTGCCACATCGTAGGTAAATTGCCAATCTTTTGACTGGATTCGTCTAGGATTTCGTACTCCTTCTTGACGTTCAGTGTAACATGATATGAGAATTGACGTCCTTCTGTGTCTAAACAGACACCAAGTGACCGTTCTGTTAGAGCTATGAGCCACTCGTCCAGCCTTGAAAGGTTAGAAGCGAGTCGTATTGGAAACTTTCGAAGGGAGAATCGGGTGAGAGGCTTTGCGATCCACCCCGTCTCAGCACGGATAGCTGTTGGGTCCAATAGCTCTAAGTCCGACGTAAGAGCTCTGACTTGGATAATCTTAGCAATTATAACATCTCCCCTTGCATTAGAGTCACTCTTTGGAGAGTCCAAGGGGCTTATGGCAAACTGATCGCCTTCACAAACACCGTGAGCCTGACCAGCGTGTAGGTAAAGGCTACCATCATGTTCGACGATTGAGACCGAAGGTACATCTATTCCCACATCAATGTGGCCGAAAAATCCTTGATTCTTGTTCCCGTAGAGGATTGGGTTTTGTTGAGGCCAGTGCTTCCGGAATTGAGCACACAGGTAATAATATATCATCTTATGTGGCTTCCTGAGGCCACCGAATTCTATGAAGTTTCTGGGCAGAAAGTAGGACAATGCTCCGTTGCCCTCGCCGCTCACAGACTTAAGCTCTTTCGCGAACTCGTGAGGACCACATGCGACCAGTATAGCATACCCCGTTGGGCTGATAAGCCAATTCGGTAGCATGGAAGCATCGCGGTTTGCCAGAAGATCAGCTCCCTTTGCGAGGTTCTTCACGGGGTCCAATGGGAATCTTGAGTCAATTTCGGTATTGTAAGGAAGGGACCGGATGCCGGAGTCGTCGCGGCGAGAAACACTTGCAGAGAAACAACAGTCCAGGACAAGTGTCACTACTAGTCCCTTGTCGACCATAGCCCTCAAGGAGAATGCCAATCTCGATCCCCAGAGATGCCTCACTTGATTCTCCTTTCCCCCGTCGCGTAGGACTAATGCCAGATCACCAGTGGATCTGTTAGAGAATTCATTGTATGGCTCCCATGGGGTTCGAGTTCCGTGTCCGGAAATAGTGGATATATACAAAATCTCCAGCTGTGGCCTGAACCGTAATCTTTTTAAAGGCTGAAGTCACGTTCTGGTATGTCGGCCAGAGCGATGGCTCTTCGGTTGGGCTACGGGACTCCGAATCTGCGCTCTTGGTTGCTGTAAGGACTTGGATGTGAACAGAGTTCAAAACTCCCCTGAGGTAGTTGGTGATATTTTGGACATCTCTCACGCAGCTGTCCAAAGAAAGCTCCGGATAAGCGTCGATACCGATCAGAAGCGCGTAATGCGTAACGACGTTGCCCTGACTGTTCATCATGCCCAGATAATTCTCGCAGTTCGTCTCTGAAAGGCTGGTGATTAATCGACAGGATAGAGTTATCAACCATTTGGACCACTGCGGGTAAGCGAGAACGCGGGCAGGGCTGCGGAGCAATCTAACCCGGGAAGTCACATTTGGGTACGTATTTGTGGTTGGGCAAAAATGTAAGGCTGCAAGGGAGGCGAGGTGCATGCAGCAGATAAACAAGTGAGGCTGCACTAGGCGAGGTGCATGCAGCAGGAAAACAAAGGTGAGGCTATAATCGAGGGCGAAATTCAAGACTTCCCTGGCTGCAGATACATAAACAGCCGCCAGTAGTCGTACTCTTATTTGTGCAAGATACTATTTCGTTATGCAGATTCCACCCAGTCAGTCCCTATCTCGTCGCCGTTTCTAATGGGCTGGCCACTTCCGGAGCTGAGAGTACATTTTCCAGCAGAGGGTAATGATGCAATCTCGTACGGTCCTTCACGAGATCCGTCGGAGTTAAGCAAATAGACCGGATCTCCCACGCGAAATGTTGGTTTCTATGAGATGTCTTAGCAAGAATATATCTAAGCCATTATTGATCTGGAATGACGAACGTGGACGTAAGGTGTCACGTATGGACGATCTCCCTCTTTAGAGAAGACAACTGTATTACTCTGGGTACTAAATCTGAAATATTAGGGCAAGATGATAAGATTAAATAGCCAAAGCCCAGATAGCTCACTTTGCAGAGGCAGACATATTGTGGAACTGACAGAGACGGTGTGGTCGGTGAGCTCGTTAGCTATGAGGGAGAAAAGTAATTGTGATGTTGAAGCTGATATGCTTGGGAAAGCTGCCCATATTTCAAGGCGGGTCTGCGGACTACTTATGCATTACTCGCAGCCCAATGCGGCACGGGTTGCAGGGGTGGTGTGACGCCAGAGATTGTTCATTGTGCTGGGAAAGTTGACACCGTGTGGGGGGCTGGGTTCGGGTGCTTATATGCGGCTCGAGGAACGCGTGATTCATTTTGATCTTCACTGGTCGGTTTGCCTTGAAATGCAAAATCTTGAACTTACTCGTAGCGCTGTGACCTTGCACACCAACTAGGCAGGTGTTAATAGGCAACCAAACAGCTCCACATTCAATTGAGACACCCACAAATACCACTAGATAATTTGCGATATTCCCTGCTATCTTCTGCGATAATTTCTTTTTCTGTGACGACACGGCTATAGGAGGGTGAAACCTCAAATCGTATCTTCCAGGTTGGAAAATCCCAGAGTCTACTATGGCGGATGAAGCACAACCTAAAAAGAGTACCTTTATCACTCTCGTACAACTTAGTATGCTAATCACATACAGTTGAGGATTACAGGTCGGGATATCCCCGTTTCGCTGCACTCATTTCGGCGCATGACGGCTACTTTGTGTGTCGGCGTTTCAACAACCTTCGAGGTCGACTACTATTGTTGAAGCAGGACAAGCTCTCGATACTTGAGCAAAGACTAGATGAAGTTGATCAGCAAGAGACTTCTCTTCTCTTCCTTGGAAAGTGCCGGTCTGATAAGAACCCGGATCGGATATCTCCTTTGGCTGAGATTGATACATGTCTTGCTGATTATGGTATATATCAAAACGGCAAAACCTACATTCAAATATTAAAGAGCGATAGACGATTTCGTCAAAAGGACCTGTCAGATGCTGGGTTACAGCCCTGCGCAACAGAGAGATATAGCGAGCCTGCAGAACTGGCTGGACGGCACTGGTTGTCTGGCCAGAGCCGAAACAGAGTACCTCACATATTATCGAGAGCTGGCTTCCTTAGCTCCAGCGTGCGACAGTGCAGTAGTGCATCTCGAAGCTTGGGTAGAGGACAAGCTCATACGATTCTATCGGGGGTTTCGAAAAGTATATATATCCACGGTGACTAGAACTTCAGGCTGATAATTCGAACAGAGCCGTTTTCACGACATCTCAACGGATACAAACGTATATATCTATTCTGGACCCCTGATCAAGCGAGCCGCTAAAGCATTACTGTTGTTTATGATAACACTTCTGTTGCTAATGCCAATCATTATCTGCAATGTAATTAACAGGTTTTCAACTCGAATTATTACCGTTATAATTTTCACGATTTCGTACCTTTTCATACTCTCTGGGCTAACTGGGTCGAGGGCGATGGAATTAGTCATCGCCGGTGCAACGTAAGGGATACCATCCTCAGTTTTTCCATTAGTATTGACCACCAGCTGATACGATCCCCGTTAGGTATGCCACCATATTGATTGTATTTGTGTCTGGCACTAGCGCTGTTGAATGCTAGAAACAATCAATAAACCAAAATAGTAAGGCGGGGACTCAACTTTCTCAAATCCGTGTCGCAGTTTCTCAAATCTGAAGCTAGTGAAAACTTTGTGCCTTACAATTACACTTCCAGCACTATTTAAAGTGTACTTGAGGGCTGAAAAGTAAGTAAATGAAGTCATACTCCCCTGTTGCCCCTTCCGTTACATGAGACTCGAGCACAGACAGCTCGCAAATCAATCATATGGCAAAAGCCTCATTCCATTTCACATCATTTCAAAAGACACGCCTCATCCCAAACTCTCTCAAAACTCGAGCTTGTCGTTTCAATACAAACACATACTCGTGACCGGCGCCACATCTGGAATTGGCAAAGGTTTATCAGAACGTTTTGTCAAAGCTGGAATCAAAGTCACAGCTGTAGGGAGAAGACGGGACAGACTAAACGAGTTTGTTAGCATTGATGGAACAAGCAAAGTCAGCGGAGTGGCCTTCGAGGCACAATTGAAAGTGCGCTATTTTTAATGAGTGGCCTTGAGAATTGAGGGCAAGATGACGCTGCTAGGCGTGACTTGTGTATTCAAGGGAGTTCCTGACTGATCGGTGGCGTAAGTTTCGCTTCACTTGACAACAATTTCCTTCAAGTGTCTTCCAGTCGAAGGAGGAATGCGGCGAGGGGTTTTGAAGAACCCGTGCGTACACTAAGCCTTATTCGGAAAGCTCGCTCAGCGAAAAGGGGCGAAAAAATGAGGGGGGGCACACATGGGAAAGCGGATGCATATGGACTCGGATCCTATATTGTCTTTGACTAGTCTTTAAATTTCAGATCAATTACCGAACTCAACTATGAGGTGGACTGAGGACCACGAACTTACGCCACAGAAGCTACTGCTGCAAGACATTTACCACATTCTCGGGTTCTGTATGTCTTGCAATTATCACGCTCTATATTCTACGCCACAGAATCGAAGCATTCCACCGCAGGCTCTGCCAGTCTTCATACTTGCTGTACAGGATGCACTTTTCATTGAAAGCTGGATATTCGTCGTGACTCAAATTCAACTCTACCACAGAAGTATGTTGGAGGTCAGACTGTCCATTTGTGCATTTTCTTTTGGTATCCTTGTCAAATTGTTACAGTATACATTAGGTTTTATTCTTGACTCACAGCTTTAGAATAACACATTCTCCACTTACTCGACAGGAATGAGAGGGGCATCGACGGAATTGATATATATCTATGAAGATCTTGCCTGATAATTACATGTTATTGTATTGAGATATCGGGACATCCTTTTTGTTGTTTATTTGAAAATGACAGACAGCGGGGTCAGAGATAATGAACAACACATGAGTTTTGAGTACTCTCTCAATCCCTTTCAATATACCTACAACCCTCAACAGGGTCACGATACTCCTTCTCATACTTTCACCACCATCAATCTAGGTCTTGACTTCATTGCACAGCAACCTTACATTCAACCTTTGCCCCCCAGCAACACAGCGGTTAAAGAATTTTATGGCAATAGGAGCACCACGACAACAAGAGAAAATGCCCCACCTTTGGCTAAGGTTGTTCCTTCGGGAGGACGAGGTGCACCCAATCTGCCCAAAGCCTCTTCTGTAACTTCTATTGCTTCGAATAATCCTTCTATTGCTTCGAATAATCCTTCTTTGGCGTGCAAATATCGTACATTATTATCAGCTCCCATAGCTTTAGCCTCGACTCAACCAGTAGAAGTTATCCCACTGGTAGATAAGCCAAAGCCTTCGCCGTTAGTCACTTTCCTTTCTTTTCCTTGGCACCAGCAACCAATCTCATCTCTCTTTGATGCCATTTCTCATGAATCTTGCACTGCTTTATAGTGCCATAAATCAAGAGAATATTCGCATGTTCTGCAACGAGCTATCGAATTCGAATCTAAATACAGACTTGGTCGCAAAACGAACCTTTCCAAAACTATCTAGTTTACTTGGCCATAGCAACCCTCCTGGGCCGAAATCGATGATGGGTCAGTTCAGCGCAAGAAAGTCTGCGGGTAATCAGAAGAAGCACAGATGTCGAGTCTGCGAGAAGCGTTTCGTCAGACCGAGTGCGTTGCAAATACATATTTACAGCCACACTAGTGAGAAGCGTGAGTTCCAATGTCTCTTACCACCGCTAGAACAGCTTTTTAACTTTTGTACAGCATTTAAATGCGAGGTTGAAGACTGTGGAAAATACTTCTCTGTTGTTTCGAATTTGCGTCGGCATGGAAGGATGCATCAAAGTCAAGGCATTCGGCAGCTTCCAAGAAGTAGATCCGCTAGGGAGCTCAAGGAGATTTAGGTTCTTGTTTTTGTTATCAATTACAGGAGCGGAGAACCGATCTGAAAATTTGAATAGAAAGCCGTGGAACATTTCTGCACTCAGATTTCAGTTCATTTCTGGAGCGTGTCCTCCATGATGATATAAATATGTTGTCACTTAGCTTCGCCCCACTCAGATGGTTCCTTGCTGCCACTAACCCATCTTAGTGCTGGATCCATATATGATTTATTTGACTAAGGTCTGGGAGGCTGGTCTTGCAGTCGTATCGGCGTCAATTACAACTCATCCAACCGATGTCGAGCAGTTCGATCATTGTTAACCAACGCACTGAACACTACAAACTTGTGACCCAACCCTCTTCAAGACCAATTCCACTTCGTGGTAATCCATCGTCTGATATAAATTTGATTTTTCTAACTCAACTTATACGAGGTTTATATCACGTTGTTGCTTAGAGAGCTTATCGTGTTTCTTGTGCTCGAAAAGAGGTCATTTCTGGGTGATGTCGAGTGGAAGCTGCATATGCAACAACACAATGCTGCGGCCGTAGTTCAGAGCCGCGTGACCTTGCTGTAGCAAAATGTGATAGGTACAACTTGAGGCTTGCTGGTGACTCAAGGGTTCAATTTCTATTCGTGGAGGTCCCTACCCCTGCCATATCGTCTCTGCCTGTCTCCGTAATTTCGTTGTCCAGTCAAAATTAAGATTAGGAGATGCAAATCCATGGGAACGGTAAGTCCATTCCAAGCACAAAAAATGGGTCACTGAGGGTATAAATGAGGCTAGCCGAGCACCGTTTAATTATGTAGGCATAAAAGTACATTCCGCTAGCTGGCCTCCTAGAACTCGCTGGATAAACGAAATGGCCAGGAAAGGCGCCGAGAGAGGATCTGGATTAGTGAAGGTACGAAAGGGGCTTGAGCTTAGACTGAACAAAGAAGATATAGAATAAAAATGGTGCCATAATTTGCGGATTACCTCACCAAGCGACGAGAAAGGTGTGTCAAGAACCCCATCTTTTGAATATCCATAAAGATCAAAACACCGCACGACTTGTCTTAGTAACAACCGGGTATGAGCAAAGCAACACAGCCTTTTGCATTCTCGTTGTAGTCAAGTGGAAATAAGGGCAGCCCTTCGACGTATACATCAACTTTGAATACCGCTCTCATTTGATATGATATACCGTTCATCTATACATCTCCCTTTCGCCCCTCGTTAGTCCCCTTATTTCTATTCATTTATAACTTAAGCAAAGTCCACTCAACTGCCAGGGAGCTTCCGGAACTCCCTGTCCTTTGCCAAAATGGGGGGCCAAAAATGGACGCTCCTAGTTGCGGTGCACGGCGTTCAAGTTGCTCTAGCTACCCCCTTTCTAGGTGGTCTAGGAAAACGAATGCAGTCTATTGTAACGGTCATCGAGATTCAGATGTGTACGACTACTGCTACTGCTTGGGTGTGTCAATCAACTACTTTGGGATCGATTTTTCTACCACGGACGACTTCAGCAAATCCACCTCCACCACCAGCCAGCAGCACGGTCATCTATCCTGTCCTACCACCAGCAAACAGTTCAGTAGTTGAGCCTCCACCTCCAGCAACCAGCAGCTCAGCAAGCCCTCCTGCCCCACCGCCAGCAAGCAGTTCAGCACCTCCTCCAGCAGCCAGCAGCTCAGAAAGTTTTTCATTTCCATCACCAGCAAGTAGTTCCGTAGTTGCACCTCTAGCAGCCAGCGGCTCAGAAAGTTCTTCATTTCCATTACCAGCAAGCAGTTTAACAGTTGCAACTCCGCCTCCTCCAGTAGCCAGCAGCTCTGTAAACCCTCATTCTCCACCGCCAGCAAGCAGTTCAATAGTCACAACTTCGCCTCCTCTAGCAGCCAGTAGCTCTACAAACCCTCATTCTTTACCACCAGCAAGTAGTTCAATAGTTGCAACTCCGCCTCCTCCAGCAACCAGCAGCTCAGAAAGTCCTCCATTACCATTACCGGCAAGCAGTTCCGTAGTTGCACCTCTAGCAGCCAGCGGCTCGGAAAGCTCTTCATTTCCATTACCAGCAAGCAGTTCAACAGTTGTAACTTCGCCTCCTCCAGCAGCCAGCAGTTCTGTAAACCCTCATTCCCCATTACCAGCAAGCAGTTTAATAGTTGCAGCTCCACCTCTAGCAACTGGCAGCTCAGAAAGTCTTTCATTTCCATTACTAGCAAGCAGTTCAACAGCTGCACCTCTGCCTCCTCTAGCAACCAGCAGCTCAGTAAATCCTCCTCCCCCACCACCAGCAAGCAGTTCGACAGTTGCACATCCGCCTCCTCCAACCACCACAGCAACCACGCCACCACCTTTGGCCAGTTCTCCTCCATCAACAGCGGCAGCTCATTTCCCGCCCACCTCTTCTCTTGACTTGTCTTCTCCAAGCATGTCTTCTTCTCCAAGCACTCCTGCGGCTATCTCATCTACGAGGCACCGATTCGACCTAAGCTCAATAGCATCAAATACTGTCACGTATTCGTATGCTTGTACTGCAGTACCCAGTTCGTTCCACATTATTGCACAAGAGGCTGGAAAGCCTATGCAGTATCTTTCTGAGGTTGATGTCCCTGGATCAAATGCAGGCGAAAACTTTTATGGTTTTGAGAAGTTGCCATTGACCACGGATATTGCCAGTGCGGCAGTGTTCAACACGAACAGCTACCAGAACCTGGTTGCGAAAGCCCACATTAGCGGCACCAGAGGGCTTACAACTGTCTATGGAGCAGTCAGAATGTCCGCATTGGGCAATTCAAATTTCCAAATGTATCCATCATATCACCTGGCCCCAGACATGCTGAACTATACCGTCTCAGTCGACAGCCAATGTGTTCTATCTCTTGCTGCGCGAGGCGCAAGCATTTCTTCTGGTATTACTCTCCGATTATTCGGTACCTTTGAATAGTAGACTGACTTGGTTTCAGATTGCAACGGTGTTCTTGCCGTTTTGACGCCCAGATTTCAGGACAACCGTGGATCGACTTGTAACGTAGTGACCTTGTGTGCTGTTGAATATCCACCAGCTATTACCCACAGCACCACCAGCTCGTCCAGTTCGCCCAGCTCACCAAGTCTAGTCATCACCTCGACTGCTGTTACAGCAGCTGCGACTACTACCGGCGCTGTTGCAACCACATCACTCGCCGCCTGCCAGGTTGCACCTTACTTCAAGATTGCGGCCATCGAGGCGGCAGTCATGAGCGGAGACCCCCCTCTGGACCCCCAATACCTGTACGATCCAATGTCGAACGACGACGACAAGCTTCAATTCTCTCCAGATATCAGCGTTGGTGCCATATTCTCGCTCTCGCCTACGGGCCAACTCGAGTTCTCCGTCACGGACATGTGGGGCACACAGGTTATTTTGTTGTCTGACCAGGATGCTCACGTATGTCATCTCCCATCAATTTCCAGGCTCCTACTAACAAATTTTGTAGAATGCTGGTAATGAAGCCATTTTCTTCTCGACGGGTACTCTTTATGATATGTACTCGTATCTTCCGGTTGTTGCTTCCCTGAATGCCGACTGCTCCATTTCGATGACACTACCATATGACGGCGCTTCTACTCTTCAGGTAAGCAGGCTCCGAACAGACAGATTTGTCTCCTCTACCGTTCCATTCCTAACCAGGGGGTTGTTTTTAGATCTGCGAAGGAACCTTGTTCCTCATGCTCTCCCCGAGCCCCACATGCAGAAACGTCAACTTGGACATTGTGCCATACACGCTAGGATCTTCTTCCAGTGTGGTCGCAACTACTACCGCGATTACTTAAGAAAACCATCGAAGAGCGGCGGCCGACACCAACTCGATTCCCATCCCTGATCCCCGCAATCACTAATAGGAATCGCCTTGTGGGAAGATATTGAATAGAGTCTGATCCTGAAACTAACAAATATAAGAAAATTAGATAATTGAAAGGGGGGCGTTCGGAGCTGGCGTTTGTTTTTAATATTTTTGCATGCAGCTTGTTTAATTCTCGCGGGCTGAATAATTCTGAGGTCTTGCTTCTGTGTAGTTAGTTACATCTTTCTAAATTGCAGACCACTCCTCCTTTATTTTGCCTCCGAAATTTGCATTGTGGGAGTCTTCTCATCGAGGCCGACCTCGGGGAAGATGTTTTGTATCGTAATACATTCCTGGACTCTACTTGTCAACCCCCTTACTTTCTCGCTTGGCGGAGTCGAACACTTCCCAAAATATGCACAACAACCACATTTAAACTTGAGGAAAACTCTATAGTATGGAACCATAAGAACTATATATCTCTTCAAATTTGAATAAAAGGAAAGTGAAATTCAAGGACGCTCGAACTTTCGAAGTGTTCTCAGAGTATTGAAGAAAAGGAGTGAAGCGAGTTGGACCGGGTTTGCTTAACTTCTCTGACACACAACTGACATTAGGCTCCATTTTCATATGCAGTACACCACCGTCCCTTTTGCCATCCATCGAAACTAGCTATTGTCCATTACCCCACACTCGGCTTAGGTCACAGAGCACCGTACGCAAACATCGCGGCGGCAGCACCCACAGCCAGCATCGGGGCCTGCGTCATGATGGCTGCCCAAGCAATCGAAGAAGAAGTCGTTGAGGCTGCAATGGCAACGTTTGTATCTTCCCGAACAACCAGTGCTCAATCAGACTTACTCGCACCTGCTCCAGTTGCACTGCTCCCACCACTCTTAGTAGTCGCGCCATACCAACTCTCCGTGCTCACCGCATCGCCAATACACGCCAAGCCAGGAGAAACTTCGGTCATAATAGCTCTCTTGACCACCGTCTCGGCGTCGCCATTGCTGCCCCCCCCTGTGTACTAAGCTGAACCGACAAGCTCAATCCCACAGAATCTTGGGACGCTGATCACGATGCCGCGGTGGCAGAGAGGGAGGATGCAAGGGCGGACCCGCGTGAAGATTGGGATGGGAAACGAGAGGAATCTCGCGAGTCCTCGTCAACGGCCACGGGCGCTGCAAGCTCTTTATATTCAGAAGGAGAGCTTAGCCTGAAAGAGCTGGGCTCGAGTGGGTTACGCCTGATCCTGATATCAACGTCCGCCCCTAACGACGACGGGCGTGTACCGAGTATCTTGAAATCAACTCACGGTATAACACTTATGGTCACTCCGCATCAAGGATCTTCCCTTGCGGCTGAGGAAGCAAGCTCGCCAAGCATCTGAATGTTGTCCGTCGTGTAAATCGCGAGAATGTCAAGGTTCTTGAGACTTCGTCACCAGTTTTGAAGACAGTCGAAGAGAACTTCCCAGAAGCTGTTGCTGAGACCTGAAATACAAAGATTAGATCCGGATCTTTACCTTTTATAAAGAGGCGGCAGTTACCGGGTGAGGTTCATTGTCCCAAAAGATTCTGCACAACTTAAGCAGTACCCGAGTCTGTCCATTCATGCAAACTATATGAACAGGACGCTGGCACTGCCAGAAACACCTACCATGTCAACACGCACTCGCATGGCGGACCCCAATTCCAGGGGGCAATGTTTCTGTCAATGTTTCTGGCAATACCTTTACTTGGGGGAAATGAGTCGTACGAATGATGGTTCCGTGACTCCCGTTCTTTCAAGATTTTGAGCTTCGTGGTAGCTTGGTCAGATTGAGCATGCAGACCAGAACTATCTGGTCCTTCTTGATGTTGTTCTTTTACTGTGTGAAGGGTCGAGTCCTTCTTCTCCGGAGAGATCAATGAAATGAAGTGAAGTTCACTTACCTCGGTTTCCCGAAGGGGGTCAAACCAGTCCTCTTCCGGATTAGTCGAGTTCCCCAATAAACAACCCCACAACAGCGCTTGGCGGTCTCATCTCATCGCTTCAACGCTCAAATTCTCCACGGCTGCTACTGGAACAAGCGTAGAATTCATCTAGGATCACCATATCTCCATGACATTGGTGTGTTTCGCGTCATCAAGCATCGTCACAACAAAACATTGCAACAAAGACACTTTGTCGCTCTTCCTCGACGCCTATCGCAGCAACGACGGCCTTCCTACGTCTTCATAGATCACTCATCTGCTGTGAAACGCATCAACGGCATGCAATCTCCGAGCTCCCGGATCATCATTCTCATCACTTGATGCATCATTTCACAATCAATCACATCACCATCATGCCACGAATCAACTCGTTTCAATTTCCTCAAATCCTAGACGGCAGCAGCCCGCCAATACACTTCAGATCTATAAGCCCATCGCCAGTATGACTCGATGAACTATGGAGGGCTTCAATCCTGCCTTCTACACAAAAAAAAAACGTAGAATGGTCTCCTCGCAGAAGCGTATTCACCCCACCAACTCCAGGCAGCTCGATGTCTTGTGTCTTCTCAAAGATGAACAAAGAAAGAAAATGGAGACCGGGATCTCGAGAAACTCAAACAATCATCGGATTCTTCTCCATCGGCCCAACCGACCGATTGGGAAGTTATTGCGCAGAACTTTTTGTTTCGTTTCCCAAACGCCAGCGCTAAAGTCAATTTCATTCATTCTCCCCCAAACTCAGCATCCAGCGACATCAACGCGAAACAGGCACGTCTTGATTTCCGTCGGCACCGGGAAGGCAGGGCGCTGGAAGAAAGCAGCTTACATCGTTCCTTAGATGCATCCTGCTTCTACCATAACACTCAATCAGAGTGGCGATCTTGCCCTTGCCTGCGCACACAATCAGCAAGTTCATCTATATCGTATGGGAAAGACTAGGTAACTTACACATCATCGTCAACTGCACCTGGCAATCCGTGCACACTCTCAACGGACAATCTTGGCACTTGCCAGCTGCCAACCCGGGACAGACCATGCAAGTTCTCTTGTGCGTGTTTGCAAGCTGGCCGTGGCCGATACCTTTTCCCCTACCAAGATCCACCCCACTACCCTCATTCAACGAGAAGAACTTCGTATGTCTGTGCTTGATGATCGCGAGTTTTTCCGCCTTGCAGCCCTCGCAGATTCGAGCTTTCTTGATATCGATTTGGCGCCATGGGCATCCGCGGCAGAAAAGCAACTGTTGAACTTGCGTGATATTCCGGCTGTCCGATTGAGAGGCGCTTCTCTGGACACCTGGACGTGGTGGTGGGCCCATGTTGCGGGAGTTGGGAAGGGGGCTGGTGTGTGCACGGTGCAGTGCTTGTGGGCGTGGATGCGAGTGGAACTGGGATTGGGCATCAGGCATGATGGGGCTCGAACCAGCATTCGAAATCGTGGAGGCGGATTGGGGGGAAGGACCCGTGACAGGACTCGGAGATGTGAAGTACGAAGAAGGTTTGGAAGGAGGAACGAGAGGACTCGAGGCAATATTCGGAGTCAAAGTGTTGGACAGGGTGTCAGGAGGAGACATGCCTGGAAAGATTCCGGAAGGGCTCGAGGGCCTTCGCGCATTGGGTTGTGGTGGCAGCTTGTGGGCGCCATTGGTCAGCGCAGTGACAAAATTCGGGCTTGGAAGATTCGCATTGCCTCCTCCCGCGATCTGCTGACCGGTGAAAATCCCGAGCCCATGGATAGGAGCACTAGCAGGATTTGGAGGACTACTGCCGCGCGGATGAGGTCTGGTATTGGTGTTATTCGACGCAGTTGCTTTGTTCCGCAATGGAGAACTTGTAGAAGGACCAGTAAGACTCCCAATTTGTTGCTGGCCATTCGAGTTTCGGCGCTGCGCGGTTGCCAAGTTTGCTGGAGTTGGAGAACTGTTGCCATTTGGTCGAGGTTTTGCGTTGGAATTATTCGAAGTGGCTGTGCTCTTTGATATGGTTGTGGGTCCGATGATTCCTCCTGATTTTGTCAGAGTGATTACTTAAACCAATGGTTTATTGGCAGGAGTCTGAGGGGGCAACGGACGATTACCACTGTTTGAGAGACGTCTCTGATTGGAGGCGTTAGCCACGGTCCCTTCCGGCAAGCTATCGGTTTCGTTCAGCATATTTGGAGGTCGTGCATTCGGACCACTACTGGGACGTCCCTGAGTGGGCATCTGGGTACCGTTCGGCATTGGCTGCATTGGAGAGCTTGAACCAGGTCCACTTGTAGCTCGATCTCGTTGAGCGTTCGGAGTTCCACTCCCATTGACCATCATTGACGGAGATTCTGGTGGCAAGCTGCCATTGAAAGGTCGTCTCTGGGGGTTGTTTCCAAGCATGGCTCTGCTCGACATTGGTGGTGGCATGGGAGGGCTCGAACCAGGACCGTTCGTAAGTCTGCTTTGTTGGCCATTTGATGTTCCAAGTCCACTAACCATCATTGTTGAAGAAGGTGGTGGCATGCTCCCATTAGAAAGGCGTCTCTGCTGGTTATTGCTGCCCGGCATTCCTCCATTGAACATCGAGGGATGCATAGGAGGGCTCGAACCAGGACCATTGATAGGCCACCCATTTGGAAAGGTTGGAGTCACGTTTCCGCTGAGCATTATTGTTGGAGAAGGCAGTGATATGGTGCCACTGGAGATGCGCCTATGATGGTTCTGGTAGTTGTTTCCAGGCTTGCCTCCATTTAACATCGATGATTGGATCAGAGGATCTCCACCAGGGCCAGGATTGAGGTTCTGCTGACCATCGAGTGATCCACCAAAGTTAACCAGAGTCTTCGGGGACGGTGGTGGCAACGGACTATAAGGGGAACTTTGGCCGCTAGAAACGGTTGCCATCTGCTGAGCATTCGTGGATCCGTTACCATTCGGAACGGTTTGGGTGGATGGTTGCAAATCTGGTGGTCCGTCGCCCATAGAGAGATGTCTCTGGGAGTTGCTGCCAGTCACCCAGCTATTCGTGATTGGAAATGTTACAGGGGTGGCTCCTCCCATCACTGGAGAGATGTGACCACGAGCAGCTTTATTCAAACTCTGCAGCATGAACTGTTGCTGGGCTGGGCCCAAAGTTTCCACGAGCGTCGCCATCGCCTGCGTCTGCTTCGGAGTCACAACGCCAGCTCCCAACACCGGAGGCTGATTTGCACCGAGACGGCTACAACTTTCTACCAGAAGTTGCCATTTTTTCCGAGTATCCAAACTTTCAATACGCGCGGTGAACTGCTGTTTTTGCTGAGGGGTCATTCCCTTCAACCAGGCAGAAAGTTTTTCCCTATCCGGCACACTGAACGTGTTAAAGAGCGTTGACAGTGATACATTCGAGTCTTGCGGCAGCATCGGAGAGATATGCCCTTCAGCACCCTTAAAAGCACTCATCACCTGTTCATTGTACTGTTGCGCATTTCCGACCTGGAGATCGCTGACTGGAGCCTGCCGTCTCTCTTTCAGACTTCTATTATCTGTCAGTGCTCTCTGCTGTATCGCCTGCTTCTTAAATTCGTTGTCATCAGCCAGCTCCTTCAGCGGCGGAGTCGCAGCCTTGTCGCTAAGCTCGGTGAACCTATCTTGATTCTCGCGGAGGAATTCTCTTCTATCCTTATTTGCGTCAAAAGTGATCTTCCATCCGTCGATCGATGTGATTGTATCGTAATGGCATTGAGAACAAAACACTCCCGATGCCTCGACAGGAAGCCAAACCCTCGCGTCAGACACGCCGTAGTCGCAGTCGAACAAGCAAAATGAACAACCGAGTACGTCTTCATCTTCGATACGTCGAGATTTGTGCCACGTCCCCTGTGCGAAGAGAGGTGGATCGACCTTTTTTCTGGCAGGCTTGAGCTTCATCAGCGCAAGCATAGAGATGTCAACGTCAATAATTCCACGGCCATGAAATCTCTCAGCGGGTCTAGTTCTTGTCTTCATTTCCTCGGAGTCCTTCTTCTGATCACCCATAAGCTTCACCAGCATGGATTGGAGACGATGTTCTTCCATTTGATCTTCGGGAAGTTTAACTCCTGTCTTACTTCTTTCGTCGAGGTACTTCAAGTGCTGCTGGTGGACAATGAAGCTGTCGGATACTGGCTTGCCAGGGAGAACTTCAAAGTCGGAATACTGGGGGAGATCGTCAAATCCGAACACGTGCGGAAACATAGGGTCGTTCTTGTAGCGAATCTCGGCGTTGAACAAGTGCGAAAGGTCGCAATGTTTGGGGTCGTTACTATGTCCAGGGCCAGCCAACATCATGATATCAGGATCGTTGTATATCTTTCGCGGGCCTTGCCGGAAGGGCGAGATGCCACGCAAATCGTTCAAAGGTTGACGAATAGGACCAGGAGCCACAGCATTACCCCATTCTCGCTGCGCAGGACGCTTATGCTCTCGCTCTTGCTCCTCGTTGTCTGGTGCGTTTTCGAGATATGTGGCTATGGGACGTTTTTGGACACTTCCTCCTGCGCCGAGGGGAGAACTCGATGGTAACAATCCGTCTTTGACCTTCAATTTCTTCTGTGTGTTTCCACCTTTCGGCCCATCCTTGCTTTTATTCGGAGGAGTACTGAATGGCTGGTTCCCCTTGGCCCCCATATTTATCGATGTAACTCCCATCTGCCCATTTCCACCTGGCCCTCCGGTCTTTTTCTCTGGCGTCCCTGCCAACTGCCCACCTCCAGTCTTCTTCAACATCCCCTTCATCGCCCCCTCGGCATTAACCCCCGCTGCATTCGCTTTTTGTACCTGCTGTATCAACGTCGGCTTCCCCGCCGCCTCCCTCCGAATCTGCATCCCCAATTCCATCCCTCCTCCCGACGAGCTCCATCCGGACCCAGGAGTCGGCGTCTCATCCCTCAAGCTGCTCAGTGGACTGCTCCCATTGCTGAACACTCCCGACGCCCTCTCGGGACTCATCGCCGAAGCCCTCTGCGGCGTCTGCGCACCCAGTGGCGAAGCTCTCTCCATCTCGTCAGCATCGGCCAGGGCCTGCTCCGCGATCTGTTTGTTGACTGCTTCTGCCTGTATCGAGGCCCGCCGTCTGTGTGGTGCCATCGTTGCGATTGCTTTGCTCACCTACGACGCTGTTGAGAGCGGCGAGGTACAGCAAGTTCGAGGTTGTGCTGGGTGTCGCGCTGGTGGTAGGGAGGCAAGCATTCGAGCGTCGGCGGCGCTGTGAGAAGCTGATTGTACGGGGCGGAGGTCGAGACCAGGCAGGCTACGTCACGTTGATGCCGCCACTACGTTGTTGGCGATCAATCGAGGCGCCGGTGATAGTATGGGGTGAGAAAGCGTCCCAAGAATAGGATGGATGCCTCTGCTCCCGCCGGTCGGCCTGATCGGTGCCAATTCCTCGCCGGGTCAGCCAATTGGCGCGAAAGCGAAAGCTAAACAAAGCGCAAAGAGGGAGCGCGCAAAATGAATGCACAGAGCAATGTTTGAATTGATCTTATGTTGAATACTGAAAATATATTCACGTGCGAATCAAGCGACGACGAGGGTGGGGCAAGATATTCTGACAGCGGCAGCTAGGAAGAGTGAATAGCGCAGATAAGCGATGTCATTCCGCCAAACTAGGAATTTAAGTGAAGCTTAAAACAAGTGAACCGCTCTTTCCATGTTGAAGTGAAGATTAGCGAGGTGAGGAAAAGACCGCGAATTTCAAACATTGTAGAGAAACGAAGTCAAGAAAACAAGTTTGAATCAAATTTTGAGCATTGTTTAGATCAAGATACTGCTACTGCTATGCACAGTATGTTAATAGGTGAAGGAAGTGAAGTTCAGTCCCTGAATCATAATCATAGTGGCGCTTTCCGATCCGTGGAGTGACGTCTCAAAGTGGAGAAAGGGGTAGATGCCAAGCTAAGCGAGGTATGGCTTGGCAAAAACAACTAATGTAATCGGAGGAGAATAAGGATTGCATTTCTACGATGGCATGAAATTGAGGCTTCACATTTGCTCTATCCCCAAACCATGATCGAAATCATCGAATCGTGTATACCCGGGTATATCTACGCTCCAGTCCAAATCACTCTCAAATCCCCCATCTATCCAATCTGTTCCACGATCCAAGAACAACTACGCACCCAACCCTGAAGCCTGTCCCCCACCAGCACCCTTCAAGCTCGCCTCAATTGCCAGCCTCAACGCCTCGGCATCAGCCTCGCTCTCAACATGCTGCTCCGCAGTTCTGCTCGGGTCCTGCGCCTCCTTCATCTTCCCCTCCACAAACAAAGCAGCCTTCTGCTGCTGCTCCGCCAAACTCATCTTCTTCACATAATCCAGCACAACCTCTTCGTCGCTCTTCGCCTTCCCCTTCTGCGCCTCATGCTCAACTCTGCTCTTCTCCAACGCCGCCCTCACCATGCCCTCCTCATCATCCGGCGCCGGCTCCTCCTTCGACAACTTTAACGCGAGCTTAACATTTTCATCCTCATCCGTATCGGCATCTCCTTCGTCTTGAGGGAGATGGTACTCCGCGAGGCTCTGTTGGATAGCTTTCTCGAGCAGCGCTTGATGCTCGAGATCCTCGTCGGTCGCAGTAGCCGTCGACAATTCCTCGTCGGATCGTCGACGACGACCTTCGATGACACTGGCTGCAACTGCACGTTGGAGAGCTTCCTGATCAGTGAGTTTAGAACCTTGAGCAGCTTGAAGCTCACGCACTGAGGCACGGATAGCGCGCTCGATCATCATGTCTTCTTCTGGGTTGCCGCGGGAGGTAGCTGCAACGGAGGCGTGGATCGCGTGCTCGAACTGCTCATCTTGATCCGCATCCGGCTTGTCTAGAACAATTGGTGTTGTTTGGACAGCGCGAGGTGTATGACTATGTGCTGTGCTTCGGCGGCAGAAGGGGCAGTGGTTATGTTCACCAGCGGCAATAGATCTCTGGCGTTCTTCTTCCCGGCGGGCTTTACGTTCTTCGTGGAGTTTCTTTCGGTCCTCGAAGGAGAGATGGCGGGTTTGCATGAAGCCTTTTGGTGTCAAGCGGCCTCTCTCCTGACCATCCGGACCGCCTTGTTCTTCGAGTTTCATCTTCATGCTTTGGTACTCCGATTTGTGCTCGTTCCAGCGGTGGATAATGTCTAGACGTTCTTCTAGTGTGGCAGATTGCGCGTCTTCGTATCCTTGGGCAGTACGAGCGGCGATTATGTAGTTTAGTACACTGGAGCCAAACAGCTTCTGGATCTCTTTGTTGACCCCCATGAATGCGTAGCCAGGAAGTGCCCAAATAGCTGGATTGTAAGTCAGAAAGGTATAAAAACATAGAGAAGGCAGTACTGACCTGCGCTTGGCTTGAGAACAAGACCTCCAATACCCTTTCCAATACCTTTGAGAAGGCCAGCAGTGCCTTCCTTTTCGGCACCTCGTAGTGGCTGTGTGACCAGACCAGTAATTCCATCATAGAATCCATATCCAAATTCCTGCTCCTAATTAGCAGATGAAAATGGATATTGGATTGTTTTACTTACCTTTCCTGCAGCTTTGAGGCCACTCTGAAAATCAGTGACTTTCGCCTGCGGTCGAACCGTGTCGTCACCATACAATTTCGGTGCATTGTGAAAGCCACGAGCAATACCCAAAGTAAAATCCATAGGAGACTTTAATCCAGCTACCACAATTCGGGCAGCGCCCTTCGTCGCTCGAGTAGCATTCTCGATTGTAAGCTGGCTGGGATCGAACTCCTTTGTCTCCCTGCGACGAAACGGCGATCCACTGCGAGAACCAGGTTGTCGGTCCTTAGAACTTGATCGCCCAAAGGGGGAGTTGCGATCTCGCGATCGTGATCTTGATCTGCACAAGGCGCCCGAAAGGGCTTGTTTGAGCGAATTACCACGGTGGGCACCCTCTCTGTGGGTGTTCAATGATGTCGTGCTTGATAACGGGGTTTCAGTAGGTGACGAAGCATCGCTCAATGACCGACCTGTACTTTCGTAGGATGTCTTTGGAGTGGTTGCTGCCATTGAATCTTCTGTTTTATCAGTACCCTCGTAGTATGACTTCGGCTCATCGGTCTCTTCGGGGGCAAGATCAACGGTAGAATCTGTTCGAGAAGGTCCTTGAGAAGTAGAGTCTTCACTCGTTTTTTCTTTGTTTTCTTTAAAAGTTTCTTGCCTCTTTCTGACTTTCTTGAAGATCTCGATGGGGAAATCTGCAACCCCCATGGAAAGACTGGCAATGGTGCCTACGAGCGCAGATGCGCCACCAGTGATCGGATCCCATGGACCTTCTTCGGTCTCGTACTCGCGTGCTCGGTAGCTACTGATGTCAGTACATAATTGGTAAGATTCGAGTAATACTCACAGCTTTAAGTCTGCGAAATCAATCAGCCCCTCGCTTGCAAGCACGTTTGCAGCAAGAGCGCTAAGGTGAGTCTTCGTCCGCTTGACTCGCCAGACTGCCACCCTACTTGGGGAGAGTGCGCATCTTAACGTATCCACGTCCAACATGTCATGGAAAGCTTTGCCACCGACTTCAGTGCCTTTCTCTTCCTTCATCAATGCACCTAATTCTTGAGCTCGGGTAAGTGTTTCTGGCTTGAGGGCTTCCATGAGAGCCGCAGCGAGCTTTTCGGCCGTGAGTTGCTTGTATGGGATTGGAGGAGGGCCAGCACCAGCTCGAGCTACCATTGCACCCCAAAATGGTTGATCACCAAAAAATGGGACGACAATCGTAGGCCGGCCGGTTGCAATACCTGCAGCGGTGGTTCCGGCTCCACCATGGTGGACAACACATGCGACATGCTGGAAAAGCCAATCGTGAGGGACATTGCCCAGCATGAAGACGCCTTCTGGAATTCCCAGGTCATCAGCTCCTAGTCCACCCCAGCCCTTTGAAACAAGGGCTCTGACACCAGCCATCTTGACCGCTTCAAAGATAAGTTTTGTCATCCCATCCGGATCATCAACAACAATTGATCCGAAGCCGATGTACACTGGTGGTGGGCCCGCCGCGAGATAAGCAGCAAGTTCTGGTTCAGGGGTAAACGACGATGCCAGCGAGAGGAAGTAGAAGCCTGAGATTGAGATATGCTGGCCCCAATCCTTTGGCTTTGGGATAAGTGCAGGTGACCTGGACACCGTTAGCATTGACTTCGACAATGAGGAAGGCGTAAAACTCACCAGCAATAGGTATATGGCACACGAAGACGGCTTAGCATTCCAGGAGCCCAGATCAAACTGATTGGGTCCAGTCCCAAGGCCCGCTCACGAAAACGATTAATGACATCGCCCAGCCCTTGCCAGGTCATCATTTCAACCAAAGCATACGACACAAAATTCGCAATATTGACATCCGTGTTAGATGATTGAATGTTAGCTAGAGGGTGTGGAAATTGTTGAGTAGGTGACCAAGGCATCCTAGAACGTGTGAGCAGTATTTTGAGCGGTAAATGGCAACACATACGTAAACATCATATGAAGAGGAATGCCCATCTTCTCTGCAATATGGATATGGGCGAAACTAGGAGGATTTGCAATAATGGCATCGGCAATAAAGGGGCGATCTCCTGGGCTCATATCCATATTTATTCCGCCCTCGAAGCCGAGACTATCAGAACTCTCCCGCCTGGGTGGAGCTCCGAGCCCGTCACCGGCTTCAATGCAGGATCTCCAGCACCCAAGAACGATTTCTTCCATGCCCTTTCTTCTCTTGCCAACATCGCCGCTCTTCAAGGAATCGAATCCAGGCATCAAACCAGGGTTCTTGACCATGAATGCCATGAGCTCGGATGGATCACCACCGATGCTAAAGAATTCCAGCCCATTCTCTTCGACAAAGCCCTTGAATGTTGGATGTGTTGCAAGCCGAACACGGTGACCATACGTAGACTTCAATGTCTTTCCCAAGGCCACAAAGGGCTGGACATCTCCTCGAGATCCCACAACATGTATGACAACATTGAGTTTCGGTGGTGGTGTCTGACCTGGCAGTCCTCCTAAAGCAGGCGGAATATATCCAGGCGGTAGCGGGAGTTCCTCCTCTTGTGCCACTAACGAGAGCTGTTGCCGCAGGGCGGGGACAAGGAGGTCTGAGAGCTTGCGAGTCTTCTGGTTGATGTTTATGTTTATTCGACCATCGTCCGTCACTTTTGCCTTTGTATCGAAGCCGTCCTGGCTTAGCTCTAGCTGGCTTTCATTGTCGCCGTATGCGGGAGGTGCTTCGTCTGATGAGACTCCGAGGTGTTTTGATCTGTGAGTATTTACATCAGTAAAGGGCTTCTGATGAGTGTGCCGCAGACTCACTTCGAGGCTCCTCCACGGCTCTTAGTCTGATACAATGAGTAATCCGGCTTGGGAAGTCTTGATGGTCGTCTCTCTAAAGGTGAATCATCGTCGAATTGTCCAACGATTGCCGCCTCTGCTTGTGCGATAAGGGAGGAGGGTATGGCAGTGGGGTTTCCAGGCGCGTGTCTGTTGGATTTGGAAGCCATCGCTGCGACAGGCGCTGTTCCGTCTTGGCACAATCAGGACCAATGTTCTGGAGTGAGATCTCTATTGCCCCATGCGGTTCTCGATCCAGTAAATATCGTGTGGGGAAGGGAGGTTGGGTCGGCACGGAAATTTGATTTCGCGCCGCAACTCGCAGCAAAAGACTGACCCCGCTGATAATTCCCGAGAATCGTGAGTATTTCGACAGAACAACTCTCGTGATTTCCAACGACACGTTATCCTGCTGAGGATCCTGACTGGAGAGCGAAAAGCGGAAAGCGGATAGCAATGTTGTTCTTGGAGGGTCGAAGTTCCAAGGCGGGGCAGCTCGAGTGAAGCTTGCTTGTCTGGATTGTGGGGGGCGAGCAGGGATGCTGATATCTCGATAAATGGCTTTTCACATGCGGAACCCCATCTGCAAACCACCAGAACAGCCTGTGTATGGCGGCATGGAAGTTCAAGTTATACCTGCTGTGCATGTGCAGGGTCTCCGACCGCATTTCCCAATTCCCTTCCATTTTTAGGTCTTTGCCTCGTGGTTGATTCTACTGCCTAGGTATCGGCGTTGATGACAGGTCAGAGTGCAGGTTCTCAATCCAGCGTTTCCTGCTCCAGACACAGCAAGCCTGCAGGCGAACGGCAGTGGCCAATGAGAGATACGGAGCATGTTGAAGGCGACGGTCTGGGCGGTTGATGTGTGCATGAGGGTCGAATGAAGGTGGTCGTCAAGTTGATGACGAGTGTGTGGCTTTTCCTTTCAGGGTTCAAAGGAGTGTGGCGCGTCCTCGATCGGCCCTTCACTTCGGCTGCAGAACCAAGTTTCTTGCTTACTGTATTATTCGAGGATGGAAGTACTGAGTGTGGGAGTGCTGTATGGTAGGCTTTAAATCCGAAGGCAACGGACTCGGAAAGTCTGCAGCTTTCGAGGGATTTTCCGCGGCATACCGAGGCCGATAGCGATCCTCCTGCCAAAACCCCGAAAAAAACCAACTTTTTCCTTACTTTTTACTTTTTATATAATAAATTACTTATAATATAAGATATTTATAAGCTTGCAAATAGCCTATATACTTTTCTGGTTATTCTATTTAATTTAGATGAAGTAGAATTCTTCTAATCAGATTTTTTTTAGTTATTATATTTTGAAGTTCTTCCTTTTAATATTATTTTCTCGCTTAGAAATTTGAGGCCATTTCCGAAGTTCTCGAGATCTTTAAGTATAACTTTTATAATTCTTAACCTTTTAAAGTCATTTAAATTCTTATATATATATTAATTATAATTTATATAATTATAAAAGTAATAAGGGCTTTAATAAGCTTAATATATAAGCGAAAGATGTTTGGGGAGACCCTAGTAAGATTTAAGCGAAGCGGCCGCAATGGCTCGTGCACCCCGAAGGCTCGTGCACTCCGGCTCGTACGCCCTCGACTTTTCTTTGCCTTTATTTAAGAAAATATTAAATTTAATTACTTATATAAGAAGTTTTTTAAATGGCCCTTATTAATTAATAGAGAATTTAATAAAGAATTAAATGAATTAATCGGAATTTAAATAATTTACTTTATTTAAAAATCTCAAAATCCAAGTGCAATATGCGAATGTGCAATGTGCAATGTGCAAATGCGTAAATGCGCAAATGTCATGAAAAATCGGGGTTTTAGCAGTACAGGGCTGGAGGCCTCGGTACCATCATTGGGCTCGGGCCGAGCATCAAAGAGAGCGGCTTTTCAATGGAATTTGAGGGGGACCTAATGCTATAGGGGGAGGAGAGAGCAATAATAGTGCTAGGCACTCAAGTGGAAAGGGGGCTTTTAATTTGCATTCTATTACAATTAAAATAAAATAAAATTCGTGGAGGTTTAAAAGGACTTCTCGATTCTCTCGCTTACATAATAAGCGAAGCTACCCTCGCTAAATTTCAGCGTTCCATATAGCGCACTATCACTGTAGCGCACCCTTACTATAGCGCGTACCCACCCCTTAACCAAATTTTCCAAAATTCCAAATTAGTAATTAAAGCCTATAATTGTAGTAGCTGGTACTCCATAAATTAGCGATTAAGCCCTATAATTATGGCGATCATACTTGGAGATTTTTTTATTGGGGTAAGATTAGTCAGCGACCTGATTAGTAAGGTGAGGTGTGCCTCACGAAACCCGGGCCATAATAAGCGTCTCCCTTTCATCATCATTGCTGCCTAACTATATCGAACTTCGCTTTCGTGAGAGAATCACGACAACATCAAGAATGGCGGCTCGAATATATAATTGGTCCCCAGATCCGGCGATGCGATCTTTCTCTGAGGTCGAATTATCTGGAAAGCCGGCCCTCCGCCCTAGATACAAGTTCCTTACGTTCCTCAGCGCTGTTCAGGCTCTGAAAATCGACATTTTACCCATCACTTGGCAGGGAGCATGTCAGATAGCAGTTGGTGGAACCTCCATAATAAATGAATCCCTCGTGAACGTTCAAGCCAGCCTTGTGTTCAAATGTTTCAAAGAGGTTGAAAAACTCCAGAAGTCTGAAGACAGCCTATTCCAGACAATCATCAGCGAAATTGGTGTCCTGGGCCAAAGACCGATTCGAGGGCACCCTAACATCGTCCAGTTACAAGGGATATGCTGGGACATCTCGACCGATGATAAGGTCTGGCCTGCCCTAGTCTTTGAGAAATCTCAATATGGTGATTTGTCCTCATTTTTAGCCACACCAATTGGTAGAGAACTAGACATCAGTGCACGACTGCAGCTTTGTATGAACATTGGGAATGCCATATTAGATATGCATTCAAAAAGTAAGAAATGCTAGCTTCATAAAGATAGGATGAATCAACTAAAGATTGGTCTAGACATTATCCATGGCGACATAAAGCCCGAAAATGTCCTAATTTTCAAAGCTGACAACGGATTGTACTATGCAAGAGTAGCGGACTTTGGATACTCCTCTTTGTATGCAGATGAAAACGATACCATGAGGCTACCAATATCGCGGCCATGGAATGCTCCGGGGCATATTCGTCTAAATAGGGCGTGGAAGCCCTCTCAAGCAAAGAGGTTGGATATCTTCTCTTTTGGGATGCTGTGCATTTGGATTTTGTTCGAAAGGTACTTCTCAGGAACTTCTTGCCTTCCTCAAGAGCAATCGGCCTGGGCCACAGAGTATTTCCTCGATTCCGGTACTCCACGACATGCAAGAGAAATACTTACGGATCTGAAAAATGCGGACAAGCTTCTATTGATTGCCAATCAATTCATAGCAGCAGAACTAAGCCTGAATGACAAAAGAAAGAGCGCACTTGAAGAATTCCTGCGTTCAAGTCTCATTATTGACGGTGAAGATCAACAAGATGCAAGCATCCAACGACTGTTTGATGAGCTAGCACTCCCTCAGTAAGATCTGCTATTCCCCGCCTATCAAACAGACTAACGCTGCCTTGCAGACTTACAAAATGTGCTAATGCTATAGATTTGGATGAAATAGATCATTCGTTTTGGCACCTAAATTTCATGGTATGAGGTAGTTCATATTAATATGGAATCACTTACTGAAAGTTTTGCAGGTCGAAGCATCAATCTCACACCTGTATCTTTGCGACTTTAGAGTTCGTTCTCATATCATTTCTTGTCTTGAAAGAGACCTCCAAACGGACTCGGCCTCACTCCCAAGTGAATCTATTGCCAACATTGCTCTTCAAGTGGCAATTTGTTATGTAATTGGATTTGGCATCCCTAGAGACGAGGATATGTCACTCAAGATTCTCCGTCGAAGAGGATTAGATAACACCCATCTCAACGAAGCCGTGACCAGGTGTATCAGCGGGGAATGCGGGAAGACCCAGGGTTCTTTAATTAAAGTTCTGTTTGAACAAGGCCATCTCGAGTTTATCGAATACGGTACCTACTATATCGACCAAAAGAACGTAGCACTAGCCGAGGAACGACTAGTGCAAGAAGCTAGAGATCTTGGACATGTCTTCGGCGAGGAGAATGATATTGCACTTGTACTTCGATGGTACATTTTCCTCCTTTATCGCGCCCAAGGCCGGTGGAAGGAGGCTGAAGAGCTGGGAACGCAGCTTCTGAATACTCGAAACAAAACACTGGGTATGGAACACCCGGTTACCGTTGTCATCAAGATGAACCTTGCAGCCATATACTCAAATCAAGGGCGATGGAAAGAGGCCGAAGAGCTGATGGTGCTTGGGATAGAGACGACTAAAAGAGCAGTCGGAGCAGAGCATCCTACCACGCTAGCTATTGAAAGCAACTTGGTATTGACGTATTCACAACAAGGAAGATGGGAGAAAGCCAAGGAGTTGGAAATAGATATAATGGACAAATGGAAAAGACTACGTGGGGAAGACCATCCTTCCACTCTGACGAGCATGGCCAACCTAGCGACAGTATACAGGGCTCAGGGACAATGGGGAGATGCCGAAAAGTTAGAGCTGCAAGTTAAAGCGATAAGTACAAGGGTACTAGGTCAAAACCATCCAGATACGCTGATTAGCATAGCGAACCTAGCGTCAACGTATGCGAATCAAGGAAAATGGCTGGAGGCAGAAGAGTTGAATACGCAAATGCTAAATACAAGCAAAAGTGTTCTGGGGGCAGAACATCCACACACACTAACCATCATGGTTAACCTGGCATCAGTATACCGGAATCAAGGGCAATGGAAACAGGCTGAAGATTTGTTCAATGAAGGGTTAGAGGCGAGAAAGAGAGCTATAGGAGAGAAGCACCCGGATACGCTACTCACCATGAACAAACTCGCAATGACTTATTGGAACCAAGGGCGGTGGAAAGAGGCCGAAAATCTATTCATCGTCGTGTCGAAGGAGCAAAAACAAAAACTTGGAAACGAGCATCCAGACACAATGGACAGTATCGCCGGTTTAGCGACAACATATCTGAGCCAAGGAAAACTTGAGGTCGCGGAAACGCTAGAGGTCGAGTTCTTAGAGATAAGGAAGAAAGTACTCGGGGAAGAGCATCCATCCACATTACGAAGTATTGCCAACCTAGCGTCAATATACCAGAAAATGGGAGACTGGGAAAAAGCAGAATCTTACCAAAAGGACGAGCTACAGACTTGCTCGAGGGTGCAAGGCCCAGAGCATCCAGAGACGATAGCGAGTATGGCAAATCTAGCATCGACGTACTCCTACCAAGGAAAGCTAAGAGAGGCAGAAGAGATTGGAGCGAAGGCCTTCGAGATAAGCAAGAGGGTACTGGGGGGCCAACATCAAACTACATTGAGCTGCATGGCTAATCTCGCGGCGACATATGTTGAGCAAAAACGGTGGGAGGAGGCCGAGGTATTGCAGATTGAGGAGTTGCGGTTATGCGAACTGGTGGCTGGATCTGACCATCCAGGCACATTGGCTAGCATGGGTAACCTGGCCATGACCTATAAGATGCAAGGGAGATTGAAGGAGGCTGAAACGCTTGACATAAAAGTTCTGGAAGGAAGGAAGCGCATCCTTGGGAAAGAACACCCAGAAACCTTGGCCGGCCTGATTAACCTGGTCGACACGTATAAACAGCAAGGTCGGCTGGAAGAAGCAGAGAAACTCGTGAAACTATGGCTATAGTCCAGAGAATATTAGGAGAATAAACATGTTTCCACTCTTATGAAAGTGAAGGATCTTTGAACATACGGATATGAATGTATAGAACTGGTGTTGATATCTACTGGTTCCAGTGTCTGCTGTGGGAAGAAACTTGATCCTTATAACTATAATCCAGCACAACCAGCCTGGTTATTGTGAATTCTCGTGGATGAATACTTTAACCGTTCTCAAGCAAAGATCGATGAAAACCATACAATCTAATAGGATATTATAATCTTACCCGGCTTATAATAGTGAGAGCAAAAAAAAAAAAGGCTATAGTTGTTTGACTATAGGGCACAGGAATTATTATTGGGGGTCTCGAGGCGAGGAAAGTCGTTAAATGAGAGGGACGCCGCAATAGAACACTCAGGCGGCAGGTTAATTGTATTTAAGTGGCAGGAGAAATTCTTCGGAGTTTCCAACGAGGAAATAAGTCGGAATCATTTGATCATGTCACTTTGGAAAGCGCTTGACTCGTGTGGAAGACCTCTCTGCCTAAAATTCCACATTTCACCTCATTGGCCAGTAGTAGAGCGGGGCTTGATTTTGAACTGCTACACAGCCCCAGCCTGACTCAACGTGTCAGGAGGCTGTGCTGAAGTTGTTATATAATATTCGCTCCTCGAGAAGAGAATTTTCTCTTGATATTCATATAACTTTTGGCATGATCTATCATTCAGAACTATGGTAGTCGCATCAACTATTGCGTTATTGACGACACTAGAGCAGCTTGCATATCTGTAAAATAAGTTAGGCAGTTGTGATGGACGCGAAAAAGGCATTATTGTTCCTTGACAGAAGCATAGGGTATGAAGATCGTTTTGAAAAACACACTAGAAGATTGTTCATTGACACATCGACTGGCTGGGATGTCCAATTCCACGGCACAGCGTGGGATGATGGAAATGGCCACAACGCACCAGACGGTAAACATTTAATGAGCTATCTTCCTTACACTACAAGCCTAGCTGATGAATAGTTTAAGGTCCGCAGTCGTGCTCTATCGGAGACTTGAGTCAGCTTCAAGATATAATACAGGTAACAACTACTCTTTTAAGCTTTCCACTGTACCTAGAGGCATCGAACAACGCATTGCATAACGCTATGCGTCGGAAATCCAGTCCCGTTTGGCCGTGACGCAAAGACGGGGTTTATCAACGACGGATCCTCATTACCTACCACAAGTACGCATTTATAGAGAATCTGATCGTCTGTAGATATTCGACCGCAAACCATCTGCCCAATGCTTGTCAGTCTCACTATACATAACTTTTTAGATGCGGATCGGCTCATGTCCAGCAGTATAGTGCAACAGAGCAATTCATGGGACCGGTTTAAGATATCTTGGACAGGATTTTTAATCATATTGGGAGGTAGTGATACGTATGGACCCTTTTTTGACCTGGTAAGCACTTTTGGGTTAAAGCACAACCCTCACGATGAAGGCTTGAGTGGTTTCACATATCGGGTAAACTCCGTCATTGGCAAGCAACTATCGTACGGTAAGAGCTTAAATTCTCGTATCCCGTCACGGTATATTAAATTCCGTCATTGAAACAGAACTCTGCTATAATGTGCAATATGTCGAGAGACATGGGAGGATGGACGAGTATCCTTGGTCCTTCCGAAACGTTGCTCTTTATCAAAAGTTCGATGAAAAGAATTCCACATCACGTTGGATACTTCTTCAGCCACCAAGAAAGTTGAAGACCGCCCTCAAAAATCTCTTTGAAAACACACATGATAGTCACGAAAGAACGCGTCAAAATTTTCTCCTGATACATCTTCTAATATGTCTCATTACCGAGGCAGGATGGAGGCCATTTATCGCAGATCTTGAAAAAGAAATAGATACCCTGGTACGTCGAGATTTTTATATAAGAGGCATCTCTAATGCTCAAGATGCAAACAAGCAAGCGCTGATCATGTCACAATAGAACGACAAAGCACTCTTCTCACGCGTTGGGAGATTAGCAAAGTTTGACTATAGCGTGGAATTTTCGGATACGCAAAAGCTGGAACAGATAAGGCAGCGTATAATAAGAGCGAGTTCAGCTGTCAATACAAGTATCCGACTACCTGCAGGCTTGAAGTCAATTTTAGAGAGATTTGAGACGACCGAATGCCGCGAAACAGATAGCACTCTACTTCCGGAGCTCAATATGTACCTTTCTAGACTCGAAAGTCACCGCGTATCCCTTCAAAGATTACTCCAGGTTGCAGAAGGGACCATGACTCTAGTAAGTCTTTCATCTTAAACTTTATTATTGTTCTATTACTGAAATCTCTTCTTAGTTGCTTCAAATCTTAGACTTTCGTCACGATGAGGCCATCAACCAGAATGCTATCGCAACGCGAAATCTCCTCTCTGCCACGCATCATGAAAATGAATTGATGACGGTTATTGCCCGTGGAACGCAGCGAGACTCACGAACAATGAAAATTGTGGCGTTCATCGCCATGATATATCTCCCAGCTACTCTGGTTGCTGTAAGTTACACGTCCCAATCCCCATGTCACCCATCAAATATTCAGTTCAGTGCTTAATTCGTGGGTAGTCTATATTCAACTCAGAAATCGTGAGTATAGCGAACGGACAAGAGACCGAAACTACACGCATTCAGATTATAGCGTCTTTTTCCATTACCACTTTCTTGCTTACAGCACTCACTATCGTCGGGGCTATGATTTGGGATAAAGGAGGTTTTCCCGTGTCGATGCTGCGGGGACGCTCATCAAACAGCAGTTCACTATAATGGATCTGTTTTGATTCACTTGCGAATATTTAGATAATAACTCATTCTATTAGCCCCTCAATCGACATTAATCAATTGGTCATGTGATTAACTAATGAATTGCTTATTCTAATTCCTGACTGGCCGTTTTATAGCCTTAACCTTATTAACTTTATTATTAACTACCTCTATTTCAACGCCTTAGCCCTACTTTACCTTATTTTAAGAGGTAATATCCATGGCATAAGTATATTTAATTTCTCGTATACTATTAGCTATAAATAGGAAGTTAACTGAAACAGATCTAAAGTTTTGTTATTTACAAGTCTAGAAGATGCTAGGAGTATTTTGATTTTTATCTCTATTCGCTATTTGAATTTGATCCAAGAAAACTTGAGCATATCAAGCCCGACACCTGCTTAACGGAATCACAACCCTCTCTTCAAATTCACTAAGGATAGCAATCCGATGACTGGCTGGACTACTCGAGTTTGAACTGAAATCGCTCTCAAGACATGTTGAAACAACCTTCTGATAGATCTCGCCCACAGGATTTCCTAAACGAGGTACGTATCGTGCAAGCAAAAACTTTCTTAGACTCTCTGGACTCTTGTCGTCATCCTTCATTGTAGAAGCCATTGATTCCAAAGTTCTCCAGAGGCCAATCTCTAGTAAAACCAACCCAATGCTGTAGTAATCGTAAGTGTGGTTGAACCCTTTGTTGTCCATCAAATAGTCTGGATGCGAGAAATCCTGCTGTTCTGATCCGGCATTCATTCCATGCGTGAACGCATCCAACCCGTCTTGTCGACTATGGTTGAAACCGATCAAGCGCGGCTCCGTTATCGATTTTGCGGCGTCCTCGATATGAGATGGGAAGAAACAGACATTGAAAGACGAAAAATTCTCGTGAAGCCAGTTGGCTTTGTGAAACTGCAGGATGGAATACGCTAGGGCATGACTGAGTTCGAAGATTTGACCCAAGAAGGGCCTCGTCTCTATATCTCGTAGCTTGCAGATCATATCTCTTAATGTTGTGGGACGGTATGGCTGCGCATATGGAGATGGGCCAACAGGCAGTTCAAAAATGAGACCAAAAGAATGCCGTTGAACATTATGATAGTACCCACGACAATTGAGGCTCAGGAACCCGGAAGGTTTCTCTTTATGTCTCAACATGCTTGCAAGTTCTTCTACTCTAGCAAACAGCTCTTGACCAACATTGCCGACCCATTGTAGGTCGTATTCGAGCCACTCGATGAGAACTGGCACGCTCGCATCTGAATCAGTCGGCTCCTTCAGTTCGGCGAGACTTGATCGTACGTCAAACACTTCTTGGATATTGACTTGCGTTGCTTCGAACCTCTCCACCAATCCTGATGCGACGTTAGCACCAGATGCCGACATGAGCTTTGCAACACCCAGAAGGCGAAGGTTGTGCAAAGGAGATGCTTCACTAAGATCGCTTGGGATCCTTTCGAGCTCGTCCAAGTTATTATTTTGAAGAAATTGAATCTCAATGGCACTCGTAATCTTGTCTTGGAGCCGCTGCTGGAGGAGGCCCATGAGTTTGTCCACATGACGTCGTAATTGCCGTAATACAGGGCTGAAGGGCAGTTCATTGTAATTCCAACCATTAAGTGTATCTAGAAAGGCATTCAACGCGGAAAAACATTGATTGATATCGTTGAATTCGACTCCCGTCCGCAAAGAACTGGTAAATTTGTCCCAATTTGCTTGAGGGTCGTCTAATCCGGTGTTCGTAGCCCATGATCTGTGCCGCTCATGCTCCACCGCTAGGGTATACGCCTCTGCCTGGGATTTTGATAAGGTATTCATCTTCTCGTCTAAGGAATGAGACTGGGATCTTATAGCTAAGAGGCTAAGTGAAGAAGAAACCGAAGCAGCATCTGGCCGTTTGGGTGGATCAATCTCGAGCATTTGTAATATAAGGGTAAAAACAACCGAAAAATTTGAGGGCGCGATTTTTTCCAGCTTTGATATCCAGGATTGGACGAATGGATGCGATTTCCCTCCCTGGTGGAATTGAGAGAAGGTCCAATTCATGACTTTCGCCTTGCGGCCTTCTTGGAACTGTCGAACGCCGTTCGATCCCATAAGCATGTATGTCACTACCTCGGAGATGATGCAACCGAATGCCCAAATGTCGCTTTTCCGTCCAACTAAAGATCTTTCAAATATAATCTCACCAAACTCGCACTCTGGTGCCGCATAGTTGCTGTCAGCGCCTTGAAATAAGGTTTTGGAGTCGGCGTTCAACGGCTTCAGTCGTGACAGGCCAAAATCGGCGAGAAGGAATCTGTTCTTTTCGATAAGGATATTTGATGGCTTCAGATCGTGATGGCAGCCAATCATACTGATATTGAAACCAGGGGAGTAGAATTCATGGAGTGTTGCTAGAGCAGAAGAGATGCCCTGCAAGGCGACAAAAAAGGCAGTGTCGGTTTCAAATTCTGGCATCCTCCTATCTTGCGAGAGGAACTGATAAAGGTTGCATTCCGCAGGGAAGAACAGTAGGTTGTATGACCCACGATGTAAGTATGTGGTTACAAGGCGGACAATGTTTGGGTGATCAACGAGGCGGAGGGTAGACAAGATATCCCCTTCGGCGGAGATGGAGGATCCTGCTACGGACTCTGCCGATATCTCAATCTGTTTCCTCACGAGTTTTATTTCCTGGACTGTATGTTAGACGTAATGCAGTTTTTGGGTTTTACTGGGGCCACGGGATTTCCTACTGTTTTAATATCGGTTGCCCTAAGTATTCCTTGGTGGTGAGGATGCAACACAACCTCGGAGACGGAGCCAAAAGCGCCTCTACCAATAGAAGAGCTCAATATGAACGGCAGCACAACATCAGGATCTAAGGTGCGATGCGAGAGATCATTCCGAAAGTATGGTGAAACAAACATCCATTGTTTCTGAAAAAAATTCTTGGCAGGGCTATTTCCGATGATGCTCACCAACCCCGGTACGGGCTGATTTAGCGACGATGCTGCAACTATAATTTTTTTCGCAAAATCAAAATTACGATGAATCGCGATTTATTTAATGGCCACATTTTATATGGAAAACACACCTAATTATGGCCAAATACGCAACTCCCATGCATCATAGTCAAATGTATCCAGTAGTATTACTCTGTTCTCGCTTTTTTGAACTGCCCCCGATTATCCCTACGCCTATTCCCCGGCCTATAATCACCATCCCCTGGTAATTCCTTCTCTCCATCGTCAAGATCTGAATTATCGTCGTCATCGCTTGATATAATCACCTCCCGCTTCCTCTTTAATATAGACTTCAGAGGACGTTGAGTGGGTGGAGCGGGAGCGGGAGCGAACGCTAGTAAAAACGTCAGATCTACTAGTATATTTAAATCTATTAACTTACTAGGTATAGAAGCAGGAGCAGGAGCAGGAGCAGGAGTAGGATCAGGAGTAGGAGCAGGAGCAGGAGAAACCGTAATTCTAGCTTCTAGCGTAGGCATATCGTCGTCTGAATTAAAATCGTCAGAATTCAGGTCGTCACCTGACCAATTCTTTGAAGGAGCAACCTTCTCCCATATAGCTTCGATCTGTTAATTAGGAGTCGAAGCAGGTAAAGAAGATGCCGTAGATATAACTGTAGATGTAGATACTACGTTAGGGGTGGTATCGGGAGAGTCTCCTAATGGGGGGCTAAAATCTAGGAGGTAAGGCATCTCTCCATCCCTTCTTTCACGCTTATCCTGAATCTCGTCGTCTCTTGCCTGAATTTTATTAATATCTTAATCAAATATAAGATAAATATGCTTTGGCGTTCTCTTATTTGATTGGCTGAAGTGGGATAATAAGCCGTTAATAGTATTTTCAGCTCCATATATCAGATTAGTCACATGGTCGATTCTCTTGTTTTTGTCCTTTGGCCATACCTGATTATATTAGTACTAATTATATTAGGATACTAATAAATAATAGCTTACTTTAGTAGCAAAAGACACCCTATTTGCGCGTTCCAAGATCGTGATCCATTGATTAAGCTCCCAGTCTTCAAGTAACGGAATTGACGATAAAAAAGCCTTGGCTAAATACATAGCGAACTCCTTGTATGATAGTTCTTGACTATAATAAAGTACCATATTAGCAAAGAGGTGTGTATTTCTATAAATAAGCTTTACGTACGTATTAAACTGTTCTACTATCTGTAGCTCAATTTGAATATTTTGAGCCTCCCGATACTCTTCTAAGCTAAGGAACTTCTTTGTGGTTGAAACAGGTATACTCCTCCCAGTGAAGCTACTCTCTAGTTCTTCTATTTCATATATACGTAGTATAATAGAAATAAGGACCTTATATCGTTTTTCGATAATAGGAGCAGGAGGGATCGGCGATTTACCCTTACTAAAAGCCCTTACACGTGCCCCCTGGCCGAGAGTAAGGGAACCAAGGGCTTTACCCCTTTTAAGGGCTGAACCTAATAAAATTAGTATTAATATAGGAGTTAAACAGATGGATACGCACTTTCGCCCTGAGCTTCCTAATGGAAATTACCACGTAATCGCTCTAAACGCTCGAGCTTAGCCTGCTGTCTCCTCTCACGTGCTTCTGATTCAAGGACCTCCTCTGAGAGATCCATGCCCGGGGAGTGGTAAAAAGGATAGGAATCAGCTGAGATATTAACCCCTTGGTCTCTTGATAGCTAGGCGGCAGTATTCTGAAGTTAAGTTTGACTAGAAAATGGTGTACCATCTAATACAATAGTCGGTATAGCTGAAGTAGGAGTAATAGGAGCAGGAGGAGGAGTAGCTGGGTTAATCGCATCACATAGTGGACACTTTACTATAGAGGGGGGGTGTGGTGCCTCCCGTATAAAACAAGAGTTCCATAGATTAAGATTATCTATTAAAAACGTTTGGGGATAATATAATAAGGATCTGATTTATAATTAAATATTAGAAGGAGGGTGTAGCTAATAAATCTATAGTTTAGTGAATGGTAATATGAAGTCAAGTAGCAGGATAGAACTATAATATATTAATATTATTTTAACCCTTTAGCCCATGCCCCTATAACTTTTTCCCTAGGGAATTTATGTATTAGAGACTTATTTTGGAGGTTATTAATAGTAGTGTATTACTAATATATAAAAAGGGGTAAATGGAAGGACTGCAAGGGATACCCCTTAGCACAAGTTAAATTCGGACATATTTTATTTATCCCTAGCATTATTCCTATATAAACTATGGTTTCCTATACTAGGGGCTATAGAATATTAAGTAAGGGGCTATAGAAATTAAGGGGGGGAAACTAAATTTCATATGAAAAGAGACATTTTCACTAAATATGTCTTGTAATTACTTTAAAAGTTCTCAAGAACTATTAATTCAATAGAGCTAGTATTAACGGAGAATTTGATCTATACTATGGACTCCTTGCTACTAAAATAACAAGTTAATAAAATAATTATAGGGGGTGTGGAAAATAAAGGGGCAAGGGTCGATTTTCTGACGAGGTAAATCATGTGACCTTTTGACATTAAACTACCTGTAACTATGTGAATTTAACTAATTAAGCAGACTACTATTAGCTTCTGTAATTAATTGCTTTACCAAAAATTAATGTTTTTAGCTAGTTCTTTCTTTAGGATATATATTAATATGTCCCTGTTCAGCCTCTCTGAGGCCGGGTAAACCAACTAATATTTACAGGAGGAATTTCTAGATTATCCTCCTCCTCCGCTTCAGGCTCAGATACGTATCCATTATCCATAAACTGTCTATACTCTTGACTATTTATGACCCAATTGCCATTTGCCCTATTAAAAGTAATACCATCTATAGTAAATCTAGTATCCTCCGCATTATCTTTAACCTCCGCTTCGTCGTCAGAGCCAATATAGGTGAGATCTTTATCTCTATAGCTAGCGTCTCTCCCTTCATTAATGAACTGAATACCATCTTGATTATTATAATCCTTTAGCCTTGCCTCTTCTAGTCCCATAGCTACCTCTGGTAATGGATTCCAATCATATATACCCTTAGGTATTAATAAAAGCCCTAGCTTTGGACGAGTATTCTTCGTATTAATTAGGTGGTCGCTAATCGACTCCCTTAGATATATATACGTACTCAGGTGGTTCAGATCCCTATTCGAGTCACGTGTAGACTCCGTAATTGGGAGTATAAAGCCGGCATTCTTAAGCTCTTGCTCATACCACTCAAGTGTAACCTCCGGTAAATATGCGTCTTTATTATAGCTAGCATATCCTTCACGTAGCTCGTTTAGTTTATTAATATTAATAGGAATCCCGTAGTCCCTGACCCCTATCTGCTCTAAAAACATGTAGTTCTGGAATGGTTGACCAGGGACGATATATGGACGATTAGGCTATTTCCTAATTAAATGGATATTCCAAACCCGGACGAACTCCTCAGTTTGCTCCCGTATAATAGGTAAATAGACGAAAAGCATAGCGATATAGTCAGGGAGAAGTTTGCGGGAGTAAAGCCTTTAAGAGCGTAGTTACTTAAAAAATATCTTCCATTTATTTAGCATGCCCTATATAATATTAGCTAATTAAATAAGTCTATATGGGATTAGTATAGATAAATTACCTTCGCAACTTGCCCCCACCATGCCTCAATTCGTTAATTAGCTGTACTAGTCCCGAACTAATAGAGATCTGAGAACTGATATGGATTAATACCCCTTGTTTGGCACGTCGCTTTATAGAGGATATAATGGGCATCAGTAATTATGGGTGTTTCGCATCCTCTATCCGATCGAATATGGAGCGGAATAACCTCCATTTCGTCTACCAAGTCAAGGTATTGCACTAGGATAGTAACCTGGAAAGTGGTATAAGTAAGTATATATCAGTATAATATTAATTAGCCTAAAGGAGAATGTGGTGTGGAGATTCAGGGGGTTTATCGCCTAAATTAAGGGTTTTTCAAATAACTAGTTCTCTATAATACTACAGAATTACATAGCCGGAATCACGACTAAGTGAATTTTGGCATTTTCAAGGGGATGTATTCATACCGAATTAGGAAATACTACTACTTATAGCACAACTATTTGAGATTCTAATATAAATCCAAGGTACGAACCGTGAGTAGGCATTAATACCAGCATATATCTTAATCCCACAAAATCGTAGCTAAGTAAACGGATTAGTAGTTATTAAGATAATGATTTTTGAAGTTAAGTATATGCTGCACTTACCTTGCAATAGCCATTGATAGACCAAACAAAGTTTGGCCCATGAATATTATATTCCCCCCTAGCTGCCTTTATCTCTTCCGAGCGACGTTATATACTTTCTGGATCAATTTCCTACATTATAGAAGCTATTCTATTCCTAGAAAACTTCTGGCCATTCCCTAGGGAGTTGAGATAAGTATATAGAAGCCGGCAGCCATAACTTCTAGTATTGCCTTGTGGGCCTTTATCCACTGTGTGTTGCTTGAGGATATGGCGAAGTTGCTCCTTTTCTAGCTCAACTTGCGAATTAAGCATTCGACGTCGAAGGCCCATAGCCCGGCGAGCTTGTTGTAATAGTCGTAGATTAGGAATGTCATATCCTAAGCTCCGGAGGTTGGTAAGTATATTGGCATCAGTCGTATGGATATCACAAAAGAACCAGGCGATAAGACCCTTCACCTGCGGCGAAGGATCAAATATCGAACGTTTAGAGGGCGTTTTCCATTCGGAAAGCCTACTGCGTAGCGTTCTCAGGGAAATATCAACGTCAAAGTCATGCTTTAACCTCTCCACAATAGTCTCATGTGACAGCTGCTGCTCAATTAAACAAAGAATATGGGCTTAATAGCACATAATATTAATCTTGAAACGACCCATTATAAAGAGTTTAATGATAATAGATCAATAGTATTAGAAATAATAACGTAGGAACAAAAGTATGAACGAAGTATGCCAGATGGCTAGTAGGCCAGGGGGCATATCACGTGCATTTTATTAATTTTTCCTACCCTATTGCATTCCTACCATGGAATGCGATAAAACACCATATAGATCGACTGTTTTAATTGTATTCTACCATAGAAATTAGCTAGACTATTAATAATAGCACATTTTTAAAATATCGTAATTTTGATTTTGCGAAAAAAAATTATAGTTGCAGCATCGTCCTTAAAGGAGCCCGTACCCGGTTCAGATAAGGGCAGTTTTGCATCAAGCTTCTCGATCTGAAATTGATCATGCTCAACGAACTTCCGTATCAACACCTCATTGTGAATCAATATCAAAATAGCAAATATCTTTCGAGCCCCGGATATTATGATCGAAATCGTTTCCTCTTGATGCTGCACTTCAATGCCACATTGTTTTACCAAGTCGCGAACGGTAGACTCGGTAAGCAATTCTTCGATATCTTCAGCCGGCACAAAGTACGCAGATTCGAAATTCTTGGTCTGCAACCCAATAATGCGGTCTTCAATCGAGTCCATCGAGCGAGGATCCGGTTTCGAGTGGGCTAGCGCTCTCAGGACCTTGTGCGGCAGGTTTCGATCTCGGCCTCAACGGTCAACGTTAGTATGCAAACGTCAGGCTTGCGTGAAAAGCTTACCTCGGTCAGCTCTTGAGGGACTGCGAGAATGTAAACTTCAGACTCGACCTTTAACACAGGGTGTTAGTGTTAGCTCGATTAATCTAATATCCGGATCACCCCAGACCGCACTCACGTACCTCAACTTGGAACCCGCCAGCCCCGAATTTGGCAATCAGCAGGTTGTTCAGTAGCGATTTGTCGAGGTATTTCTTGTGAATCTTCTGCTTGATCATAATGATGGCGGCTGGATTTTCGAGGTGATCTAGCAAAATAGGGCAGTTGTTCACGAACTTGGACAAGCTGCACTCCAATTGATGCTGGACAACGTAGCGCTTACTCATCCACAAATGAAGACCTGAGGCTCAAATGCATCCCGTGCAGCCCGTTACGTCGGCCAATTGCGAGAATCTAAATCGTGCATGTCCCTTAACGCTGCTGTCTGAAATATGGCTCAAGATCCTCAGAAAATACACACGATCTCCGGAATCCTGTATATCGATTGTTTCAAGTATGCCAAATTGGGGATGGAGAAGCAGGCTGTTCAAGTTGCACGTGACACGTCCGTACGAGTGAGCCAATCATGAAACCCGCACAGCGACCGCTACAACTTCAGATAACTGAGCCAGCACAGCCTCCACATCATCCAAATGCATATTCGACAAATGCGTAGGCTACCAGTCAACTATTGTCGTCACGTCGGCTACCTTAGGCATCAACGCTTAGTCACAAGCACGTGTCAAAACTTATGTCATATTGTCATTATCACCTGTTTATACGTAATATGTGTCACATGTAGTTAGGTAAGCTCGTGCGGACCTAGGTATAAGGTTTGGACAGCTCCCAGAATTGAGACTTACGTCCTTTTTTACTCTCTCGAATCACAGTAGATCCAACAATGGCTCCGGAGGGATCCTGGTCGGAGCCAAAACAGGACCCGCCCGTAGAGACGAGACGAGGAAAGTGTAACCGGGCCTCAAGGGAGCCAAAACGAGCCCCTACGGATACTAAAATAGCTGCTGAGGCTTATTTAGCGTGCTCAGGCAGGGCTCCGGCGATGCTCAGGTGCTCACCCTCGGGTTACGCTTGCTCACCCATATCCCAGGGTAATGCAGCAGCAGCTCAGGTCCAGAGCCAGAAATGGAAAACGGCATGAGAACATTCCCATACTGAATTACCTGTTTCCCGATACTACCACTAAAGTCGTACTCAACTTCTTTTTTCGCTGATTCTGTTTTAGTGTTTGGACGTGAGCAGCTGCCGCCTTAACCTGAGCCGAGGGTGAGCATTCCTGAGCATACCTGAGCATACCTGAGCACGTCCTGAGCTCGGCCTGAGCTCGGCCTAAGCAGCCTGAGCATGCGCTGAGGGGCCATTTTAGCTCCCATAAGGACTTGTTCCGGCTCACTTGATGCCCGGTTACAGTTTCCTCATTTTGTTTCCTATTTTGGCTCCCTTGCAACCAAGATTCCCTTGAGCTCCCTGATACCTCGCGTGCCCTGAGTGCCCTGTAGAGCTGATACTTTCAGCTCTCCTCCCGGCTTCTCCGGGCTGAACGTTCAAGGCATTCAGCTCTGTTCGCTCAGGGCATTCAGCGTGGCGACAGTGGCCAATTGCCCCTATGCCACAAGTGCCTCAGGCACTTAGAAATACAATAGAAACCCTCACCATCTAAATCACTTCTTTATATTATCGTACGTTTGGACCACCCTTAAGCGGTTGGCTCTCGGGGCTCCTTAAAAAAAACGGGTCACGTGAGGAATACCAGAATCTTCTCTTTCTAGGGAATCGCGTATCGGAATGCGATTACGTTTAAATCCTTAGGGCTCAGCTTAGGATAAGAGAGGAGAAGCTCAAGTACCTTTCTCTATATTTTAGTAGTTCTGGAATGCGAGGGCCTTTTATTATGATTTTTTAAAGCTTGGGGGGAAATCTTAAGCTAGGGATCTTATAGAATATACTAAAAAAAAAAAAACCTGGCCTCATATTACTTTCCTCTCTTTCTTCTCTTTATTACTATGGATCCTTCCCGCTTTTATACTTCCTATAAGCAGAACCGGCCTGCTTCTAACTTTATTACGGAGCGGGCTAAGCTATATAAGACTTGCTATTATTATCGAGTTTATATTCTCCCCCTTTTCTGGCTTAATTAACTAGTTAATAGGCCTGAAATACTAGTAATTATATCTAGTAATACCCTGCCTTATAAGAACTTAATCTAAATATTCTTCCTATCTCCTAGTAATAATAATAATTAATTACGGATATTTCTATAGACAAGCCAGCCCTATAGCACTAGTAACGGATCCGTTAACCGTCTATTATAGCTCTAGTTTATATTATAGAGAATTCTTTTACTAACCTACTTACTATATAGCTTCCTGCCTTTCTTTCCTGCTTCTGGCTAGCTACTATATATATAACTAGTCCGCTTATAGATTACTATATAGCTTATAGAGCTCTTTATTTTAGTTATATAAATAATTACTTTAAGGCCTATTATAAAAAGAGTAATATAATACTTTCTCTAATCTGCAAGCCTCCTCTATATCTCTCTTATTTTTTTATAGGTAATAACTTGCTTTACTAGGCTTTCCAGACAAATATCCGGATATATAATTATATTTTTGCCTTTATATTAATTAGTTATAAGAAAAATATCCGGATTAACTTCTCTTATAAGATCTAGTACTTTTAGATTTATAGTAAGCTCTTTTACTTTTAAGGCCCGCTATAGCCTGCTTTATATACTAAATTCTCTTTTATATAGCTCTTCTTTTATAACTCGCTTTTTATAACTAATATACGGGCTATTAATTTCCCTTACTTAGATTATATAGTTCTTTTATAGCTTATAAATATATTTACTACTTATAATCCGTTTATTATAGTCTATAAAATAGCCCGTAAGTGTCTTATAAGTTAATAAACCGATTTCCGGGTTTTATTTAATCTATAAATATACTTAATTCTTAAATTAGATACTAATTATTATTATAAGAACCTCCTAATAAGTAATAAGGTTATAGTTCTTATTCCGGACAAATATATAAATATAAGCTATTATTAGTATATTAAATAATTTAGCTTGATTTAATTATTGCTTCTGAATTAAATTAAATTAAGTCAAAATCTATTTAATTAAATCATAATTATAGTTAATTATTTAGTCACGTGATTATATACGTATACTCGGAGATTAGAAAAGCGAAATAAGGCTAAAATAAGGCTTAGGCTAGCCCGTATCCGGTATTACTTAAGGTGCTCCTTACTAAATCGGGTATCATATTACTTGGTAAGCAAAGTAGTACTAGCCAAAAGTACTAAAATCTCCTTGATTTTCTCGTAATTTCTCGCTATCTTATAAATCTTATTATTATAAATAAAATAGTTAAAAATAGGCCCTCTTATAAATGGGCGCTTTAATATTAGGGAATTATATCTAATTAGATGCTTATTAAAGAATATTCTAGATTCTAGAAGTTTTATATATAAATAAGTAATTTTCCTTAAGTTATTTCCTTTTCTCTTATTTTATATATAAATATCTCAATAACTATAGCTCTAATTAAGAAGCTTTTAACTATAAACTTACTTATTTTTACTTAATATATTTGAAAATGTTTTAATAATCTTTAATTAATCTTAATATTCCTTAAAGTAGGAAGAAATAAAAAAAGTAAAAAATAAGAATAAAAAAAATAAAAAAGAGGTTTCTAAGAAGAATAATTAGTTTTTTATACTAGATCTAGACTAGCTTTATATTCTTATATATATTTTATAAGCTTTGTTTATATCTTATTAATATAGCTATTAATTATTTAATAATTATTTAAGTTACTTAAGAAATTCAAGTTTTCTTAGTATTATATAATAATTATAGTTAATTATAATTAATTATAATTATAATTAAATTAAATCAAGTCAAAATCTACTAAATTAAATCATAATTAACTATAATTAACTATAGTTAATTATAATTAATTAGCCTTGATTTTTTTTAATATACTAGCTATTATAATCTGGTATTTATAATTTATAAAGCAGGCTATAAGTATTTATAAATATATATAATTAATATTATATATATAATATATATATTACTTTATTATATCTTACTTTTCTTATATAATAACCCGAACTAGTATTATGATTTATAGTTATAAGACTATAATAAAACTTATTAATAAATATGGCTCGAGTAATAGGTTTTTTACTAGTACTATTTCTATATTTATCTAGCCTTTTCCTTACTTTTTTATATTAGCTATCTCTTTTAGTAATATATTATTAATATATATATTACTTATAAGATTACTTTACTTAACTAGCTTTATTTATACTAGTAAAATATTTATATAAATATATATATAGAACTTGCAAATACTTTAATTTATAAGAATATTTATATAAATAATATTAGCTATTATTTTATTTTCTTATTAAGCTTTACTAGTAGTAATTATTTTATATAATAGCTTTTTTAAAACTTAATAGCTATTATATAGTACTTTAGTAAGCTAAGCTTCTTTATTATTTTTATAGTTAACTTATACTAGCCTAAAATTATAGATTATTTCTTAAATAAATAATAAGTTATTAATTATCTAAATCTCTTTTACTAGATCTTTATATTAAAAATAAAAGAGCTATTTATAAACCTAAAGAATTATTTTTTCGGATTATATATAGACTATATATATATAATTAAATATTAGAAATATAGCCTCTTATATATATATTTATTCTTATTTTTTTTTAGGAAAGAAGCTATTTTCTTAATTCCTGATTTAGTTAATAAAGTTATTTATACTAAGCTCCCAGATCTATTATAGGATCCTATAAGTAAACTTATAATTATAGTAACTAGTTAGATATCTTATAGATTATATAGTTTTGAAAATAATTTAAAAGCCTTATATATAGTTTATAAGATATTTATAGCCTTACTTATATATTAGAAGAAGTTCCCTAAAATATTTATAGTATAATAGCGGGATTAATATAATAGTTAAAGGCTTAAAGTTTAAAGAATCTCATATATTAGAAAATACTAAGCTATGAAATAAAATAGGAAAAATACCTTAACCTTTAGTATTATTCCGTTCAAGTAATTCTGGCTTAGCTTTATTTTATATCTATTTCTAATATCCTATCCTTAATAGATTATACCCTTATATTAGCTATTATATTACCCTCTCCTAAAAAGAAATCTAAATGCCCTTATTTAGGGAATTATTTAGTTATAATATAGAAAAGAAAAAAGAGGAAATAATAGCTATTAATCCTATTTTATCTAATTTCTATAGCTTACTTATAATTAAAATATAGTCTTAACTCTACTAGAATAACCCAGTTCCTAGTATATTCTAGTTAGTCCTTAGTATTTATTACTTGTATTATATTTATATCTATATTAATAATATAGTCTAGAAATACCATATAGGCTATAGCTAATATTAGAACTATTATTATCGGGCGATCTTTAAATAGAAATAGCAGATTAAGTTTATCTATTAATATAGGCTTTAATATAGTAGCTTACTTGCTTTTCTTCTTAGTTAGGATAATAGTATTTAGCTTAATTATATTATTTTTAAGCTACTTAATTAATTTCTAGGCCTTCTCGAGCTTAATATATATATTCTCAAGTTATTTCTCTATAATAGAAACTTATATATTAAGGGTAGCTACTTAAGCTACTTTATTATCGAATTCCCGGGCCTTGAACTATATGATTTTGGTTTTATAAGAGCTTCTAAAGGGTTTTCCGACTTCTTAAATAGTATTATCTACTAATTTATTAATATCTATAGGGTATTACTTTTTTAATTTAGCCTTTAGGATTATTTACTAGCTCTTGGTTTTAGACTAGTACTTTATATAATAACTACTACTTAATACTATATATCTTCTAGTTATAATAAGTATCTTAATACTAGTTTAGCTATCTTTATTATAGTTAGAGTTTTCTTTATTACTAGAAGTCTTTCTATCCTTAGTCTTTTTATTATCGGAATTTTTACTATTATCTAATACCTTATATTTCTTAGATAAGCTAGCCTTACTCTTTTTTACTTTCTTGGTATTTAGCTCTATAAAATTAATATTATAAGTATAAGATCTAGGGCCTAAAAGGCATAATTAGACTATCTCTATTTTAATAATTCAAAGCTAAAAAAAGAAGAGAATCCCGAAAAAGCCTCGGATCTAAATAATTACAAGCTATATATGGGCCCATATACTAGCTTAAGCTCGGGATTATATATAATAATCAGGTAACTATAGATGCCTTATTTAGATACCAGATACCTCTCTAGCTCTAGTCTAACCCCTACTAGTACCATATATTATAATAACTATAATATTACTCTCCTCTTTAAAATAAGCTTATCCCCGAGCTTTAAAAGTCTCTATTAAATTTCCAAGTTACAGGTTATATATTAAAGGCCAGGGTCTTTTATATATGATTTTAAAGGATTTCCGTCTATATTATATAGTTCTAGTAATATATTATTCTTAGTATAGTTTAATTAATAAGAGAGATTCTGGGGCAGTTCTGGCTATTCGGGATTCTTATTATAGAAGCTCTAAAAAGCTAGGGTACTATTATTTAATAAGGAAGCAGGATATTACTCCGGATCTGGGTTCTATTCTTTTTACTAGACTCGATACTTTAGCTTTTTATAAAGTAGTTTTACTATTTATATCTCTTGAACTTTATATTCCGTTTCCTTATCTTATAGTTCTAATAATAGAGGCTCCGGATTTACTTATCCGGAAAGGGGATTACCTAGATCTTTATATAGCTTCTCTATATAAAATACCGGATATATTTTTATTAATTCCGGAAGCTTAAGCCTAAAGAAATATTCTATTTATTTCAGGATTTCATATAGTTCTTCTATTTAGTAAGCTAGCTTATAGCTCGGATAATTATTCTTCTAGTACTTAATAGTAATTTATATCTTATTTCTTATTCTGAAATCTACTAGTTAGTAGTATTTATTAGCTTAAGTAATATAATATTCTTATATTTATATTATATTCTCTTATATCTTTTACTATAATTTATAGAGCCATATTACTAGGGCCTTTACCTCTTATCTATTTAGCTCTTTCTTCGGGATATCTAATTATACTTGGGTTTTCTAGTTAAATAATATTTGTAATTTATAGCCCTTCTCTATAAGAAACGGGAATTAATCTATAGTTTTATAAATTAGAGCTGCCTACTAGTAATTAATTATTATTACTTATTTATTCTAATTATCCTAGTAGTAATTTATATAGGAATATAGCTATTAGTTAAAATACTAGTTAATAATCTCTATCTAGCTATTAGTTTAGGAATAATTAGTAGTTAATAATTTAAGCTTTATACTAATATATTTATAGAACTTACTCTAGAAATCTAATATAAACTAGGGGCCTTAATTAGATACTATAGTTTCCAGAATACTAACTTAGTAAACTATATAAGTAAGAAATAGGAATACTAATTCTTTAGCTATTACTATATCTCGAATAAGAATTATAATAGAGTACTTGCCTAGGTAATTAATAAAGATTACTACTATATTATATTTATTTCTACTCTCTAGGCATTTCTTAAAATCTACTAATATATATTACTAGGAGCGGTTAGGGACTAGTAATAAATATAAGAGCCCTGGCTTCTTATTTCTAGGAATATGGGATTATTAGTAAATATAGTAATTATTCCTATACTAATTAATATTTATATCTTAGCCTGGCTAATAATAGCGGGCCTAAAGAAGCTATTAAAGCTTGACTTGTTCTAGATATCCTATTAGGAGCTATATATATGTCTCTTAAATAAAGATAATATATAAGAGTATTTCGGGTATTATTATATTATTAGATATAAATAATTTATTATATTATAAAAAGAGGCTATCTTATAATATTCAAATACCTTTCTTTTTATTTCTTGCCTTATCCTATAGCTTTTCTAGCTCTAGTAACTTTTAGTTCTTATTTAATAGCTTATTTACTAACTAGATATTATTATACTAGATTTCTTCCTGAGTCGGACTTATAAAGGCCTTAATTAGGGCTAACTAGAGATCCTATATAATATTATTATTAATCTTTTATTATAGGAGGAGAATTTGGATTTAGTAAGCTACTATTACCTTATTCTAGGTAGTTATATTCTTGTATTTCTTATTTAGGGTATCTGCTTATTTATTTAACTTATTTATCTAATATATAAACTTAAAATAGTAATAGAAAAGATACTTTATCTAGTAAGCTTATCTTACTAAGAGCTTTTTTATAGTTATAAAGTACTTAAGGGCTCGGTAATCTAAGTAAATTATAAAGAGTATCTCCTATAGGCCTTCTAGCTTTGCTTACTATTTAATTAAAAAGAAAATAATAGCAAATATCTCTTTATTATAAATATTATAGTTTAGTTTTACTAACTATATAGTCTTAGAAAAGAATACTACCGGGTACTAGAGTTCTATCTAGGGGTCTTATTATAAGAGAATACTAGCTATAACTCTATTTAATATATTTGTTTTAACTATAGTAAGGAGATTCAGGTTATAGTAATATAGAATTAGTATTAAGAGTATAGCTTGCTTTAGTTTAGTAAAATCTTCTTAATACTAATCTATTTACTTAAACGGAACTTCCTTATATATTAGAGCTATTAGGGGCTTTACTATATAGCTATATTCTATAATAAAATACTAATAAAAGTTATAAAAACCCAGAAAGCCTTATATTTCTTTAATTATCTTTAGTAATTACTAGTTCTTAATAACTATTATCTTATCTAAATCTACTTTAATATCTCTAGTAAAGATAATAAAGCCTAGATACTTTATATAAGTAACTTTAAACTCTAATTTCTTAATATTTACCTAGAAGCTAGTATTCTATAATTACTAAAGAACCTTTTATATATAGTCTTTATATTTTAGGGAATTATCTAAATAAATTAGGATATTATTTAAGTAAACTATATAAAAGATATTAAGGTAATTAAAAAAAATATTATTTATATACTTCTAATATATAATAAGCTATTAGTTAGGCCTTTCTAAAAAACTTTATATTTATAAGTCCTATATTTCATATAGAATATTATAAGTTCTTCTAATTCTGGATCTATTTAGATCTAATAAAATACTTATTAAATATCTAGCTTTATATAAACCTTAGCTTAAGCTAGCTATATAAGGGTCTTATAAATAAGAAAAAGAGGATAATAATTCTTTTATATTAAGTTATTTAGCTTATAATAATTAATATAGAATCAGAAAGCTCTATTAGCCTTTTTTATAAAAAGGATTAGGAATATAAAAAAGAACTAGCTTAGCTTAATAAAGTTCTATTAGAGGTTCTTTTTAAGGAAGTACTTAATCTCCTATAGCTTATAGGTTAATTATTAATAGAGCAGGAAATACCCTAGGCTTTCTAGGCCTTTAAGATTATTAATTTGAATCTTATAATTATATAATTAGTACGGGAATAAGATATTTAATACTTTCTTTAAAAAAATATTTGCGAAATCCTTAAATTCCTCTAATAAGACTTTTATTAGCTATTATAGCTCTATCTCTCCTGGCTATTACTTATCCGGAATAAACTTGTTCTCTTATTATAATTCTAGCTCTTTATTAATCTCGAAAAATAATATTATAAAAAAAAGGTTCTTTTTCTTTTATAAGTTTATCTAGAAAATAGCTAGTAAGATACCTATAATATTAACTAAGGGCCTTAACTAGATCTTATAGCTTTTCTTTAGATAATATAGTTTTAATATTTCTATTTCTGGCTTAAAAGAAACTTTTATATTTCCTAAGGCTATTTGTATTTCTCTATAATATTAAGCTTAATTCTTTTACTATATATGGCTTTCTAAGCCCGGCTTAGGAAAAGAATAAGGGGATTTCCTCTTTATAAGCTAAAGTCTTTAGGACTTATTTATAGCTATAGCTTTATCTCTTTTATTTATATTTTCTTAATACTAGTTACTTTTCCCAGGTTCCAAGTTCTTATATATAATAGTTAGAACCTTATTCTAATTCTTCTTTCTAGACTAATTATCTGGTCAGATTAATCTTCTATTCTTATAATTAATTAGAATACTAGTACTTATAAACTATTATTATCCCAAAATTATATTATACTTATCTAGTTCTATAACTAATATAGATACTAGGATCTTCCGTCTATTAATTAAAAGTATAAGCTTAATATAGTAAGTAATAAATATAGCCTGCTTACTATTAAACCCTCTTATATTATAGGGTAATACTAATTAAATAGACTTAATATCTAGAAATTATTTAATTATTTTTATAAACTTGAAATTAATAAAAATATATTCGTTTATTCCGGTATTAATAAGAAAAGAAGTCTTAATACCTAATCTATTATTACTAATTATATAAAAGAATATAAATACTTTATTTCCTAGTAACTAGCTTAAATTAACTTCTACTATATTTATATAATATGGCCCTAAAGAAGAAACTTCTTTTAGGAGTTCTTGTTTCTTTATTCTATATTCTTAGATAGTTTACTTATAATAAATACTATTAGCTTAACTACTAAAACTTGCTTTATATATTTTATTTTAGACTCTAGATAGTTTCTAGATATATAACTAAATCCATTATAGTTATAGTATTTGAAATCTAAGGATCCGGGTTTCGGGATAATAGGCTTATTTATTACTAAAGTCTTAGAAGCAGGCTTTATATAAGGAGCGCCTCTTGGGCTTAGCTTATTTATACTTTTATTAGCTTTCTTAGATATCTATTCTTTCTTTTTATAGTAAGCTTGGATCTGCTAGTTATTTATAATATAGTATTATATAAATTCTATAATACAGATAGCCGAGTTATTATAGTATATAGCTATAGCCTCTTAAAGCTTTTAGGTAAGCTTATTATTTAGGTTATCTTTAAGGTTCTATAAGTTAATATTTCTATTTATTATATATTTTAGGAATAGAATATAGAACTCCTAAAAAATCTAGTTCTTTTTTATAAATAGTTTTTTAAATACTTACTAAGTATTATACTTCTTATTTAGGTTATTATATAATTTTTCTAGATAGGTATATAGTTCCCTAATAGTCTCGTATATATATTAATTATCTTGGTTTAGATAGGAAAAAATTAGTATAAAAATATAGCTATTTATATAGCCGGATATATAAATAATCTTAAGGTCTTTTATCTAATAGGCATTAGAGTTACTATAGAGCTTATTCTTAATCTAAACTAATTAATTATTAAAGGTAATATTATTTTTAGTTATATCTTCGAAAATAGGAGAGTTAGAAAGTTTAACTAAATATCTACTTTCTAGAATAAGGGAACTAGTTATTCCGGTAAGCTATATAATAAGCTTCTTAATAATAGTTTTATTCTTTTATAAGGCTTATTTGGTTTCTTTTAGCTAATTATAATAATTCTTATTATAAATAAAAATATTATATATCTTTAGAATTAGTTTAATAATCTCTTTATATAAAGCCTTTGGGTTCTAAAGTAACTCTTAGAACTTTATTTTTAATAAGGCAGGTTTCTTTTCTTTTTCTACTTTCTAGAAAAAAATATCTCTTCTACTATAAATATTAATAGAATACTTGAACTTCTTAGAAAACTTAATAAAAGGCTCTGGTTTATCTTCTAGTAATATACTAGTAGTATTTTATACTATAGCTTCTTCTAACTTACCTAGTTATTCCGGGACTTGCTTTCTTATAAATCTTTATTTAATAGTAAGGTTACTAGCCTATTTGCTTACCTGGCCGGTCTAGGGCTTTTTTGCCTAGTTATTCTAGGGCTTTCTTTTATTCTAATATTAGTTAACTAGTTCGGAAATAGCTATAGTATATTATATTTATATTTATTAAAAACTAATTAGATAGATATTATTTAAATCCTTTATAGGATTAAGAAATAGATAAGCTTTAAATTATATTATAAGTATAAGATCTAGAGCCTAAAAGGTATAATTAGACTATTTCTATTTCGATAATTCAAAGCTAAAAAGAGAAGAGGATCCTAAAGAAGCCTCGGATCTAAATAATTATAAGCTATATACGGGCCTATATACTAGCTTAAGCTCGGGATTATATATAATAATTAGATAACTACAAATATCTTATTTAGATATTAGATATTTCTCTAGCTCTAGTCTAACTCCTATTAGTACTATATATTAAATTAACTATAATAGTTAATTAAGTAACTCTTATTAGTATTATTTATTTCGCTTATTTAATTATTAGTCTTATTATTACTAGTAACTAAAACCTCTATTTTATTATTTTTAGAATATTTTACTAAAATATTCTCTATAGTAATTTCAGGTATATTCTCAAGAATAATATAAGCTATATTCTATATATTAACCTATTCTTAGATAAGAGAATTACTATTTTTGTTTATAAAAATAATTTAGCTAGTAATTATATTAATAATAATAATAGCTACTAAACTTGAGATACTACTACTATTATTTAAGTTATTTAGGATCTAGTAAGTAGCCTTATTTAGTCCGGCTATAAATAATATATTACCGGAATTTCTTATTTATTTCGCCTTTATTAATAGTTTTATTAAGGTAGTAGTAGTAATATAAATAATTAAGATTATAAAGATTAAAGTAATTAGGAAGATTTCCCTTAATTTTTAATAATATTTTAAACTAATATAGGCAAGTATTTACTTTTAGCTTAGTTTTAAGAATTTACTTTTTTTTATAATTTGCCTAGATAATAAAGTATAGTCTAGTATAATAAAGAAAGGTATTTTACCCAGATTTCTAAAAAAGAAAATAAATACTAATATAATAAAATAAAGAAAACGTATTAGGGTTTAGATAAAACCCGGGAAATATCTAGGTTTTTTTTTTCTTTTCTAATTACAGAAGCCTTATTATTAAGGTTTATTATTATCTAGATAGTCTTTATTAAACTTGTCCTCTTTAGTATACCAAATTCATTTATTTAGCCAGATAAGAGGTCCTGCTTTACTAGGGTTCTGCTTATAGAATTTATATAGTTTAAATACTAAATTCTTAAAGTTTAATATAAGATACTATTTATTATCTATATCCTATTCTTTCTATTTAACCTTATAGTAAAGCTTACTATAAAGTACCTTAGAAGAGAGGATCTTTTTAACTTCCTATTTGAGTTTACTATTAATTTTAGTAAAACTAGGCTCTTTATTAGTCTGGCCAAATAATAGGTTAGTAGGATTCTTATAAAGTCTATTTATATAGAAAATTAGCTAAATTCTATATAATAAGGAAAGGTCTAATTAATATAAATAGCTAATTATTTTATTAATCTTAAATAGTCTAATAAGAAAGTAGTCTAATTTATTAGATAAATAGTCCGTTTTTTATATCTTTTTAATTATATAAACTATATTTCCTAGACTAAAGTCTAGTTCTCGCCGTTTCTTATTAGCTTATTTAGCTTAATACTCCTGAGCTATTATTATATATTCTCGAGTATAATTAATAGTAGTATTAATTCTCTTAGCTTACTATTATACTTCTTCCTAATTAAGTTTCTCTTTTAGTATTTTAAACTCTATTATTAGTAGTATCTAGTTAAAGTTTAGCCTGGGTTTATATCTGTAATTAATTATTAAGGGAAATAAGCTAGTTAATTTATATAAGCAGGCAGTGCCTATAATATTAAATACCGGAAGTAAATCTGCCTAATTATCCTAGAAATAATTAATAAAGAAGCAAAGTCAGGTATTAATAATCTGGTTAATAATTTCTATTTATTTATTAATTTAGGTATATTTCGTAGTTAAGAGCTTTAGCTTAGTTCTAGTTAATCTTAATAGTTTATTTATAAAGTCTAAAATGAATTAGGGTCCTCGGTTACTTATAATAGTAAGGAGAGATTCTCGGAATTACCAGATATAATAGTAGAATAAGCTAGTAATAGTCCTGGCTATAGTATTCTTAGTTATTAGTAGGCTTATATATTATTTAGATAATTAATTAACTATAATAAATATATTATTATATTTCTTACTTATAAAGCCAGGGATATAGAAATTTATAAACAAATTATCTCATATTCTTAGGAAAACTAGTAATGAGTATAATAGGCCTAGTATTTTATTTCTTAGCTTATAAGACCTTTAATATTTATAATAGTTTACTATAAAGCAGTTAATACCTATAAAGAAAGTAAGCTACTAGTAAAGTCTTTAAACTAGGATTTTTATCTTATTTTAACCGGGATATATAGTAGTTATTATATTATGAATTTGTTATAGGAGCCTAGTTTATAGATTATTATATTTATCTAATATAATAAGTTTTTATTATAAAGTATATAGCTATTTAATATTTCTTATAAATCTATATTTTCTCGGGCTTTCTTGTATTTATTCTCTAGAACTAGGTTCATTTAATTAGCTTATAGAACTTTAACTATAATAAATAGCTCGTCTATTTCTTATATCTTAGTAGAAATATAAGCCATATCTATTATTTTAGTAAAAGCAAGAATTAAGTCTAATAAAATAACTTATCTAATTCTTTTAGCTTTCTTAGCCTATTTCTGGGTTAATATAAGCTTGTTCTTTCGGGATAAGATATTAGTAATAGTATTATCTTTACTCGGCTAATAGGTAATCTAGTAATAAAATTATAATAGGAAACCTATTTATTAGATTTATTATTTATTTAAAAGCCTCTTAGTACTAAAATACTCGAGAGCTTTATAATTAGTAATAATTAGAAAATTAGGCAAGCTAATTAGTTCTGCCTGCTATTCCCGAAGTCCTTAGATAATAGCAAGAAGTTCCTTATTATGAACCTTATAGTAGCTTTTGGCTCCTTAAAGAGCTTTAAAGTAAAATAAGACCGGGTACTATTATTTGTTCTCTAAGCTTTTTTAAGAGAATATACTTATAGTAACTAGATTCGAATAATTGTTTTTCAGGTAGGTTTTCCTATTATATTTAAAATAGAGAAATATAGAAGTAAAGAGAAGTAGATTTTTAAGCTAATTAAAGATATCTAGCTAGGTTTTATTAAGTATAAACTTTAATAGAGTATCTTTTTTAGTTAGATAATTTAGAAAGCAAGAAATATATTTATAAGCTTAAATAAACCTATAATAAAAGTTATAGAAGCCCAAAAATAATTATATTTTTCTTTTTATTATAGGTTAGTACTAGTTTCGAATAATAGAGGTTTTGGCAGGATTTATTTATATACCTTAATCCGAAATAATAAATTCTAAGAATATTATCTTAGAGACTTTAAATTTATATTTACGAATATTAATTTATAATCCGGTATCCTAGAGCTTCTATAGAACTATTCTAATATATTATTAATACTCTTTCTTATTCTTAGAGAAAATTAATATATTATTAATATAGGCCAAGTAAAAGTCATTTAAATAATTTATTAAAATAGTATTAATATATAATTAGAAGGTTACTAGACTATTATAAAGTCCAAATAATAGAACTACTAGTTTAAATAATTCATATCTCGTTCTAAAAGCTACCTATATTATAGAAGCTAGTTTTATACGAATTTAGTTAAAAGTATATTAAATATCTAACTTAGTAAATACTAATAATTTGGCTAATTAGTTAAGAGTCTTAGTAATAAGTAATAGGAAATAGTAGTTTTTTTTTATTATAGTATTTAGCTATTAATAATTAATATAAAATTATAGGCTACTATTTTTCTTTTTAATAAATAAAACTAGTAATAAGAAGGAGAATTTAGATAGCTTAATAAAATCCTTTTTTAGGTTTTTAATAAAATATTCTCTTATTTTTTCGAGTTTACTAGAGTTTATCTTATAGAAATAGGCTATTCTTATTAAGGGATCTAGTTTATTAAAGCAAAGCTTATAGTTAAAGAGTCGAGATTAGGGAAGCTTATTTACTGCTTTCTTAGAAAATACCCTAGCTATATTATATAGCCATATAAGAAGAGATATCCGGAGTTCTTAAAGTTCTTTGGGGTTAAAAAATAATATATTACCAAGAGTATTAAGTTTATTTATATCTAGGAAATATATTAGGTTACTAGTTTAAGTATAGTACCCGGCAGGCTATAGTATTAGTTATCTAATTACTACAGGTAGTAGTAAATATCTCTTTAGTTTATAACTCTATTTCTTAAGTATATAGTTAATCTTATTAATAGTAATTAATCTAACCAAGTTATAGGGGTCTTTAGTACTTAATTAGAAGATAGCTACTCTAATAAAATAGCAGGAATAGTTTAGTAGCTCGACTATTTTAAGAGTATTAAGGTCTAGCTCTTCCTTTCTTGCCTAGTATTTGGCTTTTCTTATAAGAAGGTCTTATAAAGAGATAAGAAATATATTCTTTTACTTCTCGGGTCTGGTTTTACTAGTTCTTTTTAGGATTCTAGTTAAAGTATTTTTAGAGTAGTTATTTTTTTAATATTTCTTATTAAAATATCGGATTTTCTAAATAAGGTCTGACTAATTTATCTTGCGGTTCTCTAGCTAATAGAGTTAATTTTATTAATAGTCTAGTAGGATATTATACTTTACTAGCTATTTCTTTCCTAGAATTATATTATAAGAGCTAAGATTAGTAGTAAGCAGGTATTATCGAGTTTAGAAGTACTAATTAATAGCTAGATCTATAATAGCTAGATATTAAATAGCTTTACTAGATTATTTATTAAAATCTTATAAGGAAATAAGGGTTTTAAGTTTATATAAAGGCATTTATAGTACTTTTATTAAAGGGCAAATATGCTTTTAGTTAATTAGAGTATATGTATTTACTCTAGTATTTACTAAATACTAGAAAGTTATAGTTTTACCTTTCTAGTATACTTAATAATTAATAAGGAACTAGTTCTCGCTAATTAGCTAAATAAGATCTATAAGTTCTTAATAGAGTTCTTATTCTAAGAAAGCTACTTCTATATCTAGAACTAGACTTTTCTCGACTTATTAATATTATATTTCTTATTAGATAATAGGTAAGAGTTAGTATTCTCGTTATTTATCCCTAAATTATTAGCTCTTTCTAAATAATTCTCTTTAATAGGTATAACCTTATTAAAGTTAGAATAAGCACTTTTCATATATCTAGGCTTTCTATAGCTATAATAATAAAGGCCTTTTGGCTAGTCTAGTCTCTTCTCAAATTCTCGGCGGATTATCTTCTTTAGCTATAAGAATACCGGCTACTAAGATTAATCCGTTAGATATAGGGTTACTATAGCTCCTTGAATCCCGGTAAGCTTTCTAGCCCAAGATAGTATTTAGTAGCAAGTGGTTTCTACTAGTTATTTCTTCTGGGATTACTAATTTTTAATTAAGAGAAGCCTATTCTCTTATTTTATATACTACTTGGTAAGGTTCCTAGAAGTATTAAACTTCTTATTACCTAAGCTCTTATATAGCTTGAGATTTATTTTATCTATTAAGTTATTATATTAGTTATCTAGTAATTTCTCTAGTTTTATTATTAAGTAAATAAACTCTACCTAGAATACCAGAAATAGCTTGTCTCTTTATCTTAGGTACTAATATATCTTTTTTACTTTCTAGTACTTTATCTCTTTACTTTTATTATAAGCTTACTAGAGAATCTTAAAGATCTATTTAGTAGTTAAGATCTATCTAACTAATCCAGGTTCTAGTTAATTACGAATAAAGTTACGGATATCTCTAGTAACTAGTTATATTATATAAGTAATTTTTAGTAGTTTACTATTAAATTTAGAGAAGTTCTATATTTGTTATAAGTATAAAATCTAGGGCCTGGAAAGTATAGTTAGACTATTTCTATTTCGATAATTCAAAGCTAAAGAAAGAAGAAGATCCCGAAAGAGCCTCGGATCTAAATAATTACAAGCTATATACGGGCCTATATACTAGCTTAAGCTCGGGGTTACATATAATAATCAGGTAACTATAGATGCCTTATTCAGATACCAGATATCTTTCTAGCTCTAGTCTAACCCCTACTAGTACTATATATTATAATAACCGTAATATTACCCCTCCTCTCGAAATAAGCTTATTCCCGAGCTTCGAAAGTCCCTATTAAATTTCCAAGTTACAGGTTATATATTAAAGGCCAGGGCCTTTTATATATAACTTTAAAGGATTTCCGTTCGTATTATATAATTCTGGTAATATATTATTCTTAGTATAGTCCAACTAATAGGAGAGATTCTAGAACGGTTCTGGCTATTCGGGATTCTTATTATAAAAGCTCTAAAGAGCTAGGGTACTATTACTTAATAAGGAAACAGGATACTATTCCGGATCTGGATTCTATTCTTTCTACTAGACTCGGTACTTTAGTTTTCTATAAAGTAGTTTTATTACTTATATCTCTTGAACTTTATATTCCGTTTCCCTGTCTTATAGTTCTAATAGTAGAGGCTCCGGATTTGCTTATCCGGAAAAGGGGTTACCTAGGTCTTTATATAGCTTCTTTATATAGAATACTAGATATATTCTTATTAATTCCGGAAGTTTGAGCCTAAAGAAATATCCTATTTATTCCAAGATTTTATATAGTTCTTTTATTTAGTAAGCTAGCTTATGGCTCGGATAATTATTTTTCTAGTACTTGGTAGTAATTCATATCTTATTTCCTATTCCGAAGTCTACTAGTTAGTAATACTTATTAGCTTAAGTAATATAGTATTCTTATATTTGTATTATATTCTCCTATATCTTTTACTATAATTCGTAAAGCTATATTACTAGGGCCTTTGCCTCCTGTCTATTTAGCTCTTCCTTTAGAATACCCGATTATATTTAGGTTTCCTAATTAAATAATATTTATAGTTTATAATCCTTTTCTATAAGAAACAGGAATTGGCCTATAGTCTTATAGACTAGAGCTACCTACTAGTAATTAATTATTATTACCTATTTATTCCAATTATTCTAGTAATAATTTATATAGGGATATAGCTATTAGTTAAAGTACTAGTTAATAATCTCTATCTAGCTATTAGTTTGGGAATAGTTAGTAATTAATAACTTGAGCTTTATACTAATATATTTATAGAACTTGTTCTAGAAATCCGATATAAACTAGGGGCCTTAATTAGATATTATAGTCTCTGGAATACTAACTTGGCAAACTATATAGGTAAGAAATAGAAGTACTAACTCTTTAGCTATTACTATATTTCGGACAGGAATTATAATAGGGCACTTACCCAGGTAGTTAATAAAGATTACTACTATATTATACTTATTCCTACTCTCTAGGCACTTCTTGAAATCTACTAATATATACTATTAGGGGCAGTTAGAGACTAGTAATAGATATAAGAACCCTGGCTTCTTATTTCTAGGAATATGGAATTATTAGTAGGTATAGTAGTTATCCCTATACTAATTAATATCTATATCTTGACCTGGCTAGTAATAGCGGGCCTAAAAAAGCTATTAAAGCTTGGCTTATTCTAGATATCCTATTAGGGGCTATATATATGCCTTTTAAATAAGAGTAGTATATAAGAGTATCTTAGGTATTATTATATTATTAGGTATAAATAGTTTACTATATTATAAGAATAGGCCGTCTTATAGTATCCAAGTACCTTTCTTCTCGTTTCTTGCCTTATCCTATAGCTTTTCTAGCTCCGATAACTTTCGGTTCTTACTTAATAGCTTATCTACTAGCTAGATACTATTATACTAGGTTTCTTTCTAAGCCGGGCTTATAAAGGCCTTAATTAGGGCTAACTAGAGATCCCGTATAATATTATTATTAATCTTTTATTATAGGAGGAGAATTTGGATTTAGTAAGCTACTATTACCTTATTCTAGGTAGTTATATCCTTATATTTCCTATTTAGGGTATCTATTTATTTATTTGATTTACCTGTCTAATATATAAGCTTAAAATAGTAATAGAAAAGGTACTTTACCTAGTAAACTTGTTTTACTAAGAGCTTCTTTATAGTTATAAAGTACTCGAGAGCTTAGTAGTCTAAGTAAATTATAAAAGGTGCCTCCTATAGGCCTTCTAGCTCTACTTACTATTTGGTTAAAAAGAGAATAATAGTAAATATTTCTTTATTATAGATATTATAGTTTAGTTCTACTAATTATATAGTCTTAGAGAAAAATACTACCGGATACCAGAGTCCTATCTAGAAGTCTTATTATAAGAGAATACCGGCTATAACTCTATTTAATATATCTATCTTAACTATAATAGGGAAATTCAGATTATAGTAATATATAATTAGTATTAAGAGTATAGCTTACTTTAGCTTAGTAAAACCTTTTTAATACTAATTTATCTATTTAAATAGAACTCCCTTATATATTAGAATTATTAGGGGCTTTGCTATATGGCTATATTCCGTAATAAAATACTAATAAAAGTTATAAAAACCTAGAAAGCCTTATATTTCTTTAATTATCTTTAGTAATTACTAGTTCTTAATAATTATTATCTTATCTGGATCTACTTTAATATCTCTAGTAAAGATAATAAAGCCTAGGTACTTTATATAAGTAACCTTAAACTCTAATTTCTTAATATTTGCTTAGAGGCCGGTATCCTATAATTATTAAAGAACCTTTTATATATAGTCTTTATATTTTAGGGAATTATCTGAATAAATTAGGATATTATTTAAATAAGCTATATAAAAGATATTAAGGTAATTAAAGAGAATATTATTTATATATCTCTAATATATAATAGGGCTATTAGTTAGGCCTTCCCAAAGAACCTTATACTTATAGGTCCTATATCTTATATAGAATATTATAAGTTCTTCTAATTCTGGGTCTATTCGGATCTAATAGAATACTTACTAAATATCTAGCTTTATATAGATCTTGGCTTGAGCTAGCTATATAAGAGTCTTATAAATAAGGGAAAGAAGATAATAGTTCTTCTATATTAAGTTATTTAGCTTATAATAGTTAATATAGAATCGGAGAGCTCTATTAGCCTTTTTTATAAAAAGGATCGGAAATATAAAAAAAGACTAGCTTGGCTTAATAAAGTCCGGTTAGAGATTCTCTTTAAAGAAGTACTTGACCTCCTATAGCTTATAGGTTAATTATTAATAGAACAGGAAATACCCTAGGCTTTCTGGGCCTTCGGGATTATTAATCTAAATCTTATAGTTATATAGTTAATATAGGAATAAGACATTTAATACTTCTTTTAAGAAGATATTTATAAAATCCTTAAATTTCTCTAGTAAAACTTTTACTAGCTACTATAACTCTGTCTCTTCTAGCTATTACTTGTCCGGAATAAACTTGTTCTCTTACTATAATTCTAGCTCTTTATTAATCTCGAAAAATAATATTATAAAGAAAAGATTCTTCTTCTTTCGTAAATTTATCTAGAAAGTAGCCGGTAAGATACCTATAATATTAACCGAGGGCCTTAATTAGATCTTATAGCTTTCTTTTAAATAGTATAGTTTTAATATTTCTATCTCTGGCTTGGGAAAAACTTCTATATTTCCTAAGGCTACTTGTATTTCTCTATAATATTAAGCTTAATCCTTTTATTATATATAGCTTTCTGAATCCGGGTTAGAAAAAGAATAAAGGAGTTTCCTTTTTATAAGCTAAAATCTCTAGAACTTATCTATAGCTATAGCTTTATTCTTTCTATCTATATTTTCTTAGTACTAGTTACTTTTTCCAGGTTTTAAGTTCTTATATATAATAGTTAGAACCTTATCCTAACCCTTTTTTCTAAGCTAATTATCTGGCCAGATTAATCTTCTATTCTTATAATTAATTAGAATACTAGTATTTATAAACTACTATTATTCCAAAATTATATTATATTTATCTAGTTCTATAACTAGTATAGATACTAGGACCTTCTATCTATTAATTAAAAGTATAAGCTTAATATAGTAAGTAATAGGTATAGCTTACTTACTATTAAATCCCCTTATATTATAGGATAATACTAATTAAATAGGCTTAATATCTAGAAATCATTTAATTATTCTTATAAATTTGGAATTAATAAAAGTATATCTATTTACTCTAGTATTAATAAGAGAAGAAGTTTTAATATCTAATCTATTATTACTAACTATATAAGAGAGTATAAATGCTTTACCTTCTAGTAACTAGCTTAAATTAACTTCTACTATATCTATATAATATAACCCTAAAGAGAAAACTTCTTTTAGGAGTTCTCATTTCCCTATTCTATATTCTTAGATAGCTTACTTATAGTAAGTACTACTAGCTTGGTTACCAAAACTTGCTTTATATATTCTATTTTAGGTTCTGAATAGTTCCTAGATATATAACTAAATCTATTATAGTTATAGTACTTGAGATCTAAGGATCCGGATTTTAGAATAATAAGCTTATTTATTACTAGAGTCTTGGGAGTAGGCTTTATATAAGAGGCGCCTCCTAGGCTTGGCTTATTTATATCTTTATTAGCTTTCTTAAATACCTATTCTTTCTTTTTATAATAAGCTCGAATTTACTAGTTATTTATAATATAGTATTATATGAACTTTATAGTATAAATAGCCGGGTTATTATAATATATAGCTATAGCCTTTTAGAGCTTCTAGATAAGCTTATTATTCAGGTTATCCTTAAGGTCCTATAAGTTAATATTTCCGTCTGCTATATACCTTAGGAATAGAATATAGAACTTCTAAAAGATCTGGTTCTTCTTTATAGATAGCTCCTTAAATACTTACCGAGTATTATATTCCTTATTCGGGTTACTATATAGCTTCTCTAGATAGGTATATAGTTCTCTAATAGTCTTATATATATATTAATTATCCTAGTTTAGATAAGAAGAAATTAGTATAAGAATATAACTACCTATATAGCCGGATATATAAATAATCTTGAGGTCCTTTATCTAATAGGTATTAGAGTTATTATAGAGCTTATTCTTAATCTAAACTAACTAATTATTAAAGGTAATACTATTTTTGGTTATATTTTTGAAAATGAAAGAATTAGGGAGTTTAACTAAGTATTTATCTTCTAAAATAGGGGAACTAGTTATTCTGGCAGGCTATATAATAAGCTTCTTAATAATGGCTTTATTTTTTTATAGGACTTATTTGGTTTCTCTTAGCTAATCCCGATAATTCTTATTATAGATAAGAATATTATATATCTTTAGAATTAGTTTAATAATCTCTTTATATAAAGTCTCTAGATTTCGAAGTAACTCTTGGAACTCTGCCTTTAATAAAACAGGTCCTTTTTCTTTTTCTATTCTCTAGAAGAAAGTATCTTTTCTACTATAAATATTAACGGGATATTCGGATTTCTTAGAAGACTTAATAAGAGGCTCTAGTTTACCTTCTGGTAATATACTAGTAGTATCTCGTACTATAGCTTCTTCTAACTTACCTAGTTATTCCAGGACTTGCTTTCTTATAGATCTTTATTTAGTAATAAGGTTACTAGCCTATCCGCTTACCTGGCCGGTCTAGGGCTTTCTTACCTAGTTATTCTAGGGCTTTCTTTTATTCTAATATTAGTTAACCGGTTCGGGAGTAGTTATAGTATATTATATTTATATTTATCGAAAACTAATCGGATAAGTATTATTTAAATTCTCTATAGGATTAAGAAATAGGTAAGCTTTAAATTATATTATAAGTATAAGATCTAGGGCCTGGAAGATATAGTTAGACTATTTCTATTTCGATAATTTAAAGCTAAAGAGAGAAGAGAATCCCGAAGAAGCCTTGGATCTAAATAATTGCAAGCTATATATAGGCCTATATACTAGCTTAAGCTCGGGATTATATATAATAATTAGGTAACTATAGATATCTTACTCAGATATCAGATACTTTTCTAGCTCTAGTCTAATTCTTACTAGTACCGTATATTATAATAACCATAATAATATTAGTTTATTTCTTATATTAAATATCTAGTTATTAATCTAGTAATTATTCTTATTTATAAATAAAACGGAATTCTTAATTCTAATAAGCTATAATTAATTACTATAGACTAAAAGCAGGAAAGAGCCTTAGTATTAGCCCCTAAATAGTTCTCCTAATAGGGATCTATAGTTTTCCTAAATATTTACTTATTTAGATCTCTATTTTATTACTTTTTCTTATACTAGTTTTTTCCTTATATAAAGTTAACTAGTAATTATCTCTAGCTTATTAACTTTCTTAGTAAGTTAGTTAATATATAAATAGAATTTCTAGTAGTATTTCGCTTATTTATTAGCTATAAGGTAATATTCGTTAATAAGGTTATTCTATATAAGTAATTTCTACTAGGCCTTATCTATTTTCGGAGTATTTATACTAATTTTGAGTTCCAAGTCAGCTAGCCGCTTCTTAATATTTTCTTCCGGGATAGTATTATAATAGCTTTCCCGGTAATATGAGTTTATAATATTAAAGTCCGGCTTTTTCGTTTTATTATACTAGGGCCTCTTATCTAATATACTTATAGTAGTAGTACTTGGCCCTGGGCCGTCTATAGTAGCTTTAGAAGGGGTATTAGCTATAGAGATAAGTACTAAATAAGTTCTTCTTATTTAATATTAGTAAACTATAACCGATTATTATCTTATCTAGTTTTAAGTTAGTAAACTAAAACTAACTATTATCTTTTCTTGTTTTAAATCAGTGAACTACTACTAATTCTTCCTATACTAGGGAAGAGGGCTAGTTCTTTTACTCTTATTAGTATCGAGGAAATATTATTTATTCTAGTTAAGGATCAGGTTCCGAGATTAACCGGGTTATAAAAAATAATGTCTTTCTTCTTTTATATTAGTAAAGAACTAATTACTAGAAAGAAAATATTATCTGTTCTAGTTAAGAATTAGGCTCCGAGATTAACTAGGTTATAGAGGATATTATACTTCTAGTTAAGCTTTCTAGTTCTTTATAGTTCGAGGAGGTTATTAAATATTAAAAGCGGTATTCTGTCTTTACTTTCCAAGAATAAATACAGGTCCTTTATTAGTAGTATTATATTACCTCTATAGGCCGAGTTAAATAAGCTTAGTATTATATAATAGCAGAATTAATATAATAATTAAAGGCTTAAAGTTTAAAGAATCTCATATATTAGAAAATACTAAGCTATAAAATAAAGTAGAGAGAATATCTTGATTTTTAGTATTATTTCATCTAAGTAATTCTGGCTTAGCTTTATTTTATACCTGTTTCTAATATCCTATTCTTAGTAAATTATATTCTTATACTAGTTATTATATATAGCTATAATAATTATTTATAAGAATAAGTATTTCGAGTACTAGTATTAAAATAATAGTTATATATTTATAATTTATAAACTAGGCTTTCTAGACTAGGAAATTATTTATAATAATTACTAGATTATTTTATATAATTTATATCTTTTTTAGAAATTTTATTCTTATATTAATATTAAGATTTATATTTCTATATAAGTAATTAAATATATTTATAAATATATTTATAAAGAAATAAATTATATAATTATTATAGTTTTAGAAATAAATAATAAGATTATCTAATACTTTTAAGCTCGATATATAAGCCTTATAAAGGCTTTCTAGTATCTATTTAAATACCTAATATATTAGAAATTCTTTCTAGTCTAGTATTTAGTAATCTATTTTCCTAAATAATATATAATTTATTTTATAAATAATTTCTTATTTAAGTAAATTATAAATAGAGTTATAAATATTTATTTAATCTTAATAATCTTTTTTAAGTATAATATAATATATAAGAATAGCTACTAGTATCTATATTACGAGTTTCTATAATACTTTATATAAGTTACTAAAACCCGAATATAAAAATACTATAAATAAAAATATAGTATTAGCTATATTTATTATTATAGTCTAGTTTTAAGTAAATAGTTCTATTTATAGCTTTTACTAATAGTTATATATAGTCTATAATTCTTTAATAAGCTTTATTTAATTAAGGATATTTATTATTTCATATACTATATTATCTATATTACTTATAGCTTAGTAAAAAATAATTAGAAGTAGTTCTAGTATTTTAATAAGATAATTCTATTAATAACTAGCTATAATTTATAAATATTCTTTTTTATAAGTATTTACTAGTAGCTAATTATAGATATATAAGTAATCTGGAACTAGTATAAGAAGTATTTCTATAATAATTTAGCTCGTAAACTTATTTATAACTTATTAATTAATTTCTTATTATTCTTAATTAATTCTTATTATAATTATATCTTCTTTTTACTTGGTTTTAGTTTTATAAATCTCTAATAAATACTTATAAATATTACCCTATCTAAAAATATCTTTAACTAAATTATAAACTATTATATAGCTAATTTATAGATTAATTATACTTATAAGATATTACTAATAATTATAATATAAGCCTAGCTAAATATAAACTAGTACTTTTATTTTCAAATAATTATAATAGTAATTATAAATAATTTATAAACTACTTACTTTTATTTATAAGACCCGAATAGAACTAGTAAGATATTTCTTTATAAGATTCTTTATTACTATTATTATAGCCAAGGTAAGGTAGTCTTATATATAGTATTAATAAATATTATGGCTTTTCTTTTCTCGAATAAATATATATCTTATTTCTAGTTCCGGATCCTATTTAAGCTTAATAAGTTATTTATAAGTATAATTACTAAAACGAGCCGGCTCGGGGCTTTCTTATAATCTATAGACCTAATTATCTGAGATAAGGTACCTATATAATATAAGTATTACTTTAAGGTAATATACTAGCTAATAATTAATTTATAATTAGTAGTAAATAATATTCTTTTTAAAAAAATACTTATAATTCTTAGAAAGAACTTTACTTAGATCTTACTAGTAATTTTATATAATTTACAAGCTAATATAATACGGGCCTATTTATAATAAATATAAATCTGGCTATAGCTCTATTAGTTATTATTATAAATTAATATACGGGTCCGTAATAGCTTGTCTAAATAGGATTTTATAAACTAGATTAGTAGTTTTTTATATAATTTGTTTTTAAATAGGCAGATTATATTCCTATTTTTTATTCTATATATCTAGTTAGTTACAGACCTAATTAATTATATCTATTTATAAGAGCGACTTTTATAGGCCCTATATAATTACTAGGCCTTTAGTAAATAAGTAATTTTATTAACTCTAAATAATATAGTTTATAAGCTTAACTAAATAATCCTAGATATATTTTCTAGCCAGAAACGAATATATTTTATAATAGATTTAGCTAATATAAATAAAGCAAATCCTGAAATTATAGAATTACTTCTAGAGGTCTTATAAAATATTTATTTACCGGATCTATTTCTTTCTAATTTATAACTTAAGATTAATATACCCGTAATATTCTTACGGGATCTCTATTTATAAAAAGAGTTTTATAACGAATTACAGATATTAATATATAGCTTTAGGAGATTCTTAATTCGGGTATAGCTACTAAGTAATAACTTTAATAGCTAGTTATAAATAATTTCACGAATTAAGCTCTAGTTTATAAATTAGTAATTATCTTTTATACTTTCCTATAAGTAGTTTCTATTTGCTTTATTCTTTATAATAATTATTAATAAGTTATAAAGCTAGTTATTTGAGATAGTAAAAGTGGATTTATAATTACTAGTCTTTTCTTATAACTAGTTTTATATAGTAGCCTTATAAATAACCTTATAAGTAAGGCTTTATATTCTTTTATTCCCTAATATAAATTATATAAGTAATATAATATATCCAGAAATATTATAAGGTCTTATTTAGCTTTTAATTTACTTATAACTGACTTTATATACTTACGGGCTATTTTTCTTCTTATACCATCCGTAAAGAGTCCGTAAAGAGTCTGTACCTGATTTATATACTTAGCTAAAAGCCTTTACCAAGTCACATGACTTCGGCCAGCGCCTTTGTCATGTGACATGCCCCCTTTAATTCCAAACCCACTCGGGACGAGTTTAGGGCCGCTTTGCTAAAATTATTACTAGCGGCCCTATGCAAGCTTCGGGGCTAGCAATAATTTTGCCCTAAACTCGTCCTCTTCTATATTGTCCTATATTCGGACCACCCTAAGCGGTTGGCTCCCAGTACTCCTGGAAAAAGCGGGTCACGTGAGGAACGCCAGAATCTCTCCCTTCTAGGAAATCGCGCATCGGAACGCGATTACGCCCAAATCCTTAGAGCTAAGCTTGGGATAATAGAGAGGATACTCGAGTACCTTTCTCTATATTTTAGTAGTTCTGGGATGCGAGGGGCTTTTACTACGATTTTTTAAAGCTCGGGAGGGGTGGGGTAAGGGGAATTCTTAAGGCTCTCGCTAGCTCTTGGGGCTCCCTAAAAGAAAAATAAGGTTATAGATTATATAAGGAATACTAAAACTTCCAGTACGGTTTGACGCCATAGCAGGCGAGCTTGCGAGCCCGGATGTGGCTATAATGGCCCTTTATAAAACTTTACCTACTCGGGACGAGTTTAGGGCAAAATTATTGCTGGCCCCGGAGCTTGCGTAGGGCCGCCAGTAATAATTTTAGCGGAGCGGCCCTAAACTCGTCTAAATAATACCACGTAATGGCCCGTATAAAACGGACACCGCCACGTGACCCATTTTTTACTAGCAGGTCCGTGCGGGAATACCAAACACACTTTACGTATGCTATGTACGCTATTATTACTTATGCTTTCTATAGCATACCAGGAGCAGTTACGGATCCTATGGTCTGAAGAGCAGTAGCAGATCCCACGGTTAGCCCGTATGGTAGACCGCTGCTTGATGTATAAGCGTATCCGGCCGATAATCGACTTCCCTCTCGATCGGACGAATCTACGGGCGTATACGTGCTTCGCGTGCCACGAGCGACGACGCGACTCTTACTGCGAGCAGAGAGGGAAGCCGGTTTCGCAAGACGGGCGGGCACGGAGGCTAATACGGGCCCGACAGGTCGTTGAGAAGGCTCTCCGGGCACGATTATAACGGGAGAGAGCCCGGGAGCGGTGGTTAGAGAGAAAGAGAGAGTGGGAGGTGGGGCCTTGAACGGGAGGTTTGTATAAGGAGAGTTAGAGAGCTTTATGCTCCAGGACGAGCATTGGATTGGGCCCTTAAGCGAGGAGGACTTTACGACCTTAGAGGAGAGCTGGAAGGGCGTACCGAGAGCGGGAGAGGGTCCAACGGGCTTACAAGAGCTCCGTACGGCCTTCTACAAAAAGAAGGAGTACTCTACGGCTGCGAGCTGGCGCTGGAAGAGCCCGTACCGGCATTGGGAAGGCTGGGAGGGTCCGCAAGAGGAAGAGGAAGAAGAGGGTACGGAGAGCTGGGAAGGGTCTGCGGGCAGGGGGGAGTATTGGGAAGGCTTGTAAGGAGAGGAAGAGAGCTGGGAGGGCCAAAGTAGCCTGTAAGAGAGCCGGGAGAGCTCTATAGCCCCTATAAACGGCCCGCAAGACTGCCCGCAAGACTAGTACTGCTCCTCTTGTAATCAGAAGAGGCCCCTTATAGACTTTGGCCGATTCTCTACTTGTAATGCGTGCCGGCAACGTAATAAGAAGGCAAACCAGGCGCGGCACGCGAAGCAAAAGGCTCTCTTAAATAAACCCTCTTAGACACGCTTATACGCCTGACCGGGACGAGCTTGCGAGTACGGGTTGGGCCCCTAAGGAAAGGAGGAAGGCAGATCGCGTAATCTTGCCTCCTAGTAAGGCAGATTTCTAGATCCAGGTAAAATTGGAAGGTTTCCCCGAAGCTTGCGTAGGGCCGCAAACCCTCTAATTTTAGCGCAGTGGCCTGGATCTAGTGGTTAGTAACGTATTATCACGCTTCATATTGATATTAATAGTTGATTATATACCCGATATAAACAAATCCTCTAAACCAGGCCCGCCGTATACTATCTGATTCGTTATTAGTACCAAGGGGCAGGCACCTTAACTCTCACTCTATTCTTTGAAGTATTTATATGGCTTGTGTCGCGCTTCATGGTAAGCTTATGAATACGAAGCACATTAGTAATAGTTATGAAAGCCGCGCTTTGTGAGGACTACAGGGACTTCCTGCAGAGTAACCACGACGACAAATGGCGATGCTTTAGGGACAGCCCGGAGTATGAGAGATCCGTAGCTAAAGTTATGGGTGCCGCTAATAAAGGGTGCCGCCTCTGTGAAACTATAGTAAACAAGTTCAAATCCCTCTAGTTAGAGCTATTATTACTCGCTCAGACAAATGGTTAACTAATCACATTCCGCTTACTCATAAGGCCCTACTAAAATACGAACTTGTAATGAGATGAGGGTATTAATAGACCATTCTTATAGGTCTCAATCTCATAAATATGGGTTGAATTCCGCTTGTGGCGCATAATAGAGGGGTCTATAGTTACTAGTATATCATACTATAATTATAATACATGCTCGGAAACCAGCTTCGCGAGGGTAGTAGAGTGGCTACGCGAATGTATTTTGAAGCACGACAGGTGTAATAGAGTTAATACTCCTAAGGAATGGGCCCCGAACCGGCTAATTGACGTTAGATTAGGGTCTCCGTTCCCTGATATAATCAAACTATAATAGACTAAAGGCTAGAAAACACCGATATGGTATGCCGCGTTAAGTTACTATTAGAGAGCTATATAGCCTCATACGCTATTACAGAGCAATCTGCATGCACTTATGGACGGTATCCTATTAGTTAATTTGCTAAAGACTTTTAAGGACGCTATCTATACTACTCGAAAATTAGGAATCCAGTATCTCTGGATAGATTCCTTATGTATTATTTAAGACTTGAATAAAGATTAGGATCTCGAGTTATTTTTTATGGCACATGTCTATGGCGGATACCTGCTAAATATTACAGCCGCTGTATTAAACGACTATATAGGTGATTTATTTCAAAAGCGACCATCGTCCTACCTAGGCCCTTGCTTAATATCGGTGGAAAACCAGAACGAGGCTTTAATATCATGGTATTAACTATGGGACCAGAACCTCTGGTATGCCGAGTTCGAAACCGCTAAGCTCAACACGCGTGCTTGGGTATTGCAAGAACGCATGCTATTACCACGCACACTTGCCTTTACCCAGGCACAGCTTTATTGAGAGTACAGGTATAAGCGCGCCTCCGAGAAGTTTCCTTTAGAATACCCTATTGAGCTTTTCGAGAAATGGCAGAGGGACTTCGAGTAGCCCAGATTGCGTGATAGGCTAAAGACACATTCTCTAAACCACTATGTAGATAGCCGGTTAGGCAATGACTACATACCGCGGCTAAGCCTTGCCTGGCATAACCTAGTCATGCTTTATTTAAGAAAGAATATGACCTTCGAGAAGGATAAGCTAGTCGCAATTAGCGGGCTCGCTAATCTATTTGGGTAATAAATAGGCACAGAATACTTCGCCGGACTATGAAAGATTACTTTGCTTAGTGACCTTCTCTGGGAGGTTAATGCCGACAAATATGCCAGAGATCGACCGTTGACTTACCGAGCCCCTTCGTGGTCATGGGCCTCCGTGAAATGCCCTGTAAAGTATCTCCCTGGCTAGATCGAGTTAAAGAGGGTTATAATCGTTGACTTTAATATTCAAAGAGCGCCGGGGAAGAGTTAATTCGGTAGCGTAACTGGAGGTTACCTTCGACTTCGGGGAAGCCTTTTCCCCGATCTCAGTGTTGTGTTTAATGTAGAAACCCTTTATTCTCTAAGGAAACGTAGCTTAAAAAGCACCGAATTAATTACAAGTTATATACCAGACGAGAGGGTAGGGTCTGCAGATATGCAAATAGAGCTTTTGTGCCTGCCTATTAGGTCATATCTCAACTTTACTCGTGTGACGGCTGGTATCACATGGGTGCTACGGGTTGGTTTCAGCTAAGGTTCCAAGCTATGGTTCAAACCAAGCTCGCTTCAAACCAAGCTCGGCGTTTCAGTGGTCTTGGCCATACCTACTTATCCACTGCCACACCTCACTTCTCTCCTTCTCTCCTTAGCTTTAGATTCTATAAGACATTGGAATCATAGATCTTTGAGCATTGTTCCATTACTTTGTTCCTGCCGTTATAACTCGAGCTAGTGGGGGCTAGTACTACGAATATAGAGGTCTTGTATTATTAGTAGAAAGGAATCAGCCTAGGGGCTACTATAAGCGATGGGATACCTTCCAGGTAACACAGTCCCAAATACAGCTCTCGTTTTTTAATGATCCTTATAATCAGGCGTCTATTAAACGCTATATTAATGGCGAAGAGGATATGATTATTATTATATGACTTGTGTTATATTGCCTAGTTTTATGTAGCTAAAGGCTAAAGAAAAGCAATAATATTCTAATACTATTCCTATATGCAAGAGCCATTTGATTTGTATAAGGGGTTGGAATTGCCTTTATTAACGGAGTTGAGGGATTCGACTACTTCTGTTACGGATCGTATTTTATATATATATTATAATAATACTGGTCACGGATTATTGGGGTCCACGTATTACATTATCTAATGGTTCTAGCTACTGAATTGAAACTCTGCATAAGGCAAAGCATGACTAAGTACTAAGTAAACAGATCACGTGGTTTTGGTCCGTTAGCTGGAGTGCCAGCCTAGTCACGTGGAGGTAGCTGACGCTAAGTCACGTGAGAGAACTTGAAGTATATAGTTCAGGGGCCTCCTAGGCCCTTCTTCCCTCCTTATCCTTGATATTCTAAGTTATGGTATCTGGACGCCTCTTTCTTCACATTGACTTGTTCCTGCTGTGACACCCTTAGGAGCTTGTTTGGGCTCCTTAGGGATCATTGCAAAAACTTGACAAAAATGAAATGAAAAGGTCCTAGTCTATATCCAGCCTAATTAGAGATCAAATGCGTAAGTGAGTAGTGTGTACCTGCTCAGGGGCTGCTCAGGTTACTCAGGTGAGCTGGGTGAGGAGAGGGTGAGGAGAGGGTGAGCCGAGGGTGATTAGCGCCTGAGTAGAAGCGGCGAGCTTACTAACCAACCTTGGGACGAGGGGAAAAAAAGTTGTGCTCGACTACCGAAAGAGCATGAATTAGCGTCGGTTGAGTCTAGTGGCAGATCTTGATGCTCCTCGTCCAACACCTCCACCACGGCCAGCTGTACTGGTAGAGCACAAATCTATCCGACCGTGTATTCATTTCGCGTCAAGCGTTTTGGGGGCATTTCAAGGTGGATGGAGGATTATAGAATTCGAAGCTTTTGACCACGTATCAATCGTAAACTTCACGTCAACTTAGTAGAGATGAATTCTTCAAGGAGAATAATCTGATTTACCGTAGCTGTTTCTTGGATGTTGCGTGCAGACAGCTCTTTAAAGTTTGCCAGTTCGTAGTCTATTCATCGGGTTGATGTATCTCGCAGACGGCTACAGCCCACATTAGTACGATAATTGCTTGAACAACGAGGAATATCTTCAGAGGTCGAGGCGATCTGCCCAAGTTAGTTTTAAAGCACTATATGTGGCTTATTTACAAGATCCACTCAGTGGTAAGGGGTCATAGGTGGTGGGTAACCATCCAGATAGCCCAGGGAGCATTATTCTAATAGTTGTGACCACTCGCCTGGATATCTATATTCAGCGAGGGACATAATGCAGGCGAAACCTAGCTCTATATTCCTGGTACTAATTATCTATCTGTACTAACTACTTCCTTGTAATACTGGGTTTATAGTACTAACAAATTATTTATACTAATAATTTAATACTACTAATAATATACTAGCCTGGCCAGCTTACTATTCCTTTTAGTACTAGTTTAACTACTAATTTAGTCTTCTCTACTTTCATTCGTAATGCGTCACTTGTGGAGCTTATTAACGCTTACTAATAGATAGTTATATGCTTTATTTGCTAATTTATAATGCACGGAGAACACGTGCTTTGGAACACCCATATCGCTAAAGGCTAATGGGAATAAGAATGAGGCTTTGGTCTCCTTTCTCTCTCTTGTTAGAACTCACTCCGTCTGTACCTTAGTTATTTAAGTCCTGTCAATCATCAATATTATCGTCTTTGCACCTCCATATTGCTCCCAGCTCAATAGAGTTGTCTGGTCTGGCGCGGCGCGGCGCATGTACCAGTCAGGCAAGAGCTTTCTGTGATCAGATATCTGCCGATTCTAGATTATAAAGTCTTGATAGTCGTTTGTCCAGTCCTGTATCCATAATCTTTCCATCGTACATTGAATTGGAGAGCGACCGTCTGCCTCTGGAAGTACAGTAATGAGTCGAATTTCATTCTTTCTAGTATCCAGCAGTGAACTGCTGTAAATTGGAGAAATGCTTCCATACGCCATCCTGGGGCACTTCTGAGATGATAAAGAACAGGTTTTACCAATCTTTGATACCAAGACTCACATTGGGGATCATAACAGAGCTTTGAGGTTTGGAAAGTCAAGGTAGGTTAGAACTCGTAAGGCTAAGCAATATTAGGCATTAATGTTAGGCATTAATATAACAATATTAGGCAGGCATACAGCCACATGCCAGTCAATATTCTTTTATTTTATTTTATTGCCGGTTTTAGACCGAATTAATTTGTTCATCTCAGCTCAAAAATATGAGGACTTCATGAATAATACTTACTAACACCAAGAGCAAATCATAGAGTCAGGCACTAATATAGTGGTGTGGGAAGGACTCGACACCCCAGGCAAGGATAACTATTCAGAGATATTTAGTAGTTACACAATTCGGAACCCCCTAGTTAAAAGTTAACGGTTTCTAATAGGATACGTCACGGGGGTGAGCCATTCTAACTCGACCTGAGCAGAAGGGGAGGTTGGCCCGAGCAACGGCGGTACTGCTCAAGTGAGACATAGGTTTAGTAAGAACAAACGTTTCGGTGGGGGAATAGCAAATCCAGGGAACTCCCTTCTCAAACTATGATGCCATTAGTGCAGATGATTGGGCTATTGTACAGAAGAAGTGCGGACTATCATATCCTATTGCCGGTTCCCAGTATGATTGCGAATTCAAGCGTCTTGTCTGATTATTAGTCTGATGGGCCAACTGTAAATGCAGCATGTCTCTCAGGAAACGCCTACAAATGCTGCTTCTTGCGACACAGCGGAGTCAATTGCACAGAAGACGGATGTGGCACCTGGAATCCTCATAGTTCTCAACAATCTCCTCCCTGACGCATCGGACATCCAAGGCGGACAAGTTCTCGGTTTTCCTCAGACTTGTCAACGTACAAAGTAAGCGCAAACGATACGTGCCAGGCTTGGCAAAAATACTTTTGGTATCAATAAGGTATTAATACTGGATGGTATTAGTCAGGTATCACAAGAATCAATATATACTAATACCAAATCGATTCTTACCCCTTAAATTATCTCTTTCTTTTATTATTTAACTTATATAATAACATATTTATATATAATTTCTAGTTCTTCTATTAAAATAATTACTTATTATTATTAATAAAATTAATAATATCTTAAATTTAAAATAGATTTTATATTTAAAGAATTAAGCTTTATATTTATATTTCTTATTAAGATGCTTATTATAAGCAAGTCTTACGAAAATCTCAAAAGCTTATTTTTACTTAAAATAGCTATATTAAAATAAGTTTTAATCTAAAATATAAAATAAGTAATTAAATAAAAAGCTTAAATTAAGTAAATATCTATATTACTAAAAGTTTTCTTATAAGAGAAATAGTTTTAAAGTTAATTATAATTAAAGAAAGAAATTAGGTTCTAGAAATTAATATTTTATAATTTTGGTATTAATATATATTAATACCGGAAATTAGGTATTTTTACTAAGCCTAATATATATTATTTAATTATAATAGCTTATAATTTCATTTATATATACTTCTAATATATAATTCTATAATTAATAAATATTATACTAATTTAGTAATAAGGAAAATAATTTAAATTAGTATATTTAGCAAAATATAGAATTTAATAAAAATTATAAAAGCTATAAATATTCGGACTAATATTTATATAATAGCTATTATTAGTAGATTAAATAAATAAATTAAATTAGATTAATAATTATTAACCTAATTTATTTATGAGAAAAACTTATTAATTAAGCTTTAGGTTATTTATTATTATTTAGCCTAAGAAAATATATATAAAAGAAATAGTTTAAATTAAGAAAGCCTTATTTATAGCCCTAAACTAGCCTAGTATAATTACCTTTTAAATCTTTAGGCTATTTGCCTTAAAAGAAAGCCCGAAAACTTCTTTTCTAGATTTTAATCCGGTTATTATTTCTTTAGAATAAGTTAGTTTAATATTTAAGAATAAACTCTAGCTATAGATACTAATATTTAAAGAAAAAGAAAAAAAAAAGCTTTTTATTAAAGTCTTCTTATTATTTGCAAATAATTCTTATATAATTTCCAAGCCTTAATATATCTTTATAGCCTAAGTCTTTTAATAATATAAATAAATCTATATATAAAAATACCTATTAAATATATCTCTAATATCTCTTTAATTCTAATTAAGTATAATAGCTAGTATTATATAATTAATACAGATATGTTTTTAGCTAAAGGAGTTAGTTTCAGCTAAGGTTCCAAGCTATAGTTCAAATCAAGCTCGCTTCCAAAGCTCGGCATTCTAGTAATCTTGGCCATACCTACTTATCCACTGCCACACCTCACTCCTTTCCTCCTTAACTTTAAATTCTTAAGATATTAAAATTATTAATCTTTACATCTCGTCTCATTACTTTATTCCTGCTATTATATAAAGGATATATATTATTAGTATATAAAGAGTCGGGTTTCCCTTTATTAGTAAGTAAAATAAAATATTAATTTTCTTATAAAAGTCTTAGTTAATTAAAGACAAGTAAGTAAATCCTATATATTAATATTAGATAATAGAGATATAAGTCTTAAGTTAAGGAGAGAAGTCGATTTGAGTTAGAGTAATAGTAATAGTAAGAAAGAGATTTATTATTATTAGATCGGAACTTAATTCTAGTTTTATATTTTCTTAGAGAAGCAAATAGTTAATAAACTAATTACTACAAGTTACTAGACTATATTCCGAGAAGATATTAAGTTATTATAATCCGAAAAACTCATTAATTATGTTCTATTTATATATTAATTAAATTAATTATAGTTAATATACACGTGGTCTTTATATATAATAAAATTAGCCAGATTAGGTAAAGCTCCCGCTTGCTCCCGCTTTAGTACTATCTTACTACCTAATTAGGTATTAGTATTATTTAGTAAGAGAGCTTAAGATTAGGAGTAAATCAAGATTTTAAAGTAAGTAACTAGTTTATTATAATAGAAAATTAGTATTTAGTTACTATTATATAAGCCTTACCTTAGTTTAATTAGGGCTGCTTTAAGAGTACTTTGTTTATTTAATAATTATTAAATAAAAGCTAATTTACTATAGTTATATAATAAATGAATTAGATTAATTATAATTAATCTAATTAACTATTCTAATCTAATCAAAAAAATCGAAAAAAAATCCGAATTACGTTAATTATATTCTAATCTGATTAATGTGATTAGTTCTCTGACACACTGGCTGCTATGAATCCACCAGGAACGACGTCGCAGAATGGCAAATTCTGCATGGTCCAGCCAGACGACTACTGCCAGCTAGCATCTTTGAACCAGAGTGTCTCTCTCACACTGTTTGAGGCAATCAATCCTTCAATTAACTCTAGATGCACCAATCTGGTGGCTGGATTCCATTACTGCCTTGCTCCGACCGAGAACTGGAATGCAAATGCGGCGGTGAGCAGTACATTGGGATATGTATCAGCACCAGCTCCTACGCCGTCGGCAAACACGGGTAACTGCTATGAATGGTACACAGTCTAACCAGGTAACAATTGTGACCTGATTGGGAACTCTTTTGGGATCAACTAATGGCTTGGAATCCTGCCGTCAAGAGCGACTGCTCTAACCTCGTGGCGGGAGATGCGTATTGCGTCAATGGAGACACTAGCCCTTCCTCTTCTTCACCATCCACGAGATCTGCCGTTCCAACACGTGCGTCTGCTTCAGCATCTTTACCACTACGCTTCAACCATCGTCCCTGCTCCGACTGATGTAGCCTTAGGGACTACAAAGAGCTGCCTCAAGTGGTATGTCGTTCAGTCAGGGAATATCTGCTACTATATTGACAACGCCAACGGAATTTCGTTCACGCAATTCAGAGCATGGAATACAGGTGTAGATGCTGGGTGTAGTAATATTATACCAGGTGTGGCATACTTTGTCAGTTCAGCAGCGGTGACAAAAGCCAAGACAGGCGAGATTGAGGTGGAGCCTGTTTGGAAGGAAATGCTGCCTCCAAAATTTCCGGGAGTTGACAGAGCGTTTGATGAGATTGTAACGGAGGAAGAGTAGTAAGGAGGGTGGTAGCTAACTATATCGAGAGATACTTGGCGGATAGCACATGAGAACGAAACGCAGCGCTAATAGTAGAGAGCTCCACAAGTAAACTTGATTCTATAAACACCAAGTGACTAGGACAGCCCGACCAACTGTTGTTTTCCCGTCCCACCGTCCGCATCAGTGGTGAGCGCACCTCTGTAGATGACTCCACCGCCGGGATCGAGATGCCCAGGTGAAATTTCTGACAAGAACCACACATCAGGAATCAACACATCCGTGGCAATTTTGACGAAGCCTTCAGTGCCAGCATCCTCAGTCACCCTATTGCTCATGACTTCAATCACAAAGGGCACCGAATCGTCGGCTCTCTCTAACAGACTCTGAACAGAAGACCTGTCAACAAGCAAGCAGAGATCCAGCTCCAGTCCCATGGGAAGTGTTTCCGTCTTAAGAAGGCGCTCGAAGCTCTCTCTTACCTGCTCAACCGAGACAACATTGAGACTCTCATCCTCCACAAGATGCCATAGTAGTTTGCCAGCCAGCCCCACTCCATTCTCCCTAAACAGATCATCCATGAACTCCAGCCATTTAGACCAAAATCGTGTCCATGTCTCCGCATCGTTTCCATAGCCCCAAGTTTGTAGACTACAAACCCTCAAACGTCCAGATCTTCATCTACCATCTGCTGAGCAATGTTCGAGAATAAACCTTGGAAGTCGGAGATGCGGAATCCTTTTTCTTGTGCGATGCGTGCTATTTCTTCTTCTGTCATATCTTCTTCTTCCCATCGCCATCCACCTCCTCGCTGCTCCCAGCCAGTTCTTGTGCTCCCGCCACGACCATTGCATCAAGATATGCTTGGATCTGGGAGCGTGTATCAGGTGGGAGACGTGCGAAGTCGAGCGGTGGAAGAGAGAGTGCGCGCGCAGCTGTCCAACCTTCTGGGAGTGGAGGTAGATCTGCCATTGCTCGTAAAACGGATGTAGACGGATGTATCCAAGGCAGACACGTTGAAGAAAGCAGTTGTGCGGTGCGAGTAGGAAAGGGAATGATATTTGCCGGAATTCTAGGAAAAGGTTTTGGGTGCATTCATTTCAAGGGATTTGATGGAGAGTTGAGTTTCGACGATGCCATGTCTGATGGCAAAGCCAGCCTAAAGAATCCATCGCCATATTCTGTTGGGAGTTGAGGTTCCTGTTAGCGGTCGTTGATGGGTTATTTGCAGATTACTGCACAAAGGGCTGAAGTGTCCCAGCACCCATCCCACACGTGACTTTTTACTATTAGCGATTCCAACTCTGGTTCATCATTCGAGAACTCATTACTATGCTTATAAACAGAGACTGTTAGAAATACAAGGTTCCTTTAAAGTCTTGCTGTTCTCTTTACTGCCATAGCTCCCTACATATCCTGCCTCTTTTTACCTAGCTATAAAATAGGCATTCTTGGCATTTACGTTTTCTTTAGTCAACACAACCTCTTTTCTTCAACGAGTACAAGGATGCAAATATCGCCCCAACCAGATTTTACTCCCCTTGCAAGTTTAATGTCGTGGCAAAGACATTCTACGTGGAATTCATAATACTAATTCACACATAGAAGGTCTCATATAAGGCCTCGAGCTTCAAGCTTTGTAATAATGTTAATTGTCTTTGTCAAAAGCTGTGATGTGTCGAACTTCCGACGGCTCGACATGAGATGGAGCCATATTAAACGGGTATAAAAGTCTGACGGTGATCCTGGATGGAGGTTCCAAGGATACAAACTGATACAATGGCCCTCGAAGATGTCATTTGGGAGTCGGCTTCCAAATCTGGAAGACGATTTGGAGGTCGACTGTAATTTGAAGAATATTTGGTCATTATACACTGAATGCATTAAGTACAACTCCTTGATAGTTATAGCCTCGAAGGGAGCAGGCATGAAGGAAGGAAGATCGGACGAAAAGAGGGAATTGTTGTTGTCAATCCTCTTCTTGCTGTCAACATCCCCATGCTGAATTTTACCTCGAGGCAGGTAGGTGTATGACTGCAGCGATATTGACTACAACCAAAGGGCATAGAAAACATGGGGCGGGTAACGTGGTTCCGCCTCTTGAAGTAGTATGACTTTGCCTGTGTTACTCTCTGAAGATGGATCAAGATTGACTCTGTACTGTGGTGAGAGAAGGATCCGACAACCGAGTAGAAATATTTACATCTCTCTATTAGGACCCCCACTTTGAGGACTTCCCAAGCTCGGAAATTCCATGTAAAAAGTGAATCTCTCTAAAGGAGAAAAGCCAAACAGAGACTGGTTGAATGTTCCAGGGTAACTCAGAATATTGAAAATGGAACTCTCCTTGGTGAATCTCTCTTAGGGAGATAAAGTTAAGAAATTACGAGCTGATTGTGCCAGGGCAAGGTGGAACATTGGAAAAGGGATTTGGCACAAACTCGAAACTCCTTCCACCGTGTAGAACCCTGAGCCCACTGTTGCGCAGAAATTTTGATACTCTTCGCTTGAAGCTCCCCTCTCACCTCACAGTCTTCTCTTCCCAACAACTCACTGCACTCACTCACTTTACAGAAGCAGCAAACCAAACCACGAATGCCAAGTGCAGCAATTCCCTTCCCTACTAGCCGCCTATAATACAAGCACAGAAGCCGCCCACTTACCGCCGTAAAGCAAGCTGTCCGGCACCCAAGAAACCCAGCGCTCATTTTATGCTCCTTTTCTTCCCCGTCCGTATCCCACACTCAACCTGCAACTCTCCACTCTTCAAATATTTCCACTTCTACCTCTCTCCATTTGCCCAACTACCTTCTGGACGCAGCACATCTAGCTCGAAAACTTCCTCGTAATCTTCGCAATGACTTCGCAAACCCCAAATCAGCCTCCCTCCAGGAACAAGTTCAAAGTAACACCAGGGGAACTCACTATGCAACGCCACAACACTGAAAATAAACACCAAGCTCAGTACAAGCACAACTACCGGATCAACCTTAAGTCCCGGGCTCTCGTCCGTATACAGCCTCAACATCGTGCTGCTGCTTCCTCCCGCGCCCGCCGCTCTCGTAGATGACGGACGAGCATTGGCAAGCTTGTCTTTCTGGTCGGCTGCTGCGCGCCGACGGATCGCGGTCTTGGGTCCGCCGGGGGGTGTTGGGGAGCTGGGACGCGCGGAAGGTGCGCCGGGGGAGTTGACGGGGGAGGAGGAGCGGGGCGAGGACTATTTTGCTATTCATCAGTTCTTGTCCTTGAAGCGTTGCTTTGGGGAGAAGGGAAGCTGGAGAGGAGGGCACGAGGGTGGAGAGGGGAGTTCAAGGCGACGCACCATCTTGACGATTAACGGGCCTGAGGAAGAAGTGAAGACTGAGCACGAGCGATTGATCGGCTTCGAAGGAGAGGAAGGTGTTTGTACGTGGTCGTGTGTGAAGTGCAGTGGTTGCGATTGCGTCGGCTCAGAAATTGTGAATTGAGGCCAGATGCATTCCATCGAAAGGAGGCTCGGTAGCGAGCAGGGATTGGGCGCGCTAGTGGGGCCAGGATGTGATGGGATGAATCCGGGGAGCTTCACTTCACTTTTCCGACTTCACTTTATCACCGCAAACTCAGTGAGGTGAGAAGTGATACTGTCAGATTCGATTTAAAGGTCACACTCGTAGGAAGAATCATGTCTCAAATGAGATTTTTCAAAACGATGCTAAAAACATCGCCACCTATTTTTATCGCTGCTCTCACGAGCATAAACCTCTGGTTTGTTACAGGAAGCGGATCTCGAAATCGCGATCTTGATCTGCTCTCGCGCCTACATGTGCGCATGCTATGAAGTAGAAGAATAAACAAATGAAAAAGCACTCTTCCTCGCTGTATGCTTCTCTTCCTCTCCATCGGACAAGAAAATAAAAGACGAGACAGCGACAAGCTGTTCTGTAATGATTTCCGAGGCTGACTCGATAAATCTTCAATTCCAAAAGCCTCTCGAAGCTTCTCCAGAGTATCACGCTTCTTTTCCTCCAATTTTGATAGCCCGCTCAAATTTCCCTCCATCGATCTGCGCAAAAATGAAGACTGCATCTGGACTCGCCAGATGGGAAGCCGATTATATAGATTAAACAGTACATTCTACAATGGAACCAAAGGTATCAACCGAAACGCCATCCGCTATGATAGCAAGTTTATGCTGCATGCAGGATCGCACTAGTAAGATTGCTTCAGAGGGCGACATCAAGGACTAAGCTGACATCGCGCACCTGCGAGCCCGCTAAGTCTTCGAGAACCGGAATCAGGTCGAGAAGCTCGTTGTCATGCGCATCAGAGAACCAACTACTGATCGGTACGGCGTGTTGAGGGTGGAAGATGTAGGATGTTGGAGAATTGTCGATGATGATGGTTTCTCGGAGATCTCGTCCAACCTGGGAAAGGTCTTTAACGTAATTTCCTTGGTGGTTGTAACAACTTTCACGGAAGAGGCGGTGGTGAACGACGTGGTGGATATCTAATTGATCCAGAAGAGGATCACCGTACTAGGAATGGTCAGCACATGACATTTAGAGTGATATTTCTGCTTACCTTCGACACAGAAGCTGTGAAAACGACAACCTCGTAAAGTTCGCCAACTCGCTTCATGAACTGGTCCACACCAGGCCGCTTGATCACATAAACATTGTGATATTGACCCTCAATTTCAACAGGGATTGTGAAATCTGCTTGGTGTAAAATCTGGACGAATCAGTAAAATGTAAACCAAATGTTCCAACTAAACATACCTTAAAACTACTGTGGACCAAAGTCTCATCTAGATCGAGAACAAGACACTTCTTCCCCTGGAATCTTGGTGCGATCGGTGGCAGTAGCCATTTTTGCCCCTGGTCCGCAGGCTCTGGTGAGGTAACATCTTCGCTGGGCCCAGGAGGAGGGGATGATGGTGGCGGTGGCAGAACGGGTCTGGCAGTCTCGGTTTGTCGAGTAACGGGAGCAGCGGGTTCAACTTTTTCTGTTGGTACAGGGTCCGAATCTACCATTTTCACATCCCCCTCTGCATCTTTCGCCTCCTGTGATGGGACTTGCGCAGATGAAGAAGCCCTCGTCGATGGGGCTCTTGCCGGCGCTTGTACTACGACCGAAGGACTCGGCTGTCCAGCTTGAGGAGCAGTTATTTCAGCTTCCTGTGGCAAAGCAGGTAATGGTTGATCACGTGCATCCCCTGATAGTCGATTCGCATCGCCATTGACAACTGCTCCTGATTGCAAAGTCCGACCCAGGTCCAAGCTCGGAGCCTCGTTCTTCTCTCTTTCTGGCTCGGCTTGTCTAAGAGCCTCCTTTTCGCTTTGAGGTGGCGCCGGAGCATTAACATTGTTCGTCGATCCTTGCTCTGGTCTACTCGCGGTTGTTGGTCGTCCAGAAGGCACTTTCGAAATCTTGTTCGCAGGTACCGCTGCATCATTCGGGTCGGACGTATTCGCACTATCCGGAACCCCACAGCACAAGAATGATAAGAACCCCTTCTTATGAGGCTTCTGAGATGTTTTGGCGCCCGCAGTTGCTGGAATTGTGCTTCCTGCTGGTCCCGTGGAGGGGCCTTGTTGTGTTACCGACATCTTGCTGCTTGTAGCACTCCCATTCCGCCTCCGACCCAAAATGCTTGACTTAGACTCCTTCGATCTCCCACCGATGCTCTCTCTGGGGTCACTTGCAGTTGCTCCACTTAGTCCTGTTGACGTTGGAGATGGCTGTATCTTGTGCGAAGAGGATCTGGATGGGACGTGAAGAAGGCCGCGGTTCTTCTTGGGGACCTCTGGGGCCTCGTCAGCTACCCGAAGATAGTCCTTCTCGTTCTGTGACCCTGATAGAACTGGAGTCTCGGATCCGTCAGTGCTGGCAGTGTTTTGTGCAGTCGATGTGGTTTGAGTTGACGAGCTGGGAGGATGAGGCGTATTGGTGACTGTGTCGCACATTAGCTCTTATCTTCTCCGAACCTGCGCCTCGAAGCCTGGCGCATCCAACTGTTCTACACATCCAATAGAGGAAGTAAAAGGGGCGGATAACGTACAACTCGAGGTATCCAGCGCAGGCGGCTTCGATCCTTTCCCACCCTCTACTGAAGCTGAGCGGCGAAGGTCTTGCTCCGTTGGCTGCGCAATCTCATTACTCATCGAGGGCAATGTACGACCTTTGCGAGGCCACTGGTGTTGGAAGCCGTGGTGGTCTTCTGCTCTTTCTCTTTTGCTGATCTATCTCAACGCGTCGATGGCGGTGGAAGGTGTAGATTGGACGGGACCCCTGATGCGGCTTGGCTAAGGTCGGATGAGTCGCGCGACACGAGCAGACAGCAAGCAATTGTCCAAAAGGCGCGCAGGTTGATGCGACAATTGATGCAGGGTCTGGAGGAGAGCTCGACCGCTTGGGATAGCACACTGAGAGCTTGTGGTGATGGGGGAGATCGAAGAGAGAGGCTGAGCGCCTGAGCTTGCGGGAGAAAGCAATCTCGGCTAAGCAAGCGAATCAGATCGAGCAGATACCGGCTGCGGCGATTAAGTAAGCCGTCCTGGGCGGTGTTTGCGAGTGCAGAATATATCAAGGGACGTCAGGTCAGAATTGGAATAAATGAAGCTATTGATGTGGCAAAGATGGGAACCTTGATTGCACGAGAAGGAGCGTCGGGGGTTGAGCAAGCAGGTCAGGTCAGGTCTGGGAAGGCGCGTCTGGATAGGTTCGGGGCCGGACCGGCTTGGTATTGGGACAGGAGAGGAGCTTGTGCTGCGTTCTGGTGAACGGCTGGGAGACTGTCCAGTGTCACTACGAGGATACTTCATCATGCAGCAAACGGCTCGTCGGCCTCCATCTCCAGGCCAAACCTCGCCTTTCCACGCGCTGCAGCGTCTGTCTGCTCTCAGTCCAGCCCCCGTCTCGACCTGCATTTGCCCATTGGAATAGCCGTCCATTCGTGCACCCATTTGCCAGCCACCCCGTCTGCTTGCCCGCTGGGGGCGAATGGGATTAAGCGCCCTGGCTTTCCACCACACTGTATTCATCCTATCAAAACCATTTGACCCCAATCGAAACCCTCCCCCTCAGGGATGGAGCCCGGGTGCCCCCTTTCAGGTCCAGCTTGATTCCATTTACCCAGATGCAGCGGTCCCTTTGTGAGGTTATTCGTAATGCACACTTCTCCACAGACAAGCGCCTGTTCTGCGCTTACGAGTCAACGATGCCCCCTCTGATTGAGACATAGTGCCGTAGGGCTCACTCGGAGGCTGGAATTCGATGTAGGGCAGAAGAAGTTGCAACTGATCCACAGTCTGATTGACCGAAGACCAGGATATAAATAGAACCTGGGATGACCTTGGATGACCTAGGATTCCCCAGTATTTGGTTAGGGAGAATTGTCACACCGGCCGCCCCCGGTACCTGCTTTACGAATGAACCTCCTGTACTCCGTAAAACCCTTCCAAAGCACCTCATTCAAGACATTCCTTTGACGTTGAGGGTCGGAGGTCCAAACCACCTCGACCTCCACCCCAGCGGCTACCGTTCGGCCTATCGGCAGGCCGCCGTTGACGAGAGACATGCCTTCGAGCCGGGATCAAGCTGGAACTATTTGGAACCAGCCTCCTTCTCTATTTCCTGCTTCTCAGATTTATACGCGCTCGAATTCCTGGGAGGGAAGCACGCTTGCTTTCGCCGTGGGGGTTGCGTTTGAAGGGCTAATCTGCGCATTGATTCACACGCAGAACGTTGCGCGCGTTTGCCAGCTATGTGCTGTGCTCTACTGTACTCTACTTTGCCGGCTCACCACATTGGATCGCCTCCTGGCTGCAGATTTGGCCCGTCTCGGTTGGCTGCCGAAGGCCTTCAAGAAAGGGTTTGAGGAGGCGACTTGCAGGAAGCTAATCAAGCCTAGAGTAGCTGGGAAGAGAGCTGGGAAGGGGCGAGGAATGGGGTCAATTGTTCTTTACTCGAGGTGGAGAAAAGGAGTGCATGGGAATCTGATATATCGACTTCGGAACCCTGAGAAATGAGGGGCCACGGACCGGACCTTGCTTTTTCCAGATCGATTTTAGGAGGGGATCTGAATCATCTGCTAATGGAGTGTAACGTGATTCACAGTCACATGACGCCAAGCTTCCACATGCTTGCAACCTCGGCGCTCCTTCCCCAGATTTTGCCCATCACATGCTGCAACAACACCTAAGCCACCACCTGGTAATGATGGTGCTTTTGCTGTGTCTAGATTCCCACGACTGACGGCCTCTACGATATTCAATGATATGAGCGCAACATCGGAATCATAGGGAAACGGGTTACGAAGCTGGATTGGAGAGCCAGGAACACAAGTCGGCGGACGACATGACCATGTAGGGACAAATCAACAACAACCAACTCTGCGAATTCGGCCATCCAAAATCACAATGGCCTCTCAATCGACATTGCGGAATGCTGCGGATCCGTTGGCAATGTTTTATCACCACTATGCCGACCTCCTCCGTCAGCGCCTGAAGGGCACATCGAGAACCACACGACTCATGGGCACACTCTTCCTCGCCATATCAATAATAGCTGCAGGCGAAGGCGGCAGACGATGGTGGAAGAAGCGGAATGCAGAGAAAGAGCAAGGCCGACGGCTACTGAGAAGGAATTCGGGATTGAAGAATAAAGATGGCTCGAGGGTCATCTTCGTTCCTTACAAGGACTCGACTTCGAAAGTTACGATACACCCTACGAAGGCGCTGACTTTTGATGCCCATCGAAGACTTTTTCTAAATCCGCCGAGAGCCTCCGGACTGTCCGATGGCAGCACTCCTCAGATCCCGCCTCCCCAGACGAAGCCCGGGCTCAACTTGGCCTTCTTACACCAGTTTCTAAGTCTGTTGAGTATAATGATACCGAGATGGACGAGTAAGGAGACTGGGCTGTTACTAAGTCATGGGGTATTTTTGATGCTAAGGACATACCTGTCTCTGGTAGTGGCTAGATTGGACGGTGAGATTGTGCGGGATCTTGTTGCTGGAAATGGTAGAGCGTTTATTTGGGGAATCATCAAGGTGAGCTTATCTCTTCCATATTTCCGAGCATTTCTGCGACCTTGTTTCTATTCCGGATTTCGAGAGCCTCTTTTCTATGTTGGTGGATATCCTATTGCAATTCTCATCATGCTCTCGACTAACTTAGACAGTGGTGTGGCATTGGCAGTCTTGCTTCATACACAAACGCCATGATCAAATTCCTCCAATCGAAAGTCTCAATTGCCTTTCGAACACGCCTCACAAGATACATTCATGATCTATACCTGAACGACAACCTCAACTATTACAAATTATCGAACCTTGACGGGGGAATTGGGCAAGGTGCAGACCAATTCATCACCCAAGATCTGACACACTTCTGTGCGTCAGCTGCAAGCCTCTACTCTTCGTTAGGGAAGCCATTCGTAGACCTTGTTGTCTTCAACTACCAACTATATCGGTCTCTTGGTCCTCTCGCTTTGACTGGATTAATGAGCAACTACTTTTTGACAGCAACAATACTTCGGAGATTATCTCCACCGTTTGGAAAGTTAAAAGCAGTCGAAGGTCGCAAGGAAGGTGACTTTAGAGGCCTCCATGCTCGTCTCATTGCCAATGCCGAAGAAGTGGCATTTTACGGTGGGGCGAATATGGAGAAGAACTTCTTGGATAAGGAGTTCAAGAGTCTCAAGAAGTGGATGGAGGGTATTTATACCCTGAAGATCCGTTACAACATCCTGGAGGATTTTGTTTTAAAATACAGTTGGAGTGCTTACGGATACCTTCTGAGTTCCTTGCCGGTGTTTTTGCCAGCTTGGGGTGGTCTTGGAGGCATTCAAGAATTGGCGGATGCCTCGATAACTGGAGGCCGAGAAAGAGGACGGATGAAGGAGTTTATCACGAACAAACGACTCATGCTCTCACTAGCTGATGCTGGCGGACGAATGATGTATTCCATCAAGGACCTTTCCGAACTCGCTGGTTACACCAGCCGTGTCTATACTCTGATCTCGACACTTCACCGAGTTCACGCGAATGCGTATTTCCCACCTCGGGGTACCCACGCCGAACTTTATTCTCTGTCGGACGTTCAAGGCACTATTCAAAAAGGCTTTGATGGTGTGCGCCTGGAAAATGTTCCTGTTGTTGCGCCCTCCATTTTCCCTCATGGAGGTGAAGAGTTGATCGAATCTCTCTCCGTGATTGTCCACTCTGGAGAGCATCTTCTTGTAAGTCCCGCTCGTCTCTCCATTTCCGTGTCTATCCTAACATTCTACAGATCTCCGGCCCGAATGGGGTTGGCAAAAGCGCCGTTGCCCGCATAGTGGCAGGTCTCTGGCCAGTTTACCGGGGGTTGGTCTCTCGACCACGTTCCGTTGGGATGGATGGCATCATGTTCCTTCCTCAAAGACCATATCTCAGCGTTGGAACACTTCGTGATCAAGTCATCTACCCACACGGCGAAATCGAGATGCGGGAACGAGGACGACGAGACATCGAGCTCAAGCACGTCCTCGAAGAAGCCCGGCTTGGCTACCTCCCCGACCGAGAAGGTGGCTGGGACACCCGCAAAGAATGGAAAGACGTTTTGAGCGGAGGCGAGAAACAACGAATGGCAATCGCAAGACTACTTTACCACGAACCTCGCTATGCGTTCATTGATGAGGGCACCTCAGCAGTCTCTTCCGACGTTGAAGGGCTTCTCTATGAGCGCTGCAAGGAGAAAGGTATCACATTGATTACAATCAGTACCCGAGCAAGTCTGAAGAGATACCACACGTTCAACCTCACCCTCGGGCTCGGCGACGACGGCAGCGAGTGGGAATGGGAACGCATCGGCACGGAAAAAGAGAAGATGGGCGTCGAGAGAGAACTCCAAGAGCTCCGCGAACGCTTATCCAAAGTCAAAGAATGGGAAAGTCGAAAGGAAGAGATCGAAGCAGAGTTAAACAAAGTCTGGGTCGAAGGCGGCGAGATGTTGGACGGTCCTGTTTACCTGGAGGAGCAGAAGTCCGTTGAGCAGCCGCAACAATAACAGCAATCTCCCCTAATTCTGTCCTGAATACGATAGATAAGCTAGATGAGATAGAAATTTATTCCTGCCTTACAAGCAACGATTTCATTTGCACTTCAATTCCACAAATCTCTCGGGACGCTCTGTACCGAATTTCATTCCCCGATATTCAGATGAGACGCTTCTTCTGCTCGCGTTCAATTTTTCCGAAACCCCCTCCCCGTTTGTATTTAAGCACCTACCCCCAATATCAGCCGTAAGGCCCGTCCGTACTGGTACATGAATCGCATCTATCTTTCTCCCCGCACCTACAAACCCCCGCGCCAATCAGACACTTCATATTTCTCATCCCCTCGATAGAGGTCCTTTGGACCTGCATTTTGCCGAATAACACCCACCTCAAATCCTCCGCATGGAACATGGATTTCGCCATCCAGGAGATGGGAGGTAGATAACCTGAACCTTAGCCTTAGCGACAGGGGTGGATTCACGGCTATCTTCGAGTTTTTCGGGGTTGGAGGGGACATATGTACAACTATCCCCCTCCAGTGAACCCCCAAGGATGACCGTTTCTTTTCTTAGATCCTAGACTTAAGGATCTTGGCTCCTCCCTTAAACAAGAGTCAAAAAGTCTTGTTTGTCTCTAAGCGATGAAGCTCACCACCCTTCCTCTCCTTTGGGAGAGAGGGGGGGGGGCAACAACAAGAAAAGCTGGAGTTTGAAGGCTCAAGATTTGAGATCAAAAGGCTAACAAACCCAGCAAATACGGCCCACCTCCCGAGATAACCGGTATCTTCACGCAAACCCCCATCGCAGCAGGAACCTACTCGGATGGCAAGACCTGGCCCTACGTCTTCCTGTGCAGCAAGTGCATCGCGACCGACAGCACCACGTTCGCCGCTGCCGATGTACTGAGGCCCAGCATATCTCTTTCTCGTGCCAGGTTGCCCTCCCTCTTGGCTTTGGTCATTGGGTTCAGTCTCACTATCTGTGACAACAGTGAGTTGGCAGACGATGTTATGGGGGAGGTAATAGACTGACCAGCTTTTAATATCGCAAGATATCTAGCGCTTTGCAGGTATGAAGAAGACCAGGATAAGGAGGGTGGTTGAGGTACCAGCGAAGAGAGAGGGCGGTGGCAATTCTTTTCCGGTTGCTTCTGCCGAAACCATTCAGGGAGAGCAGGTTGCTCTTGCTCACTTCTTTGCCAGTGTTTTTCTGATTCTGCCGCCCCACTAATACACGACGGAGTTTTGTTGATCTGAGGGAGGGATGTCGAGGGAGGATCGAGTTTTGCTTCTCCGTAATCAGTAGCTGTATTTATTTCTCGGTAGCATGTGAACTTTGGTTCAAACATAGCCTCGGATCATCGTGAAGTGGGTTCTCTGGCAGGGGCTCGTGTGTGGATGACAGTGCGTTATGAAAGAGTTGTGAAGCGGAGCTTGATGGGTTAGGTCGCGAACGCTTATATGAGTAGTGATCAAGAGAAGGAAAGTTCCAACTGTGGCTATGGTGGCTGCGATATCTCTTCGATAGGGCGATGTTTGAGCATGAAGCGTAGGGAGGGGTTGTATGCGGTAACAAAACTAGCTCGTGTCTTGAGGCTGCTTGTTCTTGCCCCAGGTCGTCGATAGTGGACTGGTTCAGTTTGTTCTATACTCGAGTTTCTCGTTTTGGCACTCTGTATTTAATCAGATTCTAGTTTCTATGCCTGAGATTAACTCGCCTTGGTCTGCTCCTGTTAGATTTTATATTGAATGGTCTTGCCTCCGACTTCGACTTGATAGTTAGAGAGGACATACTGTCTGGCTTTCTAGTTGGCAGTTTAAAAGAGTTGATTGACTGGAGGAAACTAGTTTTCCTCCCAACGGTGAAGTCGAGCTATCCTCCGCATGTAATCCTCCAATGGGAGGTTCGCTGAAACCGAGTCTTTTCTCTCTTCCGGGTTAGGACCTCAGAAACTGGGGTGTGGGGAATCGGGCATTTTATCTCTCTAAATTGCTAAGGGATCCGTGCTTTTAGAACCCCCTGAATATGGACTCGAATGCGGACCGAGGCAACCTGGCTACCAACCATACTTGCTTCTTCAACTTCTAACCAATCCACCTAACTCCCCCCAGCCCATTTCTCATGAATACCAATAGAGGGATAGCTGCTTCGGCCCGCCAGCCACATTACACGGCTACATCCCATTGCGATGTGCAACAAATTGTGGAGGAGCTATCCACCTCAAGCATACTAGTTACATGTGAGATCCCTAGACCCAGGGTCATCAGACCGGAAATCGTGTTACAACTCAACGCCCAACAATCCAAGCACCCCGCACTCCACCCTCTTCCTTAAGTTTGGATCCGAGAATTCTTCGTCCACGAGGGATTGATTACTAGGGCACGGCAATCACCGCAGTATTCATCTCTGTGTTTCTTATTTGGTGTATTAGATACCTGCGAATTGATTTCAACGTACCTAAACTCGATCGCCACAACACTAGAGGGGCAGCGTTTATAGGTTGTCTCGTAGTTAGTACACCATGCTCGAACTGTGTAGCGGATGTGGTCGCAATAGAATTCGACTTGTGTATAGTCGCATATTACCTGAAGCTAGAGGTATTTGGTGGAATGTTAATAAAGTCGTTGGTTAATGACTAAGGGAGTTCCTACTTCCTTTATACTTTCGGGATGCAATATTTGTAAGGGGGGTTTGGGAGAAGAGCTTGGCGGCTAGAATGAGGTGAAATTCAGCGAACGAATCAGTTTCCAATATGTTCAGTGATGAGAAAGTGGGACGTCTGTTTGATAGGAAACGAAGACTCAAATACTAATGCTCGGGTGGTCCCAGGAAAGCTAGGGGAAAAGTTACGAATACTACTATGAACCATAAATTGGATGGTTATAAAACAGCAGAGATGACTACAAATAGGACATAAAGTGCCGCCATTAGTACAGTTATATGGAAGATAATGTTGCCTCCTTCAATCAGTGCCATTGCTAGCCGGCTCCCGCACTGCTCTCGCGGTCGCGGTGTTGGTATCTGAGCGGTCTATACGCTTTCGGGGTATCGCTGTCTTCATATTTGAAGAATCCTACCTTCCATGTGGCTATTACCTAACACAGTGATCTCTTACCTACAGATCCTCCAAGCAATTCTCACTCTTTATATATCGCAGCACCAGAGAGAGAGAGAGAGAGAGAGATTGGCTCTATATATCTCTAGCCCCTTACTAAAATTCTGCTGTATATTGTTAGGACTAGGCTTAAAAGGATGGTTCGGCACCTCGATAAACTAACATTCGGGCAACTAATCATCCATGTACCGCCCGGCGCTCTTCTGAATGCATATACATCGCTGTGAGCTGGGACGGCCATGGTGAGAGGGACTTTGAGTCCAGAGGAAGTTATTTAGTATATTAAGTCTTTAAAATTTTAAGTTATTTTAAATAAGTGTTTTAAAAGTTAATAAAAGTACTCTTAACTACTCTTTTTATCAAGAAAAAAGCCATTAAATTAAAAGTATACCATGGATTATAACTTAAAAGAAAAACCTAAAAAGAGAAGCCTAATATTAAGAAGTAAGAAGTAGTTTTGTACTAACTTCACTTAGTAGATACGCGACTAAGTCACATCCTAGCATTGTTACAGCCTCTAGCGCTGTAACAATGCTTGTTTTGTTTGCATTGTAATATTCGAACCATTGATCGGCTGAGAATCCCCCGCAACATCAAAAGCAGTTTTGTTCTTACCGTTGACTTCGTTCACCTCTGCACCCCTCCTTAGCAATACTTTAATGACTTCTGGTCTTCCATATTGAGACGCCACATGCAACGCGGTTTGATGGTTAACTTTGCCCGACTTTGCTCCTTTTTCTAACAACAGCTCAACCGCTTCTGCACTCCCGCCTTGAGCCGCCAAATGCAAGGCAGTCAGACCTTCCTCGTTCGGATCCTCGAGATATGCTTTTCGGATCGAGTTCGGAAATTTGTCCAAAAGAGTCTTTATAACAGAAGTGTGCCCTTTGAGAGCGGCAAGGTGTAAAGATTCCTTGATGTCCTCGTTAATCAAAGACCTATTGCCCCCTTCGTGAATGGAATTTCTTTTTGCTAGAAGGTATATAACCGTTTCTGAGTGACTAGCTGAAGCTGCTAGTTTCAGAGGTGTCCTCTTTCTCTGATCCTTCTCTAGGTAATCGGCATCGTTTTCAATCAGCCAGCGAACTGCGTGTGTGTGCCCTTCGGAAGCAGCGCAATGCAAGGCTGTTCGGCCAATTTTATCCTGAGCCTGGATTGTATTTCTCTTGCCAAATAACATTTTGAGGATACATACTCGTCCACCAAGCGCTGCCCAGTGTAGTGGCGTCCTCTCTCGATGGTCATGGGCTATTATATGGTCAGGTATATTCATAAAAAATTCCACCAAACTTTTGTGTCCGAAGTATGATGCAACCATAAGGTTTGTAACACCTGAAGGGACCATTATGGAAAAGCGCCAGCCGTTTCCGTAGTCTGACTCGATACGAGCCTAATCTTGCACATAATTCCACCAATTTTCAATGGTACAAGACTTAGAATCAGGCATGTAGAGGTATGCTGCTGAATCGCAAAGATCTTTATAAAGAGCTTTATCACGATCTTTATCCGAATTCTGACAGTATTGCAAATGAATAGTCCAACTTTTGGCAGCGTGCTGCTCAAAACCCCACTTTCCTCGGGCTGACCACTTCGTTACATAAGTCGACTTAGCAAAGTCATCAAAACGAAAGAGTTCTTACTTCATTCTTCCTGTCGGACTTGTCTTGCATAAACGGTGTATTATTAACAAGGATAGGACATCGCAGAAGCTCGTTTGAGGATACGAGGTAAGAGTTAGGGTTTGGAAGGGAGTTTATTGTGAATAATAGAGGAGGAAATATTATGTCAAGCGTATCGCAATTGAAATGCACGTCTAGCCAGCTTGGAATGAAATTCTCACTCGCCTCCCCTCTTCTACTTGCTGCTGGACCCTATAGCACGCCTATCCCATACTATCACATCACCATCATCACCGCCTCCTCAACCGCCCCCAAACCCCCCTCTCCTTCTTCAACCCCGGATTACCCCTCTCAACATTCATCTGCACCATCAGATCCGTCCCCTCCGGCTCTGGGGGTCTCCTAACCACAAACCCCGCGTCCCCAGACTCCCCACTCGTCTCCAATCCCCTTGGCCACGGCAGCACAACCTCAACCCTCCCCGCCCTCACCTTCCTCAACGGCTCCAACAGCACTTGCTCCGGCACTCTCACTCCCAAATCTAGAATCTCGACAACTAGGGCGCGGACCCGCAGGCGGGCGAAGGCGCGCCAGAAAGCTTCCCACTCGGCTTCGTCGGCCTTGGGATTAGTGTTGGCGGCCGTGAAGCCGATGGGCCAGGCGCGGGGTGGCAGGTACATAGGGCTGGTGAGGGAGAAGGAGAGATGGAAGTGTGCGAGGGCCATGTAGGGGGCGGGGACGGTGGCGATGAGTTGTGTGGCGGCGCTGATAGGGAGGCGAAAGGCGGCGGATGAGTAGATGAATTCGATGAATTCGAGGTAGCTATTGGGCCGGGTCAGCTAGAGCAGTAGTGTACGGCATGTGTTATGTAATGGGCGGGGCTCACGTCTGTCTACAGCTCAAGAGCAGTGGTACTATCTCCCGGCCATTTTGTACGCTCTTTCGATAGGCGGTATCGTACGGCATACAGACACCGTTTCTAGCGCTCTGGGTTTGGAAATAGATGTGTGAAGTTGGCGACGCGCAGCGCATGTGTGTCAGTTTGTTGTTGGAGAGGAGGATGTGTTGGACGCTTCCGTAGGAGTGGAGAATGTGGGCGTAGATTTGACGCTGGATCTCGAGAGGGAGGGTGCTGAGGAGCTGGGAGTGGGTTTGTGCGTGTGGCGGATGGCGGCTGGGGGTTAGTGAGTGTGGGTGTGAGGGTGAGGCGGAGGCTCGTGAACAGAGGTTAGTGAACCATGATTTAAGCTTTAAGGGGTAGTTCCGGGCTGCTGTTGCGGAGTCCTTGCGCGAAGGGGACGAGGACGAGGAGGCTCGATCAGGCATAAGAGACGTACTATAGTAGTGGCTTGAGAGTTTCAGGGCTTGTAGTCAACGCATGGGATTAATGCTGCAGTGGCTCTCTATATACAAGAAGGTTCAATTTCAGGGGAAAAACTAAAACGACCCTCCCCCCTCCACCCCTCCCCCGGTGTCGATTAGGGGTGTCGATGGGGGCCACACGAACCGAAATCAGCAGGCGGTGGCAGGTGCCCGTATACATTACTTTATATGCACTAATGTATGCAGATCAATATATACTGGCACCCAGTGCGCGCATTGCATTCTCTGAATAGTACGTCGTTGTCGTCGTTTCCGGACAGATTCGGTTATATCGCAATTAGTCAAAAAATAAGGGTCTTATAGGCATATAGCAGTGCTTATTTCTTCTTAACCTCTTATAAACCGGGAAAATGTAAAGCGATACCTTCCAGGATATTAATATGGGGTATTAATTAGGGATGTCGATTAGTAATATTATTTGGGGGGGAAGGGGGTATCGAAGAGGGGTGTCGACCTCAAGAGAGCCTGAAAATTTCGCGATTAACGAGTAAGCACCTGGAACTTTTGCCTCGTGCGCAATAATTACCTAGGCTCTCTTATGCTCCAAAACTAAAGCTCTTATATATAAATTTCCTTATATCTATATTAAGAAATCTGACTCGAGAGAAAGGCTTAAGACAAATAATGAATTAGGCATTATTAAAGCTCTAAAATTTATTAATACTTCTACTCGATACTTGGGGGGGGGGGGGGCGTCGTTTTAGTTTTCCCCCCAAAATCCTGCCCTATCCTAGGAGCCGCAATTATCCAGTCACGTGGAAACCAATCCACCCTGCAACAATATAGAAGATGGGTTTGCACTTTGGCTATTCTGGTCATCTCTATGCTCTATGGCATCAATATCTTAATGATGATGTGAGTCCAGACATTGACTTCTGTTCTGGTGTTTGTTAAGAGATTTCGAGGTCGCTTTCGACTGTTCATTCCTACATGGCACAATTGATTCGCACCTCATTCATAGAACTCATACAATGACCGGTACGTGTAGCGTTTACTTTGACTTTGACCTAGACTTTGTTTGACTTCTTGGGGCACAAGTCTTCTCTCGCCTAATCCGTACCTAGCCTGGAAAAGCACTCTCGAGAAGCAAACCATTCCATACCGTGCGTGTCTGTCCTTGTTAATGGATACAAAAGGAGTGTGCCCCTGCCAATCCCTGTAACATCCCTGTTTCGCTCGCGTAGCATTCCTAAAACATGGGTGTACGCCCAAAACGGCAATGACAGGAGGCCAACTCTGATTGAGGATACATAAGCACCCTCTCTGGGTAAACCCTAGAACGGGTGCTTATGCAGTTGAGAATTATATCCCCCTCTAGCCCCCTCCCCCTGCGTATAGTAAGTTAAATTCTGTAATTTTATCGTAAAGTAAGACTTTCTTTTTCGGCTGTTTTTTAGCCCGTAGCGTGCGCACAGAAGGTGAGCAAGACGCACGTCCCTCTGTGCCTTTCTTACCTTCGCTTAGGAAGTATATCCTCAAGGTATACGCTCCTGTGAGGCGCCGAAGGCGCCGAACGCCGTGCCCCTAGCCTACTAAGCTCCTAGTATTAGTAGAGAATATACTTTAAATATAGATGTGCTTCGTATGCAGATGTGCTTCGTATGCAGATGTGTCCCGTACGTAGATGTGTCCCGTACGTAGATATGTCCCGTACGCAGATGTGTCCCGTACGTAGATGTGTCCCGTGCCCCTAGCCTATTAAGGTCCTAATATTAGTAGAGATAAGCTTTAGAACTCCCAGAACTAGCGCTCTGTCTAGTTTTGACACAATGAGTTTGAAATGGGGGATAATCACACGAGCGTGTGGCTGCATTTCCAGGGACAACGGCCTGTGATCCTTATGTCTTAAGTTGGATACAGGCAAGATAGCAGAGTGCTCAATTACAAGATCAAGTCTGACCGAAATTTAGTCGTAGATCCTTTGAGTATTATGGGATATAAGGTCATTGCGATATTGCTCGGGTGGACTTGGCTCTTCCATCACCTCTGGATTCCCAAATATCCCTTCATACGCTTCGATCTCGCTTCATTTAAGCTTTGAATCCTCTATTCGGCGGCCTTTGTGTCTTCATTCATGCCACTCTCACACTGGAATATCTACCTGCGCCCTCCAACCCCCTCATCACCGTCGTTCACTTATCCACCTCGCTCCCACTCACATCCAATCCCCTCAAAATAGGTTGATACCCATAAAGCCACTTCAACCACCAAAGCCAGATATTGCTTGGCACATACCCAAACAGCAAACCCCTCACAATTCCTCCCAAGCCATACGGAAGTTGCGCCGAATAAAGACGACCAAAATCAGCTGAAAACTTGGCAATCTCTTGTGTGCGTTTCTCTCGGCGACTGCGGTATGCTTGTAGCGCTTCTTTGACCTTTTGAGACTCCGAGAAGATAGAATAAAGCGTGTTACCCAGTTCAGCTGCGTCTTCAATGCAAGCGGTGCCGCCTTGGCCGAACCACGGGGACATGGAGTGTGCGGCTATTTTGGGAAGAGTTAGATGGATATGAATGAGTGAGAGGGGAAAAGGGCTTGGGAGGGAATGGAAGGAGTTGGTGTGGTAAAGTATGAGATGATACGTACCATCTCCCACAAGGGCAACTCTGCTAACAGCCATAGGTGGATATGCGTACTCGGCGAAGATATTAGTTGCGAGCACGCGTTCAGCTTGATCCACGACTGCAAAAGAAGGATATTAGCAACCTTGCTCAACACAAAATCATCATCTCGAGGAACGCACTTTCGCCAAGCTTTCCTGTCTTTTTGGCAAAGGGATGTTCCTTCTCTCCGTGAACCTCCTTAATCATCCCCGGTGTAACACCTACCCAGACGCTGCGGTCCTTATCCGGAATCTCCTCACACTCCCTAATAGCAATAAACCACTGTCTATTATCTCGTCCACCAAACGTCATCATCACGCTATCATCGTAAAACAACCAATTCGCAACACCGAGCTCCTTTTCACCGAGTCCGGGCAAAGGATGGCTCCACCCAGACATGTGTACTCGTTTAGTAAACTTAATGGTGTTGCCTGCGTTTGCGTTGCCTGTCTCGCGAGCCAATGTACGTCGAACGGCGGATCGGATGCCATCTGCGCCTACGACGATACTGGCTGATAGAATGCGTCCATCAGCAAGATGTACGCTGACACTCTCATTCTCTGCATCTTCGACCACATCCTGTACCGCACAACCAAGCTGCACCTTCTCCTTCCCAGCTGCAGCATACAGAATCTGCATCAACTTCGCTCTTTCCACCGTAACAACCGGGTATCCATAAATCTTCTCACAGATAGTCCAGTCCAGCTCATTCCACAATTTGCCGTTCTGCGAGACCCTGATTCTTGTCATGGGCTGAGCGACGGCTTTGAGTGCAGAGTAGAGACCTAGTTGGTCGAGCACGGAGAGGGCCTGGGGAGAGAGAGAAATTGCTGCGCCTGCAGGAGTGAGGGAGGGGAGGCGCTCAAGGATGGTGTAGGAGAGGGAGAGGCGGCGGCAGATGGAAGCGAGGGTGAGGCCGCCTATGCCGGCGCCAACGATGACGACTTGGTATTGGGGTTTATTTGTCATTGTAGATAGTTGGGGGATGTAGAATTGAATATCAGGGAAATTGAAATTGAAGAATATGAAGAGAGATGATGGAAACTGTGTTGGTGTTGGTGAAGTGTTACAGAGCTGATCTTTTAAACTTGGCCATCTTCTTGGTATATTTGACTTGGTCTTCGTCGCCTATGTGGTCAGCTCACTTCTCAGCTCCGGTTTCCTCTTACGGCCGCACTCGGACTTAAAAAATATGTTGCGTCTGAAAATAGCCTCGAGGCTGAATCCTCGATTATTTATCTGGTACGCCGGCATATGTTCACGCTCGGGGAGTACAATTACAACAGTCTCAGCCTCAGCCTCAAATATGACCTGTATCTCAGCCACCATGCACAATTCTCCTCCCAAATCTCGGTTGATGGATCTGTGTTATTATACAAGGAGACTTCCCCTGAACCCTGCATGTCTGACTTGGCAGCGGCAAGCAAGTCGAAAACCATATGGATATCACACTGCATCCCGTGTTCCACGAAGCGGCGCTGTACATATCCAATACTGACAGATACGAGCGATGAATTCCAATTGCTATAAAAATAGCAGTGTATTCGAGAATAAAGCGGTGTTTGGCGATTCAATCCTTTTACGACTAAAGGTGGGAGCCGAGTAGAGCGCGAAGACGCAGATATTCCGAGACCTTCCCTTTGTCCTTGAGGAGACGCACGGTTTTCCTCAGATCAGTTTACTCTACCTTCTTCAGATCCAACTTTCGCTCAGTCTCCGATCGGGGTTTTTTATATTTTTTATATATATTTTTTCATCACATCACCGCCACAACACCACAATGTCGTTCATCAAGCCCATGCAAGGCTCCCCCGAGTCTTCTCTCACACCATTGTTCCTCATTCACGCCGTCTCCGGCCTCGCAAACCCATACTCTCGCCTCGGTCCTCTGACCAAGCCCTCCTTCGCTATCTCTCAAGATGAAGAGCGTATGGTCTACGGCATCTCCTCTCCTCTCTACACGCACCACGGCAGCTTCAAGGCACCTCGCACTCTCGAAGCAATGGCAAGGTTGTATGTCAACGCCATCAGAAAGAAGCAGCCATACGGACCATACCTCCTTGGCGGCTGGAGCATGGGAGGGATGCTCGCTGTGAAAATGGCTGCGATCCTCATGGGCGAGCATGGAGAGCAAGTCCTGAAGGTGGTAGTCATTGATGGCGCAAATCCAGAGAAGCTGCCGCCTATGAGCGGAGAGGAGCAGAATGTCATGGGCGATGAGATATTCGCGCGGAACTTGGCTTTTGCAGGTGGAAACAGTGGGAAGACCAGAGCCAGGTCGTTAGCAGTGCCAAGCTCCGGTGATTCTGCAACTAGCAGTGACTCAGAAGCCTCGACACATGCTTCCAGCCCGCTTGAGACTTTGCTGCTCAAGATACGATCGCATATCGCGCTTGGGCTGGAACTGATGTCATGTGTTGAGCAAGGAAGCTGGGTTCAGGTTGGTGACCCGCTAAAGACAAAGATGACCCTTGTCAAGTGCGTTGACGAGGCGTATCTTGAGGATGGCCAGTTTGGAGATAAAGGAGTGGGTGTGAGAACATTGATGGCTGAGGAGTGTATGGGTTGGAATGCTGATTGTTTTGACTCGCTTGAAGTTATTAAGCTGATTGGGCCGACGCATGATACGTGCTTTGAGGAGAAGTTTGTTGGGAAGTTGACGGATATTCTGGCTGAGTGTTTGATTGGTGTTCACTGAGCGCTTTTTTGTTGCTTGCTATATCTACTTGCGTGCGATGTATTGTGGGCCAGTAGATTAGATAGATAAAAGACTCAGTGTGCCTAACAGTGTACGCCAGTGATATGGGTAGAGCGTACTGTACCACTTGATATTACTACTATAATATCATATTGTATTGTCCCATATTGCACCACAACACTAAAGATATTGTTAATCGGAACACGTAATAAAGGACTACCTAAAAAGGTACAAAGTGGGTCTTAAAGGTTATATGCCGTCAGTGAATCAATCTTTATAGAGATTAGAAACCCTCCTCTACTTAACTATAGAGCACTATAGGGGGTAATTACTCTGAATGATTATAGAGAGTAGAAATAAACAGTAAATATATATAGCTTAGTGCGTTCTTAGTAGATCTCTATTACATAATCTATATATCTGTATATTTTTAGTATCGTATAATAATACAATAGCAAGCTTCATACTACTAATATCATATATAGCCATAATGTTACGCACCGTATCACACTTATATCTAGTACTACACGGGAATAGTGGGGCATACGGTTAGCACGTGAGGAACACTGAACAGACCATCGTCTTTGGTTCACAATTGTGCCTGTTCCCAGGATCCATGCTCTTACCCTAAGACAGCGCGGGCACCACAGTTACAAACACCGAACTGATGAATAGAAGTAAATCCAGCTAGCGCAAGCAGTGCTTAGGTTGGTTGGAGCTTTCCCGTTGACCGGGAGGATTCCGCATGGCGATGGTATGCAGCAGCATGGCGTTGCGGCGGAACTCTGTGGCAGCTGGGGTACCTTGGATCCGGCATCTCACCTCGTATTCCCTCAGTGAAGATGGTAGATACCATAGAATCCTCACAAATCGCACGCGCGCTTGGGTCCGGTTGGGTTTGTGTAGCAGTAAGCAATCCTCCCTTGTACCCGGCGCCCACCGTTGTAACTCTGAGTCTGATCCGCAGTCCCTGCAGCTGAGGTACCTTCGATCCCGCATCTCACCTCGTATTCCCCCAGTGAAGATTGTGGATACCATAGACCCCCGATTGGTTTTAACGGCCATTCGGCCGTACGCAGTAGAAATTTATCTATAGAGTTACACAAGGGCGGACTAATCATCACCGACAGAGGCGTTGTTGCAGGGATTATGCTAGACGCAAGGGGGTAGTACTTAATTCGAACGTTTCTAACTTCGTACAGTTCTTTGTTCTCATCGAATCCTTCTTCGATCATTCGGTCTCTGCATTTGTGTTGCCTTGTCTTGAATGAAGGAATTGAAGTGAAGTCCTGTCCTGCAAGCCGTATACGTGATTCGTCTACAAGCGAAACGGGTAGGTGCAGACGAGGTACCTGACAACCCTCTTTTAACTTCAGCTCTAAGACAACGTTCATCGCATTACCTTCAAAAAATTCCATACGTCTGTTGACAGTGCTGCAAAGGCTATCTGATCGCTTTCAACCCAATATCTTCTCAATTCCAATTCACAAAGCACCCCCAACATGGACCTTGACGCCCCAAAGACTGAGACGCCTGCTGTTGAAGTACAGATCCAACAGCTTGAGCCAGAGCCAGCATTGCCAACTCCACCGCCGGTAGGGCCGCCAGAGTCCTCTCCACGCTCTATTCTGGCAGCAATTGGTGGATTCTTTGTTTTCTTCACGACTTTTGGTACGTTGGAATATTCGCTCGATCTGTTGCAGATATTGAACATTTAGCTAACAATTAACAGGCATGCTCACGTCGTTTGGAAAGTTCCAATCTTACTACCAAACGCAATACCTTCGTGACACGAAGCCAGCAACCATCTCGTGGATCGGCTCAGTCCAATTCTTCACTCTCTTCGTCAGCGGTCTCCTTCTTGGCCCTCTCTTCGACAAATATGGCGCTCGTCGACTTTCTGTTCCAGGAACACTACTCTATGTCCTTGCGTTGATGTTGGCCAGTATCAGCACAAAGTTCTGGCATTTGTTGCTCACGCAAGGATTTATGCTTGGCTTCGCATGCGCTCTGCAGTGAGTTAGAATCCCTGGACTGTTGATATATATCTCGTCTCACGGAACGTAGCTTCTACCCCACAACGGCCTCCGTCTCCCAGCGATTCACTACCCACCGCGGCCTTGCAATGGGTCTCGTCGCAACCGGCTCTTCGATCGGCGGTATAGTCTGGCCGATAATGGTAGATAGTCTGCTAAAGAAAACCGGCTTTGGATGGACAATGCGCATCTGTGGCTTCTTCGCGTTGGCATTGCTCCTGATTGCGAATTTTCTCGTGTTGGAACTCAAACAACTGAGAGGAACGGCTGCGGCAGCAAGAGCGAAGATGCAAGCAGAAGGCACTGCACTGAAGTTCGCGGAGCCAAGATACGTTCTCTTCACTACTGGCTTCTTCTTCGTCTATTTCGGTCTGTTTATCCCGTACTACTATCTTCCCACCTACGGTATGGAGCGTGGTATGAGCAGCAGCATGGCCGCATACCTTGTGGCTATCCTCAATGCTGGTTCATTCATTGGTCGTGCAGGCATTGGTTATGCTTCTGATCGGCTCGGAAGGTTTGTATACAATTCCAAACTCCAGAGTATCAACTGACCATTTACAGATTCAACATGACTGCGGCATGTTCGATTCTTGCTGGTATCATTCTCGCCTGTCTCAATACCGCTACGCAAGCGCCTTCCATCATAGCTTTCGCAGTGTTCTACGGCGTCTTCTCGGGTGCCTTGTTGAGTCTACCACCAACCTGCCTTGCTCAAATCACTCCACATCCCAGTATGATCGGTGTCAAGCTGGGAGTTGCTATGGCTGTTTGCTCTCTAGGGTATGTGCACTCTTAGAGCCCAATGGAAAGGATATGTTAACACGCCTGCTAGATTGCTTACCGGAAGCCCAATTGGTGGCGCTCTCTTGACTCGAATGCATGGGGACTTCAGCGGGCTAATCGGGTTTGCGACATCGGTCATTCTCTTCGGATCTGTATTTGTGCTTGCAGCCAGATTCACTGCGGACAAGAAATTCCTCAAAGCATTCTAGGCTTCGGATACGAAGATTTGGTAAAGATTGTGGAAGGGAAATTCGCTCACAGGGAACAACATTAAGCAAAGATTGCTTCAAAATGGGATTCATGTACTTCCTAGCTTAGATTCTACCATCGGATTATAAATGTTGCTTTCACCACAAGACTTTTCAAAATGTGTGCAGGCCACTTGCCTTCTTAAAACCTAGTGTAGTAAAGCTATCTCGGCAAGTATTGGAGTCGTCAAAACAACTACACTGGGCAGCAAATCAAGCTCACAAATTGCTATCAAAAATGCAAGTAAGCAAGCCAAGAATAAATTACTCACTGATCCTGACTCCTGTCTGCGGAGTCACACATGGGAGCTGGATGTCTCACTTGATTCTATTTCTGGATCGATGTCACATTTTGCTTCCTTGCTATCTCCAGCATCGTGTCGGTCTTTCCGTAAGGCTGAGTTGCAGAGCAGGTACGGATCCTGCTTTCTAGGTACTGGATGACAGGAGAGACCTGCTACAAGGTCCTAACTGGACTCCTTCCAAAATAACAACGAGAAGGGCGCAAAGGTTCAGTCCTGAATTGTGCTATTCGACCGAGCTGATCGCCGAAGACGAAGGCTAAAATTGGAAGACGTATGGGGCGGATGGGGCTGTGAGGTATAAGGCTCAGACTCGGGGAATGATGCGATGGCATTAAGTTCCCTTATCTGGCATCTTGAAAGAGAGAAATGCTCCATACATTCTGCTTCGCATCCACATCTTTCTATCGTTTACCTTCAATTAAAATACGTTTAGACTTCTTCTTCTGAGATTATAAAAGCGCTTCTTACATTCTGCTTCACATAGAATTCTTCAAACATTTCATCCCAACCAAGCCTTACCCTCTTTCCTCCCAACCTATCCAGGAATCATGGCGCCCCCCACCAACACCCAAAGCCAAAATGACCCCACCGTCATCGTCGGCATGGCATGTCGCGTCCCAGGCGCAGCAAGCCCCTCTCAGCTCTGGGAAAACATCGTCCAAAAGAAAGATGTCCGGAGCAAGATACCTGAAGATCGATGGAGTGTGGATAATTTCTATCATAAGAATGGGGCAAACAAGGGAATTGTGAGTGCATTGAACTCAACTCTTACGCGAGAGAATTTCTATGACATTGAACTGACGAACTACAGACCAATGCCAAGTATGGCTACTTCCTCTCCCAAGACATTGCCAACTTCGACGCCGGATTCTTCGGCATCTCAGGCAAAGAAGCCGAGGCCATGGATCCGCAGCAAAGACTTCTGCTCGAGGTTGTCTACGAAGCGCTTGAGAACGCCGGTATCACCCTCAGCGAAATCAACGGCTCGAAGACGTCCGTCTTTTGCGGCTGCTTCACAAAAGACTACGACATGATGGTCGCAAAAGACTGGGACATGTATCCCAAGCACACAGTCACTGGAACTGGGGGTGCCATCCTCGCGAACCGCATCTCCTATTTCTACAACCTACACGGCACCAGCGTCACCATCGATACAGCTTGCTCAAGTTCACTAGTGTGTCTCCATTTGGGCAGACAAAGCATTCTGAATGGGGAAAGTGATATGAGCATTATTGTCGGCTCGAGCTTGCATTTCGATCCGAGGGAGTATATCCTCATGACCGATCTCGGTATGCTGTCCGCAGACGGGCGTTCTCGAGCTTTCGATGCTGATGCTAGTGGGTATGTGAGAGGCGAGGGGATCTGTGCCGTCATTCTCAAACGGCAGGCTGCTGCTTTGCAAGATGGGGATAATATCAGGGCTGTGATCAGAGCTTCTGGCACAAACCACGATGGCAAGACGCAAGGCATCACGTTGCCTTCGCCGGAGGCGCAAGAAGCGCTCATCAGATCAACATATGTCGAAGCCGGGCTGGATTTTACGGACACGCAGTATTTTGAAGCGCATGGCACCGGTACGCAAGCAGGTGACCCGCGCGAGACGTCCGCTATAGGCGCAGTGTTCGCGTCGGGACGAGAGCAGACACTCTATGTCGGATCGGTCAAGACGAACATTGGCCATCTTGAAGGCTCGTCCGGCCTCGCTGGAATCATTAAAACGACGCTTGCACTTGAGCATCACCAGATCCCTCCAAACATGCTGTTCGAGAAGCCGAACCCGAAGATTGATTTCGAGAAATGGAAATTGGCGGTTCCGACTCAGCTTTGTGATTGGCAGACCACGAATGGTGTGCGGAGAGCGAGCATCAATTCTTTTGGCTATGGAGGTACGAACGCGCATGTTGTGTTGGAGGAATACCGAAGCCCGGCTCGAGATGAGATACGGCTGTTTGGTAGTAGTGAGGCTGATGATGACGTAAGCGAGGATGCTGGAAGACCTTACCTCTTGCCTATCACATCGCACACCGCGAAGACTGGCGAGAAGTTGGAGAAGGCTTTGCGTGACTATCTCGTCTCTAACGAGGAAGTGGCTCTGTCGGACCTCACTTGCAGTCTCTCAAGCAAGCGCACATTCCACGGCCAGCGTTCCTTCGTTGTGGCTGGAGATGTCGAAGATGCTCTCGATCAGCTTGACCAAAAACGCCCCAACGCTCCATGGGTATCTTCCAACCAAAACCCTCCCCGCCTCGGCTTCATCTTCACAGGCCAAGGCGCGCAATGGTACGCAATGGGCCGCCAACTCATCAACTCGTGCCCCCTCTTCCACCAGTCAATCAAGCACTGCGACCGAGTCCTAAGCCAACTTCGCGATGCGCCGTCCTGGTCTGTAATGGACGAGTTGCTGAAAAGTAAAGACGCATCTTTGCTGGGAAACACAGAGTATTCACAGCCATTATGCACAGCACTCCAGCTTGCGCTCATTGACCTCCTAACTTCATGGGGGATCAAGCCTACTGCCGTGGTGGGGCACTCGTCTGGCGAGATGGGCGCGGCGTATGCAGCTGGTATTTTGAGCTTTGAGAATGCCCTTATTGCAGCTTATTATCGAGGCTTGTATATGTCTGCTCCTACAGACAATAGTGTCAGAGGAGCGATGATGGCCGTTGGAATGAGTGAGACTGGAGCACGGGCCGAGCTTGAGCAACACAGCGGCAAGATTGCTATAGCGGCTATTAATTCCCCAACGACCATGACGCTTTCTGGGGACGAAGATGCGATTCTGCTCTTGAAAGACTCGTTGACAGAGCGAAAGGTATTTGCGCGACAGTTGCAAGTCACTCAAGCATTCCATTCACACCACATGCTCCCGCTTGCTCCAGCTTATGAAGCAGCTCTGAACTCCTTGCCCAACTTCAAGACTCAGAACCCGACATGCAGGATGGTGTCAAGTGTTACAGGTCGACTTGCTAATCCTGCCTTCATGGGGGCCGCCTATTGGGCGGAGAACATGACGAACATGGTTCGATTTTCGCAAGCCTTGTCAGGGATCCTTCAAGATGAGGAAGGACAGGATCTTATTGATGTTCTGGTTGAGATTGGACCTCATCCAGCGCTCAAAGGACCAGCCCGTCAAGTCCAACAACCCCTTGGGCTGAACAAGCCGTACTTTGCGTCCTTGACTAGAGGCGCACCAGACTATGAAGCCATCCTCACACTTGCAGGCCAGCTCTTCTCGCTCGGATATCCTGTCGACTTGGAGGCCGTAAACTCAAATGGAAACCCCAAGAAAGCGAGTGGGAAACGACTACTTCATATGCCCTCTTACCAATGGGACCACAAGAGATACTGGGCCGAGACTCGCTTTACCAAAGAACTCCGCCTCAGACCATCGCGTCATGCAATCCTCGGCGCACCAGTCCCTGGTTCCTTCGCCAACCACCCACGATACAGGAATCGCATTGTGCTTGGTGAGCACCCATGGCTGTCAGACCATGTCATCGATGGCAGAGTCATCTTCCCCGGCGCTGGCTACATCAGCATGGCTATCGAAGCCGTAGCGCTTCAGCTACCACTAAGTGCTGAAGTGAGAGCAATCGTCCTCAAAGACATTGTCATCAAAGCCGCGCTGATGTTGCCTGAGACTGACACTGGTGTTGAGATCATGCTTGAGCTCCGCCCAGAAAGCGTGTCTGCGAAGGCGTTTTCGGATCGGTGGTTTGAGTTCATGGTGTGCTCATATGACGCGGAAGATCGCTGCATTGAGCATTGTCATGGCCGTATCGCCGTCGAGCAAGGCGAAGATATGGTATTTTCTATTGCGGAGAAGTTTGAACCATCCTCCGAGCTGCTCAAGAAGACTGACCGATCAGAGTCCGCTACATCTTTCTATCGACGCCTCAACGCTTTGGGTCTCCAGTATGGTCACAAGTTCAGTCTTCTTGCGGGGTCCGTCGATCGGGGCAATGGATTTGCAATGGCAAACCTGGACTTCGATCCTACTATACTTCCGCAAGAACCATATGAAATGACCATATTGCATCCCACGCTCCTCGACGCTTCTTTCCACGTCGGCTTTAGCGCAATTGAATCTTGCCTGGGCCGTCAGCTCCGCGAGCCATATGTTCCTACGTTCATCGAAAAGCTCATAATATCTGGCTCGTTCTTGACTACTCGCAATTCACCAGCAAAGCAAGACATGCAGATCTGCGTTTCGACAAAGTTGCCCTCGCGACGTGTGGCTATTAGCGATTTCTTGCTTCGTTCCCGTGATAGCGAGACACCCCTCTTAGAGATTCATGGCCTCGAAGTCACGTCGCTAGGCCGCGAGGGAGCAGATGAGGAGGGACGCAGTGTATTCTTTTCCCAGCAGTGGATGCCGGCATTCGATATGTTGCAGTCCGATCACGACGTACCTGCTCTGAAGTCCATTGAGGACTTGGTCGAATTGTACACACATCAACATCCAAACGCGCAGGTCTTACACATCTCACCAAGCCCCAGACATACCAGCACATTGGTGTGCAAGCTCGGACTGGGTACAGAGAATCGACGCAGGATTGGACATATCGATGTTATTCTGCCTGATGACATCCAGAACATCGACCGCGAACGCCTTGAACAATTCGGCAACAATTTGCTTACAGTGGGACAACCACGCGAGAACGCTTACGACCTTGTCGTTGTGAGCGCTAACTCAGACGTTACTCTGAGCAACTATCTTAAGGAGGATGGTACGGTCATATTCGACAAGGCTACCACCGATGCCCCTCCAGGACTGAAACAACAGCTTCGGAGCGACAAATTCTCAATCTTCAAGAAATTCGACGAGGTACTCACTCCACTAGAGGATATCGCCATCATCCTCCCTTCGACAAGTATGTCGGAACGCGCACAAGCAATTCTCGCGGCCATCTCCTCCAAGTACGCTGGTCAAGTCATCCCAACGACCTGGGATATATTCGAGGAGACAGTCGGACTGACGAACACCTTCGTCATCCTATCCAGTCTCGTTGAGCCCTTCGCAAACGATAAGACGTTCAAGGGTGCACAAAAGCTCCTCACAGGCATCAATCGCAATATCGTCTGGCTCACTGAAGGCGCAATCATGGACTGCACCCAGCCCGAATCCGCTTGGGTTCTTGGGCTGCTTCGTTCTGCGCGTAGTGAGAATGACGCCATTCGTGCTGTTCTGCTCGATTGCGATCCTGTGGGCCAACCTCAGGAGGTTGCTGCAAGAATCGGGCAAACCCTTGAGGTTTCGATGCATGAGGAGGAGTTGGCAGAGCGCAAGGGTTGCGTCTATGTCCCCAGAATTGTTGCCGATGATGGCAGGAATGCGAAATTGCAGAATGGAGCTCCCTCTCGTCCGAGGCAGAGACTTCTGAATACGAACGAGAGCTTAAAGCTTGAAATTGGGCAGTTTGGTGTCCTTGATTCTCTTCGTCTTGCGCACGACGAGAATGTAAATCAGCCACTGGCTCCAAACGAGGTAGAGATGCAGGTTAAGGCTACAAGCGTCAACTCCAGAGATATCGATGTCTGCATGGGATCGATCAACAATGAAGCTCTCGGCGGCGACTGCGCCGGTGTCGTCACTCGCGTGGGTTCGGATGTGCCACTCCTCTCGTTCAAGCCTGGAGATCGAGTCGTTGCATGGATGCCAGGAGCAGGTTGTCACCGCACCATTGTTCGAGCTCCAAAATCTGCTTGTGTTGTGCTTCCGGATTTTGTCTCCTTCCCAGAAGCTGCCTCTTTATCTCAAGGACTGGTTTCTGCTTACTATGGACTGGTCGAGCTCGCTCGGATCCAGCCGGAAGAGACTGTATTAATTCACTGCGCTGCAAGCGGTCCTGGCCAAATAGCTCTCCAGCTGGCAAAAAGAGCTGGTGCTCAAATTCTAGGCACAGTTGGCTCTGAGACGGAGATCAATCTTCTAACCACGAAGTACGGCCTGGAAATCGGCAACATGTTCTCCTCACGCGACACCACTTTCGCCTCCAGCGTCATGGCAAGAACAGCTGGTAAAGGTGTTGACGTGATCTTGAGCACATTCACAGGACAATTACTCCAGGCCAGCGTGCAATGCCTGGCTCCTTTCGGGCGCTTTATTGACCTTTGTGGGTCAGATGCCGTGGAAGACATAAGACTGGGTCTGCGCTGCCTGCATAAGAATGCCATGTTCGCTTCAGTCGACCTTGTTTCCATCCCCCAAAACCCGAAGCTCACAACTCGTTTGCTGCAAAATGTCTTCAGACTTGTTGCCGAAGGACACATCAAGCCACCATCAGACATTATCGAGGTTTCGTACGCCAACGTCACCCACGGTTTCCGGCTCATGCAGAAATCAGACGGCATTCGCAGCATCGTCCTCACACCGAAGAATGGAGAACAAATCTCCGTCCTCCTAGCCAAGTTCAACAACCAGCCACTGTTCAGGCCAAACAAGACATATCTCCTCGTCGGGGGCCTAGGAGGCCTAGGTCGCTCAATGGCAGAATGGATGTACCGCCGCGGCGCCCGCAAAATTTCCTTCCTCTCTCGCTCCGGCGCAAAGCGTCCAGAAGCCCAAGCAACAGTCTCCTGGCTCACGTCACGAAACGTCGAAGTCTCTGTCTTCAGCGGCGATGTTTCCTCTCTTATCGACGTAATGTCCTGCATCCGGCAAATCCGCCCCAGTCTCGCAGGTATCTTTCACGCCGCCATGGTACTGCAAGATACGCCTCTAGAGAAAATGTCATTCGAGCAATGGCAAACGTGCTTCACGCCCAAAGCTACAGGCGCGCAGAATCTGCATCTCTCGACGCTCAATCTGCAGCTCGATTTCTTCGTGTGCTTCTCGTCCGTGGCTGCGGTGCTGGGATCGAAAGCTCAAGCAAATTATTCGGCTGCGAATTCGTTCCTTGATGCATTCATGCGGTATAGACGCGGTCTCGGGCTCTGTGGGACAGCCATGAATGTCGGTGCTGTGGGTGGCATTGGCGTTATTGCTGAGAATGAGGCGTTGCAGAAGGTTATGGGGAGATTGGGAATGGATATGATTGACGAGGAAGAGTTGTTGTATCAGTTGGAAGAAGCGGTTTCGTCGAAGGGTACTGCAAGCGTAAGCGGAATTGATGAGCATTCGATCATTACTGGCATCAGTCTCACTCGGGCAGACGTCGAATGGGCGTCGAAGCCACTCTTGCAGAATCTGTATGCTAATCACGACTTTGCCAACTCCGGGGCCACTACGAAGGGAGACGGGCAGTCACTCAGTGTGTTACTGGCAGCTGCAGCAGATCCTAAAAGTAAAACGAGAGTGTTGGTGGATGGACTGATGGATAAGATGGCGGTTGTGCTTGGAACGTCCAAGGAAGATGTTGATGCTAAGAAGAGCTTGGGGGATTACGGTCTTGATTCTATTGTTGCTGTTGAGTTTCGGAAGTGGTTCCGCAATGTTGTTGGCGTCGATATGGCTTTATTTGACATCTTGGGTTCTGGAAGTATCGAGGCGCTCTGCGGGAAGGCTGTCGCATTGATAGGCTGATTCTTAAAGAAGGAGGATAGTTGCGAAAGGAGATATCTCCCCAAGTCTGAGGGGCGATTCGAGCTTGACTTCGGGTCCAGGTATACGGCGTGTCGTACTGGGTGGATAATGGCATCCTGTTCCTAGAACGCAGGATTGTTTTTAGCTATATAGAAGGATCAATAGTAGCGCTTATAATGTCTCTTACGGGGATAGATCAGCTCAGTTGCATACATTAAAGATGCCATTTTCAATTTCTTCGATATTCCTTCAATGTAAACAAAGTCGTATTGCCCAAGTCCGAATCGTGAACCCACATAGTTACTTTCTCTGTGGCTTACCGTTTATCCCTTGCACCAAGTGACTTCGGCGGTCAACTAAGCTTCCAGCCTCTCACAGGTTTTCCAGCTCGTATCTTTCAACCAGAAAAGCCTTAGCATAGAACAAATCGCGATAATAACAGATGACAATATTTCACGCAACATTCTAGACAGGAATCCAACCTTATCAGTTCCGCTGCCACCAGCTGCGCCCTCCGCTTAAATATACGGAATATTAAAACCCCGACTCTTCTAACGCATTTCAATTTATAGATCCTTTATAAAAGCAAAATAAAAATTCGTATAAGAGCTAACTGAAAGGCTATTTATTAGCTAATAAGAGGGCCTAAGTCTTATATTATTACGTAAAGATTTATATAAGTGTGAAATTAAGAGAAAATTATAAGCAAGGGCTATATCTAGTAATAATGGAACGGATAACTTCTAGTTAATTAGAAGCGAGAGTAAAAACCCCAATTTGCTTATTTCTGGCATACTATAATAATAATACTATTATAGTTTCTAGAAGTAATTAGTTATTTAAGCTCTTTAAAAATCTCAGGTTATTTTTTTAATATAAATATAAGCTAATATATTATAACTCTAGTATTATAATTATATATTTTTTAATTTATAATAAAAAGATTTCTTAAAATAGAATTTTAATTTAAGGGAATTTATATACTAATTAATTAAGTTCTAGTTTTTAAACCTTATAAGGCCTTATAAAGCATTATAAATTAGAGGCTTATAAGGCTTTTATATTTAATTATAAAAACTTATTTACTAAATTTCTAGGCTTTTTTAAGTTTATTTTTTATTAGAAAATACTCGAAGTATTTTAATTAGTAGATATATATATAAATATATAAGTAATTTATATATAAGCTTTTAAGGCTTTATATTTCTTATAACTTACTTTTTTTCTTAAGTTTTAATTAGTTAATATTACGAATTATTTCCCGATTTACTATTCTTTAAGTAATTTTATTATATAATAGAACTTTTTTTAAAGTTAATATAATAATCTAATTATAATTATTCAATTAACTAAGTAAAAATAATAATAATATATAAGAGATTTCCGGTAATTTTATTTTATATTCCGGAAATCTTTCCAAAAAAAATTAATATTATTAAATTAATTATTAAAGATTATATAAATATAAAAGAGGTATTTGCTTTAACTTTCTAATATTAGTAATTAAAAAGCTAAGAAATTAATTTCAAAAGGGCTTATAAATTCGAAAATTTATAAAAAATCAAAAAAATAATAAAGGTATTTAAAAAGAACTTATTTAAAAATTAAATAATATAATCCGGAATTATAAATAATTTAAATAATATTAATTAAGTTCGGAATAATAAGATAGCTAATATTAAAATCTAATATATTTCTTACTATTTTCCTTAATTAATAATAGAAAAGAAAAAAAAAGCTTATAATTATATAAAAAATATATTATAAATTAAAGAAATAAATTCTAGTAATAAGGTAATAAAAAATAAATAAAAAATAATTAAATAATATTTATCTTTTATAAATAAGGCCTTTCTAATTTAAACTTAATATTTTAAAAGCTAAATTATTAAATAATTATTATTAAGTATCCGGAAGCCCCTAATTTTCTTTTATATAGCTATTAAATTCGAATTTATTATTATTAATTATAGCTAATATCTAATAATTATTTGAAATTACTTTTAAATAAAAGTAATATTTATTTTTAATTTATTTAAAAATAATATTTAATTATAAATTATAAAAATATATTATTAATTTAAAAATATAAATTCTAATTATATAAAACTATTTTATATAATTAATTAAACTAATAATTATAATAATAAAACTTAATAAATTATTATAAAATTTAATAATTAGATCTAGCTAAAAATATAATTATTTAAGAAATATAAATCAAGAAATATTATTATTAAAATAAACTTAAAAATATAATAATATAAAATATTTAAAAACTAATTAATTTAAAACTTCATAAATTATTTTAAACTTAAAATATATAATATATTATAAAGTTATAAAAAAAAGTAATATAATTAAATTACTAATTAAAGCTTATAAAACCGATTTTAAAAAGAATATTTATTATTTTAAATAAAATAATATTTATTATAAATAAGTTTTTATAAGTTATAGCTAGGCTATTTCCGGTTTCAAAAAATAATAATATTCTTTTAATATTAGTATAATTTCGCTAAGAATATAAAGCAAAATTTAATTTACTAGCTTTAAAATTAAATATTATATTTTAAGCTTTTCGAAATTTCTTAAAATTATTTTTAAATAATTTTAATAGTAAATATAAAGAAATATTATTTTTAGTAATTTTAATAAATTAAAGAAAGAAAATATAAAAAGAAAAGTTATATTTTAAATATTTTATTAATAAATACTCAAAAAAAATAAGCTTTTTTAATAATTAAAATAATAGAAATATAAAAAAAGCCCTTATTATTTAATAAATTAATATTATTTATTTTATAATAATATTAAATTCTTAATTATTCTAATTCTTATTATATATTTCTTATAGTAATATTTTTTATTAATAATATTATATTATTATTAAAGAATAATTATTTAATAATAAATATATTTATAATAATTTAAAAGAAAAAAGTAAAAATATTAAGAAATTAAGAATTAATAAATATTAAATTATTTCTATTATAAAAAGATATTTTTTTAAAAAAAAAAATTCTTAATTTTATAAAAATATAATTATAAATAAGAACTTTAAATAAATAAAATATATGAATTAAGGCATTTATTAATTTTATAAATAGTAAATTTCAAGAAACTTTCTAGTATATTACTATTAGTATAACTATTCCTTTGGGAGTCACGTGCGTAGTTACGGGATACGGGATACGGGACATGGGCAATGGGACATAGGATACGGGACATGGTTATATAACCTCGTATCCCATTAGTAACTCGACTAGTAGACTAGACCCCTTTAGGCTTAGCAGATTTAGGGATCGCATATTAATACCACAATACTGCAATCCTTACTTCTAAATAATAACAACTTTACTAACCATATGCAAATAGTATTCTACGACTTACGTAACGGTGCCATATATTACTAGTGAACCAATACTAATCAGTTTATATATACAGATCAGAGAAGATTTTAGATTAGTCCTAAAAGCATTCGGTAGCCTAAGACAAATCTAGTCTATTCTATATTAAAGGGAGGAACTACTTATCAACTTTACAAAAATATTCGGTGGCCTACAGAGAAGATATCTAGCTCTTGCCAATTAACAAGCGGTCAGCCATTTAACTATCTATCCATTCAACTTCTACTATCCTTTAAAACCAACTTCTTTTGGCCCCAAGACCACCTTCTTGGAAACCATCTTTTATATTTATATAATACCCGTATCTATGGGACCCTCTCTCCGGAATATATGCCCTATATACGCCCTTAAAGCTATTCAACTACTACTTCGATTTTACTATTAAATTGAGTCCTTCGAGCTTCAGACCCTTCCGGAATCATAATATTTCACTTCCTAAATTTCTTATTACAGACGAAATATTTAAGAGCAAAATATTTACTTTAATACCCATAATACCCCTAGACATCTGGGGCATCTGGCATCTAAACCAGGCATCTGGATACCTTTACTACCAAACCCTTTCTATGAACCTATTACGAACTACCTTACCTTCGAACCCCTCCTGCCACGAACCACACATATATACTAGAGAGAACCTGAACTCGGTTTAGTATAGATACTAATGAGAGAAAGAAACTAATTAAGAAATGGGAGAACGGTATCGACCCAGTAACTATAATAAAGGCTGAACTTTAGGAATATATAACTACTAAGATATATTAGTATATCTTATATAGGAAAAGTAATAATAACCTATAGGATCTGTTCCAGGATAACTTCAAAAACTTTAATACTACGGTATATAGTCTAATTAATTATATACTTATATAAAATCTTTGAGCCCAACTTCGGTATAATAGTATCTATATTAAATAGAACTATAGAAACCTTACTATTATATAATTCTTTATTAACCTTACCCAAGAAAAAATAAAGAATATATAGAATAAAGCTAATATTATTAATAATAATCCAATTAGAATAGATCTTCTTTAGGGACCTATTATATCGATTTATCTTATTCTAGATAGAACTAGATATAAGGGAACCAGATAATCTCAGTTAAGAAATCAAGCTATCTATTTACCTCTTCCAAATTAAGGCTATCTACTACTTTCACCTTTACTACTACTAGTATTACTACCGAACCCGAACTACCATTAATTAGTATCTACTATTTCTGCTAGAAAGCTTATTAGGGAAATAGTAAAAATATACTCCAAAATACAGAAATATAACGGAACTAATAATAGTTTTAATTATAAACTCACTATCTTCCTCGATATCTACTAATATATAGAGCTCCCAGAAAAGGTACTAGTAAGAGCTTTTCCTACTATATTAAAGAAACTTATATAAGACTACTTCTATAATAACCAGCTCTCGAGCCATATATATAAAGAGGCCTATATAAACATCCGTAGCTTCTTTAAAAGCCCCGGTTTCTATTATCGAAATTTAGATAAATAGAATACTACTACCTTAGTAACCATAATAATAAAGGACCCTAAAAAGATAATATTTGAGCTTGTTTAAATACTAATTAATAACCTATATAAATTATAGTATAGCCTTACTCCTATCTTATAAAATACCGAATTCCTATATAATAAGATTATTACCTCCTATTAAGGCTTACCGGTATACTAATATATAGTCTCGGACTCTCCTAATAATCTCGGCTAGCTTATTAATAAGCTCTAATCATTTATTACTATTTATAAGAAGGAGTAACAAATTACTACCGAAACCTACTTTACTAATTAATAATACTATTCTCAAAACCCTCCAAACTACTATCTATCTGGAAATTATTAATACGAACCTAGCCGTAACTTCGGAACCCGTAATAACTACTCCAAGCCCTGTAATTATAATAAATATACTCTAAAGTTATATTTTATATATAAGAGACCCGAATACCGCTTATAAAAGTATATATCAGAGGAATAAGAGGCCAAAAAGGCTTGATTTAAGAATAGAAACATTTACTAATTTAGATCCCGAAATACCTATAACTTTAATAAATGCTTTAGTAGTACTTATATATAGTATATTACCGAATTTGAAGGAGAAAAGAATAATAAGAGTAATAAGGACAAACTAGTAGGTAATGCTTTTAAAGCCTTATTAGTAGAAATAGACAAAAAAGAAGAATTTTACTCTAATTCCTACTTTACTTTTATTGAGAGCTTCCTAGCCGCTCCTATAGCCCCTGCTCTTATTATCCCTATAACTAATACCCTTATAAATAACCTCACTTCCCTTTCCCTTATATACTAGATAATAGGCGAAAACCATACCTTAGAGCCTATTAAATAGATAGAAAACACCCAGACATTTATAATTAATAATATATTAAGATATAATACTTACTGCTTTTATAGAGTTATAATTAATACCAGAGCCTCCAGATTCTCAACTACTAGTTCTGACTAATTTCAAGCTTTATAGTAGACTAATAATAGTATTAAACTTAATAAAACCACTAAAGGTCAAATTAATATCTAGTTTAGTATTAGATCTATATCTTCTATTAAATCTATAATAATAAGAATACTAATTAGGTAAGTACAATTCCATATTATACCTATAAAGACTCTATTCTTACTTAGCTTGGCTAATATAGACAAGCTAGGAATTTATTTCAATAATCTTACTAATTATCTCATTACTTCTAATAGATGCTTCGTACCTATAGTATAATGTTTTGGATACTCTTTCTTGCTTTAGAATACTATTCTATAAAGCTTTATTTCCGAATCCTTTATTTATAACCCCTGCTTTCTTATAGAGATCAAATTATAATATCTATACTACTATTTTAGTTATCTATCTATTAGTAAGCTTTAAAATATACTAGAATAAGCAGGCTATAATATTAATATAGAAGCCCTTGAGTACCTTATAAAATACTATAAGTAATACCAGAAATTCGGATAATTACCGGAATAATTTAAGTTTAACCTAAAAGATAATATTAGCTTTAACTATTCTATTATTATTAATATTTTCTATATTTCCGGTAAGCCTATACTCTATATTATTAACGAAAGTACTAGATATTAAGCCGGCTAATAGCTTTAAAATATTAGTATATTATATACTTGGGATACCCTAAAGTAGTATTAGATTAATACCTATTTAGGCCCTCCTAATTAGATTATAGCAAATACCGGAAAGTAGTTTACTAATAAGAAGTTTACTTAGCTTACGAATACTATAGGAACCAAGGTTAAAATCGTTTCCGTAAAAGCTTATAGTTCTATTAAAATTATAGAATACTACTATGGCCCAATTTAATATACTTACCTTATTATTATAGCCAAAATTAATAAAATTAATAAGAATACTATATTTCAAATAGCTTTCAAGGCTATTAATAATTCTGCTAGACCCAATAGCATTATCCTAACCCTCTTGGTTTACGGTACTTTACCCCGAATAACCGAATATAATACCCTATTACTAACTATATTATAGTAATTAGTAGTATTCAAAAAAATAATAGTAGAAATTCAGAAGCTTTAAACTAGATATCAGATTACAAATGCCCTAAATACCCGAAATAGTCCTAGTATTACTAATATCTATAAACTTCCCTTAAATTCGGATATTCTCATATAGTATAAAGGGAATACCGGTTAATCTGGCAGTTAGGATAGGCCATATAAGCTAGTAGCTATTAACGGAGAGGACTATATACTAGCTCTACCATATAGTAATACCACTTTCCGCTTAACCTCTATAAAGCCCTTTTATATAGGGAATATTAAGGTTATTACTAATGGCCCCGAACCTGAACCTGTTCCCAAACTCTATAGTAAGGCCAAAGGTAATACAGGTATAATTTCTCCTGCCATTCCTGCTATTCTACCAAAGTACGGCAAAGAATACCCTTGCAAGAACCCGGATATTACGGTATTCCTATAAGATAATAACCTATACGAGAACTCCCGTTAAGTTAAAGTTACTAGCCTCCTAGAAAAGGGTATATTTGAGATTACTTTTAGATCTCAGGTACTAAAGAAAATACATATCTTTAACTCCCGGTTTATTAATGAGATCAAGAATAAGGATATAGAGAGAGAGTTTAAGAAGTCGAAACTAGTTATCCAGGCTTATAATAATAGTAAAAAATATATGGTATTAATATAATTACCTACTATTTAATATATTAGCTAGAGAATTATCCTTAGTATTACTACTATAATAATAAATACTATAGAGCTATATTTATATAATATCTTATAAGCTTATATTTAATTAATAACCTTACTTAACTGTAATTTTTATATTAACTCACCTTATAAGCTTACTAGAAAGCTAAATCTAAATAATGATTCGGTTCTAAAAGTTATAAAACTACTATATAGTATACCGGAAGCTAGGAACTACTAGTTTAAGACTTACTATTCTTACTATATTAATAAGCTTTTTATAGAATAATTAACTTATAATTCTTGTTTTCTTTATAGTAAATAATTCTTTGAAATTATTAGTCTTTAAACTAATAATACCCTATTTATTAGAACTAATAATTTTATATAAGCAAAATAACTAAAGCTTTATAAGACTAAATTCTTAACTAAAAAGTATAAATATCTTACTATTAACTATAATCTCAAGTTTAATAAAAGTATTATTTATATAAATACTACTAGAATTACTCTTATATAGAAATACTAGTATAAAAACCTCTAAACTATTTCTATAAAGAATACTACTACTATAAGTAGTAGGGGTACTATTTATTAAGATCTCTCTATTAAGGACTAATATATTACCCAATATACTAGAGAAGTATATATTATATTAGTCTATTAACCAGAAGCTTTATATAATTTATTAATTACTACTCAAGCTATTAAACCCTCGGAAACTAATATAAAGGCACTTAATAAGTGCGTTTAATAGCAAATTGAGAATACTACCAAAGAACTAAGATTTATAAAATTAGTAAAGAAGTTCTTATATTTAATCGTTTTTATAGATACTTTATTTGTAAATAATAGAGATCTCTCCTCCCAAATCGGATATATTATAGTTCTAATAAACGGAACTAGATATACTAATATTATTTACTAGTTTTCTACCAAATATAAGAGAGTTACTAGAAGTATTCTAGCTTCGGAACTCTATAGTATGACTTACGGCTTTAATATAGACAGTTTAGTTAAATCTATAATTAATAGAGTACTAGAAATAGAACTACTATTAGTAATCTATATAGATTCGAAGTCATTATATAAATGCCTTATTAAATTAGGAATTACTCGAGAAAAGCGTCTAATAATTAATATAATATATTTCTGCTAGGTATATAAATAATAAGAGATTATAGAAATCAAATGAATTAAGGGAGAATTGAATCCTACTAATTCCATAATAAAATCGAAGCTAATAAATGCCCTCAAGTACCTAATTAATACGAATACCATATAATTGGATATAAAGAAATAGATTAAGTACGGATAGAGCGGGAAATAGATATATGAGATAGGAGGATATTATAAAAGGAAAAGTTATATATAAAAGGCTATAGCCTTTAATATATAACCAAAATCTCGGAAATAATATAAATATATAGAGTATTTGAGAAATCTAATACTAGGCCGGATTAGGGAATTTGTATATAATCGGAGAAAGATACTATTTTTCGCATTTTTAGAGAGTTTCTAGTATTAGTATAACTATTTCTTTGGGAGTTATATATGTAGTTACGGGATACGGGATACGGGATATAGGCAATAAAACATGAGATACGGGACATGGTTATATGACCTCGCATCCCATTAGTGACTTGACTAGTAAACTAGACCCCTTTAGGCTTAGCAGATTTAGGGATTACATATTAATACTATAATACTGCGATCTTTACTTCTAAATAATAACAACTTTACTAACTATATATAAATAGCATTCCACGACTTATATAACGGTACTATATATTACTAGTAAACCGATAATTACTTTAAGTTTATATTATTTAATAATAAAGAATATAAAAGGCCAAGTTTTTGTTTTTATTTCTTTTATAATAATATATAAAACTAATATTAATTATAATAAAATATAAATACTAAAGCTAATAAAGTTTAAAGAAATAAAACTAAAAATAGCAAATATTATTCTTAAATTATTATAATTAAGAAAATATAATTTAAAAATTAATTAATAAACTAAAGAACTTATAAAATATAATAATAAATATAATATAAAAACACTAGCCTAAATAATAATAGTACTAGATATATTAAATTTTTTAAAGAAAAAAGAAAATAAAGAAATTATAAAAGAATTATTAATAAAGAAAAAATTATATATTTATTTCGAAATCTTAAATTTAATTAAAAATATTTTCGGAAATTCTTTTAAAGAAATAAGTAATAAAAGCCAAATTATTAATAAAATATAAGAAATATAAATATATATTTAATAAAGCCAAAATAAAAGATTCTTTTTATATTAATTAAAACTAAATTATAAAATTCTATTTAAGCCAAATTTTAAGCTATTATAAGAATTAATTTATAATTTATTAAAAGAAAATTAGAAATATTAAAATTAGAAATAATTTAAAGATTTAAATTACTAATAATAATATTTTTTTTATTTATAAAAAAAGAAAAATAAAAGTTATATATTATATATAAATTATTATAATTTAAATAATAATATAATCTTAAATAAATACTTTATTTTATTTATTTCCGAAATATTTAACTAATTTAGTTAAATAATAGTTTTTATAAAGCTTAATTTATAAAATATATATTACTTAATTAAAATTAAAGAAAAATATAAATAAATAATAATATTTTAAATTAGATTTAGATTATTTAAATATCTTATATTTTTATTTGGCTTAAATAATAAATTTATAATATTTTAAATATATATTAAATAGTATTTTAAGAAATTTATTAATATTTTTATAATTATATATTTAAATTATATAATTAAAGTTCTAGAATAATTAAATAAATATAGGCTTTTTTATATATTATAAAAATACGAATTTAATATAAAAGAGATTAAAATTTTTAAATATATTATTTTCTAAAAAGAAATAAAAAGAAATAAAATAAAAGTAATTATAATTTAATATTAGCTAGTTTCGAAAATAGCTAAAAAAAAATTAGTATTTCTAGGATTTTATAATTTCTATAAATACTTTATTAATTAGTATAATTTAATAATATTAAAAATAATAATTATTTTCGAAAATCTAAAAAACAAATTTAAAAGAGCCCTAATTCTTATATATTTTAGTTTTAAATTAAGATAATAGCTTGAATATAATATATTAGTAAAACCTATTTTATAAAAATAGAAAAATAATTATTTATATTTAATAATATTTTATTTAAAAAAAATTAATTATTATTAATAATAATAAAAAAAATATTAAATATTAGAAGTATTTATTAGAAAAAATATAAGAAAAGATTATAATTATTATAAATTATAATAACTTAAAATATTTTATAATAATAAATATATTTATTATTAATTTTAAAATTATATATTAGATAAAATTAAAAAATCTAGTTAATAAATTATTATAAAAACCGAATTATATAAAAGATCTAATAATAATTTAAAAGCTATTATTAAATTCGAAAAAATAAAATATAAATAATTTAATTAATTTAAAAAGAGCCTCGAATTTTTTATATTTAATTTTTTAAAATATTTATATATAAATAAAATAAAAAATAAAAAGATATTATAAGAATTAAGTAAAATCTCGAAAAATTATAAATAAAATAACTCTTATAAAAGCTTATATATAATGAGAAATCTATTAAAAGATATTAAGAAAAATAACTAATTATTTAATAATATAATAATAAATATTTAGAAAATATAAGAAAATTACTTTAATTCGAAAAATAATAATTTTATTTTTAAAAATAGATTATAAATCTATAAAGAAATTTAATTATAAATATTAAAAAATATAAATTTAAAAAAGTATTTTTTAAAAGAATTTTATAATAATCTAATTATAAGATATTTTAGAAAAAATAAAATAATTCTAGTAATAAAGAAATTACTTTTCTAAAAAAAATATAAATAATTTTATTAATTTATATTTAATATATTAGAGAAATAAGCTTTTAAAAACTTTAATATTAGAAAAATTAGAATTATTTCTAATTTCGAGAAAGCTCTAGAATTTAATTATATTAAATCTAATTATAAATCTATTACTAGCTAAAAAATTAATAGATTTCTTATATAAAAAATAAAAAATATAATTTTTATTATAATATATAAATTAATAAAGAAAAAAAACTTTATATTTATTTAAAAAAAAATTCGAAAAGAATTACTTATATATTTCTTTATTATATATTTTTTAAATATAAAATATTAAATAATATTATTATAAATAAAATAAAACTATTTATTTTTATATTTTAAAAGATTTTTATTAAAAGTATTAAAATAAAAAAAAGATATTAATAATATTTTATTTATAATTAATTAATTAAATAAAGAAAATAAATATAATACTAAAAAGCTATTTATAAATATTTATAAACTTTAATTAAAAGAACTAAATAAAATTATTAGATTTAGTAAAATTTATATAAGGAAATAATTTATTATTAATAATAAAATTATTTTTATTTAAAACTAATAAAAAGCTAATAAAAAATTTTAATTCATAAAATTATAAAATTATAAATTAAAATTAATATAGAAATTAATAAAATAATTATAAGTATTAGTATAGCTATTTCTTTGGGAGTTATATATATAATTACGGGATACGGAATACGGAATATAAGTAATAAAATATAGGTAATAGAATATAAGATACGGGATATAATTATATAACCTCGCGTCTTATTAGTAACTTAACTAGTAAACTAGACTCTTTTAGGCTTAGTAAATTTAGGGATCATATATTAATACTATAATACTATAATTCTTACTTCTAAATAATAACTTTACTAACTAATATAACTAGTATTTTTATATCTATATAATAGTATTATATATTACTAGTAAACTAATACTAATTAGTTTATATATATAGATTAGAGAAGATTTTAGATTAGTCCTAAAAGTATTTAGTAGCCTAAAATAAATCTAGTCTATTTTATATTAAAGGAGGGAACTACTTATTAACTTTATAAAAGTATTTAGTAGCCTATAGAAAAAATATCTAGCTCTTACTAATTAATAAGTAATTAGCTATTTAATTAATTAATTATTTGACTTCTATTATTCTTTAAAACTAATTTCTTTTAGCCCCAAAACTACCTTTTTAGAAATCATTTTTTTTATTTATATAATACCTATATTTATAGAATTCTCTTTCTAGAATATATATCTTATATATATCCTTAAAACTCTTTAACTATTATTTCGATTTTATTATTAAATCGAGTTTTTTAAGCTTTAGATCTTCCCGGAATTATAATATTTTACTTCCTAAATTTCTTATTATAAATGAAATATTTAAGGACAAAATATTTACTTTAATACCTATAATATCTCTAGATATCTAGGGTATCTGGTATCTTAATTATTAGGTATCTGGTATCTTAATAACCAGGTATCTAGTATTTTAATTAGGTATCTAAACTAGATATCTAGTATCTAAATCAGATATCTGAACCAGATATCTAGATATTTTTATTACTAAACTCTTTTTATAAACCTACTATAAACTATCTTATCTTTAAATTCCTCTTACTACAAATTATATATATATACTAGGGAGAACCTGAACTTGGTTTAGTATAAATATTAATAAGAAAAAGAAACTAATTAAGAAATAAGAGAACGGTATTAATCCGGTAACTATAATAAAAGCTAAACTTTAGGAATATATAATTACTAAAATATATTAGTATATCTTATATAAGAAAAGTAATAATAATTTATAGAATCTATTTTAGAATAATTTTAAAAACTTTAATAATATAATATATAATTTAATTAACTATATACTTATATAAAATCTTTAAGTCTAACTTTAGTATAATAGTATTTATATTAAATAGAATTATAGAAACCTTACTATTATATAATTCTTTATTAATTTTACTAAAAAAAAATAAAGAATATATAAAATAAAGCTAATATTATTAATAATAATTCAATTAGAATAGATCTTTTTTAGGGACCTATTATATTAGTTTATCTTATTCTAGATAAAACTAGATATAAGGGAACTAGATAATTTTAGTTAAGAAATTAAGCTATTTATTTATTTCTTCTAAGTTAAGGCTATTTATTACTTTTATTTTTATTACTACTAGTATTACTACTAAACCCGAACTACTATTAATTAGTACTTACTATTCTTACTAGAAAGCTTATTAGGAAAGTAGTAAAGATATATTCTAAAATATAGAAATATAATAGAACTAATAATAGTTTTAATTATAAATTTACTATTTTCCTTAATATTTACTAATATATAAAGCTTCTAGAAAAGGTACTAGTAAAAGCTTTTCTTATTATATTAAAGAAACTAGTATAAAACTACTTCTATAATAACTAGCTCTCGAGCTATATATATAAAGAGGCCTATATAAATATTTATAGCTTTTTTAAATACTCTGGTTTTTATTATTAAAATTTAGATAAATAAAATACTATTATTTTAGTAATTATAATAATAAAAAACTTCAAAAAAACAATATTCGAACTTATCTAAATACTAATTAATAATCTATATAAACTATAATATAGCCTTATTTCTATTTTATAAAATACCGAATTTCTCTATAATAAAATTATTATCTTTTATTAAAGCTTATTAATATACTAATATATAATTTCGGACTTTTCTAATAAATTCGACTAGCTTATTAATAAGCTTTAATTATTTATTACTATTTATAAGAAAAAGTAATAAATTAATACTAAAACCTATTTTACTAATTAATAATACTATTCTTAAAACTCTTTAAGCTATTATTTATTTAGAAATTATTAATATAAATTTAGCTTTTTTTTTAAAACCTATAATAATTATTTCAAGTCTTATAATTATAATAATTATATTCCGAAATTATATTTTATATATAAAAGACCTAAATATTACTTATAAAAATATATATTAGAAAAATAAAAAACTAAAAAACTCGATTTAAAAATAGAAATATTTACTTATTTAGTTTTTAAAACTTTTATAACTTTAATAATATTTATATATAATATATTATTAAAATTAAAGAAAAAAGAATAATAAAAAGAATAAAAATAAATTAGAAAATAATACTTTTAAAGCTTTATTAATAGAAATAAATAAAAAAGAAAAATATTATTTAAATTTCTATTTTATTTCTATTAAAAGCTTTTTAGCTACTTTTATTATTTCTATAACTAATATTCTTATAAATAATCTTATTTCTCTTTTTCTTATATATTAAATAATAAATTAAAACTATATTTTAAAGCCTATTAAATAAATAGAAAATATTTAGATATTTGTAATTAATAATATATTAAAATATAATACTTATTACTTTTATAGAATTATAATTAATACTAGAGCTTTTAAATTCTTAATTACTAATTCTAACTAATTTCAAACTTTATAATAAACTAATAATAATATTAAACTTAATAAAACTTCTAAAAATTAAATTTATATCTTTTATTAGATTTATAATAGTAAAAATACTAATTAAATAAATATAATTCTATATTATATTTATAAAAAATTTATTTCTATTTAGCTTAGCTAATATAAATAAACTAGAGATCTATTCTAATAATCTTATTAATTATTTTATTACTTTTACTAAATACTTTATATTTATAATATAATATTTTAGATATTTTTTTCTGCTTTAAAATACTATATTATAAAGTTTTATTTCCGAATTTTTTTATTTATAATTTCTATTTTCTTATAAAAAATTAAATTATAATATTTATATTATTATTTTAGTTATTTATTTATTAATAAACTCCGAAATATACTAGAATAAATAGGCTATAATATTAATATAAAAGCTCTTAAATATCTTATAAAATACTATAAATAATACTAGAAATTCGAATAATTACTAAAATAATTTAAGTTTAATCTAAGAAATAATATTAGCTTTAATTATTTTATTATTATTAATATTTTTTATATTTCCTGTAAGTCTATACTTTATATTATTAATAAAGGCACTTAATATTAAGCCGGCTAATAGCTTTAAAATATTAGTATCTTATATATTTAGGATATTCTAAAATAGTATTAGATTAATACTTATTTAAATTCTTCTAATTAGATTATAGCAAATATTAGAAAGTAGTTTATTAGTAAGAAATTTATTTAATTTATAAATATTATAGGAATTAAAATTAAAATCATTTCTATAAAAGCTTATAATTTTATTAGAATTATAAAATATTATTATAGCCTAATTTAATATTCTTATTTTATTATTATAGCTAAAATTAATAGAATTAATAAAGATATTATATTTTAAATAGCTTTTAAGGCTATTAATAATTTTATAAAACTCGATAATATTATTTTAATTTTCTTAGTTTATAGTATTTTATTTTAAATAACTAAATATAATATTTTATTATTAATTATATTATAGTAATTAGTAGTATTTAAAATTAAAAAAATAGAAATTTAAAAGCTTTAAACTAGATACTAGATTACAAATACTCTAAATACCTAAAATAGTTCTAGTATTACTAATATTTATAAACTTTTCTTAAATTCGAATATTCTTATATAATATAAAAAAAATATTAGTTAATCTAATAATTAAAATAAGCTATATAAGCTAATAGCTATTAATAGAAAGAATTATATACTAGTTCAATTATATAATAATACTACTTTCTATTTAATTTTTATAAAGCCTTTTTATATAAGAAATAATAAAATTATTACTAATAGCCTCGAATCTAAAACTATTTTTAAACTTTATAATAAGATTAAAAATAATATAAATATAATTTCTTTTATTATTTCTATTATTATACTAAAGTATAATAAAGAATACTTTTATAAAAACCCGGATATTATAGTATTTTTATAAAATAATAATTTCTATTAAATTAAAATTACTAGTTTCCTAAAAAAGAATATATTTAAAATTATTTCTAGATTTCAAATATTAAAAGAAGTATATATTTTTAATTCCTGATTTATTAATAAAATTATAAATAAAAATATAAAAAGAGAATTTAAGAAATTAAGACTAGTTATTTAAATTTATAATAATAGTAAAAAATATATAATATTAATATAATTACTTATTATTTAAATATTAGCTAGAGAATTATTCTTAATATTATTATAATAATAATAAATACTACGGAATTATATTTATATAATATTTTATAAGCTTATATCTAATTAATAATTTTATTTAATTATAATTTTTATATTAATTTATTTTATAAATTTACTAAAAAGCTAAATTTAAAAAATAATTCTATTCTAAAAATTATAAAACTATTATATAATATATTAGAAGCTAGAAATTATTAGTTTAAAACTTATTATTCTTATTATATTAATAAGCTTTCTATAAAATAATTAACTTATAACTCTTATTTTTTTTTATAATAAATAATTCTTCGGAATTATTAGTTTTTAAACTAATAATTTTATAAAAGCAAAGTAATTAAAGCTTTAAAAAACTAAATTTTTAGCTAAAAAGTATAAATATTTTATTTTTAATTATAATCTCAAGTTTAATAAAAATATTATTTATATAAATATTACTAGAATTACTCTTATATAAAAATATTATTATTATAAATAATAAAAATACTATTTATTAAAATCTTTTTATTAAAAACTAATATATTAGAAAAATATATATTATATTAATTTATTAACTAAAAGCTTTATATAGCTTATTAATTATTATTTAAGCTATTAAATCTTTAGAAACTAATATAAAAATACTTAATAAATATATTTAATAATAAATTAAAAATATTACTAAAGAACTAAGATTTATAAAACTAGTAAAGAAGTTCTTATATTTAATTATTTTTATAAATACTTTATTTATAAATAATAAAAATCTCTTTTTCTAAATTAAATATATTTTAGTTCTAATAAACCGAACTAGATATACTAATATTATCTATTAGTTCTTTACTAAATATAAAAGAGTTACTAAAAGTATTTTAGTTTTAGAATTTTATAATATAGTTTATAGCTTTAATATAGGTGCTTTAATTAAATCTATAATTAATAAAATACTAGAAATAGAACTATTATTAGTAATTTATATAAATTCGAAATTATTATATAAATGCTTTATTAAATTAGAAACTATTTGAGAGAAAGATCTAATAATTAATATAATATATCTTTATTAAATATATAAATAATAAGAGATTATAGAAATTAAATAAATTAAAAAAGAATTAAATTCTACTAATTTTATAACGAAATTAAAATTAATAAATGCCTTTAAATATCTAATTAATACAAATATAATATAATTAGATATAAAGAAATAAGTTAAATATAAATAAAATAGAAAATAAATATATAGGAGAAAAAAATATTACAAAAGAAAAAGTTATATATAAAAGGCTATAACCTTTAGTATATAGCTAAAACCTTAATAGTAATATAGATATATAAAGTATTTGGGAAATCTAATATTAGACCAAATTAGGGAATTAGTATATAATTAGAGAAAAGTATTATTTTTTATATTTTTTAGAAAGGTTCTAGTATTAATATAGCTATTTCTTTAGAAATTATATATATAATTATAGGATTCGGAATATAAAATATAAATAATAAAATATAAAATACGGGATATAATTATATAATTTTATATTCTATAAATAACTCAACTAATAGCTAGTTTCTATTAGGCTTAATAGATTTAGAAATTATATATTAATATTATAATATTATAATTCCTATTTTTAAAGAATAATAACTTTATTAATTTAATATAACTAATATTTTATATTTATATAATAGTATTATATATTATTAGTAAACTAATAGCTATATAAAAAATATTAAAATAATTAAAGAAAATATTATAAGTTCTTTTAATTTCGGGTTTATTTTAATTTAATAAAATATTTATTAAATATTTAGCTTTATATAAATAAAAGAAAGAAAATAATAATTTTTATAAATTAAATTATTTAATTTATAATAATTAATATAAAATTATAAAACTTTATTAGCCTTTTTTATAAAAAGAATTAAAAATATAAATAGAAACTAGCTTTATTTAATAAAGCTTTATTAAAGGTTTTTTTTAAAGGAAATATTTAATTTTTTATAGTTTATAAATTAATTATTAATAAAATAAGAAATATTTTAAACTTTTCGGGCTTTTAAAATTATTAATCTAAATCTTATAATTATAAAGCTAATAAAGAAATAAAATCTTTATAAAATCTTTAAATTTCTTTAATAAAACTCTTATTAGCTATTATTTACCTAAAATAAACTCGTTCTTTTATTATAATTCTAGCTTTTTATTAATCTCGAAAAATAATATTATAAAAAAAATTCTTTATAAGTTTATTTAAAATAATAACTAATAAAATATTTATAATATTAATTAAGAGCTTCAATTAATATTTATAACTTTTTTTTAAATAATATAAATTTAATATTTCTATTTTTGGTTTAAAAGAAATCTTTATATTTTTTAAAGCTATTTATATTTCTTTATAAAATTAAACTAGACTTATAAAAAGGATTAAAGAATTTTCTTTTTATAATCTAAGGCCTTTATAACTTATTTATAGCTATAGCTTTATTTTTTTTATTTTTTTTTAATACTAGTTATTTTTTTTAAATTTCAAGTTTTTATAAATAATAATTAAAATCTTATTCTAATTCTTTTTCTAAATTAATTATTTAACTAGATTAATTTTCTATTTTTATAATTAATTAAAATACTAGTATTTATAAATTATTATTATTCTAATATTATATTATATTTGCCTGGTTTTATAATTAATAAATATTAGAACTTTTTATTTATTAATTAAAAATATAAACTTAATATAATAAATAATAAATATAACTTATTTATTATTAAATTTATTTATATTATAAAATAGATTTAATTAAATAAATTTAATATTTAGAAATTATTTAATTATTTTTATAAACTTAAAATTAATAAAAATATATTATTTTTAAATAGCTATTTTAAATTAATTTTTATTATATTAATATAATATAATCTTAAAAAAAGAAACTTTTTTATAGAAATTATTTATTTATTTTTATTTTCTTAAATAGTTTATTTATAATAAGTATTATTAATTTAGTTATTAAAATTTACTTTATATATTTTATTTTAGGTTTTAAATAATTCCTAAATATATAACTAATTTTATTATAATTATAATACTTGAAATTAAAGAATTCGGGCTTTAAAATAATCGGCTTATTTATTACTAAAGTCTTAAAAATAAGCTTTATATAAAAGGTACTTTTTAAGCTTAATTTATTTATATTATTATTAGCTTTTTTAAATATTTGATTTTTTTTTATAATAAACTTAAATTTATTAATTATTTATAATATTATATTATATAAGCTTTATAATATAAATAGCCAAATTATTATAATATATAATTATAGCCTTTTAAAACTTATAAATAAACTTATTATTTAGTTTATTTTTAAGGTTTTATAAATTAATATTTCTATTTATTATATATCTTAAAAATAAAATATAAAACTTTTAAAAGATTTAGTTCTTTTTAATAATAGCTCTTTAAATATTTATTAAATATTATATTTCTTATTTAAATTATTATATAGCTTTTTAAAATAAATATATAATTCTCTAATAATTATATATATATATTAATTATTCTAATTTAGATAAAAGAAAATTAGTATAAAAATATAGTTTTTTATATAATTAGAAATATATATAATTTTAAGGTTCTTTATTTAATAAGTATTAAAGTTATTATAAAGCTTATTTTTAATCTAAACTAACTAGCTATTAAAAGTAATATTATTTTTAATTATATTTTAAAAATAAAAGAATTAGAAAATTTAATTAAATATTTATTTTTTAAAATAAGGGAATTATATATTAATAAGCTTATAGGCTATATAATAAGCTTTTTAATAATAGATTTATTCTTTTATAGAACTTATTTAATTTCTTTTAGCTAATTATAATAGTTCTTATTATAAATAAAAATATTACGAGTTTTTAGAATTAGCTTAATAATTTCTTTATATAATACTTTTAAATTCTAAAATAACTTTTAATATTTTCCTTTTAATAAAATAAATTTCTTTTTTTTCTTTATTAAAAGAGCATTTCTTTTTTATTATAAATATTAATAAAATACTTGAATTTTTAAAAGATTTAATAAAAGACTTTAATTTATTTTCTAATAATATACTAATAATATTTTATATTATAGTTTCTTTTAATTTATCTAATTATTTCAGAACTTGTTTTATTATAAATCTTTTTTATTAATGAAATTACTAGTTTATTTATTTATTTAACTAATTTAAGGCTTTTTATTTAGTTATTCTAAAGTTTTTTATTCTAATATTAATTAACTAATATAGAAATAATTATAGTATATTATATTTATATTTATTAAAAACTAATTAAATAAATACTATTTAAATTCTTTATAAAATTAAGAAATAAATAAGCTTTAAATTATATTATAAATCTAAAATCTAAAAAATATAATTAAATTATTTTTATTTTAATAATTTAAAACCAAAAAAAGAAAGAAATTTTAAAAAAGCCTCGAATCTAAATAATTATAGGCTATATATAGGCCTATATATTCATTAAATAAAGACGTAATATATAATTCGAGTTATAATATATAATCTTAATTTTATTATCTAATTTCGATTTTATATATTTAATTAATTTTAATCTAATTTCTATTAATATTATATATTATAATAATTATAATAATACTAATACTAAAATCTTTCTAAAAACGCAAAAAATAGTATTTTTCTTTAATTATATACTAATTTTCTAATTTAATTTAATATTAGATTTTTTAAATATTATATTTATATATTTTTATTTCTTTTTATTTCTTTTTATTTTATATATTTATTTTTTATTTTATTTATATTTATATTTAATTTATTTATTTATATTTAATTATATTATATTTATATTAATTAAATACTTAAAAATATTTAATAACTATAATTTTATTATAAAATTAATAAAATTTAATTCTTTTTTAATTTATTTATTTTCTATAGTTTCTTATTATTTATATATTTAATAAAAATATATTATATTAATTATTAGTTATTTTTATTAAATAATATCTAATTTATTAAAGTATTTATATAAGAATTTAGAATTTATATATTATAAAATATATAATATATAAATAATATATAAATAATTAAAATAAATAAATTATAAAATAATACTTATAAATATAACTAATTTCAAGAATTAATTCTAGTAAAAAATTAATTAATATTTCTTTCTAAAGCTAGAAGTATTTTCTTATATATTCTCTAATATTTAGTTAAATATATAAAGTTTTTTTATTTAATTAGGAAATATAATTTCATATAATTCATATAATTCTAATTATAAGCTTTATTTAAAATAGGAAACTAGATTTATAATATTTAATACTTATTTATATATTATTATATATATCTATTATATTAATCTCTTTTCTAGATTCTTATTTCTAATAAACCTAAGAAAACTATAAATAGCTTTATAAATACTTTCCTAAAACTTTTCTAATTATTAGTTTCTTTTAAAAACTCTTTATAATTACCTTATTATTATATTAAATAATAGAATTAAAAATATAGTTTATTAATTCTATTTAATTAATTTATAAATTACTTTTAATAATTCTCTTTTATAAAAATAATATAAATATAATATATATTATTAAATATAAAGCTTACTCGATTTCCTAATTAGTTTATAAATCCTAACTTAGCCTCTATTCGCAAATAAATTATTATTTTATAAGTCTAAGAATTTAGAAAAGTTAATTTAATTTTCTAATTTATTTATAAATTTCTTTTTTAGAATTTTCTAGATATTTTTAATATAAAGCTAATTCCGAATTCGTAATTACTACTCGGAAAAAAAGTATTATAAAATGGCCTCTTTTTTTCTATTAACTAATCTTTTTTTCCTTTAACTATAATATTATATTTAGCTTTTTCTTATTTTTTATTTTTCTTTTCCAAGCTTTTTTTAAGCTTTTTTTAAGCTCTTTTAAGCTTCTTTTAAGCTTTTTTTTAAACTTCTTTTACTTTTCTCTTTTACTTTTTTATTTATTAAAATAAATTCCCTTTTTAATACTTATTAATTTATTATTAATTATTTAGCTAATACTTTCATAGTCTTAATTCGCTCTTATTATTTTTAATATTCTAAAAATATTATTAAGTTTCCTAATTTTACTTATATTAAAAGTATAATTACTTAGTATATAATTATTACTATTTTAAAAATAAGAAATATAATTTAATAAATTATGATTTCTTTCTTTTATTTCCTATTCTAATATTATTTAAGGTTTTTTAAATATATATAATATAGTTAAACTACTTTCTCTAAGCTATAAATATATATAAATATCTTATTTATTCTTTATCGAAAAAAGAAAAAACTATTACTATTCTTTTTCTATATTAAACTTTATATATTTCTTATACTAAAGCTATTATTTAAGACTAATAAATTCTTCTAATAATTCAAGAAATAAGTTAAGTAATTCTTATTAGCTTAATATAAATATAAAGTATTTTTAAAAATATAATTAATATTCTTTAATATTAAATAAGCTTATTTTCTTTTTCTTTTTTATTAATAATTAATAGTTTTCTAAACTAATTTATTATTTATTTCTTAAAAGAATTCTAATAAGAATTCTAATAAGAATAATAATAAGAATAATAGAAACTAGTTATAAGAATAAAATATTTATAAGATATAGAAATTAGAGTTTTTAAAGATTTTGATAAAAGTATTTATTTTTTATATTTTTATTTAATTAATAATATTATAATATTACTTTTTTCTAAATATTCTTATAATTCTTAAACTATATTTTCTAAATTATTTAATAATTCCTATATATTATTTACTAGTAAATAGTTTTTTTAATAAATAGAATTTCCTTTTATTTTTTTATTTTTTTTATAAATTATAATAAATTCTATTTTAAATTTCTTTTTATTCTTAATTTTAACTAGTTCTGGTTTTATTATAATACTAGCCTATAGATATTATAGTTCTAAAAAAAATATAGAAAATATTATAGATCTAATATAATAATAGTAATTTCAAATAATATATCTATTTATATATTTCTATAATTTTTAAAACTTTAAAAAAGCCAAGATATTTATTTATTAGTTTTATACTAGGTTATGGCTATTAAATATTCTTTATATAAAATATAACTTTATTATATATTTTAAACTTCTTATTAATATATTTTTTATTATAATACTTTTTTTATATATTTACTATTTTTTATTATTATTTTTCTAGTATTTTCTATTTTATTTAAATTCTTTAAATTCTTTTTTATATTATTAATATTTTTTTTTCTAGAATATTATTCTTAATATATAGTTTAATATTAGAATAGAAATTATATAAAAATAAGCTTTATTATCTAATTATTTTACTAGTAACTAATATAATACCTTAAGTATTATTCTATAATTTAGTTCAGATATTCTATTTATTTATTAGTTTATAAATAAAATACTATATTTAGTTATTATTAAACCTTTAAATAAAAATAAAAATTTAATTAAAACTTATTTATAAAAACAGATTTTTTATTAGAAGTTATATTTATAAATATATTAAAGTCTTTAATAATATAATATATAAATAGCTTTACTAGTTTAGGAGCCGAGATTCTTTTAATAATTAAAATATATTATATTATTTTTATATATTTATTAATAATAATAAATATAAAATTATATATTTTATTATAAAACCTAAAAGAAAATAGTTTTATAATAAAGTCTATAGTAATTTCTTATTATAGTTTAGAGAAAATAAGAAATAAACTAAATATACTATATAATAAATATTTTTTTATTTTAATTTATTAGTATATAAAATAAGTTCTAATATAATTTCTTATATTCTTTTTTGTATTTTACTAAAAGTATTTCTTTTAGAAAATCTCTAGTATTTTACTAATATTAAAATACCTATTTATAAAATTATTATAATTAGCTTATAGTAATTCTTTTTTAAAAGCTAGCTTATTTAATATATAAATAATATTTTAATATTTTAATAATCTAAATATTAATAGCTCTAATAAAAATTTCTTTTAAAAACTATTTATATTATTAGTATTATATTAATAAATTAAGCTTTTAATATTATAATAATAGTTTAAATAATATTTCTTTATTTTTCTTATATATTATTTCGGATTTAGTTACTTATATAGCTAGAATCTATAATATATATTATTTATAACTAGTTATATTAGTAATAAATTCAAGTAATAATATTTCTAATATTATTTTATTATTAAAATAAATTTCCTTTTCGGAATTCCTTAATATTTTACTAATTAAAAATTATTTATTTCTTTTTTTCTGGGCCTTATATTATAGTATTATAGAAATAATATAATATTTTATTACTATTATTTATAGAACTCTTTATTTTATATTTTATAACTTATTATAAAATATAAGTAATAAAATATTTTTATTTATATCTATTATAAAATCTGGCTTTTTTAATAGTCTATTAATAAAATTATTATATTTTAACTAATATTTTAAAATAAAATTAAAAGCAGCTAGCTTTTTTATCTATTTTATTTATTAATTATTTAATTTTCTTTTAATTATAAAATATTTCGAATTATTATAATCTGTTTTAATAATAATAATATATTAAATATATATTAGGTAATATTACTAAATATAAAATACTAAAATAATAGCTAAAAGTTTAGAATTATATATTTTATATTTATTTTTAATTATAGTTATTTTCTTTAAATAGAAAATAATAAAATATTATTTGGCTTTTATTTTTTTATTAAAAAGCTAGGAAATTATATTTATAATTATAAATTTTAAAGTATTTATTTCTATATAAATCTTTAAAACTAGATTAAAATAATAAAGAATTAATACTATTATAAATATAACTTTTGGTTTTCTAAAAGCTTTATTTGCTTTATTTATCTAATTAAAATAATATTACGGTTTTTTATTAGTTAATTTTTTTATTATTTTAAAATATTTATAAATAAACTTCTAGTAAAAATTAAAAAACCTAGAAATATTTAGATTTCTCGAATATTATTTTTAAAACTAATTATTTTTTAATAGCTATAATTTAGCTAGCTTCTATTTTTATATTATCTAAACTAATTATAAATCTCAAAAACTTTACTTTTTTATATTAAATTTATATTTTATTAAGTTTATAAAAAACTAATATTATTATAATTATTTAAGTATATATTAGACTACTATTATATATTATTTTAAGTTTTTTAAATAAATTAAAATATTATTTAAATAAATTATACAAATAATATTTATAAAGCCTATTAATATATAATTAATATATATCTAGAATATTACTAAAATATTAGAAAATCCAAAAAATATAATATAATATTTGAAATATTTATAATATATTCGAAATATTATTTTTTATTTATTACTTTCCCGGATTTATAACTAATAATAAATATTTTTTAAGTCTAGTTTTATATATATTTTTATTTTATAAAGCTTATTTATTATTTTACTAATAAATAATAATAGTATTTGATTTTTAGTAATAATTTTATTTAGGTTTCAATAATTAATATATAAATATAAGCTATCTCTTTTCTTTAAAATAAATATAATTAGAATATTAGCTAGATTAATAAAAAAATAATAAAAAAATTCTAAGCTAGTATTAAGATATTTCCGAAAAACTTTAAACTTTCTTTTTAATAAAATATATATAAGGCTATATAGTAATTATAATTCTAGTTTCAGATTTATATAATAATTAGGTAATATACTTATAGTTTCTATAAAAAAATACTTAGAAAAATTCTAATATTTCCTAAAAAATATAGCTATTTTATTTATAATAATAATAGTAATTATTTAGCTATTTATTATAAAATAGATAATTAACAGAAAAATATATATTTTATATTTTATTATTTTAATAAATTTTCTAATATTTAGAACTTTAATTTCCTATAATTAAATCTAGTATTTTTATATTATTTTCCTAAAAGAAATTAGGAAATTAATCTAGTAAAACTATAGGAATTCAAGTATTATATTAATATAATTTAGATTAAAATTATATAATATAAAATATAGATTAGCTTTTTTTTAGTTTTTTAATATATTCTTAATAATAATTCCAAGAATATAATTTTTATATAAATGAATTCTAGTTTTCTTTAATTAAATTAAAGAAATTACTTTTAATATTAATAGAATTCCTATATTTAAAGCTAGTTTTCTCTTTATATAATTAGTTTCTATATCCGAATTAACTAATATTCTAATTCTATATTTATTCTTTCTTATTTTAATAATAATCTTAATTATTATTCTCGTTTTAAGAGTTTTATTTTCTATAATATAAATAAGTATAACTATTATAGAATATATTTATTTCCCGGCTTTTTTGGTTTTAAGTATTTATATATCTTATAGCCAGACTTATTATAATTATAATAAGTTAGTTTCTTTTAATTTAAGTAAATAGTAATATAATAACTTTTTTTCTAATAAATAAAATAAATTATATCTGGTTTTATAAATTTTAATATAAGTATTATATTAGATCTTATTACTATACTTTTATTATTCTAGTTTTATAATTCTTATAATAGAAATATATTTCTTTTCTTTTTTCTATTTCTTTTCTTTTTTCTATTTCTTTTCTTTTTTCTATTTCTTTTCTTTTTTCTATTTCTTTTCTTTTATTCTTTTATTAGCTTATTATTATATTTCTATTAAATAAATAAGTTTAAATTATTCTTAATTTTTATAGCTATAAAAATAAGCTTTTTTCTTTTTTATAAAATATTTCTTTAATAATTAATCTTATTTCTAATCTTTTATCTTAAATTACTAAATAAATTATTTTATTTTTATAATAAACCTATATATTCTAAATTATTTAATAGGCTATCTAAATAAAATATAAAGCTTTAAATATTTTATTCTAGCTACTATTTAATATTTTTAAACTTAATAAAGATATTATTATTATAGTTTTCTAGATTTAAGATAAAATTCTTTATAAACTTAATAAAAGTTTCCAAATTCGTAATATTAATACTTATTATTTACTTCTTATATTTTTAAATATTTTTAGCTATATTCTCAAAATAAGAAATATAATATATAACCTTTATTATATTTATAGTTTAGATAATTCTATTATTTTTATATTATTTTAGCTTTATTTAATAAAAGAAGTTCTAAGTTTCTTTAATATTTTTTTCTTTATAAATTAGTAATTCTTAGATTTTTAGAGCTTTTTAAACTAAAAGTATTATTAAAAGTATAATAGGCTTTATACCGGATATCTAAATATCTTTAAAATAATGAATTTAAGCTTTTAGCTTTTTTAGATTCTTTCTTTATTATATTTCTATTTCTAATTTAATAATATAATAATAAGCTATTACTAATTTCTTTATTATTATTATTTTATTAGCTAGTTCTAGAAATATCTGAATTCTATTTTCTTTTCCTAATTAGGTAATATAAAAAGTACCTAATTAGATACTTCTCTAGATATCTAGCTAAATTACTTTAATAGTAATAGAAGTATTTTTTTAAATTAATATTTTAGTTATTAATAGCTTAATTACCTTATAATAAATTATTTCCTAAAAATTAAATTAATTAAAATATAAAACATATAATAATAGAATAATATATAAGTAATTAAGGTAAATAAGCTATAAAATAATATTTATAAATATAACTAATTCCAAGAATTAATTCTAGTAAAAAACTAATTAATATCCCTTTTTAAAGCTAGAAATATTTCCTTATATATTTTCTAGTATTTAATTAAATATATAAAGCCATTTATTTAATTAGGAAATATAATCTTATATAATTTATATAATTCTAATTATAAGCTTTATTTAAAATAAGAAACTAGATCTATAATATCTAATATTTATTTATATACTATTATATATATCTATTATAAGAAACTAAATTAGGATTTATAAACTAATTAGAAAATTAGATAAGCTTTATATTTAATAATATATATTATACTTATATTATTTTTATAAGAAAGAATTACTAGAAATAATTTAAGAGTTAATTAAATAGAAATAGTAAACTATATTTTTAATCCTATTATCTAATATAATAATAAGGTAATTATAAAAAGTCTTTAGGGAAAACTAATAGCCAGAAAAGTTTTAGAAAGCATTTATAAAGCTATTTATAGTTTTTCTAAGCCTTTTAGAAATAAGAGTCTAAAAAGGAAATTAATATATATAATAATATATAAATAGATATTAGATATTATAAATCTAGTTTCTTATTTTAGGTAAAATTTATAATTAAAATTATATAAATTATATAAGATTATATTTCTTAATTAAATAAAGAACTTTATATATTTAACTAAATATTAAAAAATATATAAAGAAATACTTCTAGCTTTAAAAAGGGATATTAATTAGTTTTTTATTAGAATTAATTCTTAGAATTAGTTATATTTACAAATATTATTCTGTAGCTTATTTACCTTAATTACTTATATATTATTCTATTATTATATATCTTATAAAAATATTATTTATTATATTAAATAAAATAATCTATTTGGATTTTATATATAATATATTAATATATAAAAGTAATAAATATTATAAAGTAATTACTTTAAATATATTTCATAACTATTTATATATAAAATCTATAATATTCTTATTAAGTTATAATAATAAATAAAGAGTTATATTAAGTATTTTAAGGTTTATATTAATTATAATTATAAGACTATAATACTATTACTAAATAAGAGTATTATTTAGCCCATTATATATAGGCTAGTTAATAGATTTTAATATAAGTACTATTTATTTAAATTTATAAATTAACTCGTTATCTAATAATATTATAATTAAGAATATAATCTCAAACGAAAAAAGAACCAAGAATTATTAATAAGAAAAGCAGACAAAAAATTAAAAAAAGCACACTTAAGCTACTTTCTTGGTATACTATTAAAGTCTCAAGAAACAGTTCCGTAGATGCTTAGTATGTAATTCTAGAGATGTTATTTGTATTACAGCCCCATTTAACAGACTTTATACTTGAGCCAATCTACTTCTTTAATACGGGCTAGATACTTCCGCTTGAAGTGCTTTATTAAGTCTCCCGGACTAGTAAACTTGTAAGTACACTTCTCGAATAGCAAGCTCTACTCACCTAAATAAAGGAAACAAGTAATAGTTCTCTTCTTAATAAATATTAATAATATAGCGTTACTTAACGTTTACTTCTTGGCATAGACGGTTATTAACTAGGGGCTAGTCTCCTTTAATAGCATTAAACTCGCCCGTTACATAAAGGACCTCTTATATAATTAAGTAATAACTTAGCATTGATTTCCAACCCAGTTCACTGATCCGCACTTCAAGGTTGGATGCCATCTCGAAGAAGCAGAAAACACATTGTCCTCGTGTAGATCCGTGCAATACTAAGAAAATCAATCAATTATTTCAAGTGGCAGCAATAACGTTTCCTGTCTGATGCTATCGTATTGTTTGCGTGATGCTTCATGTTCTTGTGCCATCGAGCACAATGATTGTGCATGGCAAAGTCACGCCCATTATTCAATCTTCCCAGAAGATCAGTGAGGCATCTAGAGGCGGGAGCGAAATTGAGCATGTCGTACAGGATGGATAGAGGTTTTTCTCAGAATAATAAGCTCAGAAGCACTGAACGAATGCGAAGATGATAAGGTTGTGAAGAGGGAAGGATTCGGGTTTCGGGGTTTAGCCTAAAAATAGAACCGAGGCTGGCCAATTCGTCGCCAATTTTCGGGTTCTGCGTTTGCACCATTTAAAAATAATTAAGACCCCACTGCAGCAAGCGCATACACCTACTTGGCTACTCTACACCTCAAAACATCTATTGAATATTCGAACTTCTCATTTCAACACCCCACGCGTCCTGATAGGAACCACGATGTCAGGCTCAGGACCACCTCCCTTCGAGCCTTCAGTCGAACTTCTCGCCCCATTGTCAGAATCGATCCAAGCTTCCATCGCCCAATACTCTTCTGCCTCAAATCCCGCTGAAAAGGCATTAGCCCTCAAAGCCATACAAGCCACCTCCTCCAAGCTCTCCCTCGCAACCACATCAATCCCACGACGCTTCAGCGAGATAAATCTTCGACCATACCTCAACGTAACCCTGCGACTAGCCTTCGAGATCAGGCTCTTCGAAACCATACCATCCAATTCCTCCATCACGATCGAAGAAGCAGCATCAAAGGTCAACGCCAGCGAGGAGTTTATCTTTCGCCTCATCCGCGTCCTCGGTGCTTCCGAAATTCTCGAAGTGTTTTATCCTGAAGAAACAAGTATTGGTCTCGTATCTTTCTCCCACACGCCAATATCTAGCTTTCTGCTCTCTCCGCTCGCAAAAGCTAGCTTCAGGCACCATTTCGAGACCATGCTCCCTGCTCAACTTGGCTCTGTACCTGGATACTATCACAAGTATGGATTCAAGAGCCCGGAAGATCATAAGAATGTGCCATTTACATTTGCCCATGGTACTGTGGATGAGGGTTACTTCGACATACTCGTGAAAGATGCGGAAAAGTTGACCATTTTCAATAACGCGATGGAGATCATGGCTGTGCTGGGATTGAAGTCGCTGGGAACTATGTATGCCTTTGATCAATTGGTGCCTAATAAGGACGGTATTGCGTTAGTCGACATTGGTGGTGGGAAGGGACATATGTTGAAAGCCATTCAGGCGGCATATCCAGAAATGAGGGGAAAATTGGTGCTGGAGGATTTGAAGGTCATACGAAGATCACGGCATAAAGTGACGGGACTACAGGGCATTTAGACTCGCTTGGGGCGCTCAGTGGACTATAGCGTGCAAATTGAGGGGTTAAGCCCGCTATAAGGCCTTATAACTCCAGGCCTCGTGCCCTGAAGTAGAGTGTAAGACATTTGCAGGGCTGTCGGAAGATGCTCAGGGGTTATAGCGCTGCTGGCGGAGCAACTATAGCGCTCGGACGCTGTGAGGGGGCAATTATAGGGTACCTTAGCGAACCTTCCCCTGTAAGTACAGGGATACGCCTTAAAAAGGTGTGGTACCCCTTGCTTGCGGTTTATAGCGTTCGTTCAGGGCAGTGGCCTGGAATATAGGGGGCTTTAGTGGTTGAATCCAGCAGAAAGTGGCCTGAAAGTGGACTTGTAGCTCAAATGCCCTGTAGTCCCGTCACTTTATGCCGTGATCTTCGTACTTGATGCGGGTGTGGTTGTCGATGACGAGGTTGTAAAAATACCTTATGATTTCTTCAAAGACGTGCAACCTATCAAAGGTAAGTCCCTTCCCCCTTGTTTTCTGAGTAAATAATATCAAGAGCAATGTATTGACGAATAGAATAGGATCGAATTACTTCCTGAAATCCATCTTCCACGACTGGCCAGACAAAGCCTGCTTGCAAATCTTATTGAATATAGCACAAGTGATGAGGGGTCATCCCCATTCCAAGCTACTGATCTGCGAAATGGTACTTTCGGAGCAACATCCAGAGCCGATACCAGTCATGAGGGACATTAACATGCTGCTTATGGGTGGCCAGGAAAGGAATCTGTTTCAGTGGAATGCATTACTAACAAAGGCGGGATTCAAGGTTTTGAAAGTACATGGTGTTGGGGTTGGGGGTGAGCATAGCAGCATTATTGAGTTGGTTCTGAATGAATAGTGAGAGTTATAGGTAATTAGTGTTGTTCCACCCAGCTGTTTCCACGGAGTTTAGCAAAAGGGGGGGGTGGGGGGTTATATGAAAGAACAGTTGAACTGCGACTGATAATGAGGCTATGGATACAAAATTTCGGCCAAGAAACGATCACACATCATGAATGGATATTTCCGAAACAATTAAAATTTTGATCTCTCCTTGATGGGGCTTCTCTGGAGGATATTGTTGGAGATGAAGTGGCCAATGGAAGAAATTGCTGACAAACCGGGGAAGAGGTACAGATTACTGCGGTACCACAGACTGTCAGTCTCTGAGCTACGAGAGCTATCCGAATATCCTTAATAATGCACAATGTTTTACATAAAGCCCTCCCCTGGTATTTCAAAGCCTCCAGGCAACCACCCACGAAGTTGCGCGCACTTGCCACGTTCTTATGCCTTGAATACTTGGTATTTGAGATAAATAACCCCTGAGCGGTCGGGTGGTTCCAGCAAGTTCTTCTCCACAATAAAACAGGAATTATGTTACATAATTGGTCAGTCACACTGGCTGAGGCTTGTGCTGATAGTAACCGCTCAAGGGTTTATTTATCCCAAATACTAAGCGAACTAATTTAATATGCCCCTGTTAGGAAGAGGTCGAGATGCAAATAGTCTGCGACTAGTTCCTGGACCAGGCCGACTTGGCTTGGCTTGGCAATTGCCTTTCAGGACGCAGAGGCAAAATGCGGATTTCAGCAGCCTTGGCAGGTGATGGGGCGCGGATTTGCACCCGAAATGGAGCAATCTACGATAAACAGATGTAGTCTAGCATCAGATCGATCAAGGACAAGAGAACGAAGCGCTTGAAAGCCTAAGCGTTGTCCAATTGACGCCACGCTGCCGTTGATGACGGCACATGGGCTGAACTGATGGCATCCCCGCAACGCCTCGACTGCTATGTTGCAGCAGGAGGCTTGACTTTCCACTTTTTGACCATTTTATCAAGTCTTATATGGCTTAAAAAGTAAAATGCTTGGGTATGAGCTTCAGTATAGCTCAATTAAGTTATATATGATACCATATTTGTAGAAAAATGTACGGGCTTACTTCGTTACAGGTGTGTGTGGACCTACGCTAAATTGACGTTTGTCTACTGTGGATACAGGCCTTTTCGTCGGGGACATTTCCTCCGATCAAAATCAACATCATAATCTGTCAAGCCTGCATGAGTAAGAACAGCAAAGCGAAACCCGATATTCAGGTAACTGCTTTGATGAGGGTTGGATTCAGAGCTGACGGACTCTTACTTTGAAAATAGAAACGAAGCACAAAGATCTGGTCTGGTCGATGGGAATGTACATTATTTCAGGCATGCAAATCACCTAAATTACTAAAGTTCTTACATTACGGGAAGAAAATCAATGTTTGCCCCGGAAGAACCATGCGCTTCCCCTCTCCCGGCTGGAGCTGGGGTAGAAAAGATCAGGTGATTCGCAATAGATTCGGGCATATAAGCGAAATGGCTGAAGCGAAAGATAGGGGTTCGCTAAACTGTTTTTGGGGCACGCCAGTCCACTATCGATCTCGCAAGGTTCGCAACAAATGTAAACTCTAGATACATGAAACGTAGCTAGTCCAGTAGAATTAAGTCCTCTATGCTTTGCATATATCTAAACTCCGAAAAGCTATTAAAAGCATGTTTTTCTGTGGAACTGGTCGGGTTTCAGGCATCGTGCAACTCGTTGGGCAGATGGCTTGTTAAATTTAAGCGATAGGTGGTCAAATGCCGGCCATCGAATGCAACCCCTTTGGCCTCTTCTCAAGGGGCTGTGTTGGCGGCAGTCCATATGCAGCCTCGAATTGATACGAGAACTTGGAGTCTAGTCATTTATAATCTCAATACTGCGGTTTGCCCCCCCGGGTTTAGCGGCCCGTTGCTTCGGGAAAGGTGCGTGCACGGGCCCACTGCCGCTTTCAACGTCTATAAAAGTTCGCTCTCCCCCCGCTACTCGACCTTCTTCTTCTTCAATCCTTTCCCAACACTCCCTCGCTCGGCCATTTAACCTCGTCATGCGCCATTGACCCCTCTCTACCGAGACATACTCAAAACACCCCGTCGCAATTAAAAACCCGGTTTAAAGCTAGAACTATCAATCTCTACCATTTGTTACTCCAGATTCGATACTCATGATTGTCACCACGGCGATTATTCCCTTAGATGGCATCGCATTGCCCGAGATACGAGCATAAACTCAACTCGCTACCCTCTCCTCGCCATCACACTATCACAATCCTCACGGTAATGCTCCCTCGTTAATTACGAAAGTAGAGGCTTGCCCTTGGCATTCCCTTTATGTGATATGACTTGGCTAATGGTAAAAATGCCTCACATGACGTGGCTAGTTATTGCTTGGTTATACCGTGGCATTACGTATTAGGAGAAGGATCTCAGTAATCTCCTTAATGCTATTAAGATAACGATATGCGTTATTTGCCTTGATTTAAGTTAATTTGTAATAAGATAAAACCGTTTTTATTAACCGTAATTATAGCAAATAATAATTTATATAATAATAGTATTATTAAAGCTTTTATTAAGTATTTCATGAATTGAATATGAAACGTTAATATTAAAAGAATAGATTATAAGTAAATAAATTAACGTGAAAGATTATAAGAAAGTAAATTATATAACCTTAAAAGGAACTTAATTATTAAAAGTGTTACGGTTGTTACGATATACGGTACTAGTAGGGGTTAGACTAGAGCTAGAGAGGCATCTGGCATCTGAGAGGGGCATCTGGCATCTGAGCGAGGCATCTGTAGTCACCTGATCGTTGCACGTGATCCCGAGCTTAAGCTAGCACGTGGGCCGTGCGTAGCTCGCGATTATTTAGATCCGAGGCTCCTTCGAGATCCTCTTCTCTCTTTAGCTTTGAATCGTCGAAATAGAGACAGTCTAACCACGCCTTCCAGGCCCTAGATCTTGTGCTCGTGGCAAAAAGGGAGAGATAAGAAAGCTAAAAAAATAAAAAAAGAGGCTTAATAGGCTAGCAGAGATTAGTTTGTAAGCTCTGTAATTATTATAATAACTGAGTATTTACGGTATGCGAAACGGATCCAAATTATATAGATACTAGCGTTTAATATCGGGCGTTAAACGCTAGAGTTCAATATTACTAATATTCAGCTTTCAAGTTCGCGAGCCCGTGCGAAACGGGCCCTCAACCTCCCGCGAGTCGCGTCACCAGGGTGTTACCACCGCGACGGTCCAGACTCCAGAGCCCTGGGGCTCAAGCAGTCTGGCCCAGTTCTATAATTATCTACCCCAGCTTTGCAGATTGTCAGTCCGCAACCTTGATCAATGTGGCGTTTCTTTGTCCTTTTTCGTTTCCGTCCTGCAGCCACCCTGCTTGCTTCCGCCAACCAGCTCGCGAAATCACCTTCAGCTGGACCCAGGAGAAAAAGAAAAGCCTGTCATGGGCCAACCCCCAAACCCAATTGTCGAAATGGCTTCATTGAGCCGCTTTCATTCCCACGCTTCTCTCTGGTCTAGATTCGAAGGATGCCTCCAAAACAAGTTCTTGCCAGCCACGATAAGCCCCCTTTTCGCAAGGCTGGAGAGAAGAGAAACAGCTGCTTGTGAGCTATCGAACGGCTTCAGAGCATGGCTTACTGACCTCCCATGTTCTGCCGAGATAAAGATGGACATTCCCCGCTGAGATTTCTGTATCTCTGTGCCTCGTTACAAACTCACCAGCAAAATGGAGTCAAAGGAGATGGACATGGTAAGTCCCAAATTCTCGGAGAACTATTCACTCTAGCGTGTCGGTTCCTGGGCCTGTAGCAATGTTCAACAGATCCTGGAACATTCTACTCCTGAAAATTATTGAAAGTATGCTGACTCTGAAATCTTGGGAATAGGTATAAGGAGAGCCATAAGTTAACAGATTTGGACAAGTTTGAGCAGAGTAGCAGAGGTCCTTTCGGTTCTGTCAAACTACTCTTCTCACGACCCTTCAAGTAAGACCTAACTCAACCTTTTTTGCGTTTCAAGCTCAGTTCAACTCGGGAACAATGGCTGAACTAGGGTACAGGTTTCTGGGTGCTTTTGGAGCGATCCTCACAATCCTCACGTTAGCTTTCCATACTCTCATTCAAAATGCGATATCTACGAGAAGTAGAAAGCTCGAAATTGACGGCTTTTACGGTGACCCCATTTGCGGAGCAAGCTATCCTCAAGGAAACAACTATACTAGCATGTATAATAAATACTCCACATCCGAGACTTTGGAGGATCAAGGACCGGCTCTCGACATGGTTGCCGATATCACTTACGGAATATACTACACCATGATGTACAACGACACTCAGACTCAACTCAGCATCGCCAATTGCCTATACGGTAATTGTACAGTACATGGAGCCATATTCAAACTCTGGGCGTGTGCTTTAAATGTGCCGACATTACCTCTAAGATATATAGCGACAACTACAACGACATCTACACTCTCTACGGAAATACTGTGGTGATGAACCAGAAAGCCGGATTGGTGACATCCAGTGTGGGCTCCGATAAATTATCGATCGGGATTATCGATTAGTAATCGTTATCGGCTAATCGATCGATAAACGATCGATATCGATAATTATCGTTGATAAAAGTGGGCCCCAGCTATTAAGCGAGCCCTATTACATGAACATCTCGCTTTCTAGTTCAATTATAAACCAATTAGTATAAAGATTAGTATAAAAGTAGACTATTATTACTATACTATTATATTTCTATTTAATAGTCTATTATATAATATAGATAATATAATTATTGCTAATACTATCAATGCAATGGGGCTCGCTTAATGGCTGGGCCCGCTTTTATCGATAATTCCATTGATAAAAGTGGGCCCGCCAGCCATTGAGCGAGCCCATCAATAATTCCATCGATAAAAGTGGGCCCGCCAGCCATTGAGTGAGCCCATCGATAATTCCATCGATAAAAGTGGGTCCCAGGGCCTTGGCAATACTACAGGGCCACTACAGGGCCACTACAGGGCCACTACAGGGCCAATACGCTATATTTACAGGCCTTAGACCGCCTTTACAGTACTAAATCTATTAATAATAGTGGGTCCAGGGCCTTGGTAGTACTACAGGGCTACTACAGGGCTAATGCGCTATATTTATAGGCCTTATACCGCCTTTACTAAATCGGAATTCTGCTATAGTAAAGAAAAGGTGGTATGAGGCCTATAAATATAGCACATTGGCCCTGTAATGGCCCTGTAGTGGCCCTGTAGTATTACCAAGGCCTTAGTTCGATAATTATCGTAATCGATGGTCGATTATCGATTATCGAAAAATTAGCGCGATTATCTAATCGGAGCTTATCGAGCTTATCGGAGCCCACACTGGTGACATCTTGGGCAGACACGCTCTATCCCGATCCCTCTGTCCTCCCAGGCGTCGGGCCCCTCATTGCCCACGTCACGACAATGACGCGTGCGGACACTAGCGTCTATCCAACAGGCATAGATTGTGCTTGTACTGGTGTGTGGTGGATGTCACGGGATAGACATCCCGGTGGGCCCCAACAATGGCGAAGGCCAGAGTAGGGCAGAAAGATGATGTATTCTCTATGAGTGATAGCTAGCTAAAGTACCTTCCGGCCCTGGTAGCTTACGTAACAGTGGATCTGAGCAATGTTACAATGACAAATTGGGACATCACAGATGCGGTATATACAAACTGGACTGATTCATCAAACTTTGCGCATACCACCTACGGGCAGGGGACCGACATTCAACTCACCCCGCCAACGTGTTATGACCAGGATGCTCAACCAATTTCCGACACGACGGAGTGCACAAAGACGATTTCCAATCGTTCACAAATCGCATTGCAGAACTTCTTCACTGGCGATAAAACAGGGTTCACGGGCATGGCGACCCAGAACTTAACCACTGGACGCTGGAACATCGGCAGCGAAGTCATGCAGCTCATTTACACAACCGCTGGTCGCTCGGATGATCTCGTCATAAGCATGGGGATCATCATGAATAACATCGGTCTACTCATGATCTCTAATATTCGTCAAACACAGCCACAAGCTGGTTTCTCAAAGAGCTTGGGAGAGGTATGGATCTGGACTACTCTCTACCATATCCGCTGGGGCTACATGGTCCTTCCAACCCTGCTTGTGGTCGCCAGCGTACTCTTGTTGATAGCCACAATCATCAAGAGCTGGGGACATGAGAAGTGGAAGTCTTCTGTGCTGCCGCTGTTATTTCATCCCTTAGCAGATGAAGTACGACCTGGGGTGGCGCCTCATAAGATGTCCGAGTTGAAGGCAGTTGCGGAAAACAGGCAAGTGCGACTTCACAGGGGCCACTTGGGTTCTCAATTTGTTTAGGTTTCAATTATTTCTTTCGGACCGTTATATCTTTAGGAATACTCCTTACAATGGATTTGCTACACGGGGAAATACTGTAATATGGACGTACACGAGGTCGATGATGAAATTTTGCACGTATCTCAATGACAGTTTTGAAAATAAGGGATGATTAATTCATTCAACAAATCAGGTCATCCTAACAATGCTTAGAAGTATTTCCTTTCCATCGCAAAATGCGGCTCTCTATTGCGTGACGGGGATCTTCCCGTCACGTGATGAGCGTCAGATTCGGCAATTTGTCGCTTAAAGGGGGGGGCCGGGAAAGGGATACCTGTGTGACTCCTCCTGACTCAAAGGCGAAACATTTCACATTTCACATCTGCATATGCAATCATGCTTCTTAATTGACATCATACAGCAGGCAGCAGTACCCAGTTTCATCCTCATCGAAGTTTCCATTGGCCGTCATGTGACGGGTGCCTGTTCATTGGGGGCCGCAAGGCCCCTGCCCTTCTTGGTAAGGCAAACACCACGTGAGTCGCCTCTAGGCTGCACTTCCTCCATAAAAATCCCGAACCCTTCAAAGTGGAGCTTCGTCAACACCGAGTTGAGATGGCCGCAGTGGAGGGAGGCCTGAAATGTAACCTCGGCCTTGAGTCATCGATATATATGCCTGAACCACTTCCCAGCCCTGCGTTTTAATTTCCTTTGTTTACTTTTAGTTTCAGGTTGTGTACTTTATAAGAAGACGATTCCTTCGAAGGATTTGGCTTTGCATTGATTGTATTTGTCCTATTTCGGTCTCTTCAGACGTTTCAGCTGTCACTCGTTGCCACTCGTCAATCAATCATCTTCAAGCTTCCAATCACCAATCACCACTCAACACTTCATTCAATTCTTGCCAAAGAATTCATCTTCATTCAGCACAATTGTTGAACTCCTTCATCCAATCTTGAGAGCGTCTCCTCGTATCTGGTCACTCGGCAACAATCCTTCGAATTGGCTCAACAATCGTCATCCCACCCGCATTGCGGGCATCTCTACAACTCCGCAAATCTGTCCCACCACGGTCTCCTCAGCAGCAGCAAAGCTGCAATGAGCGACCAAAAACCACCTCCTCCACCTCGGCCACCGCCACGTGATACCTGTAAGTCTCCTTCTTCCAACCAAGTTCCAAACAGTCGCTGACTGAATAAGCCTATGGTGGGAAGCAACGCTGAGCCCTCCACCTCCACCGTCTTCGCCGAAATTAGAGGAGCAGGGTGCTTTGTTATCTGTTTTTGTGTTTTTTCTACTTTGCATTTTCTGTTATGATATATTTATGAGTTGTGAGAATTTTGGTTGCTTTTTTAGGGAATGGACTCCGGTATAGGTGCATTGGGATTGGGGTTGGGCATTGAGCGGGGTCTTCACGGATGGATTGGATTGAGCTGGAATATGCTCTTGGTATTACGACTTTATGACCGTACGTGGGGTTCGGGCTTCGTTGAACTTGATATGCTTGAGCTTTGCGAGATTGGCCTCAAGGTTGACACTCGAGCTCACTCAAAAATGGAATCCCCTCTCCCGAACGTCAGTGTTTGTGCAACGCTTTATGCATGATACTCTCAAGCCTACAGTACCCAGTTTTGAATCTCAAACATATTGAGCATTAGAATTTATCAATTGAGAGCGTGTCTTAACTCTCGTATATCCTTGATTGAGGTCCCATTATATTTCCCTCATCCAATTTCTCTCGAAAATACCACTGGCCCCTGACAAGCACTAATAAGCCCCAAGTAATGATCATGCGCCGTGCCATCAATAGGAACCAACCCTGTCCCTGCATTACACTCTTCATTCCCCACCCCCTCACAAACTACCACATCGCTCGCTTCATACACGTCCGTCGCGTCAGTCCCATTCGTAAGCCAGTACTCCGGACTCGTATGCTCATACCCTATCCAAGTCGGTGGTAGCTGGGACACGGGATCGTTCTCATGCGTCATCCTGTAATTCCCTCCTTTCTCCGGAGCCTGCGACATCACGAATGTTGCAAACTCCGTGTTTCCCACGCGTGGAGAGCCATAGGTGTAGATATCAGCGTTGTAGTTTATACTCCTCAGCTCAGCACCAGCGAGCGTCGCGATCCCGGCGCCGATGCTGTGGCCTGTGATGATGAGGGAGTAATCTGGGTACATCTCGAGAGCTGAAATGGCGGTATTGAGGACGGCGTCCCGACGTTCAGACCATCCCGTGGAGAAGCCGGAGTGGATCCAGCAGGATGTGCAGCCTGTGAGGGTGTATGGTACTCGAGCGAATGTGAAGTCTGTGAACCAGTTGCGGATTGTGCTCCCAGAACCCGCGAATGCAACGATGATAAGAGATCTTGTTGGATCGAGCGCCACGAAGCCTTTAATGTTCGCTGTGGTTATGTCGTTGTTGCTGGGATTAGAAAGTGGAGAGAGGAGGGGGGAGAGACTTACGAGCCTCCGAATTCCACGAGGGATGTCACGTTGTCCGCTTCTACGAGAGCGCAGGCATTAACTGGGCAGGCGATCAGAGACTAGGAAGCCGAGTTCTCATTTCTCTGACAATATGAAGCTGCTTTAAAATTTGCGAAAAGCTTGAAATTGTCGAGGAGAGATTCTGGTATGCCGATTGTTGTGCTATCTGTACGAGCCTGTCAGGGACTGCCAAGTCTTCGGGCCATAAATGGGGGTTCACCTCCTTGTTCAAGGGGCTTTCCTGCTTCTTGTACAGGAATAGCATTTGCCAGAGATAGGAGAAGTCCAAGTGCAAAAGATACTGCGAACTTCATGATTCTAATTCGAATTCCGAATTTCTCTGTTAAACTCCAGCGAGTTAAAACCGCTGACGGTGACAAGCTGAAGTCCCAGACCCCAAATTCACGAGCAAAGCAACAACAAAATCACGCAACTCCTTAAATGTCGACACACACAAAAGAAGCATAAACAACGAAGAAGCAGTCTTGCACCTTCTCGTCCACGAAAATTATCAAAATCTACGTGGCCTGTAAATGCCATCATCACGAAATACCGGTATCCAGTATCGGTACTACTCCCGAAGTGGGACAGCAAGGTTACCAAGGAAATCCGGAAGTTTATCCCGAAGCAGAACAAGGCTGGTTATCTAATCCTCGACTGGGCCTACTTTGCCTATATGAGAGCCTCTTTAAGAGCTCGGTTAACAAGCGAGAGGGCAAGGGGGAAATGTGCCTCGGCACTTGTCGTTACGTAGGTGGCGGGTGGAGTGGCTTTCTGGGGTGCTTGCTTGGCTTGAGAGTTCTTGGTCAAGCAAGATGGTTGATATGGATTAGAGTTCTATCTTTCCACACAGTGAAAATTCAGCCGATCAACTAAAATTGAAAAGTTGCAGAGACTTTCACATGATTTCAGCACATGCAATGAAAATTGGTTGCAGTGAGGATGGAGAATAATTGAGGACCCATGTGATAACAAAGGGGAAGTTCCTTTTATTGAATGTCGAGCGAGGGACACTACCTCGAAGTAGGGGAATTGCCCTTCTTACTGCGAGTCGTATTTCGAGTGAAGTGAATGGAGGCTATGTCAAGGTAGTGCATTGCGATATCCAAGTGAACGTAGCCCTCTACTCCTCTCCTGAGCCCTCTCTAATCCGCAAGCAATTCCAGAATACTGTCAAACACGCTCTCCTCCTTCGCATTCCATCCTAAGCCCCTAATCCGCAAGCAATTCCGGAATACTGTCAAACACGCTCTCCTCCTTCGCACTCCATCCTAAGGCCTTAATTCTCTCCCCATTAACTCTCATATTAATCCCCCAAAGCAGCTCCGCATAAGGATGTAGCTCCTTCGCCTCCTCAATCTTAATCTCATCCACACCCTCCCTCTCAATCCACCCCTTCTTTTTCATCCCCTTTACAATCGCCCCCGCCATCTCGCGAAACACGTACTCCCCACCCTCAACATAATACCACCCCTCCTCTCCCCAGTCCGCCCTCCCCCCTCCTTCCTTCAATGCCTCTTCAACAAGCAAGATGAATGCAGCAGCGAGATCGCGCACGTGGATGACGGAAGCTACGTTCGTGCCCTCTCCCAGCGTGAAGCCTCGTCCACGCTTCTTGACGGCGTCAACGTACCAAGGCAACACCATGCTCGTCTTCTTGACTTCCCCTTGTCCAGTGCCGTACACGCCGGGAGGGACCACAACCGCTGTTCTGATGCCCTGCTTCTTGCCTTCAGATAGAACAAGCTGGTCCGTAACAGCGTGCAAGTGCGAGTGATCAAAAGTCGTGATTTCCTTCAGATCCGCAATGTCAGACCATTTCTTGGTTGTGAGTTGCCCGAGTCCGTTGCTTGCGGTAGAGATTGAAGCTGCACCCGAGAGCTGGATGAATGTCCCCGTCTTTTGGAGAGAAGGGAGAAGGTAGAGGATGGAGGGATTGTGGTCCGCGTCTGCTAGTTCTGATAGCCTTGTGTTAGCCTTCATTTCGGGAGATGTTAGAAGGCAGACGTACGGAGAACGACGTCCACTTGGGCAGCTTCCGCTTTCAAGACTTCAGCTGAGTCTAAGTCTCCAATGACTGTTTTGACGAAAGGATACTTCGAAGCGATCTGTTGCTGTTGCTCCTTGGTGCGGACGAGGCCGTGGACCTGGTATTCGGGGTGCTTCTTTGTTATGTCATGGAGGACTTGGCCACCGATGTAGCCTGAGATGCCTGTAATGAAGATTATGGGAGCCATTGTGAAAGTCAGGGGTTCTGAGAATGAGTTTTGTGAAGTCTTGTGAAGTCTTGATGGAGAAAGTGGCGGTATTGGGATGATGAGAAGTTTGGATTTCAGATGGAAAGGAAAGGAATACTTATACTCCAGTCCACTTGAGCATAGGATTTTGTGCTCTACTCGATATTGGATTTATAATGAATAATGAATTCCGCCTTCGACGAATGGAAAGTGTTTGACCTGAGCTTGGGCGTTTGCTGTTCATTCTGATTGGCCGAGCGGACCCTCCTGCGGGCAGCATGGCGGGCCCGCCAAGTTGCGGAGGCTGCTGACCGATCAGATTCCCACCTCGTCCGTCCGTCAACCTCCACTAGCCAACATAAGGAGAAATTTGCAAAGCCTCCACCAGGCTCATCGAGGTTATCAAAGCAACTAGTATGAATCCACCGAGTTATCAACCCACTTTGGCGTGTGTTACCTGCAAGTCCCGCAAGAGAAAATGTGACAAAGCTCTCCCAAAGTGCTCTCTTTGCACCAGGTGAGATGACTGACTCCCATGAACCTGGACCATGCTGAACACTCCCGCTTTTTAGCAAAGGGCTACCCTGCACGTACCCGTCCTTTGTGCGTCGGGCCCATCATGAGCCACAATATCCCTCTCCGCAATCGACCACTTCCTCATCCGCCGTGAGCGTCCACAATCCCGTCACTGGTCCCACACCGCCGCCAAACAACTTCCCAGCGGTCTTCTATCTAGATTGGAACATTTTCCAACGATGCCAAGTAGAGATACCAAAGCCCAATTTGCCCCTTCCAACAAATATCTCAAATCTCATCGGCAATGCAGAGAATTGGGAGAACATCGCCACCGAGCACTTCTCCACAACCCACACGTGGATGCCAATCGTCTCAAAGAAGAGCTTTTATGAATATATTCGCAACCCCTCAAGTCAGATTCGCTCAGACTACGCGCTTCTGATCCTTGTTATGGATCTGGTTTGCTGGATTCCCGAGACCAATGATCCGAGAACGTCGACTTACTTGGCCGCCAAATCTTTTTACCTGGACCTGGAGATTCAAGGATTGGTTTCGCTCCAGATTTTGCAGGCCGCGATACTGATTGCGTTTTTCGAATTCGGACATGCGATTTATCCATCCGCTGCCGTCTCGATCGAGGCATGTGTGAGGTATGGATGCGCTTTGGGAATTAATTGGGATGCCAAGTTCCCAGTGAAGAGGCCGTTCTCTTGGGTAGATGGCGATGAGCAGAATCGTGTTTGGTGGGCGGTCGTCATTCTAGATAGGTATGCTTCCCAGTGGTTATCCGAACTCGTAATCGAGCAACTTGAGTGCGCTTATTGTGGGCCGAGGAGAAAATTTTGTATTGACAAACACTCAGAGTCTCCAGAATAGGCTTTCCACCTCGCCCATTGTGGACTGGTGACCCAACTCCAGAGTCTATCTTACCGTCCGATGATGGAGCTTGGGATCAAGGAGTAAGTGCCATGCCCTGACTTGAAGCATCGCCACATCCTAAACCTTTCAGGTGATGCCACCGAAATGTTTCAAGGTGCTTCAGCCTGATAATCCAAGAAAACTTGGGCGGTTTGCCCTCAAAGCGGAAGCAACCCGATTGCTCGGCCAAGTCATTAAGCATGTAGAAGCAACTGATTTCGAGGACACGTTTCACAAGGAGGAAGCGCTTCTCTTGGACGGCGCTCTTCGAGCCTTAGTCAACGTTACGGAGTTCGAGGGACAGAGCCACAGCCTTGATGTCATGAATCAAACTGCAATGTGCTCCATGTAAGTGCGCAGTTGGGTGGCCATGCTTGAATTGATAGGTGCCTCTCGAGCTGATAGTGTCCAGTGCTTTAATCCTTCTGCACGAAGCTCATGCTTCGGGAAGTTCAGAAACTTCGGAATATTTCGAACGTATTCATCACACAAAAAATGCCACAAATAACGTGGTAAAGTCTCGTGAGGAAATAGTGGGCTTCGAGACCCCAATCAAATTATGTGTAAGAGCTGCATCACCATTCATGACAAGCCTTCTGTATCAAATGGCGACTGCCAATTTGCGAAGGTGTCGAGACCTGAACATGGACGAATCTTACGAGGATTTTGTAGTATTGAAAGAAGCTTTGAAAGTTTTTGATGGGAGGTGGAGAGCTTCAGGTAAGTGGCACGGACGAGCACTTGCTGAAAGCTAACCTTTGGTAGGAGCGTATTTGAAAATCATAGAGGCGCGGGAAGTGCTTTCTACTCGCTAGATCCATGTGACATGAGTAGCAAAATCTGGCACAAAGGTTGTACATTTCGTGATGCCAGTGCTACGTGGCGCTGGTGAACTTCAATGCCTCGTTCCCGACAACAGTCTGAGTAGGTAATCATATCAGCGTTTGAAATAATAGCAGCACGGAAGATACGCACCTTTTTTACATTTCCGATCCCAGTAACTTGACCCGTTGCATTCGCTCCCATGATGTTGGCATAATTGGTTGACATCAACTGAACGCCGGTCACGAAGCCCTTGCCGTCAAATCCGCAATGCCCACCTCCATTGGGCGTGTTATCCACGGTCTGCGTGACTCCAATTTGCGCTGCCGACATTCCCGCGGTCGTAGCGAGCTTCTCATACGCCGTGATAGCTTTTGGAATTGCTGGCTGAAGAAGTGCGAGCTCGTCCTGAGTACTCTGGAAATGGATCTTCATGCTTGTAGCAAGGGTTGCAGCATTGGCAACATTGACTTGTGGGACTAGGGCACCACAATTCAGCACCACGCCGGTCTTGTATTGCGCTCCGAAAGCTGGAACGAAGAATCCAGACAGGAGAAGCGATCCTCCAGAGACACCAGTGAAGAAAACATTTCCAGGATCGAATGCCATGTCTTTCGGAAGTTGATTTTGGATAAGTGAGTTGACCGCTGCAGCATGTGCAACCCCATCGGTTCGCTGTAAACCACTCCCGCCACCCCAAAAGAGATTTTTGTTTGGCGCAAGGACGACAACGCCCATGAGGTTGTTCTGGACTGCTTGATTCGGAAAGTCGAAGAACGATTGTCCACCATCTCCATGTAAGAGGACATTTAAGCCGGCCGTTCCTGTCGAATTGGCCGTGGCTGCTGCACCTGTAACTCCAGAAGCTGCTGTGAATGATTTGGCTGGGGCACTGATCTTGTAGCGAATTGACAGGCCGCTGTTCCTGTCAGTGATCTGTCTCCAATGTTGGTGGGAAGATTAACTTAATCGTCACGGTCTTGTCCAGAATTGTTGATCCATCCGTTGCTTTCGTTATTCCACCGGAAGAAGAAGCGGCAGCGGCAGCGGCAGCGTTGGCCTTGGTATTAGATGTCGTCCCTGTGGTCGCCGTACCCTTGTTCTTCGGCAGAGACTCAACGGGAAGGGCAAGAAAGGACAATAGGATGAACGAAACAATACGGATCCATGACTCGTACATTATGAAAACCAACGTCCAGCGTCAAATATCAAGGAAAGGAAGGAATGAATGGGGATGAAGATCAGAGACACGACACTTGCCAAAGCTGGGACGAAAGCCCGTTTTGTCGGAATTCATGAACTGACGGTTTGACCTTGAGAAACTTCTTGAAGCATTTAAGAGCCTTCAAACTGCCAAGTCTGTTTCCCCAAGACTTTATCCTGGGGGTGGTCGTGCCGAGAACCCAATGCGGAAGCATACTGTTTGACTTGGCGACCAAGCCGAAGGCGTCATTGGATCGGATTGATTTCCATTGTGGCTTCGGAGTGGGAGATCGTGTCAAAATGATCTGACTGTCCGCTAGTCCTCGAGCATTCGACGGCGCGTGGGGTTTGATATGTAGAAGCGGGAGGGGTTGGAGTTTGAAGATGCAGATGAAAGATGAAAGATGACAGGAGAAAATAGGTACGGTAAGCTTGGGGGCGGGAAGTGCGGAACTAGTCACGTGCTGGTCGGGTTTCTCTCCCTCTCCCTCTCCCTCTCCCTCTCCCACCTCTCCATCACACATTCACGCTGGTGAATCAACAACACTTCTGCTATTAGACGTATTAGGGTATCATCAGTCTCAAGCACCGACGCCCGGCCCTCACAATCATGCACAGCCTGCGAGAACGACCTCAGTTGCAATGTCCAGCCGAAATAGGGCGGCGTTGCTCGCAGTCCACCTCGTTGAGCGACCTCGACGCCGAGAAAAGCCGAGGAAGCTGTTTACAACTTGAGAACCAGACATTCCGAGCATCCGTGAGCATCCATAAGCAAGTTGGCGGCCAGAACAACCAGTATGAACACGTATACGAAGAGTCGATTTTCAACTGGCAACCACGCCGGCACGCTTGGAGCAACGAGCTATCAAATCCGGCATCAATTACGACGCCTAAAACAAAAATAAACGCATCCGTTGAACGAAACTTGCACCTTCAAGCTTAAATGACGCATTGGCCAAGATCCATCTCACAACAGAAAGACCAACTCTGCCATCCTTCCATAGAACCGTTATTCGTCGACGTCTCTCGGATCGTGTTCTTTCCAAAACTTCTCATACTCTTCCCAGCTCTGTGTTTGAAACTCCTCAGGCTGGGTAATGGGGGCAAGCGGTATACCCAAGTGGTCGAATTTTTCAAACCGCTGCTTCGTCAAATCTCGACTCTTGTTGATGCTATAGACACTGATTCTATGAGCTGAACTTGTCACATGAAGACCCCAATTCCATGCGGCGCGGACGGCCAAAGGCTGGGTATTTAGGGAATTATCCCAGCATCGGCAGACGATTTCGATCCATCCTTCAACGTCGCAAGGAAGGTCATACTCCCAAGTTCGCCATGTCCACTTGCCCTTCTTTGACAAGTTCTCGTTAGGCACAGAGTACCAACTGAAGCCGCCATCAGCAGACAATTCCACTCGCTCAGGCCATCTTCCACCACCAGAATAGGCCCAGCCTTTGCACCGGATCGAGCCGTTATGTATGACAACTTGTTTCGTCCAGGGAGACATAATTGCGCTGCTCACCGGCATCTCTTGAATCTGAATCCCGTCCGTTGGACGTTGATTATGCTTGCCGACTTGCTGGTTGAAGTAAAGATACTCCTTGCTCTGGACAGGCGCCAGAGAGGGAGTCTCAATGGCTTTAATCCGGTAAAGCCACTTAACACTTCGAGCGCCGATATATCCCAGCACTACCACTCTCAATGGATAACCGTGGATCTTGGGCAATGGCTCGCCGTTCATTTCCCAGACAAGCATGACCTCGTTCGCCTTGACCTTCGACCATGGAACGCTCACGAGGTAGTTCATGACCTGGTCGGCCTTGAAATAGGTCTCGGCACCATAGAGTTCCAGGTGTTTCGCTCCATTGATAAGGCCACCGCAGTCCTTGATCACCTTTTTCAGGCTGACCCCGACATATTTCGCTGTTCCAATTGCACCTTCTGCCCATGGGGCCTGCGGAAGTTCGTCTCCCTGCCCAGGGTACAGACAGATTTGCTCTATCCGACGAGTTCCAGAGCACTGCGGACGTCACAAGTTAGCATTGCCTGGCGAAGTGCAAGGAGCCGCAAGATACCCTCGCGGTCTTTCTTTGAAAGATATTCATGGTGAGGAATTAAATCGCGAGACATCCAAAGGAGATGCTCATCTAACCAAACACTTACCTGCATCGTGACTACTTTCTCCATCCGCGGAAATTTAGACTCATCCATCAAATCATCGAGGCTGTAAACTTTCGGGTCGGCGACTAGTCCATCTAGGGTCATGCTAAATTTGTCCTTGTCGATTATGGGTATGCCGCCATGGTTTCGAACGAAATGAAGAGGATTTGGTGTGACCGGCTTCGACGTCACAAGTCGTTTTGGAGGTTCGCCATTGTAGGGAAACTGAAGAAGATGCAACATCTCAGGGTGTTTCTCCTTCAAGACCATTGCCCAAGAGTCGTCGGGAACCGAATCCAGCTCGCCGCCGAGTGCCTGATGCCACAATTTCCAACGATATCCGTCAAGAACGGGATTCGTGTCTGGAATTGGTGACATTTGGTATTCTGGATGCGGGGGGAAAGATTGAGAGGTGAGTATCTTATGGGCTATGGCCTTCTTCTCCGGATACTTTTCCCATTCCACATACCTGAAATCTATTAACTGAATCGTCAAATCAGGCGTTTTGGAGAAAATACTTACCCTTTCCAACCTTCGAGTTCTCTAGCAAAGAGTTGCTTCGGGTCACCGAAAGCTTTGATAGCCTCTTCATCTTTCCAGAAACCTACCCATTTCTGCGGTGGGATTGCAACTGTGTCACGCCCAGTCTGGTCGAGGAAGGGCAGCTCAGCACCTGCTAGGCCTTGTTCAATTTTCCATTCATTAGGCCGATTGACAGTCTCCATTTCGAATACGTTCTCCGTAAGGGCGGCCGGATCGAATCAACTTTCCAATGTGTCTCACAAGCTAAATTTATGTGCTTGCCAAAGTTTTCCGCTCTGAGATATGGGGTTTTTGGAGCTTAAACGGTGAGGTCATGCAAGTTGACAGGGGCTATCCACAACAACCGTCATCGGTACCACGGAGCAAGGACCCATAAAACTGCAAGTAATCATGTCGCATCAGATGTTAGCTCTTAGAAAGAAGGTTTGCCAGCCAATGGGTTTCGAGAGAGGTTCCGCAACTTCGAACTCGCTCGCCTTCGTCGATATCTCGGCAAACAAAGCCCGAGATTTCTGTCCGCGTCCGAGAGAATAATTGTCGTGTCTTGCTACGACATTCCTTCATCCAACTCGCTTTCTGCATCGGATCTGCGCTATGCGCGGAACCAGACCAGTGGAACTATTCCGGTTTTGCGTGATCTGATCATTGAGGCTTCGGTGAGCCACATTGCCGGCTCAAATTTGCCTTCCCGAGTAACAGTTCTCCATTCGCTCTTTTTATGCCTCTCGGAAGTTATCCTTAAGTTGAGCTGCACTTCAAGACTTGTCTCCGCGAGGTGGATCAACATCTGCATGTTTTATGCAACTCCTTCTGTCAGCAGTTTAGCTGATTGGCAAGGCATATGTAACCCAACCCAGCATCAGCTCAACCCTCCAAACTGTGTCGCAAAGATTGAGGAATGGAGTATAACTGGCCCCCGACTCTCCTGGCCAGTTGATTCTGGTTGAACATCTGGTTGCAGCAATGTTCCTTGAACGGTCTTGGCTCTAAGCTTGCATATCCGTGTGAAAAGTGCAGCTCAGCACAGGGCCATGTGTTCGCCGGATAGTGTCCTTTTCCCAGATATCCTGAAAACGGGTCCAGCCATTGGTTTGCATCTTTGCTCCTAGCGTCTCCTGCACTGACACGTTCAAACACGGCCCCGCATGCAGAACCAGCGGCAGATAGAAGCACCTCAAATGAGGGGTTAAGATATGTACAAGCTCCCTGCTTCTCCCATGTACCTTGTCAGTGCGAAGCTGTTGACTTTTAAGAGGAGCAAATGACCAACATTTCCATGGAAACAATCCAATGGCAATATCCATGCTGATTTCTCAAGATATCGGCTCCTTGAATACCTGAAGTATTTGGAATGCACTTCGGCCAATGAGTTCGGCCCAGTTAGCTGAGGCGATTAACAGAATTTTAAACGTCTGGCTCAGAATGATTTAGCCTTTACTCGGCATCTGGCAATTTGACGATACACGGCAAATCGCAAAGGGTACCAGATTGTAGGGATGGTGCTTCTGCTGTGGTCTGCTTAGTAACTCTTCCTTGTCCCAGTTACGAGATCCCGCCCCCGGTTCGACTGTCCCGAAGCCTCCGACTAGCGATTATCATTTCCCGATTGGATATTTTATAAAACCATCACTCAATTTATTGTGATAAGTCATCCAAGCGTTGAGTTCTCTTCATTTTTATTTACAATTTTTGGCACATGTTGTCCTGTTTTCCTTGAGATCTGATCTGGGATTTTCAACCAGGAGTTGCTCTCCATCACCCCTCTGCTTAGCACCCTTCAACCTATATTTGATGCATCATGAAACAATCGCCAGAGGTGGTCTCAAGATTGCTTCATGATTCGTTGACTCCGGCTGACGGACCTTCATGTACAAAATGTGGCAAGCCACCCAGAGGGAATTCGAGTTCCCAGCAAGAATTCGAACCACCCCACGAAAGCCACAAACTTGCAGAGCAGAGCTCTTGTGACTGATTCTTCGATCATTCAACATGGTACTTGCCCTGTACAATATGGTCTTCACTCGAGACAGGTCTTGAAACTAGGAACAAAAGAACGTAACTGACCCGACTTACACACTTGCTGGATGTATTCCAGCCCAGTTCCATTGCCAGTCGGCCCAAGTCAGACCCTGACATAGGTCAACTCAGTGAGAATCCCGCATCTGTTTTGCGGATTCGAGCCGGGCAAGGAAATGGGGACTCTCAGTATTGTGTGATACTGAACTGATCGAGTGACACTGGTACATTGTGCTCGAGAGAGAACCATAGAGAGGTACAAAGACCAAATTATGCCACTTTAGTGTCACGTCTGACTTTTCACAGGGGTGTTCACACAGAGGCTACCGGCATGTGGAAAATTCGAAGTGGCACATGATAACAGCGGTCTCGCCGACACCAAATTCCTAAATGGGATCGGGAAGGTAACGAAAGCACTACAGTTTCTCGACCATGGCCGGCGAGAAAAGCTCCAGTGATACAGTTTGAGATGTACGAGGCCGGGCATTGCGCTCCTTCACAGAAGATGGGGACCAGGAATTTGCGTTCAACGACCTGCCAGTCTTCTCCATTCGAGACCCAATCAGTTCCCAAGCATGAATCGAACCCATAAACGATATCGGCAAACCGATGTCTTTGATCCAGGCATATTTTGGGACTTTCACGTCAACAATTTGGAAGGCATACATGCGTTGATGCATCTTTTTTGGGCAGCGTGGCATACCTGCCTCTCTTCAGCACTTCAATGCATTTAGTGTTCACACATATACCCTCAGGAAGGAGGTGCGTATCTCTATTGGACGAGTAATTTTGAGCTAGTATATTTGATCGGGGTGGGAGCTACAGATACGTAAAATGGCACTGGAAACTAGACGCAGGCATCGAGACATTGGACTCGGCAACGGCCTAAGATTGGCTGGCGAGGAACCCAACTACCACGTCAAAGCCTCTTCAGCGCCGCTGAGAAGGCGACTATCCGACTTAGACTTTGTACGTGCAAGTAACTGACAAGCACCTCATCCCCCCTCCCTTTGCCGACAAGCAAGCAGCTAACCATCGCCCCTCAGGTCCTCCAAGCAAGAATCTTCTCCTACACCTCCTCGCCCGCCACCGCCTGAGCGCAAAGTACGAGCTACACCCCCCAAACCCACCCCTCTCCGCCGTCTACGGCCTCTACCAACCCCACTCCTCTCCACAATCAACGGCAACTATGGCGGAGACCCAGATTACATGCGCTCTGGCTTTCGCAAGATTCAGTTCAGACATATGCATTTGACATCCAGAGATGGAGGGCCATGGGGTATGGAGCGGTAGGATAGGGGGTTTGCTACAGAGGTCACGGAGAGAGTTTGTGCAGAGCAGGGAGCTGTGGGGGGATTATTAGGGGAGGGGGGGTATTTTTGGAGAATGTGATGCTGAGTTTGGTGTAGGTTGAGGAGGGGTTGGGTGATAAGCCATTAGTGAGTCTTATTGTGATGGGTTGGGTATGGGTGACTGACGAGCTTGAGGCGCTGTTCTTGAGGGTTGATGAGGGGCCTAGGGAGCTTATTGCGGGGGCTGTTAAGGGATGGAGGAGCAAAGCTGCTTGAACATGTTGAGACGGTTGGTAATGTGAGTATACACAGAAGAGGAGTGAGAGCGGTAGGTCTGTATTTTGATTCCAGCTTTGTTTTCTAATTGAATTTTTACTCATTCCTATCACCATGCAGTTTGGAAGCCCGGTTAGCTGAGTAGCAATTCCAATTCTCCAAACTGTTAGACTGACAAAGCATTAGCTGGTAAGATTGGTTAAGATGGAGCAGCCTATTTCAAGGAAATACATTTCTCATTCGAAGCCATTTCCCATCCACCCTCACTTCACCTCACTTTCTTCCTCCCACACCCGCCCAGCGACCATCCCCCCATCAACCAAGACATCGGTCCCCGTAATATAACTCGCATCCTGCCCACACAAGAACGCGACCACGCCCGCAACATCACCCGGCGTCCCCACCCTCTTGCACGCACTCAACCCCACCATACCCATCACCACCCTCCCCCTCTCGCCCTTCAACTCCAGCTCCCCCATCGGCGTCCGGACGATCCCCGGACTGACGCTATTAATCCTCGCCCCCCTCTCGCCATACCTCTTCGCACTCGCCCGGACGCGAAGGATGTTGCCCCTCTTCGCCAGACAGTACGCCAGCCTGGGGTCCGTCGGGAAGCCGTCCAAGACCAACTCCGCCGCCGTCGCGCTGGCCAGATGCGCCTCCAGCTCCGGAGCGAGGTTTGCGAGATGCCCCGCCATGCTGCTAATGCAAACCAGACTGCCGCCGTCCGCGACAAACGGATAGAACGCGTCGATCACGTTCGCCGTGCCCTGCAAATCGACCTCGTAGATCCGCGCCGCCGTCGTCGCCGTGGCCGGCGAGACGCCCGCGGTGTGGATGATGGTCGAGAAGGGCCCGAGCGCCGCCATTGCTTGCACGGACGAGAGAGAGGAGACGTCGATGCGGATGGACGAGATGGCGTAGCCTTCGGAGAGGAGCGTTGCGGTTGCCCGGTCCGGGTTGATGTCTCCTAGGATTATTCGACGGCCTGAACCCAGACGCCGGGCGATGGCGAGGCCCATGCCGCCGGAGCCGATTATGGCGAGGAGGCCTTGGGACATTGTCTGCAATTCTTTTCTCTCCCGTTTTGTTCTCCGTGGGCAGAGGATTTTCCGGGGACAGAGGAGGTTGGGTGGTGGTTGAGGTGGTTATATATTGCCTGGTGGTGGTACCGGATTTTGGAGATGGAATTGATTCTCCATTGGGACAATACCCGGAACTGATGCATTGTGCAAAGGACGCGCTTTGCCAGTTATTAAGCCGAGTTCGAAAACCGGGCCGTTTCATGGATTTTCAAGTCCTGCTGCGCAGCGACTGTTTATTTTCGTCAGTCTCCCCCCCTGTTCCCCCACATGGTTTATTCCCCTGCCGTGCCGGGACTGGACATTGAGGACCCCAGGGGTTTCCTTGTGGCTCTCCAGCCCCCCCCTAAAGGGAAATCCAGGTCCAGAAGACATCAAAAGAAGTCCTCCTAACTTCCCTTCCAACACGCCAGCCGTCTCATCCTGTTTGACATATTATTTATTTTTATTTTTCTAAAGTGAAAAGGAAAGTAACACTGGGTATATCTCTCACGGTACTCTCGACCAATCCCTACAGCCACCAAACACGGTCCTGCAGAACTTCCCGAACTCTACTTTCAGGTTGGGCCTCTTCCAACTGCCCTGTGCACGGTGCAGGACCCGGGCGTCGGGATCAGTGATGGGTTTCGAGCCCATGCCGTGCCATTTGCCTCGCCCTGGGCTGTTGAGCAGTGTTAGTAACTAAGAATTTATATACTTGGATTGTAGATTGAAGGTGCAAGACGAACAGGAGGTACGTACCTGAACGCTGTGATAGGGAATATCAATGTGTCTCCCACCGCCTTACTTCGCCCGTGATCCACCAACCCTGTCAGTGCATCCCACCTCAACCCTGTCTCCTTCTCCAACCACTCTTTCGTGGCCAGCGTGACGGCCGCAGGGCCTGTAAGTTCTATCGGATCCACACGGTACAAGGCGTTCTTTATCGCCTTGGGGTCTCCCTCGTAAGGACGAGTCACCTCTTTCACCATCGCGGCAAAGTTCGAGACGAACGATTTGAGAATTGGATGGTTTGGTGCAGAGGCAAGTGCCCATTGCGTCAATTGGACGGGATAGTTGTAGCCCATTCGCCAGTAGTCGTCGGTGTCGGGCCTGTTGTCTCCTTCGATGCCTAGGATAAGTTCAATCGGTTGCTTTACTGATGACCCCCTGGCAATGGTGCTGTAAGTCGTGCCCGTTTGGGGGTCCGTCCAGGCGGAAACGTCCTTCTCGTCAAGCCACGACGCTGGTGACCGGAGTGGGAGCGTGTCGACGTCTCCATACTGCCAGGGAATTAGAATCAGAACTCTTTCGGGGGATGCCCCGGACTTACAACTCCACCAATCAACTTCACGACCAGAATCCTGAACACATCCGACTTCTCCACCATCAATGGCATGGCATCCACGTACTCCGCCAGATCCGGCTGCAACCCAGAGACCAGCTGCCTGCACCCTTCATCCAGCCACAAGAAATAAGCCATGCTCTCATTCCCCGCCGCCGTCGCATAAGTCAGCCACTTCTCGACCCCCTCGAGCACATCCGGCTTCCACGTGACCAGATCCGTATCCTTCCACGTCTGATGGATGATCAAGGGAATCTTGGAGTAAGGGATATTATGGTTCCCCTTGACAGCCAAGCGTTGCGCCAATTGGGCCGCCTCGAGGATATTCCTCGGGGCAGGCTCCGAGGGGTCTAGCCACTCAGGGGGGATGTACCAGGCTGCAGGCACGTGATTAGCATATGGAACACCTCAGCCTTGTCGTGGACCACCACGTCCAAGACATCAGAAGTATCGTGAGGATTGGGTCGCGATTGAGAGACGTACCTCCGCTGCGGGTGCTCGCCAACGACACATGTTTCCAGGCCAGCGGGTAGCGTTCGGGGTAGAAGCCCTCGTCGCGGGTGGCCTTGACGCTGCGCGTCGAGTGCCACGACCAGAGCGCGATAAGGAGCAGCAGGGCGAGGATCAGTGGCTGTCGCCGGCGTTTCGAGGCGGGGAGGCTGTAGCTGATCATCGCAATCGTGGGGACCAGAGGGTGTTAAATTGAGAATGGCATTGAGACGAGGGAGAGAGAGAGGGAGGGAGGCGAGGAGGAGGAGCGACAGACGACGTTGCGGTTGCGGTTGAGGTTGAACAGGACGTGAGGATCAGGATGTCGCCCAGGCGATCCAATTTGTGGCTGCACTGCCTGCGCCGGGCTGCTGCTGGGTGCTGCTTGGTGCTTGCTGCGCCTCGGCCGTTCTGTCGTGTACGCGCCGTACCGCGAATCGAAATGCAGACATTGCCCCCTTCCCCCCACCATCCCAATTTCAGCCATCGTTTACCTCGTTAGCGTCAAACCCCGTTCCTGACCCTGGATCCGGACAAAACTGCCTAAATACTTTGGACCCCCTTTCTCTTGTCAAGACGAGTGTAAATTACTAGAGTAAGCAAAGACCCCTATTTCTCTCGACCTTCGGAGTTGAGTTCAACAATTTCAGTTTCTCAAGACTCAAGAGACATTTAGCTCCACTAAGGTTATCGGATGTACTGTACTGTACCTACCTATCTGATGTCGCTTCGTCGAGAGTTGCCTGCGGCATTTTCGGATCGTCGTATCAAGTGCTGCGTCGCAAGCTGGGCGTGAATAATCCGCGTCTTTGTCGAGACCTGCAGCCTATCTGCCGCCGCGGGAGACGTGTCGCTCGCCTGATCTGCGAGGCTCTGTGCTATTTAGGGTAAGGTTCTGACATTCATTACTCCGTCGTTTCTGTGGTTGTGAGCCTGAGGTGGCCAGAAAGCGCATCCCGTGGATGACCGGCGCCGTACGGGGTCTCCGAGGCTGCTTAGGGCATGCCGCTCGCACGAGTACGGTCAAATACGGTCTGCGATCAATTTCTCCTATCCCCCAAAATGCGATAAGATGGGGCCTCTCCCAGTAGATCTGTGGCTTTGGAACGTTGACAGCCTGTTCAAAGTCCGCCTGGTCACTCATGTCAAGTCACGTGGCTGATGGCTTCGCAGTGACATCCATGATATGCCGCTTCAAGGAGTGGTTACAATATCTCTTGCGATCTAGAGTAAGAGTATTTTGGATTCCAATGATGAAAAGATATGAGTCCAGGAGCAGAGCACCTCCCTCAACCTTGACCTTCTTTTTGCATCACGTGCACGATCTCACAAGGGTGGGTCCGAGGCCCATCAGAAACTCTTGGAATATGAAAAGATATTCAGATGAGTTTGCATTCTTCAAATCCAGCTTCTTAAGAGATGGAGTTCAACTTCGCTTGATTTTATTATTGCCTCGACAAAGAGGTCTCCCGGAAGTACACCGACCACACAATTCTTCGCAAAAAGGCAGTATGAAATAGCCAAGCACCAACATAACCAATTGACTTTCGGCCACCCATTGAAAGCTTACAAAAGCATCAAGAGACCACCAAAGAGGGCCACAACTGCAAACTCAACGCCCACCCACGGCATCAGCATCCCCTGACCACCCGTAAACGGAGGAAGACCAGTCGATGTATTCTGCGGGAGACCCCCGGAACCGCTAATCGTCGGGCTCCCATTCGCCGTCGTCGTCGTCGCAGCAGCAGTTGGCGCCGAGCTGATCGAGCTAGGAGCAGCAGAGGAGCTCGTTTCCGCAGCGCCCGAAGCAGAGGTGGTAGAGCCAGAGGAGCCGCCTCCTGCCGAAGAGGCACACGAGCAGATGGCATTAGCAGCAATCAGGACTGATGCAGCATCTGCCGAGCAGGCCGAAAGCACGCAGCCTTGGGCGGCGGACTGGATTGCTAGGTATGCGGAGCTGGAACATTGGCAGGCGTACTCGAATTGGCCGCAGCCGACGAGGGAGGCGGCAGAACTGATGCAAGGAACCTGCAGAGGGTCAATTGAGTTGTGAGAACGAGGGAGGAACGACTTACTCCGCAGGTTGGAATGGCAGCTGTCAGGGAGTCGCAGGCAGTTTGTGCTTGAGCCCAAGCGGCAAGTCCGGAAACAACGATTAAGCTAGAGAACTTCATGATTGCACTGCCAAACTACTTTCAAACAACGAAGGTTGCGTTGTGAGGATGTTTCTGAGAACGAGTCTGTGGAAAACGAAGGTGGTGAGATCTCGGTCAGATATTTTGGGGGAGGGAGAGCTTGAAATACTATGAGTACTGTTCCACGTGGGAGGACCAACCACAGCACCGGGGACGGGTGTGGTAGAAAGAAAAATGAGCGAACGTGTGGAGGCACCTCATGGATCAATGCTTGACGGCCATTCTAAGGGATCTAGTCTGATCCGGCCAGAAATGGAAACATGTGTGGAAGGCATATTCGAATTGAGCAACTCTGGCCGCGTAAGGGCTGCGGTTCCCTCGGTGGGATGATAGTACCTCAACCTATTGAAGAGATCCCGAGGGAAACGCTGATAGCACATGTTGCTGGCAAGAAGATCGTCGCCCGAGGACGCTTGTCCCTGATGGTTTTCTGTGTCGAGGAACAAGGAAAAAGGTGCGAGACCTGGATTGGCGCCATAGGATTGGGTCGTCAGACGCAGCATCGATATGTGCTCTTTATTGGGAGAATGCGGGGTAAAAACGAGGATGGGGAAGCGGAGAACCCGATGGGTTTCCATGACTGCATGTGTTGTCGGACGGACCCCATGAATTGGGAAGCTGCCGGCCGAGACCTACCAATGCGGAGAGGAGGCACACAAATCAGAATGGTAGGCAACCTTTTCTGAGGAGGAAAACCTGATGCTACTTGGAAAGAAGCCGAAAGCGCTGGGAATGACATAGGCCGCAGAGGTGACTATGGGAGAGGCGTCCAATCGTACAGAGCGGGGTTTGCAAGGCTTGCTGACTGAGTAGGGTCTGCTTGCTCTCAAGCAAATATTGATGTCGGTCATACGATGTAGCTTCTAATGAAAATACAGGCACTTGTTGCTGCGCTTCGATTCGGCTCTTTCGTAGCGCTTCGGGTGAGCTCTCATCAACCATGCTGTTTAGTTTCAGAAGCGCGGGTATAAAATTGACTCGCCGTCCAACGAACGCGTAAATGGCAACACATGTTAATTGAAGGCCTGGTATCTAGGTCATTGACAAGCCTTAAAAGGATCTAACGGCATATCTTATAGAACAGAGATCAAGATAAGGTGATGAGAACTTTCCCATCAGCTTAGCTACAGTCTGTACGACGAGGTGGTTCAAATTCTTAGGCTGGGCGCGGTTCGAACCGTTAAATTTGGAGATCAATGCCATGGTTCTTGAGGTTTGCGAAGGATCGAGATGGCCACGTTGGTTCTCGTGATGAGATTTGAATGTCCGTGTGCTTACAGGACATACTGTACTTCTCCATTGATAGGGAAGAATTCCTTCGAGCAGCTGTGAAGTTGACGTTGGTTGAAAAGTGGAGTCTCAGGGGTGTTATCGCTGAACTCAGGCTAGCTTTAGGCGTTTGGCGGTAATCGTAAGCGCTGGAGCGACGCTACAAAGCGTCCTACAATCTCTGATCTTCCCATGCTTCTGTCAATAAGAGGGATTGATATAAGCATATGAATCCCGATAGTGAGAATGTTATTTGTCCTCAAATAGCTGTGATATCTCGATGTCAACTTCGTTCCATTCTAAGCCGGAGGGAAAACCCGTGGAGAGGTGCTATCACGTGCCGTATTTTGATCTCCCGCTGAAGTGTCCTCCAAATGCCTTATTTTTATGACAAAGGGCCACTATATAGCCTCTGTAATGATCTCGTGTCCGTTATTCATCATGACGACCTTCGTTAGCGTTACTTAAATTTAATGTCGCATGGTCTCTCGTGCCAATTTGAAGGGACAAACTCGAGCCTCTTCGATTTTCCTATAGACAGTCAAATTTCCCTAAAGGAGAGGTCGCGGCCGAGACCTCTGACAGCCCCTCTAAATACGATGGACTTTTTGTGGTTGGGTGCGAGTCGTGCCTAGGCCAGGCGGCAAAGTCGTTCTTGTGTAGGAAATCGAAGGTAGTCTTGCAAGCATCTCCTCTTCCTATATCGTCATCGAAGAGGCAGGTATGAGCTGTGTGTCCTGGGCTGGCATCTCCGTAGTTTCTAGGCTTGGTTAAGGAGTGGAATACAAAGCTGTCGCACGTCCAACTCTCGTCAATTCCTGCGCCATCCGCGTCTCTTCCTCGAACCGCCTGCTCCAAAGCCTCCAGTTCTTGTGTCTGCCCAGATCCCAGCTCCTAAAACTTGTTATATGTGTACCCAAGTCCATGCTCCTTCCTATGCTGCAATAACTCTAGCTGTGCGAGAATGCAAGCGCCTCGAATGCCCTCCTCACATGCCCGATCTGATTCGATTTCGATCGGGTACCGATGGATGGTTCGTTGTGGAGTCGCAGAGACGGCCAGATGGGTGCATTTAATTGGCAACCGTGTGCTTGTAAATAGAGAGCATTGTGGCTTTGATCGTGCTTGGCGGAAATAAAGCGTTGCGCCGGTGAATCGAGATGATAAGCGATCCTGAAGCTTCCGTTCCTGCCATCCTATAGTCATCGTGAGAAAATGACTTGGTTTTAATTGCAAATCACCCCCGGAAGATGCAATTTGTACCTTAAGAAGTTCAAGATGCAAAACGCGAAGTGCAGCCAGATGACCGTGCCTGACCTACAAAAAGGATAACCTAACGAGGATTCCGGCAAGGCCAACTATCGTGGCATGTTGAAAGAAGACTGCACTCCAGGATAGCACGATCCGAGAAGCAAGAAAATGATTTTGAAGCGGAGAGAAGGAATGTGACACAAGGAGAAGGTACTGCACAAGGAAGCCCTTCATCCCCCTGCACGTCATATTACACACAATCAGCACAACGAATCCGTTTCTAAACCGAGAAATGCATTGATTACTACCCGTGTGCCTGTCTGTATCAGACATACAATTTATTATTCATGCTCTCCTCACTCCATAATCGTCAATCCATTCTTCGCCCCCTTTATCCAACCGCCTACAACAGAATCATCCCCATTCCCGAAAGAAGAGCCGTAACTGTGAATCCCACCGCAAACACCTGTCCAACCCATGGGTTCGCGCCGTATGTCATTCCGCTGGCGTCACTCTTCTTGGATGATGAAGCAGCTCCGCCAGTTGAGCCAGAGACAGGGTTGCTGACTGTAGCTTGAGCAATGACACTTGCGCAAGAGCTCGCTGCGCCAGCTGGCTTGACGACTGCCGCAGCACCTCCGAAGTTACATGCATTGGCGGAACTCTTTTGTCCCTTGTAGTAGGTGTCGAAGGCGTTGGAGAGCTGCTCGGTGGCATTGCACATGGACCATGGACCGTAGGTGCCGGTAGTCGCGTTCTTTGAGACTCCAGAGCAGGGACTGCCTGGGTAGCCGCAGACTTGACCGAAGAGTTGGCCGATTACTGTACCATTGAGACTGGCGCTGGCCACGCAGCTGAGGGAGCTCACCATGCAGCTACAGGCGGCTTCGTTGGGAGTTGGTGGGAGAGGACTTGCGGCCACTGCCCAAGTGCTGGCATCAATTGTTGGGCAAGCTTGTCCGACAGTGTTAGTGGGGCTGTAGGATGCTGCGTTGACGGCACTTGGGGACACGGCAGCAATCGCGGTTTGCCAGGCGCCGAAATCTGCGAGCGTGCTGACGGAGCCGCCGCTTGCAGAGACCAAACCGTAGTCGTTCGCCTCTTCAAAGTATTCGTACACGATACCACCAGAGAAGACGGGGCTCATCTGTGATCCATACAGAGCTGCAACCTCGGAGAACTTTCGGCCGGCGGCTCCACCACCTTGAGTGTTGCATCCGTATTCGGCGAAGAAGGCTGGGACGGAGTATCCTGTGAATTCCTTGGTTCTATCGGCGTATCCAGATGTCTGGTAATTGGAGGCGCCGCACCACTCGTAGATGTTGTATCCCCAGAAATCGATTTGCGAAGCAACATCGCCACAGTTGAAGTATGCGGCCACATTGGCCCGAACGGTTGCATCATCATCAGCAGCATATCCAACACCCATAGCCCGATAACCCTTAGACTTGATATATGCCTTGGTATCACGCACAGCAGCCTTGACGAAGGGCGTGGAATCGATGTAGGTGAGGTTGTTGGGGACTTCGTTTCCGGCGAAGAATCCGATGACGTTGCTGTATTTCGACATGGAATCAACAACGGCCGTGTATCGAGCATACAGCGCGGTGTTCCATTCTGGGCTCGTGCGATCAATTGACAGGTTGGGCTCTCCCAGATCGCTGATCACGTAGATTCCGGCGGCGTCCAATAAGCTCATACAGGTGTCATGATCTGCGGTTGGATCGAGGGCATAAGTACGGATTGTGTTCGCGCCGAGCTGCTTGAGTTTGGGGACGTCTCGAGTGCAGGCCGCAGTATTAGCAAGAGGGTCGACAAAGCTAGTCTGCTTCACATCAGTGGAAATCCTCATTCCGTGCGTTGGACGCGATTCTTACGGATCCGCTGCTGGTGGCTCCGCCGCCATTGTTGGAGACACCGGATTGATAAGCTACGCCCTTGATGAAGAATTGGGTGCCATTGGTTTTGTAGAAGAACTTGGCTCCCTGCGATGGGTGTCAGATGGATGGCACTCGCTTTACGACGTCTTGTTTCGATGACCGCATACCTTGATTACAATGGGATCGAGAGTAGCGGACGCGCCTGTGAAAAGCACAGCAGTCGCTGTCAACAAGGACAGTAGAGAAGAAGATTTGCCCATCATGGTGATGGAATGTGGGTGCAAGTGTGCGCAGAACGAGAGACGAGAATTGAAAACGACAGACGAGTTGGGCTGGTTGACTGAGTGATTGATTGATTGATGCACGAGATAGATGGAAAGGCCGTGGGTGGTGGGTGGTGGGTGCGGTTTTTCCAAGAAGGTGCAGGAAGGGGCGGGTGCTGCATCCCAGAGCGGAAGCAGAGGCGCAGAATACGAACCAATAATCCAATCTCGCGTGGTGAGAGGCGGGTGCAGCACTGCAGACCCGCAGGACGGCTGCCTTTGCCTTTCTTCCTCTGCCCTTGTCCGAGGGGTCGCGGTGCGCCCGCAGAACTGGTGGGCTGAATATCCTGGCATCAAATCAGGCCCGTCGAATGCGCCATAATAGGCAGACCCAGGCCATCAGCTCGTGTGAGGCTGGATCATCCTGCAGGAGCCAGGAGATGAAAGTCTCAAAAATGATCCGTTGCTATTTTGTCACCGATATTCAGCGCGATGCTGCTACTGTATCAATTGCCAACACTTTCCACGATCAACATGTGAGCCGAGTAAATGACCTCATTTAAGAAATTAAGAAACAATAAGCCTACCCCCGTCTCCACCAAGGAAGCTTGAAGAAGAAACAAGCTCCGGTCGACCCGCCGGCGTGGGTCCAAGGAAAATAGTTCCGGTGGGGTTTCGCATTGAGTTCGCGCGCTCTGATGTTCTCACGTGTTCACCACGCGTAGTTCTCAGAATAGGGGGCAATGTTTACAAAGCCCCTTTCCCTGAAGCCACGAGTGAAGAATGACAACAGGATGTACAATATTAACCTGCAGCTGAATGTAATCGCTTTCTGTTTCTCTTTGGAATGTTGGACTGAAGCATTTGGACTGAAGCATCTGGGCTCTCGCTCCCTCCTCCACCTGGTTCCCGTGAAGCGCAACTTCTCGTAAGCCAGATTTCAGATGAAAGCCGCGAGTGGATTAATATTCCTATCAAGAAACAATTGGCGAAGAATACGGATATCTTCCTCGTCTACGGCTAAGAACTTCCAACAAAAAACTCTTTTTACTATGTCAGGAGTTTCTTCCCAGGCTGTTTCTTAAATGATTTACCCTTAAAATGCCTCCGGCAGTCTCTTGCAAAACATTGTCATGTAATTGGTGATTTCTACAAGACCGGATTCTTTGAAACCACTGACGCGTTTCCCTGCAAAATCTTCTATGAGTTGTGTTGCTTCGACCTCAATGACAAGGAGGTGTGGTCATATGATGTGAGGTGTTTGTTGGTAGGGCAATAAGACAATAGGATGAATCAGTGAGTTGTGAAACCACAGTGTCAAATTTAGTACAGAACTAATCTCTGTTCCTCCTATGAGGTCCAGAGAAGCCTCCTCTAAATTGGAGGCCCCGATAATGTATATATATTTAGTAATTCATAAACCTAAAGCCTATAATATAAATAGTAATATAATTATAATATTAAAGGGCTATTAATCTTTTTAATTAATATCTGCAATATTCAAGATTTATTATATATCTTTTAGTTATATATAACCCTATATATATTATAATAATGCCTTCTTTCTAGAATTTTATTCTTAAGATTTATTAATTTATTTTAGTAAAATATTTAATTATTTAATTATTTAATTAATTAATTATTTAATTGAGATAAATTTCTAGTATTTTAGAAAGTAGTTTTATTAATATAATTTGAGTAATAAATATAGAAATTATTTAATTAGATTAAGGCTAAATAAATAAGAAGTATTAGTAATTATATTCTAGATATAGGAGCTAGCTAATAATTATAATTTTATTTAAAAACTAAATATTCTAATAAGCCCGATTTAAAGTATTAGGGTATTACTTTTTACAATTAATATTAAATCTTATATTAAAATAATTCAAATAGCTTTATAAGAAGAATTTAATAAAATATTTATATAAGAAATTTATATAAATATTTTTAAGATTTTAGAAATTATTTACAGGCTTTTAGAAATATATATATTAATTAATTAGAATTAATATAAAATATAAATAATTAATTAAAATAATTCTTTATTATTATTTAAGAATTTCTTTATATTATTATATACTTTTTTTCTTCTAATAATTATATATATAATAATTTTTATTATTATTACTTTCTAGCCTTTTCTTTTATTTATTTTAAGTTTTCTTTAATTATTTTTAATTAATTTATAATATTTGGCTTTATTATTTATTCTTATAATAAATATAAAAATAATTTTATAGCCTTTTTTCTTATTATTAGTAAATACTTAAAATATTTTAAGTATTTACTTATTAATTTCTTTATTTTAAATATTATAGTACTTAATAAAAAGAATTATAACTATTATAATAAGAATTCTAAATCTTATATTTTAATAAATTCTTTAGCTTTAATATTTATTAAAGCTAATATAACTGTCGGAATAGCTGCACTGCGAATTTCCTGGTCATGTGACTAGTCATGTGATGTCGCGTCGCAGGCGTGACTCGACCGGTAGACTAGTCCCCATTAGGCTTAGCAGATTTAGGGATCGCATATTAATACTACAATATTACGATCCTTACTTCTAAATAATAACTTCACTAACCTTACGTAAATAGCACTTCCACGCCTACGTGACGGTGCCATGCGTTACTGGTGAACCGACACTAATCAGTTTGTATTCAGATCAGAACAAGGTCTATTTATATATATAGATCAGGAAGGATTAAGCTACGCTTGCCTAATATTCGGTTGCTTAGGGGCAAAGCCATCGTTCCAGTCAAAGAGAGGATAACTATTAATCCTATTACCTGTAATTCGGTTACATAGGCAGGAAAGATACTTAATCTTACTAAGGTCCGATTATACTATATCAAAGGAGGGAAACAATAGTCGCCTTTGCCTATAATTCGGTTCTATAGGGAGGAAAGACACTATTTCTTGCTAATTACCACCAAACGGTTAGCCATTTGACCATCTCCTATATCAAAAATCGCTCTTTCGCCGAGTACCCTCTGCGAACCACCGGAGTAACTATCAAAATCGCTCTTTTGTAAGGCCGAACACCCTTGCGAACCACCAGAGCAACCCTTAGTCAATCGCTCTTTCGCAAGGCCGAATACCCTCTGCGAACCACTAAAGCAACTATCAAAATCGCTCCTTTGCAAGGTTACGAACTCCTGAACCTCGCAAACCACTAGAGCAACCCTTGACCGAATTAACGATCCCTTACCCTTGGGAACCTGTCAAATACCTCCTACCCTCTGGAATACTACCCCACCCTCTGGAATACCACCCTCTGGAACACCCTTAAGGCACTTCAGCTTTAACTTCAGCTTTACCTTCAAGTTAAACCCCTTGAGCTTCAGAGCTTCAGAACCTCCTTCAGAACCCTCACCCCTCCTGGAATCGCGATATTTCACTTCTAAATTTCTCGTTACGGACGAAATATTTACGAACCCTCGCGAACCACCAACCCCTCTGTCCAGAAACGATAATCCTTCACCTTTGGGAGCCTGTCAAATACCTCTTCTTACCTCTCCTTCCACGAATACCTCGAATACCTCGAATTCTACGAATTACCTTACCTTTAACCCCCCCTCCTCCTTCGAACCATACATACATACACATACTAGGAAGAACCTAATATTAAAGATACCCGGGAAAACGTCCGACGTTACTTAGTACGGATTAAAAGGCCTCTAGTCGGGGAATTTACCGCCTGCGGGCAAATACCCTTTCCCTTCTAGGCATACTCAACCCCGTATCTAAACCTCTCGTACGAGTACCGTGATTTAGTATGGACTAGAAAATATAGGATAGGAAATATGGAAGAGTATAAATGGGGAAATAGAGTAATAAACTTGACCTAAGGATTACTACGGATAGTGAGATCCAAGAATATACAAGTACTAAGCTATACGAGTATATGAAATGCAATTACGGTAGCCATGGAACAAGCTATAATACCTAGCTCTTCTTTTACCAAGATTTCTATTACTTTATAATTAGGGACTTTAATTAGCTCGGATAATACTACCTAAAGGAGCTCAGGAATTAACTAAAGGAGACGTACCGTCCATTAACTAATAAGGATATTAATTTTGACCGTTTTATAGCTATATTCGAAGCTCTTCCAATTACGGAAGCTCTTTTAATTAAAGCTCTGCCAGTGGATACTAATACTAACGAACTAGCTATTCCAGTGGAAACTAACGAATTAGCTATTCCCTCTGCAAACGCTACCGAACTATTAATCTCTACCTTGGAAACTAATGAACCAGTAAAAACTAACGAACCTGCTATTCCTTTTGCAAATACTATTGAACCGTTAGTAGAAGATGCCCTTACCTTTAATACCCTTATTTTATCTCTTTTGACTACTACTCTCGTTTTACCTTAATTAATTCCTTTTACTAGTGGCTATCTAGCTTATACCCTCTCTTTACCTTCTTTAATTCCTACTACCGGTTTCGGACAATTTCATACCTTTTAATAAACTAATAGGAGTATTATACCTATCTATACCTCTGCTAGATTCAAATTCCAAGCTTTATAGCAGATAGGAGTGGGTTAAGCGAGAAATAGGCATATTAGATAAAAATAGGGCATACTAAATAGGAGAAACAAGTATACTGGGAATAGAAGAAATAGATATACTAGGAATAAATATATTAGTAAGAAATAGATATACTAGTGGGAAATAGACATACTAGTAGGAAATAAGAATATTAAATAGAAATATTAGATAGGAGGAATACTAAGCATTTGGGAGGTTTGAGACTAGGCCCAATTAGGAAATTAGTATATAATAGGAGGAAAGTACTATTTTTAGTATTTTTAGAGAGGTTCTAGTATTAGAATAGCTATACTATAAATTTCCTAGTTATATAACTAGTTATATAATATTGTATTACAGGCGTGACTCGACCGGTAAACTAGTCCCTATTAGGCTTAGTAGATTTAGGAATCACATATTAATACTATAATATTATAATTCTTACTTCTAAATAATAACTTTACTAACCTTATATAAATAGTACTTTTATGCCTATATAACGGTACCATGCATTACTAGTAAACTAATAATAACTTTAGATTTTTTATAGATTTTTTTTAAAGATTTACTAGTTTTAGGAAAATACTATTATTATTTTTAAGAAATTTCTTAAAGAAATATTATAAAATTTATTTTTAAGATACTAATCTTATTTTTATTAAAATTATAAAATAATTTATTATTAATATTTTAAGTATTAATAATATAATACTTATAAATATTTAAAATTTAATTTTAGAAATTTAAGTCTTTTATAAAATATATATAATAATTATAAGTTCTTTTTATATTTCTTTTTATATTTTTAATACTAATATTTTTAATACTAATATTTTTACTACTAATATTTTTATAATATAATTATATTTTACTAAAAAATAAATAAATTCCGAAAAATATTACTTAATTTTTTATTAAGTTTTAAATAAAGCTAATATTTAGTATTTTTATTTTAGAAATTAGAAATTTATAAAATTTAAAGTTTTATTTATAATAAATCTTTTTCTAATACTTTAAATATAATTTCTATAAGTTTTAATTAAAAATTAAAGAAAAAGTATTTTAATTATTATTTCGGGTCTTTTTTTAATTATTTAAATTCTTTTTTTCTTTTAATATTAAAAGTATAAGAAATTAAGATTAAGTAATTATTTATTAAATAATAAGATTATATTTTATAAAAATATATAAAATATATTTATTATAAATTTCTTAAAATATTTAAAATTAGTTTTATTTTTAAAGTAATTTCCTTTAATAAACTTTAATTTATAAAAATAAATATAAAGCAAAAAGCTATATTATAAATAAAGGAAATAATATATTTATAAAAAATAAAGTTTATATAAGCTAGAAAATCAAGAAATATATAAATATTAAATATTATATAAAAATTAAATAATATATAGAAATTAAATAATATATATATATATATATATTAAATATATAAGAGTTTTTATCTTATTTTGCCTTTTAAATAATTTTTATTTAAAATAAATTCCAGAACTTTTATATAATAAATTATTTAATCTAGAATTAATATAATATAAACTATAAAAATACTTTGAATTTTTATATTATTATATAAATACAGGTACTAGAAAGCTTAGCTTTCTTTATTTAGTAGCTCTCTATTATTTAGCTAGATCCAGAGGCTTCTTATAAGCTTTTAATTAGATAACTATTATATAAATTACTATTCCTTACTATTTATAATAGTTATAAGCCCGGAATACTAGCTATATACCTCTATTAGTAATTAATAAGTATTTTAGTAATTGCGGTTATTCTTATTATAGTTATAATTACTAAAAGAATACGTTTTACTTATTTTTATAATTTCTTTCTTTATTTCTCTTTTTAGAATAGTAGCTCTACTAGTTTCCGATATATGCCTTACTAATTAAAGAAGCTTCCCTAAATAATATATAGAGCTTAAAATTAATTCCATTTTCCGAAATATATAATATCTTATTAATTCCAATACTCTAGAAGCTTCTTATCTGCTTTCTATAAAGCCTCCTCTATTTCTTATAATTAATTAAATAATTAAGTAATTAAATATTAAGTAAAATACTTTATTAGTAATATAGAATATAGATAAGAAGCCGGAAGCAGAGAAGGAAATATAACTAAGAGTTTTATATTTAGCTTATTTTAATAATATTAAGAAAAAATACTCGTTTAGGCTCAAATAATATACTATTAAGTAATTAAATTAGTTAGTATAAAGCTCTCGGTATTAGAATATCTGGAATTAGATATACTATATAATAGAACTTACTTTACTTATACTATATCTTGAATTACTTATTTCCTAATAAAGGCTTATTCTTTAGAATATTATACGAGCTCTTTATAATAAATTCCAGCTATTAGAGAATAATATACGGGAATAAATAAGAGAGGATTATAAGAGAATTCTGGACCGTAGTAAAATAGGTTTAGAAGCTCCTAAAGCCTGAAATAATAATTAGTACCAAGCTCTTATACGAGCTCAAACCTACCGAGTTATAGAAGTCGAAGGATTTCTAGTAATTAAGGATTTTCTTTAAGTAATAGCTATCAAGTTTCTACCTACTTGGAAAGTATAATAACTCGCTTTAGTAATTGAGGCCAATATACTTAAAGAGCCCATTTATATACTCGAGTAATACGAGAGAATCTTTGAGGCCCTAATTTAGTAAAATAAATACTTTTTACTTGGGATCTTTGCCTTTCTCGCTAGATAATCTAATTTATAAGGCTACTTGTATTCTTATAAGGAAGTAAGAGCGGAAAAGCACTCGTAGAAACCCGTTAATTACTTTATTCTAGAGCTTGTAACTACTAGTTTCTATACTAAGAAACTTAATCTATAGTCTATAAACAAGTAATTAAAAGACATATAAAAATGCTTGGTAAAGGAATATAAGAAGCTATATAAGTAGCTTAAGAAGAAGAGTTAGATAAAGAACGGAAAGAAGTTATTAGGAGACTTTAAGTACTAATAATATATATAATATAATTTCCTGGCTTTGAGCTTATAGAGCCATCCGGGGCTAGAGCTAGGCTTTTTTGGAACTAAATATATTACCGGAAATATCTGGAGATATTTTGCTTTTTATTCTTTTTAGTTCTATTAGCTTAATATAAGGCATTAGGAAATAACGGTTTCTTAGCTCTTAATTAGGGTAAATAAACTATATATATACTTCTTTTTACTTTATTAGAGGTATTCTATAGAAGTACTTTACTAGCTATTTCCTTTATATATAGAATTAGAAGCCTCTAGGGAATATATTATATAAATACGAGTACTAGAGAGCTTAGCTTTACTTACTTAGTAGCTCTCTATTATTTAGTTAGATCTAGAGGCTTCTTGCAAGCTTCTAATTAGATAACTATTTATATAAATTACTATTTTTTACTATTTGTAATATATATTATTAGCTAAAATAGTTTAGGTTTTAGTATAAATTTTTAGTTTATTTATAGTTTTATTAGGCTAAATTTATATATTTTAAGCTAAAGTAATTTAAATTATAATAATATAATTTGAATTATTTTAATTTAAAATATAAATAAAATATATATATAATCTTATAATATATTAAAAAATCTTATTTTAAACTAATATAATTATAATTATAGTATTTCGAATTTAAAAATAGTTTATTATATTATATTTAAAAAGCCGAATTAGATTTTAAAATAGTAATATTAGAAATAAAATAAGATTCGGCTTTTAATACTAATATATTTATTATAATAGTACTAAAGAAATACTAGTATTAAAAAGAGAGCAGAAATTAAATTCTTAATATTAATAAAACAAATTTACTAGCTTTAGGCCAAATTATTTAATAATTTAATTAAAAGAAATTAGAATATTAATTATAAAAAGCCGAATTTTGCTTTATTTTTAATAATAAAATTATATATATTCTAGTATATTTCTATAAGCCGTTTTCTTTTATAAATTATTTTCTTTTATTAATTTTTTTTATAAACTTATAAGTTACTAGAAGCTTTTTAATAAAAGTAATAATTCTTCTAATCTAGAATTATATATAATTAATAAAGCTATTTATTAAAATAATTATAATATAAAAAGAAATTTTTAGTTATAAATATAAAAAAGAATATAAAAAAGCAAAGTAATAATATTATATTTTAAAAAACACTAATTTCTTTCTCGAGTATTTTTTTAATATTTATAAAATATCTTATATAAATATAATTAATAAAGCTAAAAGAATTTATAGGACTTTTATTTTATAAAGTTTAAAACTAATATTAATACTAAAGGTATTCTTTAAGCTTTTATAGTTATTATTATTTTAAAAGTATTTAGCTAATAAATATTTTAATACTTTAAAATAAATAATATTATATAAATTAATTAAAAATAATAAAAAGGTAATTATATTATAGAAAAAATAAATTATATTATAATTATATATTATAAGTCTAAGATTTATAAAAATATATAAATAAAAATGTTTTATTTAAGTATTACTAAAATTTCTTTTCTTTTAAAGATTAAAATACTTTAATAAATATTTAATAATTTCTAAAAACAAGAAACTTCTATTTTATTTTATAAAAAAATTAAGAATTAAGTAAATCGCATATTATAAAAACAGGTAATATTATTAAGAAACTTGTAAAGCTTAGCTTATTTCTATATTTAAAGGAATTTAAATCTGGCTTTTTATTACTTGAATTTAAAAGAGCTAATTTAGGCCCTTTATTATCTAATTAAGATCTTTCTTTAGCTAAGATTTAAAGAATTATAAGTTTAAATATAACTTCTTATTACTTTAATTTAAAAAGAATTAATTTAAGCCTCTTACTATATAATTATAGGCTTAAAATTAGTTTTTATATCCTTATTAACTATTATATAAAAGTCTTTAAAAAGAATTATTCGAATAAAATGTCTTTAATAAAATATAGTTTAGAATAATAAACGACTTTTAAATACCTTAGAGTTAATATTCGAAATATATTAAAACTAACTTGAGTAAATTACTTTTTAGTATTAATAAATATTATAAATGTAAAATAAAATAATAAGGGAAATAAAAGAAAAAGAAAGAATAAGAAATTAAATAAGAGAAAGAATATCTTAATTAAGAAAGCTTACAAATTAGAGGTATTTAATAATATTAATATAGCTCTAATTATTTGCAAATATAATTAATATACTATATATAAATCTAGAAATTATAAAATATAGCTATTATCTTTAGTAAAAATAAATACAACTAGTACTAATACTAATTTAGTATACTATATATTCTTTTCTAAAGATAATAGTATTTGAAGATATCGAGGAGCGCCTTTTTAAATAGAGGAGAAAAAGAAAATTGGCTTCGAATAGAGAAGGGGAATCGAAGAGTTATTAACTTGATAGGCAGACTACTTATAGATAAATAATTTGTTGCCTTGCAAGATAGAAAATAAGACCGCAATGGTTGACATAATCCAGTGAAGTCTCAAAGCCCCTATTCTCTAATTATTCTCACGCTGGACTTCTCTATCGTAAAAGCTCACCGCAACGTGGGTAGCGGAAGAGGGGGAGTCTCTTAACACGGGGATGGCACTCGGCATTATATTTATTACAAAGCAGTTTTAGCCCAGGCTAAGTGAGATGCTGGTCTAGGGTTTATTATAAAGAAGTGTGGCCCAAGCAGGTTGGCCCATCTAAGTCAAATGGGTTTATTACAAAGCATTACAAGAATCCAGAAATAGAGTAGGGAATTCAGTCATTAGTGTTACCAACCTTCATTTATGCACTGATTAACTGTCCGTATTCAGACAAACACCTCTGCACCTACCAACAAGTTGGGAACTGTCCAAAGTTTCAAAAGAAGACGTTGAAAGTGTCCAGAACTGGTTCCATCAATATCGAAATGCTGTCAATGAGCCAGAGCAAAGATATCTCGAAGCTAGAGATGATCTCACATACGTGCTTCCTAAGGCCGAACGGCCATGGCTTCATTGCTTGTTCTGTCACCTCTTTAGTATAACACTATTCAAGCGGAAGCCAACAGATGAGTCTGCATTCGATCCCAGGATAGACTTACTTCAAGACAAAGAGCGCGCCGATCGGATTTTGACAAATGCTTTGCTGCTGACCTGGTTGTTCATATTGATTGGGCCCCTCTGGATTCTTGATATTGTACCCGGCGCCCAGAAACGCTTAGGAGTGATAACAGGATTCACTATTCTATTTGCTCTCCTCATTTTCCTCGGTACTCCTGCAAGACCTTTCGAAGGACTTGCTGCTATTGCTGGGTTAGTTAAAGGATGCACTGTAAGATGAGACTTGCACTAACGATAACAGTTATTCCGCACCATTGATGGTGTTCTTGCAGATAGAATCAGCTTAGTGAACTCCATTCATTATCCAAATATGGAAATCCAGAATCAATTACGTTTCAGCTGTCTTGTGACAATTCCTGCCGCATCAGATGCGGGATGTTCTCGCAGCGTGTCTAAGACCTCTGGCTGGCCATACTGTAGATAGCCTCTGCAAACTGTTTGGCGCGCGTGGTAGGGCATTACCCGTAGCCACTTTGTGACGTAGACATGGGATGAATTCTCGTAATATAATGTCCTTTTTCCTCATGAACTGACATATCTCGTCTACCCGCTGTGCCTTTGCTTTGTCTTTGAGACCCTCTTGCTCTTTGGCGACGTTTCAGTGGTATTTGAAGGAGTAATTCGTTGTGGGCTTGGTGGGCTTGGTGGGGGTGAAGTGGTGGGCGGGTTCAACCGGGTGCTCTGACGATGCTGGGTTTGCCCCGACATAATCAAAAATTCAATCAGTTGTAGAATAAAAGTAGAGCAATTGAATGAATCTATTCAATGAACTGTCCAGTGTGTGGTTGTGGATGAAAATAAGTTTTAAGATGGTCTTGATGCTGATAAAAACTTCGGAGGAGATTTGCACCCTTATATATCCGTCTGCGACAACATCAGATTCCCGATAAGGAAGCTAATGACCCTGGGACGCACTTGCAGCCCATGGTTGCAGCATGGTATGTTGGCGCCTTGAAGAATCAAGATGTGGAGCATGGATAGCGTTTGGACTAGATATTGATGGAGGAAGAGTTCATGGCGTATCGATTCTGCGGTTCCCAAAAATGGCTGTGTGGTACCCTCTTCATTGTTGGTGCCTCCAATTGGTTAAGGCGAGGCAGCTGGCGGCCCACAATTGAGGTATGATGCACGCCCCTGGATAATCATGATGGCTTCGTTAGTTCATCATGCGGATAACGCGGGGAGAAACGATACATTGAAGTGGAATATTGATAAAGCTTCATTGATTTCTTTCATAGCTTGTATGCAGGACCCTGGTTTCGGCTAGGTGAGCTCTGGATGGAATCAATTCTATTCGTAAAAGCTCTAAAGAGTTGTGGATTATATATAGGATTCCAGTCTTGGCTTCTTCAGATAATGCTATTATTATACCAGTGCGCGGGGACTAGCAAAGACAGGAGCAGGAAGTGTAGGCATTGGCCTTCAAAAAGCATGGGAGGAAGCCTTCTACTTAGACATTATTAAGAAATACGCCGAGACCCTTGACCCAATGTCACTTGTGGCCGGTAAAGGACCTGCTGGCGGATCTACACAACAGGAAAAGGCTGCAGCGGCTGAATTCACTGCTCTGGTCGGTCTCGGAACAAGTAATAAAAACTAGCGAAAATGCCAACTATAGTGAAAGGATTTATATAATATAAAGAATACTGGTATAGTAACTCTCTTGCTTTATTAAGATACTAAATTTAAGAAGTATTATAAGTTATTTCTTAGAAGGAAGCATTCTTTAAAAGAACTAATAAATACTATTATATTTTCGAAAAAGATATATTTTGGCTATATTAAATAATAGTCGGACTTAATATTATACTAAAGGGGCCTTTCTCTTTAGTTAGGGAAAGCAAGTTATTTCAGGAAAGCAAGATATCTTATACTAAATAAAATCCTTAATAACTTGAAACCTTAATCTTTTTTGAATAATTCTAAATAATAGAATTAAAAATATAAGCCTTATAAATTAGATATAATTCTCTAAATCTTAAAAAAAGATATAGGTAGAGAGTTATTAAGGTTTTAATAATAAAATCGCGAGAAATATAAAAATTATAAGAATTATTTATTTAATATTATTTTATAAATATTAGATCTATAACTTTTGTTTAATTATAGATTTTTATTCTTTTACTTAGAACTTTAGCTCTTAAATATATAATAAGTAACTATAAGATTGCGAATAAAATGTATTAATTAGATTTTCTATAGCTAGTTTCTAATATTATTTTTTAGAAAGCAAAAAAGACTAAAATAAGATATTTTACTTTTCCGAAATAACTTGCTTTCTTTAACTAAAGAAAAGGGCCCCTTTAATATAATATTAAGTCCTACTATTAAAGGCCAGGCCTTTATATAAAGAAGACTAGTAGTTCGATTAATTAAATAGAATTCTTTAAAGAGAAAAGAAAAAGAAAAATAAAAGAAATAGAATTATATTCTTTAAGATATTCGAGCTCTCTAAATAATATATAATTACTTTATTAACCTAAAGAGGCACGTTATATAATAAAGACTCTGGCCTTTATTATATAACCTAATATAAGCTTCTAGCCAAGTATATAAATCGGGTTTTAATTCGTTATATTATTTTCTTTTTTATTTATAAATACCGGCCTTATAAATATATAGGTAAAACTTCTTTTTATTAAATAATCTCTTTCTAAGTTTCTAATATTATTATCTCTTTAAGTATAAAGTATAGTTCTTATATAAATAATATATAGCCTTTTTATTTTATAAATAGTATAGTGAGAATTGGATTAATATTTGGTATAATAATATATTCTTATGTAATCCCTTAGTTCTTCTCTCCTTTTTGTATTTAGCCCTTGCCCTTCTTATAAAAGAGATATTAAGCAACCCAATATATACTTTACTAATATAATACCTCCTTAATTCGTGGTTACTTCTAGTTAATCCCCTATTATATATTATATTCCCTTTTATTCCTTTTTAATAGCTTCTTTAAAAGTCCTCGATTATATCTTATATATTTCTTATTAATAATCTATTTAATTTCGTATTTATTTTCGTTTCCTATAAGCTATAGTTATAGCTATAAATTGTTTTGAAACTAATTTAGTAGCGGATTTATTATAGCCAGTTAAAGAAGCTTATTATAGAATATATTATAGATTTCTAGGGAAGTATTAAACCAAAAACTATAGTTTTCTATTACTTTAATTATTATATACTTGATATATTTTATATCGAGCTTCTTAATTAGCTTATTTATTCGGATATTTTAGAAATTAAACCAGATTTCGTTTTTAATCTTAAATTCCGAAGCCTAATCTCTTTTCTAGTTTACTATTTTCTTTTAGAATTACTAGACTATTACTATTATAGCTTATATATATTCTCATATATTATAGAATCTATATATAATATTATTTATTATTTAAATAAGTAATAGTTTCCTGCCTTTTTTACTAATTTTATTCTAGAACTATATTAGTTTAATATAATATTTATAGAATAGAAAAAATAAACTAATTTCTATAAATAAAATATTTCGGTTATTAATTACTAGCTTAATATATAGTAAAAAAATTACCTAGTTTATTTAATTATAGTTTATAAAAATATAGAGAAAGGTTTTAATTATTTAGTTTATTCTTTCTATAAATCTATTTATTACGAGTATAAAATCTAGAGCCTGGAAAATATAGTTAGACTATCTCTATTTTAATAATTTAAAGCTAAAGAAAGAAGAGGATCTCGAAGAAGCCTCGGATCTAAATAATTGCGAGCTATATACGGGCCCATATACTAGCTTAAGCTCGGGGTTACGTATAATAATCAGGTAACTATAGATGCCTTACTTAGATACCAGATGCCTTTCTTACTCTAGTCTAATTCCTACTAGTATTATATATTATAATAACCGTAATATTACCCCCCCCCCCCCCCCCCTCGAAGTAAGCTTATTCCCGAGCTTTAAAAGTCTCTATTAAATTTCCAAGTCGCCGGTTATATATTAAAGGCTAGGGCCTTTTATATATGACTTTAAAGAATTTCTGTTTATATTATATAGTTCCGGTAATATATTATTCTTAGTATAATCCAACTAATAGGAGAGATTCTATAGTAGTTCTGGCTATTTGGGGTTCTTATTATAGAAGCTCTAAAGAGCTAGAGTACTATTACTTAATAAGGAAACAGGATACTACTCCGGATCTGAATCTTATTCTTTTTACTAGACTTAGTACTTTAGCTTTTTTAAAGCAGCTTTATTACTAGTATTTCTTAAACTTTATACTCTATTTCCCTGTCTTATAATTCTAATAATAGAGGCTCCGGATTTACTTATCCGGAAAGAGGGTTACCTGAATCTTTATATAGCTTCTCTATATAAAATACCGGATATATTCTTATTAATTCCGGAAGCTTAAGCCTAAAGAAATATCTCACTTATTCCAGGATTTTATATAGTTATTCTATTTAGTAAGCCAGCTTATAGCTTAGATAATTATTTTTCTAATACTTAATAATAATTCATATCTTATCTCTTACTTTAAAGTTTACTAATTAGTAGTACTTATTAGCTTGAGTAATATAACATTCTTGTACTTATATTATATTTTCCTGTATCTTTTACTATAATTTATAGAGCCATATTACTAGGGCCTTTGCTTTTTATTTATTTAGCTCTTTTTTTAGGGTACTCGATTATACTTAGGTTTCCTAATTAAATAATATTTACGGTTTATAGCCCTTTTTTATAAGAAATAGGAATTAGCTTATAGTCTTATAGATTAGAGCTATTTATTAGTAATTAATTATTATTACTTATTTATTCTAATTATTCTAGTAATAATTCATATAGAAATATAGCTATTAATTAAAGTACTAGTTAATAATTTCTATCTAGCTATTAGTTTAAGGATAATTAGTAATTAATAACTTGAGCTTTATACTAATATACTTATAGAACTTGCTTTAGAAATCCAATATAAACTAGGGGCCTTATTAGTTATTTATAATATAATATTATATAAACTTTATAATATAAATAGCCGGGTTATTATAGTATATAGCTATAGCCTCTTAAAGCTTTTAGGTAAGCTTATTATTTAGGTTATTCTTAAGATCCTATAAGTTAATATTTCTATCTATTATATACCTTAGAAATAAGATATAGAATTCCTAAAAAGTCTGGCCCTTTTTTATAAATAGCTTCTTAAAAGCTTATTGAGTATTATATTTCTTATTTGGGTTACTATATAGCTTCTTTAGGTAAATATATAGCTTCTCTAATAATCTTGTATATATATTAATTATTCTAATTTAGGTAAGAAAAGATTAGTATAAGAATATAGCTACTTATATAGCCAGAAATATAGATAATCTTAAGGTTCTCTATCTAGTAAATATTAGAGTTATTATAAAGCTTATTCTTAATCTAAATTAACTAATTATTAAAAGTAATACTATTCTTAGTTATATTTATAAAAATAAAAGAATTAGGGAGTTTAACTAAATATCTAATTTCTAGAATAAGGAAACTAGTTATTTCTATAGGCTATATAACGAGCTTTTTAATAATAGCTTTATTCTTTTATAAGACTTACTTGATTTCTTTTAGCTAATTATAATAATTCTTACTATAAGTAAGAATATTATATATCTTTAGAATTAGCTTAATAATCTCCTTATATAAAGCCTCTAGGCTCCGGAGTAACTCTTGGAAGTCTGCCTTTAATAGGGCAGGTTCCTCTTTTTTCTCGGCTCTCTAAAAAAGAATATCTCTCTTATAAGTATTAATAGGATATTCGGACCTCTTAGGAGACTTAATAAGAGGCTCTGGTTCACCTTCTAGTAGTATACTAATAGTATCTCGTATTATAGCTTCTTCTGACTTGCCTAGTTATTCCGGGACTTGCTTTCTTATAAATCTTCGTCTAGTAGTGAAATTACTGGCCTATCTGCTTACCTGGCTAGTCCAGGGCTTTCTTGCCTAGTTATTCTAGGGCTTTCTTTTATTCTGATATTAATTAACTAGTATAGGAGTAGCTATAGTATATTGTATCTATATTTATCGAAAACTAATTAGATAGGTATTATTTAAATCCTCTATAGGATTAAGAAGTAAGTAAGCTTTAAATTATATTACAAGTATAAAATCTAGGGCCTAAAAGATATAGTTAGACTATCTCTATTTCGATAATTCAAAGCTAAAGAGAGAAGAGGATCTCGAAGGAGCCTCGGATCTAAATAATTGCAAGCTATATACGGGCCCACGTACTAGCTTAAGCTCGGGGTCACGTGCAATAATCAGGTGACTATAGATGCCTCGCTCAGATACCAGATATCTCTCTTACTCTAGTCTAATCCCTATTAGTACTATATATTATAATAACTATAATATTATTTATTTTAAAATAATATATATAAATAGTTAATAAATAATATTTAATAGCTTATATATTTTAGTTTATAGTATTTTTATAAATTGCTTTTCCCGGTTAGAAACTATTATTTTTAGAAGCCTATACTAGTAATAATAGGTTTTTATAAACTACTTTATTATTATTTCTATTATAGTATTTACTATAGCCTTAAGTATTATCTCTTTTTCTAGATAGTTTATAATAATTATTATATTAATATATTCTTTATTTAATAGAAGTTCTATTATAAAGCTAATTAAGATCTTTTACTAGATTTAATTCGGGATAAGAAAAGGCTTTAGAAACCTCTAATAATAGTTTTTTTATACTTTATTTCTCTTATAAATATTATAGTTTTATATAAACTAATATATTTACTTTAATATATTTGACTAGAAAAACTATTATATAAAAAGAATACTTATAATATCTTATTCTAAATAGCTATATTAGATTAAATTATAGATTTACTAAATTAGCTTTATATAAAGCTTTTCTAAATCAGAAATCTATTATTATTTCCGGAAGAGAAATTATTTTAACTAAAATAATAAATATTTCTCTATTAATATTCTAATTTTTAAATTAAATAAAAATATTTATTTCTTTTTTATATTATTTTAATTATAGTCTAATATAACTTATTTTTTTCTTGGGTATTATACTAAAGCTTTTTTAGTATATTTTGGGTATTATCTTTTATTTACTATTTTATTTATTTATTATTAATATGGCTTCTATTCTATTTTTAACTTTTTAAGTCTAATTTAAAAAGATTTTTTTATTTTAAGAAAAATTCCGTTCTATTTCTTTTACTCTTTTACTAATTTATATTTATAAGTTAGGCTTCTATATCCCGCTAATTTCCTGGCTAGATACTTCTTTTTTAGTTTTAATTTTTTAGACCAGGCTTAGAAAATTAAATAAACTTCTTCTTAACCTGTTTTCTTATTTATACTAGTATTATAAAAATCGAATTTTTAGAGAAGTTATTAAAGGTTTCTGGCTTTAATAGTTATAATATTCTAAATTATTAATAATTATCTTTTTCTTTATTAGAAAAGTTCTATATTTACTTTAATTTTTTTTAAAAATATATAAAATCTTGAAATTATATTATAAAAGAATTAGGAACTATTTTATTTATTATTTAATAAAGTTTTATATTATTATAAAGTATTTCAGGTTTTTATAATTCGTTTAATTTCGAATTAATAAATATTTCTTAGTTCTAATTTTTTTTAAATAATAGATAATTATAAGTATTTCCTTATTATAGATCTTATAATTATATTTTATAAGATTATTTTTCTTTAAGAAAAATATATAGAATTATAGGATATTCTTTCTATTAACTTATATAAAAATACTATTTATATTTTATTTAGAAAAATCTATTTCAAGAATTATTTCCAGGTTATAATTAAACTATATTAGTATTAGAACTAAAATAAATATCTTTTTAAGTTTCTGGAAAATAGCTTTTATTTTATTTATTTATAAGAATACTCGGTTCTTATATATAAAGTTAAATAGTAATTAAATAATTTCTGAGAATTCCCGAATAAAATATTAGTAGAAATTAGTAAATTTTAGAAAACTCTATATTTTTTTTAATTAATTTCAGGGCTTCCTAGCTTAGAATAGCTTTAATTTTTACTAGATTTATATAAATATTCTTTCTGGCCTTTATAATAAATCTCAAGTATTTTATTAATTTAATCTCAAATTTATATTTATTAATATCTAGCTATAGGTCTACTTTTTAAAGTTATTAAAAAATCTTTTATATATATTTATAATATTTTTTTCTTTAATTCTAATAAATAAACCAAAATATTATTTATATAAATAAAATAGAACTTATCTAGAAAATTCTTAAAAGTCTATTTAATATATTTCTAGAATATATTCGAGGCATTTATTAGACTAAAGAGAATTACTAATTACTTATAAAGTTTATATCTTATATAAAAGGCTATTTTCTATTTATTTCTTTTAGTAATATAAATCTTATAAAAAGCTATTATAACGGCAGGAATAGAGTAATGGAACGAGGCTTAAAGATTAATGATTTCCTATATCTTGAGAATCTAAAGCTAAGGAGAGAAGGAGTGAGGTGTGGCAGTGGATAAGTAGGTATGACTAAGACTACTGAAACGCCGAGCTTTAGAAGTGAGCTTGGTTTGAACTATAGCTTGGAACCTTAGCTGAAACCAATCCCTTTAGCTAAAACCAACTATATAATACCAGCCGTTATAGCTATTATAAAATTAAATTTTATAAATTATTTTGCTTTTCCGATATTTTAAAGAGTTTTATAAATTAATAGAAGCAAATATTAGTTCTTTTTTATAAGCTTATTTAGATTCCGGTAGTTTATATAAAGCTATAATTCCCTATTAGGTTTTTATATAAAAAGAATAGAAATAATAATAGAAAAGTAGCTTATTTAAATAAATTCCTTATTTAGTAATTCTATAAATATCTTCTATAATAGGCTCTATAATATAATAGATTTCTTTTTATTAATTTCTTTTAATTTAATCTAGTAATTAATCTTTTAGTCTTAAATAAATAGTAACTTTCTTACCTTAACTAAATAAAATGTCTTTTAGAAGCTCTTATATTATTCCGGAAGCTTTATATAAAAATTAGTTCTATTATTTTAAATTAGGGCTTTTTAAATATTTATTAGGCTATCTAAAAAAAACCTCTATATTTCTTTTCTTACTTTTCTTTACTAAATAAGAGAATAAAGCTATTAAAACCTATATATAATCTACTATTTATAGGCTAAAAGTTAGTAATTTATTTATTTTATTTTATATTAAAGTTTCTAATAATAAAATAAATAGCTTTAACCTCAAATTATAGATTTATATATCCTATAAATAAAGCTATTATATATCTAAAATTATATCTAAACTAGAAATCTTAGAAACTATATAGAAAAAGATATAATATTTATAATAACTATTAATATTTATACTAAATACTATTATTTCTCTAATTATATCCGGTATTATTTTATTAAAAGCTTCTATTTATTTTGAAGTAATTAGTATATACTAGAAGTTATAGTAACTAATAAGGCAAGAATTAATTATTTTATATAATATATATCTAATATTAATAAGAGTTTATATGAAATATTTTTTATTAATTATTATTAATATAAAAAAAGAATTTAATTATATTCTTCTAAATTTACTTTTAAATTTACTAATCTAATTCTATTTCTATATATTTCTAATAATAACTTTTATTAGAAGCTAGTTTTTTCCTAAATTAGATAAATTTAAGTTCTTTTTATTTTTATTTCTATTTTTATCTGAAATATTAATATTCTTTTCTCGAGCTATTTCTGCCTTTTTTTTAGGACTATTCTTAATATCTTTATACTTTTCGCTTTTATTTTTAGTTATTTTTTCTCTTTTTCTTTTCTTTATTTACTAGTTCGGAAAAAGAAGCTCGAATATAGCTTTATTTAATTGTTATATATAAAATAATTATTTTAATTATACTAAAAATAAAGTTTTTTTCTTTTTCTACTAATTAATTTTATTCCGAGAAATCTAATTAGAGAAAGGCTCTTGGGCCTTTTATTTAACTAGTTCGGGCAATAGGCTTTTATATTCTTGATTTTAGCTAGCTAGTTATTAATTATTCGTAATTAGAAATAGTATTTTTTATATAATTTTTTTTCTTTCTATTTTTTTTTTATAAACTTAGTTATAATAATAGCTTTGAAATATATTTTTTAAATCTTATTTTACTATTTTTATTTTTCTATTTTTAAAATTAAGTAATTAAAATCGCTTAAGAATTTACTTAAAGAAATTAACCTTTATTAAATTCGATTTAACTTTTCTAGAGTTTTCTATTATTTCTATAAGTTATAAAAAGCCAGGTTTATTTATTTAAATAGTTCTTTAATTATGAATTTTTATTTTTTAGATAAATTTTAGCTATAAATATATTTGACTTATTACTTTTTTAAATAAGTATTTAAATCTATACTAAACTTTTTTTTATTTTACTAATTGCCTTTTTATTAATTTTTAGCTTTACTTATAAAAGTTCTTTAAACTAGAGATATAAAGCCAAATTATTTCTATTAAACTTATTAGGGTTCGGGAAATAGGCTTTTAGTTATCTTATAAAAGGAAATTAAAAAAAAATATATAAAATAGAGGAAATATTTATATTTATAAGAAATTTAGAATTATTATATATTTATTAATTAATTTAATTTATATAGCCAGATTTACTATTAAGTTTACCTGTTATTTTACTAGCTCTAATAGCTATTAAAACTATATTATAAGGGCTTCTTATAATTATTAGGGAACTTTATTTACTATTTTGGCTTTATATAGCTATTTATTTATTTAATATAAAAAGAAAACTATAATAAAACAAAAACCTATATAAAGTATATTAGAATATAAAATAATAAAATATAAATAGTATATAGTATATAAAAGCTTAATTAATTAAATATAGAAAAAAAATTATTATCTAGAATTATAAAAAAGCTAGCTTTTTTATATAATTCCTATAAATTATATATAAAAGATTCTAGTCTTTATTATATAACTAAAATATTAAAATTATTAAAATAAAGTAATTTTAATAAAATATAGCTTGCTATATTATATCTAATTCTTTATTTATTTATATTTATTTCTTAAATACTAAGAACTAATAGAAAATTCCTATTTAGAATCCGAAATAATAAAATAATTAAAATTCTTCTTTACTAATATTTCTAATTTCTCTTTAATATATTAAAAATATAATCTATTACTTTTAAATTATTTTATTTTATATTCTTAAACTTATTTAAAAGTAATTCGAACTCGTTTAATTATATTCTTATATTCTTTATAATATAATTCTTTTTACTATTTAGTATTTGCCTTTAATTATTATTTAATTTTAGTCTTTATAGCTAGATATTAAAGTGGCTTATTATAGTAAATTATATTATAAATTATATTAATATATTTTAAATAAATAGCTCTTTTGAATTTCGTATTATTTTTAATATTTTTGAATTAACTTTTAGTAAAAAGCTTTAATAACTATATAAAAGACTTTATTCTTATATATTTTATTCTAAATAGTAACTAGACTTATTAGAATTATAATAAAAGGCTTTTTAAATAATAGATTATTATTAAGCTATTTTTTAATTACTATTTAATTATAATTCTAGACTTATAAATTATCTAGCTAAAGATATTTATTTATCTAGTTAAATATTTCATACTTAAATACTTTTCTTCTATTTTCTTTACTAGATACTCGCTTAACTTCTTTATATCTTTTAAGTCGAAATTATTATAAATAAAAGAGTAATTAATACTTTTAAGAACTTTTTTACTAAAGAAAACTATAAGACATGTAATAGTAGGGTAATATACAAGTAGTTAAGATAAGTAAGCTATAAAGTAATACTTGCAAGTATAACTAATTCCAAGAATTAATTCTAATAAAAGACTAATTAATGCCTCTTTCCAAAGCTAGGAGTGTCTCCCTATATATTCCCTAGTATTTAGCCAAGTATATAAAGCCTTTTATTTAACTAGGAAATATAAGCCAATATAATCCGTATAATTCCAATTATAAGCTTTACCCAAAATAGGGAACTAGATCTATAATATCTAATACCTGTCTATATACCATTATATATACCTATTATATTAACCCCCCCTCTGGGCCCTTGTCCCTAAAAGGCCTGAGAAAACTGTAAATAGCTTTATAAATAATTTCCTGAAACTTTCCCGGCTGCTAGTTCTTCCCAAAGACTTCCTATAATTACTCTATTATTATGCCAGGTAATAGAATTAAGGATATAGTTTACTAATCCTGTCTAGTTAACTTGCAGATTACCTCTAGTAATTTCTCCTTATAAAGGTAGTACGGGTATAGTATATACTATTAGATATAAAGCTCTTCCGGTCTTCTAATTAGTTTATAAATCCTAACTTAGCCTTTATTTACGAATAAATTATTATTCTATAGGTCCAAGAGTTTGGAAATATTAATTTGATTTTCTGGTTTATTTATAAATTCCTTTTTTGGAATTTTCTGGATATTTCTGGTATAGAGCCGGTTCCGAATTTATAATTACTATTTAGGAAAAGAATATTATAAAAAGGCCTCCCTTTTCCTACTAACTAATCTTCCTTTTCTTTAACTATAATACCATATCTAGCTCCTTCTTATTTCTTGCCTTCCTTTTTCAAGCCTTCTTTAAGCTCCTTTAAGCTCCTTTAAGTCTTATTTAAGCTTTATTCAAGTCCCCTTCTAATTTCCTCTTCTATTTCTTTATCTATTAAGATAAATACTTCTCTTAGTACTTATTAGCCTATTACTATCTATTTGGCTAATACTCCTATATCCTTAATTTGCCCTTACTATTTTTGATATTCCAAGAATATTACTAAGTTTCCCGACCTTACTTATATTAAGAGTAATAATTATTCGGTATATAATTACTACTATTCTAAGAATAAGAAGTATAATCCTATAAGTTATAAATTCCTTCTTTTATTTCTTATTCTAATACTATCTAAGGTTTCTTAAATATATATAGTATAATTAAACCGCTTTCTTTAAGCTATTAATATATATAAGCGTCTTTCCTATTCTTTGCCCAAAAGAGAGAAGGCTATTACTACCCTTTTTCTATACTAAACGGTATATACTTCTTATATTAAAGCTATTATTCGAGGCTAACGGATTCCCCTAATAATCTAAGGAATGGGTTAAGTAATTCTTACTAGCTTAGTATAAGTATAAAGTACTCTTAATAATATAGTTAATATTCTTTAGTATTAAGTAAGCTTATTTCTTTCTTATTTCTTACTAATAGCTAATAGCTTTATAGGCTAATTTACTATCTATTTCTCGAGAGAATTCTAATAAGAATAATAATAAGAATAGTAGAAAATAGTTATAAGAATAAAGTATTTATAGAATATAGAAATTAGAGTTTTTAGAATTCTTAATAATTTTTATATAGTTTTTCCAAGAATAAATATATAGTTTTTAATAGTTTTCTAATAAAAGTATTTATCTTTTATATCTCTATTTAGCTAATAGTATTATAATATTACTCTTTTCTAAATATTCTTATAATTCTTAAGCTATATTCTCTAGATTACTTAGTAGTTCTTATATATTATTTACTAATAAGTAGCCCTTCTAATAAATAAGATATTCCCTTCCTTTTCTGTCCTTTCTATAGGCTATAATAGATTCTATCTCGAATTCTTCTTTACCTTTAATCTCGACTAGTTCTAGTTCTACTATAGTACTAGCTTACGGGTATTATAATTCTAAGAGAGAAATATAGAAAATATTATAAATCTAATATAATAGTAGTAATTCCAAGTAGTATATCTATTTATATATTCCTATAACTTCTAGAACTTTAAAGGGGCCGAGATATCTGTCTACTAGCTTTATACTAGGTTATAGCTATTAAATATTCTTTATATAAAGTATGACTTTATTATATATATTAAATTCCTTATTAATATATTTCTTATTATAGTACTTTTTCTATATATCTACTATTTCTTACTATTATTTCTCTAGTACCTCCTATTCTATTTGAATCCTCTATATTCTTTCTTATATTACTAGTGCTTCTTCTTCTGAAATATTATCCTTAATATATAGTTTAATACTAGAATAGAATCTATATAATATATAAAATAGGGAAATTCCTATTATTAAATATATAGAGTTATTATATATAAATTCTATAAAAGCAAGCTTTACTATCCAGTCGTCCTACTAATAGCTAGTATAGTACCTTAAGTACTATTCCAGAGTTTGGTTTAGATTCTCCGTTTATTTATTAATTTATAAATAGAATACTATATTTAGTTATTATTAAACCTTTAAATAGAAATATAGACTTAACTAGAACTTACTTATAAAAACAGATCCTTTATTAAAGATTATACCTATAGGTATACTAAAGTCTTTAATAATATAATATATAAATAGCTCTACTAATTCAGGAGCCAAGATTTCCTTAGTAGTCGGAATATATTATACTATTTTCATATATCTATTAATAATAATAAATATAGAATTATATACTTTATTATAAAACCTAGAAAAAAGTAGTCCCGTAATAAAGTTTATAGTAATTTCTTATTATAGCTTAGAGGAGAAAAGAAATAAACTAAGTATATTATATAGTAAATATCTTTTTACCTTAGTTTATTAATATATAAGGCAAGTTCTAATATAGTCTTTTATATCCTTTTTTATACTTTATTAGAAGTACTTCTTCTAGAGAATCTCTAGTATCTTACTAGTACCAAAATACCTATCTATAGGATTATTATAGTTAGCTTATAGTAATTCTTTTTTAAGAGCCGGCTTATTTAATATATAAATAATACTCTAATATCTTAATAACCCAGATATATTAAGTTCCTAAGTTTTAATAGCTCTAATAAAGGTTCTCTTTAAGAACTATTTATACTACTAGTATTATACTAATAGATCGAGCCTTTAGTACTATAATAGTAGTTTAAGTAGTATTTCTCTACCTTTCTTATATACTATTTCGGATCCAGCTATCTATATAGCTAGAATTTATAATATATACTATTTGTAACTAGCTATACTAGTAATAGGCTCAAGTAGTAGTATCTCCGGTACTACTCTATTACTAAAATAGACTTCCTTTTCGGAATTCCTTAGTATCTTACTAATTGAGAAGTACTTATTTTCTCTTTCCTGGGCCTTAAATTATAGTATTACAGAAATAGTATAGTATTCTATTATTATTATCTATAGGGCTCTCTGTTTTATATTTTATAGCTTATTATAAAATATAGGTAATAAAGTATCTTTATTTACTTCTATTATAAAATCTGGCCTTCTTAATAGCCTATTAGTAGAATTACTATATCCCGGCCAGTATTCTAAGATAAAGTTAAAAATAGCTAGCTTTTCTATTTATCTTATCTATTAACTATTTAGTTTTCTCTTAGTTATAAAATATTTCAAGTTATTATAATCTATCTTAATAATAATAGTATATCGGATATATATTAGGTAATACTATTAAGTATAGAATACTAAAATAATAGTTAAGAGTTTAGAATTATATATTTTATATCTGCTTTTAATTATAATTATCTTTTTTAAATAGAAAGTAATAGGGTATTATCTGGCCTCTGTTTTCTTACTAAAAAGCTAGGAAATTATACTTATAATTATAAATCCTAAAGTATTTATTTCTATATAAATCTTTAAGGCTAGGTTAAAATAATAAAGAATTAGTACTATTATAAATATAATTTATAGCTCTTTAAAAGCCTTATTTACCTTATTTATCTAGCTAAAATAATATTATGGGTTTCTACTAGTTTTTAATAAATTAGTTAATTCTTTTACTATTCTAAAGTATCTATAGATAAATCTCTAATAGAAGTTAGTAAAACCCAGAAATATTTGAACTTTTCGGATATTATTCTTTAGGGCCAGCTATTTCCTAATAGCTATAATCCTACTAGCTTCTATTTCTATATTATCTGGGCTAATTATAAATCCTAGAAACTCTATCTTTTCTATATTAAACTCGCATTTTACTAAGTTTATAAAGAGCTAGTATTATTATAATTACTCGAATATATATTAGACTACTACTATATATTATTCTGGGTTCTCTAAATAAATTAAAATATTATTTAGATAGACTATATAGATAATATCTATAAGGCCTACTAGTATATAGTTAATATATACCTGGAATATTACTAGAATATTAGATAGTTCAAAGAGTATAATATAGTATTTAAAATATCTATAATATATTCGGAATACTATCTTCTACTTATTACTCTCCCGTATTTATAATTAATAGTAAGTATTCTTTAAATCTAGCTTTATATATATCTTTATTCTATAAAGCCTATTTATAGTCTTACTAATAAATAATAATAGTATTTGGTTCTTAATAGTAATCTTATTTAGACTCCAGTAATTAATATATAAATATAGGCCGCTTTTTTTCTTTAGAACAAATATAATTAGGGTACTAGCTAGACTAGTAAAATAATAGATCTATCTCTTCTCTAGGCTAGTATTAAGATATTCCCGAAAAACTTCAAGCTTCCTTTCTAATAAAGTATATATAGGATTATATAATAGTTAGGATCCTAGTTCTAGATCTATATAATATTCTATTATATAGTAATCGGATAATATACCTATAGCCTCTATAGAAAATACTTAGAAAAGGTCCTAATACTTCTTAGGAAATATAATTATTCTATTAGTAGTAATAGTAGTAATCTTTTAACTATCTATTATAGAATAGGTAATTAATAGAAAAATATATATCTTATACTTTATTACTTTAGTAAACTTTCTAGTATTTAGAACTTTAATTTTCTATAGTCGAATCTGGTATCTCTATATTACTTTTCTAAAGGAAATTAGGAAATTAACCTAGTAAAGCTATAGGAATCCAAATATTATATTAATATAGTTTAGATTAAAATTATATAATATAAAGTATATATTAGTTTCTTTTTAGTTCCCTAGTATATTTTTGGTAGTAATCCCAAGAATATAATTTCTATATAAATAGATTCTTCTTTCCTCTAGTAAGAATAAGGGAATTGCTCTTAATATTAATAGAATACCTATATCTAAAGCTAATCTTCTCTTTATATAATTAGCCTCTATATCCGAGTTTACTAATACTTTAATTCTTTATTTACTTTTTATTATTTTAATAATAACCTTAATTACTATCCTTATTTTAGAAGTCTTACTTTCTATAATATAAATGAGTATAACTATTATAGGACATATTTATTTCCCGGCTTTTTTAGTTCTAGGTACTTATATACTTTATAGCTAGACTTATTATAGTTATAATAAGTTGGTTTCTCTTAATTAGAATAAGTAGTAGTATAGTAACTCTCTTTCTAGTAAGTAAAGCAAATTATACCCGGTTTTATAGATCCTAATACAGGTACTATATTAGATCCTATTACTATACCTTTATTATTCCGGTTTTATAAACCTTATAATAGGAATATATTTCTTTTCCGTTTTTTTTTATTATCTCCTTTCTCTTTTCTCCTATTTTCTTTCTTTTACTATTCTATTAGCTTATTATTATATTCCTGTTAAATAGACAGGTTTAAATTATTCTTAATTCTTATAGCTATAGAAATAAGCTTCTTTCTTTCTTATAGAATATTTCCTTAATAATTAATCTTATTCCGAATCTCTTATCTTAAACTACTAAATAAGTTATTCTACTCTTATAGTAAACCTATATATCCTAAATTATTTAATAAGCTATCTAAATAAGATATAAAGCTTTAGATACTCTAGCCTGGCTATTATTTAATATTCTTAAACTTAGTAAGAGTATTATTACTATAGTTCTCCGGATCTAAGATAGAATCTTTTATAAATTTAATAAAGGTTTCCTAATCCGTAGTATTAATATTTACTAATTACTTCCTATATTTCCAGATATCTCTGGCTATATCCTTAAAATAGAAAGTATAATATATAACCTTTACTATATTAGTAGCCCAGGTAATTCTACTATCTTTATACTACTTTAATTCTGCCTAATAGAAGAAGTCCTAGGCTTCTTTAATACTCTTTTCCCGGTAAATAGGCAGTTCTCGGGTTTTTAGAGCCCTCCGAACCAAAGGTACTACCGGAAATATAATAGATTCTATACCGGATATCTAAATATCTTTAAGATAATGGATCTGAGCTTCTAGCTTCTCTAGATCTTCTCTCTATTATATCTCTATTTCTAACTTAGTAATATAATAGTAAGCTACTACTAATTTCTCTATTATTATTATTCTATTTACTAGTTCTGGGGATATCTGAGTTCTATTTCCTTCTCCTAATTAGATAGTATAAAGAGTACTTGACTAGGTACTTCCCTGGATGCCTGGTTAGGTTATTCTAGTAGTAGTAGAGGCGTTTCTCCTGGTTAATACTCTAGCTATTAATATTTTATCTATTAATAGCTTAACTACCTTATAATAAACTATTCTCCGAAGGTTAAATTAATTAGAATATAAGATATATAATAGCAGGGTAATATATAAGTAATTAAGGTAAGTAAGCTATAAAGTAACGTTTGTAAGTATAACTGATTCCAAGAATTGATTCTAATAAAAGACTAATTAATACCCCTTTTCAAAGCTAGAAGCGTCTCCCTATATATTCCCTAGTATTTAGTCAAGTATATAAAGCCCTTTACTTAACTAGGAAATGCGAGCTAATATAATCCGTATAATTCCAATTACAAGCTTTACCCAAAATAGGGAACTAGATCTATAATATCTAATACCTGTCTATATACTATTATATATATCTATTACAAAAACTACTTTCTTATAATCTATAAAGAAAATATAGCTAATATTCCGATTTTTCTTACTAAGGAAAAACTTGCTATTTAGAGCTTTAGTAATAGCCAGATTATTAATATTACCTTTATACTAATAGTAATTAATATTTCTAAAAATATAATATTAGGCTAGCTAAAAGTAAATAATTAGATAAATAGAGTATTTAGCTAATACTTTATAAAATTCAAGCTATATTAAGGGATCTATAATTAAAAGTTAAGAGACTAAAATAAAATAGCTATTATCTAGATTTTTATACTTTAATACTTTATTCTTTTAGAAGTAAAACTATAATATTTCTATTTCTTTTATTAAAAGCTTTTGAATTTCAAGTTTCTTAATTTATTTTAGGTAATTTTTTTTTTATAAATATAGCTATTTATACTTAGATTAGAGATACTAGACTCAGAAATAGAAGCTATAATATTAAATTAGAATTATAAATTCGGATAGAATTAATTAGAAATCTAATACTTATATCTATAGTTTATAATTTCTTTATTTTTTAAAAAGAAATCCCGTATTTTCTTATTTATCTAAATAGTAGAAATATATTTCTTGTTTTTAGTAATTTTATAGATTTTAATAATTATTTTTAAAACATTTATAAGCTTAAAATTAATTATATAAATAGAGAAAATATTAATAAATTACTAAAGATATATTTTATAAAAAGCTTTAAGGAATTTATTAGTAATTCTATAATATTCTTATTTATAAATAGGTTTTAGAATATTACTATATAACTTTTTAAAAGTATAATTATTTTAATAATGAAATATTTATTTCTATTTAGCTAATATCTTATAAATATAATATTTAGATATATAACTAATATTATTAATCTTCTTTTTAAATTCTAGATATATTTCTCGAAATCTTTCTAATTAGTATTTCTTTTTTGCTTTTCTCTATTTTATTCTCTAATATATTATTAATTTTATATTTAGGCTAATATTTAGATTTATATTATTTATTAGAAGTTTTAGGCTTAGCTTACTTTTCTTTCTTATTAGATTCTTAATTAATTATATTAGCTTTATTAGCTTTATAAGTAATATTAGTAATAAGCTTTATTAGATTAGTTCTAGTTTTATTAGCTAAATCTAATTAAGTTATTATTAAGATTATAATAAAAGGCCATTTTTTAGATTTATTATAAAAGCTAGAAAAAGGTTTATTATTATAATATCCTTTAATAAGAATTCCGGAAATATTAAAATATACTATCTAGCTTTAAGATTATTAGCTAATAATAGCTTAAAAATTAATTTTCCAGGTTCCGAAATAGCTTTAGTATATTTAAATGCCTTAATAATATCTAATTTAGTAAATATACAAGTATTCTAATATTTCTTATTTTTAATATATTCTAAAATAGCTTAATTAATTAACTAAATAGCTTTATATATTAAGGCTTTTATTTTAAAAAGAAAATATAACCTTTTATAAATATTTCTATTAAAGTTATTATAGATATTATTAATATATTAGCTAAAAGCTCTATTATATAATATAATTTTATTCTAATTTTTGGTTTCTAGATTATTTATTATAGTCTTAATCTTATTAAGCTTCTCGTATTTGCTTTTAGTAATACTTTTAATAATATTCTCGAATTTCCTATTATTAGCTTAATAGTTCTTTAGCTTCTTTTTAGTTAATTCTAGTCTAGTTCCGTTTCTAATAAAGGTTTTTTATTTTAAGAGCTTATTATATATATTATTTAGCTTATTAAGGATATTTATATTAAATTCGGTAATTATAGCTATTTTTTCTAGTATTAATAGGCCTTTTATAATTATTTAAGCTCCCTTAATATTCTAAACTTTAATATTATTAATTTATAGGCTTTTAGTAATATTATAGCTTATAAGAACTAGTTACTATATTTTGCTAGATTAAGAAATCTATTTTTTAGCTATTTTATTATTTTTAAAGACTTTATATAGATATTATTAGTATAATAATTATAGGTTATAAAATTAAAGATTTTTGAAATTACAAGAATTTCTTTTAAATACTTTCTAAAATAAAAAATAAATTAGAATAAACTTAGATTATATAAAAGTATTATATATATTTGAGTTTTCTTTTTTTCTAGTAAAGAAATAAAACTAAAATAATAATATATATAATAGGGAAAATAAATATAATAATTAAATATAATAATTAAATATAATAATTAAATATAATAATTAAATATAATAATTAAATATAATAATTAAATATAATAATTAAATATAATAATTAAAAATTAGAAATAATTATATTATAATTTTTTTTTATTTTCTTCTATATTTTAATATTTTAGATATTATTACTACATTTATATTTTTATTATTTTATTTTATTATTTTCCTATTATTACTATTTAGTTTAATCTGCCTTAATTATTTCCCAAATTATATTTCCTTAAATGTATATATTAGTATTCTTTTCTATAATAAAAGCTTAATTCCATATTTTACCTTTTATAAAAGATAAAATATATAAATATATTAAAAATATTAGAAAAGTATAAAGTAAGTATTAATAAGAAAGAAATTAGAATAATAAAATTAAGAAATAATTTAGAATAAGGTATTACTTTTTCTAAAACTAATTTATATTTTTTCCAAAAGCTAATTATAATTATTTAATATTTATTAAAGTTAATTTTATATAATAGAAAGCTATTTAGTTAATTAGGATTTTAAAGTAATATTTATATCTAAGAAAGTAATATTAAAGGATTTAGAAATTATAAAAAAAAGAACTATAAAATAATATAAATAGGTTTTATAGTATTATTATTAAGTTTGAAATAATTAATATTAAAATTAATATAGAATATAGGAAAATCAAGTATTTCGAATTAGTATTAAAGATATAGGAATTAAGGATATCTTTTTAATTATTTAGATAATATTTAATAATAAGAAATAAATTAATAATAAGAATTAATAAATTATATTAGCTTTTTAAAAAAGTAATAAATTCTTAATAAAGAGATAATTTTATAATTAAAAAATGGGTTTTATATAAGAAAACTTTCTTTTATATAAAAATAGAAATATATAATATATTAACTAAGCCTTAATATATATTTTAAAAATAATTATAATTATATTAAAGAAAAAGTAGATTTCCCGATATAAAATAGGCTTTAAATAAATAGATTTAGTTTATTTAATATCTAAAAGATTTCTAGAATTATATATTATTAAATATTTTTAGAAATAATTATTAGATTTAATAAGATTTTCCTTTTTTTTATAAGGCTTCTAATTAATTATTTTATTTATATATAACTTCTAATTAGAAAGTTTATTTAGATATTATAAATAAATTTATAATAGTAATTTAAATTAAAATTAAAATCTATAAGTATTATAATTAAGCTTTAGACTAATATAGGCTATAATAATAACTAGTAGAAAAGTAAATAAAGCTTCCTAAAAGGCTTTTAATTTGGCTTTTTTTCTTTTTTAAAAATATATAAAAGGCCCTTTTCTTTTTCTTTTCTTTATATATTTTAATTATTTATACTATTTAATTATATTAGGAAATATAATAATTCGGAATTAAAAGTTTATAAGATAATTTTTTAATTCTCTATTTATTTTTATATTAAAATAGAAGCTTTATATTTAATTCCTAATATCTAATAATAGAATCTCTTATTAAAAATACTATTTAGTAAGTATATAATAATAGTAATAATTAGATAATAATAAGAAATAAATAATAATAAAACTCGTCTAATTTCTAGAATAGTAATTTAATAATAATATTCTTTAAAAGCTATAAATAATAGTTAAAAAAAATAAAATAAAGATATATAAAGAATTAAAAATAATAAGCTTTTTTCTAGGGTAAAAAAAGCTCTTATTATTAGATGCTTTTTTCTAGTTTTTAATAAAGAAAGTATATTTTACTTTTTCTAATTCTAGTAATTCTAGAATATATATAATAATACTAATAGTTTTTTTAATTTCCTAAATATTATTTTATTTATAGTATTCTATAACTATTTCTTTTTCTAACTTTATATTCGTTTTAAAATACTTATTTATAAATATATACTTATTATTAATTTTATTTTTAGAAAAGTACTAGAATTTATTTCTTTTAATAAATTACTTGAATTAATTCCTAATATATATTTTCTGAAATATAATACTATTAAGCTCTTTTAGTTTATAATATTTCTTTAATTAATTTATATATCTTATTTTATACGGGCCAAGCTAGTAATATAATAGCTTTATATTTCTTAATTTGGTTTAATTTATTAATTTAATATTATATATAAAAACCAGATTCTTTTCAGAAATAGGCTTTAAATAAATCTAATAAATATTACGGGTACGGCATTTAGGGCTTGAAAAGCAAGGTAAAAAGTCCCTTATAAAGACGATTTAAAGCTAAGGAAGGGAAAACTAGAATACAGGAGGCTATGAGGGAATATATATATCCTATAATATACTAGTTCCGAAGGGGCTTAGCCTTCTAAATATCTCTAGTATATTTCAAGTATATTTCCCTAGTAAGGCAGCCGTATTATATATACCTAGGAGATATCTAATATCTAGTAAGGCATCTCAGATACCGGATATCTGGGAATTATAATATTACTTCCTCTTTTATAATAAGCTTATTTCCGAGCTTTATAAAAGCCATTAATCTATCTAATTTCGTATTATACTTCTTTCTAAAGTAAAACTAATATCTTGGATATAAATATTATATATGAAAGGCCGGTATCTTTACTATATAACCTAGAAGGGTTTATTATTATTTCCGTATAGTTCTAGATAAGAATTATTTTTTATATAGTCTAGCTAGTATTATAGGTTTTATAAAGGTTCTAGTATATTAATATTATTATTATAGAAACTTTATAAAACTAGGGAGCTATTACTTAGTACTAAAGCTAGATATTATACTAGATCTTTATCCTAACTAATTTACTGGATTCTATACTTTAGCTTATTTCTTACTAGCTTAACTATAATAACCCGTTTAATACTATACTCTTATTTGCTATTTTCTAGTATTAATAGGGACAGTTCCGGGTTTACTTAACCTAATAGAGGATTCTGGGAATCTTTTTATAGCTTCTTTATATAGAAAACTAGGTATATTTTTATAATTTCCGGTAGTTTTAGGAGAAATAAGTAACTATACTATTCTAGAATCTCAAATAGGCCCTTTATTTAATTTCCTAGCTTCTAGCTCGAATAATTAGATTTCTAGTACTTTATAGTAACCTATATTTTATTTCCTATTTTGAAATTAATTAGATAGTAGTATTTATTAGCTTATATTATATATTATTCCTATACTTGCTTTATATGGCCTTAGGCAAGTTATTATAATTTATATAATTAATTTACTAATACTTTAGCTTTATTTCTATTTAACTTCTCTTTAGGTGAGTTAGCTTTAATAGGGGAATTCTAGTTTAGAGAAATATAAGGCTTATAGCCCTTTTTAGTTATAAATAGAAACTAGCTAATAGTTTTATACTAAAGAAAGACTTATTAATAATTAATTATAGTAATCTATTCGTTCTAGTTATTCTAGTAATAATTAATATACGGGTATAATCTTTAATTAAAGTACTAATTAATAATCTTTATTTATCTATTTATTTAGGGGTAATTAGCTATAAAGAGCTTGAGCTTTATACTAATTCTTATATAGAATTCGCTTCAAAAATCGGATATAAATTAGGGTTCCTAATCTAATATAATTATTTCTGGAATATTTATTTAGTATATTATATAAAATAAAAATAAAAATACTAGCTATTTGGCTATAATTATATCTCGTATGGAAATTATAATTAGGTGCTTAAACAAGCGATCTATAAATATAATAACTATATTATGGCCCGATTTACTTTCTAGATAGCTCTTAAAGTCTATAGTAATATATTACTAGAAGTAATTAGGAACTAGAAGGAAATAAGGCAAACCAGGCTTCTTATTTCTAGATATATATAATTTCCTATAAGTATAGTAATTACTATAGTATTAATTAATATCCTTATTTATAAATAGCTAGTAATATTACTTCTTTAATAACTAATAGAGCTTTATATATCCAGGATATCCAGAAAGGAATTTATTATATATTTTATAAATTAGGGTAGTTTATAAAGGTAGTTCGGGAGTTATTTTATCTTCTGTAATATAGAGTCTTCTATAATATAAAAGAAGACTATCTTATAGTATTTAGATATTACTTTTGGCTTGGGCTATTATATATAGCTTTTCTAGATCCGGTAATATATAATTATTTTATAGGATCTTGTCTATAAGTTATAAACTACTATACTTGGTAAGAGCCTCTAATAGTGCTTTTATAGGAGCTATTATAGCGGAATCTACTAGTAAAGCTTCTAAGAAAATACTTTTTTCTAGGAGAATTATGCTTCTAATAGAAATATTTTCTTCTAAAAAGTCTTTAGTATATACTTGGTTTTTAGAGCCGAATTCCGGATTAAATAAGCCGACTTTATAAAGTATTACTATAAGCTATAAGTTATAGATAATCTCCGGATTAATTTTATTTTTAGGAAGAAGTACTTGAGTTTATAGCTTTTCCTTAATCTGGCCCTAAATATCTATTTTGTCTTATCTTTATAATAAAGTATCTATTTACTTATTTGATTTTCCAGAATAATATATAAGCTTAAAATAATAGTAGAATAAAAGCTTAGCCTATCTAGCTTATTAAAAAGAGAGCTTCTTAGTAGTTATAAAGTACTTTAAGATATAATAATTAGAATAGATATTAAAGGAAATATCCTAAAGGCCCTTTAGTTTAGCTTTCTATTTCTCTAGTATTCGAACTATAATAAGTATTTCCTTATTATATATATTATAATTAAGCTTTACCAGAAGTATAGTTTTAGAAAAATAAGCTATAAGATATTAAAGGCTTATTTCTGGGTCTTATTAAGAAAGTAGGCTAGTAATTACTTCTTTAGATATATTTATTTCTATTATTATAGGCAGATCTGAATTATAGTATTATAAAACTAGAATAGAAATTATAGCTTTCTTTAGGTAAATAAAAGCCTCTTAGTATTATTCGAACTACTTAAAGAAAATATCCTTTTTTATAAATAAGGTAAGAGGTCTAGTAATCCGTTTATATTCTTTAATAAAGCGTCTATAAAAGTTATAGAAGCCGAGAAAGAACTATATATTCTTAACTATTTTTGGAAATTACTAGTTATATATTACTTTAACTTTATTAGAATCTACTTTAATACTAGATATAGAAATAATAAAGCCCAAGTACTTTATATATATAACTTTAAATTCCGATTTCTTAATATTTACTTAGAGGCTAGTAAAAAATAAGTAGTCTAGTACTTTTTATATATATTATTCGTACTTTACTAGGTTCTCTAAATAAATAAGAATATTATTAAAATATATTATATAAAAGTTATCTAGATATTTAAAAAGTATATTATTTATATAGTATTAATATATAGCCAGGCTATTTATAAGGCTTTTCTAGAGAATATTATATTTATATACTCTATAATAAATACGGAATATTATTAGCTCCTGAGAGTCCGGATCTATAGCTATATAATAGAAAGCTTAGTAAATATCTAATTTAGTATAGATCTTAGCCTTAGATAATTAACTTAAAGTTTTATTAATAAAGAAAAGGAAATATTAATCTTTCTGGATAATATTATTTAGGTAGTAGAAATTAATATAAAAGTATAAACTTCTATTTGCTTTCTTTATAAAAAGAACTAGTAAAGTAAAGGAAGCCTAACTAGCTTTAATAAAGCCCTTAATTAGATTATCTTTTAAGAAATACTTAATTTCTAGAAGCTTTTAAGTAAACTATTACCGGAGGAATTAATATCTAATACTCTCGGTTTTCTTTAGGCCTTTAATCTAAATCTTATAATTATATAATTTATAAGAAAGAAGAATATTAAATTTTTTCTTAGAGAAAATAGAAATATATTTCTTAAGTCCCGGAAGTAATATTCTTTATAGCTACTAAAGCTCTATTTCTCCTAGTTATTAATTCTCTGGGCCAGGAATAACTTCTTTTTTCCGAGCTTTAAGCTTCTTATTAATCTTATAAATAAAGATTTAACTAATAATATTATTTTCTTTCTTAACTATATAATTAAATATTATAGAAATAAAAATAGCTAGATCTAATATTTGCTCTTTATTAAGGACTTCTTCCCGCTTCTTTGGCTTTTATTTAGGTATTATATCTTAATTAGGCTATAGAAGCTTCTTTTCTATAATCTTATATAATTCCCTCTAATTAGTTTAAAAAAAGAAAAACTGCTTTAGAATAAAAGGTTTCCAGAAATAGCTTATAATAAAATCTTATTAATTAGTATCTTTTTAATACTTCTTATTAGATTACTTCTCTAGCTATTACTATAAAATACTAATAATATAATTGAATTATATAGATTTAGGCTTATTTTTTTTTAGTTATATAAGCCTATATCTTCTATAGTTAACCAGAATATTAATATATATTACCTATTTTCTATTAAGAATAATATTATAATTTCTAAGATTTAGGATAATTATAGGTATATTAATACTTTATTTATTAATTAGAAGTAATACTTTTATATATTTCTTAGCGAACTTAGCTAGCTTTCTATTAAAACCGTATATAATATAGGATAAGAGAAGAAGTTATAGTTCTATTCCTAAGAATTACTTTATAAGCTAAATAAGCTTTATATTAATAAAAGTATAACTATTAGCTCTAGTATTAATAAGAAAAAAAGACTTAATTCCTAATTTATTTATACTAATAATATAGAGTATTATAAGAGCATTTTCTTCTATTAGATAAGTTAAGTTAATCTCTACCAAATTCATACTATAAGTCCCTAAAATAAAGACTTTTTTTAGAAATACTTGTTTCCCGGTTTTATACCAGAATTAGAGCTCGAATTCTCTAAATACTTTACTAGAATAGTATATTTTAGTAAAATAGAAACTAAGCCTGGCTTAATTCTAGAAAAAACTACTTTAATTTCCTTATTATATAGAACTAGATAATATCTAATATAGTAGCTAAACTTATTATAGTTATAGTACTTAATAATTAAGAGATCTTTGGTTTTTATAAGATATTACTTATATTTATAAGGGGATATATATTTAATAAAAGTAGTTAATATAGGCTTCTTAGGCTTCTTTTTAGGAATATAGTACTAGAAGTAAACTTGACTAGAATAGTTCCTATCTTTTTATATTTTTTAGTCTTCTTATATATAGTCTTAATCTACTAATTATTAGTAATATAGTACTAAATAAAATAAGTAGTATTAATAGAATTATTATTATAATATATATATATATACTAATTCTTAAAGCTTTAGTAAGAGCTTCTTATTTAGTTTATATTTAATATCTTAAAAACTAATATTGCCTTTTATAGATAATTATAAGAAGAAAATATAGAATTCCTAAAATATTTAACTAGAATATATTTAAAGCTTACTAAAGTTATAATAAGCATTTTATATCTTATTAGGATTAGAATATAGCTTCTTTAAATAAGAATAGAACTCTAAGAGCTAATAATACTAATTCGGACTATTTTTATTTATATAAGAATTAGTTAGGGCAAGAGTATTACTAGTAAGTTTACTAGAAATATAGATAATCTTAAGATTCTCTAAGGAATATAAATTAGTATTTCCTTATAGCTTATTCTTAATCTGAACTAGCTAGTTATTAAAAATAGTATAATCTTTAGTAAAGAGAGTTAGATCTAAGAGCTTAGTAATTCTAGTATTTTTAAAGAAAGTATAAGATATAAAAGATTCTAGACAGGAATAAGTAAGAGATAGTTCGGAATTCTTTTAAAAGAGGTTCGGAATAGCCAGAGCAGAAGTAGTTAGAGCTACTATAAGCTAATTTACTATAGCCATATAGTATTTAATATTATTCTCGAGCTTAGTATTATAGAGTTTAGTATTCTCGAGAATAGCTTTATTATAATTATAGGTATTCTTATATGAAATAGCTCTTTAGATATTTCCCTAGTAGCTTTTTATAATAATATTAATATCTGAGAGTAAAATATCGGGTTCCTTAGCCTATTTATATAATTCTCTAGTAATAATATAGTTTTTAGTCTCTAGAAGCTTTATAATAAAAATAAAGGATTTTATTTCTATAGACTTATTTATAAATTCTCCAGAAATACTAACGGAATATTTGATTTAGGAAGGGCTACTAATAGAATGACCTGAACTAGTAAAAGCTTTACCGGAAGCCTTAGTAGAAGTTAATATAATTTCTAGTTATATAGTATTCTAGGAAATTAATATATTATACTTTTCCTCTACTATATTCTCCCTAGTAGTCTCGTTACTAGTATATATATAGGGCCTATAAGGTTATAGAATAGGGCTTGAGGGTAATAGTTAGGTTACTAGCCTATAGGTACCTATTACTCTAGGACTTAGTTAAATAGTAGCCTTTATTCGAGGTTCTTTGATTTTCGGGTTTTCGGAAAGATTTCTAATATATTACTAGTATATATTTATAAAGATATAAATACCTGATTTCTCTAAGGGTTTTAAAGCTTTTTACTTTTATTATTCTGGAATCTATTATTTATATTTCTGAGATTCCGTTATCTTAGTAGTACCTATATTACTAATAGTTCTGAATTAGTTTATTTAAAATCCTCTATAGAATTAAAGGAAGTAAGCTTTAAATACTATTACGGGTATAGTATTTAGGGCTTAGAAAGCAAGGTAGAAGGTCTCTTATAAAGATAATTTAAAGCTAAGGAAGGGAAAACTAGAATATAAGAGGCTGCGAGGAAGTACATATACCCTATAGTATACTAGTCCCGAAGGGGCTTAGCCTTCTAAATATCTCTAGTATATTTCAAGTATATTTCCCTAGTAAGGCGGCCATATTACATATACCTAAAAGGCATCTAGTATCTAGTAAGATATCTCAGATACTAGATATCTGGGAATTATAATAGTAAATAATATTAAATTACTTTTTTCTTTCTTAATATCTTTAATTTTTCTTCATTCTAGCTTTTTTAATATTTTAATTTTTTATTTATATTTGTTTTATATATATTTCTAGAAATATTTCTTTATTATAGACTTTATTTTATTTAAATATTCTCTAGATTAGAAAGTATATTTTTATAAATAATATAGCTTCCCTACTATAAACTATATAAAAAAGAGTAAATTTAATTAGTTTATATATAATAATTCGATTAGTAAATAGAATATATAGTAATAAATCTATTTAGGGCTTTTTTCTATTTATTATAAATATAATAAATATTTAAATAATTAGTTAATATTTTCTTTTAAATTATAGGCCAAAATAATAATTCTATTAATTTTTAGCTTATTAAATTCCTGAATTATTATTTCTTTAAATTTCGATTTATTATTTATTTTAAGTTATCTAAATAAACTATATTTATAAATAATTTCTTTCTAAATAAACTTAGTAATTTTTTTACTAGTTAGGTTTTTTAAAGATCTGGCTTTAACTTATTTTAAGAAATTATTTCTAGTAATAATTAATAAGTTATATTTCTTATAATCTTGTAATTTAATTATATTAATCCCAAGATAATAGAAAAGAAATATAGCTTTTATTAGATATAGAGCTTTTTCTTATTTTCTTTTATTCTTATATTAATAAACTTTATAGATATTAATATATTTTTATATATAATTATAATAACTTTTCTAATAATAATAACTAGCTATTAAATAAAAGGTATTTTCTTTTCTAGTATATTTAATTTTATTATATAGCTCTTTAATAATAATCTTCCTTTATTTTTAATTATTAATAATAAGCTAAAATAAATATATTTTAGATATAATTTTTTATAGTAATTAATCTTTTATACTATAGTTTAAAGCTTCTTTATTTAACTTTTAAAACTCGGCTCTAGATATTTCTTTTAGTCTAAAGAATATTATAAGATATTATATAATATTCTAATACTATTTGAAATTGCTATTATTTAAGAAATCTAATAAAATAGTCGGATTATTAAATAAAATATAGGAGTTAGTATTATTATTTACTATTTTACTAGAAGTTATATATAAAAGGCTATAGCTTTTATTATATAACTTTCGAATATTATTATTTTTTAATATTATTAATTTGCTTTTAAATATAATAAGGCTTTAATTATTAATTTTTAGTAATTAGATACTATTATCTAAATATTTAATAAAGGTTTTAGGAATCTAATTTCTTAATATAATATTATATAACTAAACCGAAACTATTTTCTTTAGCTAAACTTTCTATTTAATAGATATTATTCTAATAGTATTAAGCTTTATTACTAATTATTTATTAATATTATTAATATTTTTAGTATTATTTTCTTATTAGAGATATTTTAATAATCTATTAATAGTAATATACTTGATTTCTTTTATATACTCAATTTTAAAATCAAATAGTTAAATTTATATTAGCTAATAAATAACTAGAGCTTTAGGAAAATTTATAATTTTTTTTTTTAGCTATATAACAAGTATATTAATATCTAATTTAAGAATAAAACAAACTCTATATAATTAGAATTATACTTTTTCTCTTTATTATTATATTAGCTAAGAGTTCTGCCCTATTTATTTAGGCTAGTATTTAATATTAATATAAATATTTTCTAATTTTCTAATAAATTATAATATAATTTATAAAGTATTAGAATAATAATAAGCTTTTTTTAAAGGATTTATATAGCTTATATTTAATTATTACCTTATTTCTATATTATATCTTTTCTTATTAAATAGTAAATAAATTTAAATATAGTAATAAATAATAATTTTAATAAATACCTTGCTTTTAATTATACTATTATAATATTTTTATCTTAAAATTTTAGTAATTCCTGAATTTAAAAAACTTCTTTTAAGTATTCTATAAATAAAACCAATAATAATTATATTATTATAATAGAACTATAATTTTTCTCTAATACTAGCTCTGGCTTATTTAATTTTATATAAGGTTATATTTAGGTTTTAAAGATATTTAAATACGAAATACCAGATACTAAATAAAATAAGCTATTTATTATAATTTATATAAGGTTTTTTTATTTTAATATTATTAATAAATAATATAGTAATTTTGGGAAATAGGTTTTCTAAAATAGTTATAATAATTTATATAAACTATATAATAGAATTAATAGCTTTTTAAGGTAATATAATTATTCTTAATAGCCCTAGAAATATTATAAATATAATTAAATTTCTATTATAAGTATTTAATATAAGTTATTTATATTCGAAAAAGAAATTAATTAGAGAAATATAAATATATCTAATAAATTTCTCTGAGATCTTATTAGTAAACAGAAATAGATTAATATTTTATAGAATTACTAAATTCATTTTTATAATAGTATTAATTAGTTTATAAGTTCTAGTAATCTTTTTTATAATTAAGAACTATAAATTCCGGTAAAATCTATTATATTTCTTAAAGACTTTATAGTTTAGATATTTTAATAATATTTTTATTACTACTAGTATTAGAGCTTTAAAATATAGAAAATTCTTTTTTTATTAGGCTTTATATTTAATAGTCTTAATTAAAATAATTAAACTAATATTCTTATAAACTTTTCTTATTTCTTTTTAATTAACTATTAATTCTCGGAATATAGCTAGTTTCTTTTTTTATAACTAGTTACTAATATCTAATTATTTAAAACATTCCGGAATAAGCTATAAATTTCTTAAAATAACTAATATTTTTAATAAAAAATAGTTCTTATATTCTCTAATATACTTTTATAAATATTTTCTAGTTCCATTATTAGTATTTAATAATTAAATCTTTTTATTCTTTATTTTATATATTTCTATAATTAGAAATAAACTATAGTTATTATTTTTATTTTTAAGAATTATAGCTATTTTTTCTAGTATTATTTTTATCTAATTTCTAGAATTTATAATTTTCTTATTTAGCTTTTTCCTATTTAGATATAAAGAGTGCCTTTTAAGCTTTTATATATTCTAGAATTCTTTCTAGTTTTAGATTTCAGGTTCTATAGCTTCGGAAATATATTTCTTTATTATTAAAAAATATTACTTTATTTTTCTTTAGAAATATCTTTATTTAATATTCTTTTTATTTTATTTTTTTATTAAATCCGGAACTACTTTTAATAATATTTTAACTAGAACCTTTTTTATTTTAGTTTCTTTAAAAATATTATTAATTTCCTAAACTTCTAAACTTAAAATAAATTTTTTTATAAGAAATTCCGGTATTTTCCTATTTTCTCTAATATTACTACTAGTTATAATACCAGGTTCTATTTTTTTTATATTTTTAGTTTCTTATTTTATATTATTTAATTTTTTAATTCTAAAAGCTTAGAATTTTTAAACTATTACTTTTTTCTATTTCCCGGTATTTTTTTAAAAATAAAATAATTATAATAATATAAATATTCTAGTTATTTTTAGAATTAGTAAATCTTCTATTTTATAAATTACTACTTTTATATATAATATTTGTTTTTATTTTTATTAAGAATAATTAATTAAATAGAATTTTTAGAGCTTTTTTAATTAAAAAAAACATATTTTTATATTTTATTTTATTTATAACCTTAGTTCTAAGCTTTATTATTTCTATAAATCCGAATTTAGCTTTAGTAATAATAAATATTATATATTATTTTACTAATATTTCTAGAGATCTTTTCGGGGAAAATATTAATATTAGTTCTAGTATTAATTATTTCTTTATATTTAATACTTCTTTAAAGTTCTTAAAATACGAATTAGAAATATAAAGATTATATAATATATTTATAAGCTAATAATATTTAAATATTAATATTATTACTTTTAAATTAAATAATTTTATTAGTATTAGATATCTAAACTAATATTTCTAATTTCTTAAATATTCTATTTATTATATAAGTTATAGCTACTAGTTCTGTAAATCTTTTAATATATCTAATTATATTTAATATAATAGTATTTTCTATTTATAAAATAGTAAAATAAGAAGTATTATTCTTAATTTATTAGTTTTAAAATATAATAGCTAGATCTAGTATTTTTAAAATATTAATAAGTATTCTTATTTTCTTTTAAGTTTTTAGAAATAAAATAATTATTTTATTTAGTAGTTTTATTAGAATATTATTAATTTTAGAAATCTTATATTTATTATAGTTAAGAATATACTAATTTCCTAATTTATTCTATTTATTTCTGGAAATATTAATATTTATATTTTTGGCTAGTATAGTATAGTAGACTATACTTATCGAAAATCGCATTATTTTAGCGGTTTTGAGGTTTAGGTTATATAGTAAAGGCCGCGGCCTTTTATATATAACTTGCGGAAATTATATAAGAAAGCTAGTTTTTCTATAAACTTAGATAATAATTCTTTATAAGTATTTAATTAATTAAGCTTTTATATATTATATATTATTTATACTTTACTATTTATACTTTTAATTTATTATTTTGCTATTAAGTTACGTTTTATACTCTAATATACTTTATATGGGTTTTTATTTTATTATAGTTTTCCTCTTATATATTTTATAATAAGTAATACAGGAAGAATAGAAACTTTATAATCAAGGTAATACTCTTATAAAATTCTGAGAGATATCTATAAGGCAGATTATTAGCTTAGTAAGTTAGGGAAGAAAAGAGCTATTATAATACTTTAAGCCTAAGGCTAAAATATTAAGGATATATAAGTATTAATCTTAGTATCTCATATTAATTTCCAATATATCCAGTGACTTGAATACAGGTTAGCTACAAGATATAGTTACTAGTATAGTATATAAGAGTAGTAGAAATAGAGGCTAATTATAGAAAAAAAAGAAGTAAAGGAAATAGAATAAGAAATATTATACTAAAATAGTATAAGTTAGACCTTAGTTAGAATTAGACTTTAGTACTCGGAAATAAAGTTATACTATTAATTTATATATTATTTTTAGTTATAGTAAAGGCCGGAATTAAAATAGCTTTAATCTTAATAATAAAGCTTGCTTCTAAATTCAAAAAAGATATCTAAAAGAGAAAATACTCTCAAATTTAAATAAAATAATAAACTAGAATTAGAAATAAGAATTAAAAAAAAATCGGAAATAAGAAATTATATAAATAAACTAGAGAAGCTTCTAGAAAAAGAAATAGATATTAAGTAAAGAAAGAAAAGAGAATTTAGAAAAGTCAGAAAAATTAGTAAAATTATATTTATTATTTTTATTATTATTTTTAATAGTATTAATAGATATACCTAGTTTAGTAAAATTAAGGGAAAATACTATAAGTATTAAGCTAAAGAAATAGAAAAGAAAATATAAGTAATAGAAATAAGACTAGAAAAGCTATTATTTTATTACTACTAATACTAAAACTCGAACCTTAATTATATCTATTATTATTAACCGGTTTCTTTCTAATTCTGGTTCCTAAATTAAAAGATATACTTAAATAAGAAGTTAGTTTTTTAGGAATTTTATTAGTAAAAATCTCAGGTACGGAAATTCTATAATTAATTATAGAAGAAATTATTAAGATTAATATAGCTGAGAATAAGTATATACTAGTATTGGGTTTAAACCTATTATTTATAGAAGCTCCTAAAGTACTATGGTTTTAGGGAAGTAATATCTTTATATTTTTGGAATAGTATATAAATATATATAAGAATTATTATATTTCTAATAATACTAAAAGAGAGAGAATTATTTATTATATTTCTCTTATTTATAAGAATTAGATTAAGGCTATACTAGAGTATTATATTAATAATTCAAGAGATTACTAAAAGACTAAGTTCTTTAAGGCCTTACTAAAGGAATTCCGAGAATATAACTAGGAAATACTTAAAATTAGTTACGACTTTCTTAATTAGATTATTATATAAGCCTAGAATAAAGAAATCTTATTTAAGTCTTATATTAATATATTTAATAAAATATTAAAGAAATTACTAAAAAAAATAAAAAAATAAATGAAATTATTTAGTATCGAGAATTTATAAAAGAATTATTTATTTTAGTAAGAGATTATATTCTTAAGAATATAAACTTTAAGCTTATAAATATTTCTATTTATAAATATAATAAGATATATAAGAAAGTAGTAATATTTTATTAGTATAAAAAGAAGAAATATTATTTTAATATTATTAATAATCTAGATATATCTAGACTTAGATAAGAATATTTAAATATAGTAGTTTATAATATGGTTCCTAAACTAGAAAATAATTATTTCTTACTAATTCTTTCTATTATATTTCCTGAAACTATTATAGATATAAGTAAGAAAAGAATCTAGCCTATAGCTAATTATATGAAACCTATTAAAAGTAGTAAACCTAAAAGAAATAATATTAACTTGCTAATAAGAAGTCTAGAAAAACTATTTATTATTACTATAACTAATAAGAATCTATAAAAATAACTTAATATAGCTATTATTATAATTCGAGAGAATATTTATAGCCTGCTTATATAGCCTAGCTAATTATAATAAGTATAATAGTATTAATAGCCTAGTAAATATAATTCGAGTCTTTATATAAAATATACTAGAAGTTATAATAAAAGTTATAGAAAATACTATAGTAGCTATAGTAGTCGAACTAGAATAAGTAAAAGATCTAGATAACTATATTTTAGAGGAAGTTAGTCTTAAGTATAATTAGAAAATACTACTTAAATTAATATAGCTTATAATATAAACCTAGAACCAAGAGAACGAATTTGCTATAGGTATTATAATAGGAATAAGAATAATAATATTAATCCAGAATATATTTATATCTTTTAGTTTTATTATTTATTAATAAAAGAACTTATAAACTATAAATATACTTACTAATTTAATAGAAAATAATATAAAGAACTATTTAAGCCTAGATAAGAAAGTATTTCCTTTTTTCTTACTAGTAAGTACTAGTAGTTTAACTAAATTATTTCCCAAGTTCGAGAAAAAGAATTTAATTATAACTTAAATACTTAACCCAAAAATATCTAGAAATTAATAGGAAATATCTAGTTTACTAGGCAAAAAAGAAAAAAGGAAACTAGCTAACCGGAATCTATATATAAAAGCAAGTAAGTTATATTTAGGAAATCTAAATAATTACTTTGCCTTAGAGAAAATTATATTAGAATTACTAATACTTTAGGTTCTAGAATTAATAAATAATACTAAGATTTAGCTATAAATAGTATTTCTATTAATATTATAATAGGTTCCTTATTAAGAAAAAAGAGAAAAGAGATAGAAATAGCTAAAAAGGTTTTCTAAAAATAAGCTAGAGCAGAAAAGAAGCTATTTTATATAAGAGGCCAGAAAAATACTATTCTAAGAAATAATAGATAAGGAAATAGCCTAACTAAAAATATAAATATTAATATTTCCGGAAATAAATAAGATAAATTAGAGACCTAATATACTCTTAATTATAATAAGTATAGAATTCCTAAAGTTAATAATATTCTAATAAAACTACTAAAGAAAGTAATTATCTTATTTCCGAAAACTTAGAAAAAAACGAGAATACTTATTAATACTTTAAAAACGCCAGATCTAGCTATTATATTTTAGAACTAATAAATTAAGGATAATATTTCCTATTTTATTATCTTATAAATAGGAAATACTATTATATTAAATATAATTAAATATACTAGAAAATCTATAGAACTAGTAGTTATGGCTTATATAATAAATAAAATATTTAAGAAATTAGAAATACTAGTTCAGGTATCTAATACTAATAGAATTATTTGATTTAAAGATAATAGTATTAATATTCGAATATTATATAAGCTTTATATTTCCGATTTATATTTCGAGGACCTTAAGAAAATATTAAATATAAAGAAATAATTAATATTAGAGCTAAAGTTAATATTTTTCCTAAAAAGATTTCTAGAAGTATTAGTAAAATAGTATATAATATTATAGATTATTAAATATTTATTATTACTAGAATAGAATTTGGATTTATAGAAATAATAAAGCTTAGAGCTAAAATTATAAATAAAGTAGGATATAAAGATATATTCTTCCTAATTAAAAAAGCTCTAAAAATCCTGCTTAGTTAATTATTCTTAGTAAAAATAAAAATAAATATTATATATAGAAGTAATAATTTATAAGATAAAAGATTTACTAATTCTAAAAATAACTAGAATACCTATATTATTATAATTATTTTATCTTTAAAGAATACTAGAAAGCAGAAGAAAGTAATAGTTTAAAAATACTAAGCTTCCAAAATTAAGGAATTAAATAATATAAAATAGGAAACTAAAGATAAAGAGGAAAAATAGAGCCTGGTATTATAATTAATAATAATATTAGAGGAAATAAGAAAATACCGGAATTTCCTATAAATTCTTTTATTTTATATTCAGGAATTTAGGAAATTAATAATATTTTTAAAGAAACTAAAGCAGAAAAAGCTCTAATTAGAGTATTATTAAGAGTAGTTCTGGAATTAATAGAAAAAGAAGTAAAAAGAATATTAAATAAAGATATTTCTAAAGAAGAAGTAAAGTAATATCTCTTAATAATAAAGAAATATATTCCCGAAGCTAAGGAATATTAAATTCAAGACTAGAAAGAATTCTGGAATATATAAGAGCTTAAGAAAGATATATTAAAATACTAGACGAAAAAACACTCTTTATACCTAACTAGGAAAGAGCTAAGTAAGAAGGTTATAAATTTCGGAGATTAGATAAAAAAAGTACTAGAGAAAATAGCTATAGCTCTTAAAGAAAAGAATAATAATTATAGTTTATTCCTAATTACGAGAATATATAAAATAAAGAATAAAAAGGTTTAACTAGTAAATACTAATAATAGAACTAGAGAAGACCCTAGTAAATATCCGGACTAGTTTAAAAGATCTAAAGCTAGAAAATATTTATAGAAATATACTAGGAAATATAAGAACTATCTTTTACTAAGAATATTAGCTATTCTAAGAGATTTATAACTTATTCCGGAATGTTTTAAATAATTAAATATTAGTAACTGGCTTTAGGAAAAGAAACTAGCTATATTCCGAGAATTAATAATTAATTAAGAAAGTACTATTATATTTAATTAGAAAGAAATAGGAAAGGTCTATAAGAATATTAGCTCTCCTATTCTAATTAAGACTATTAAGTATAAAGCCTAGTAAGAAAAGAATTTCCCATATCCTAAAGCTCTAGTACTAGTAATAGTAAAAATACTATTAGAATATCTAGATTATAGAATTCTTAAGAAATATAATAGACCTTACCGGAATTTATAGTTCTTAGTTATAAAGAAGATTACTGGAACTTATAAACTAATTAATACTACTATAAAAATGAATTTAGTAATTTTATAAGATACTAACTTATTCTTATTTACTAATAAGATCTCAGAGTAATTTACTAGATATATTTATATTTCTCTAATTAATTTCTTTTCTAGATATAATTAACTTATACTAGATACTTATAGTAGAGATTTAATTATATTTATAATACCTCTAAAACTATTAAGAATAACTATATTACCTCAAAGAGCTACTAATTCCGTTATATAGTTTATATAGGTTATTATAACTATTCTGGAAAATCTATTTCCTAAAATTACTATATTATTTATTAATAATATTAGAGTTAAGAGACCTTATATAAAGTATAATAGATAGCTTATTTTATTCGGAATTCGGTATTTTATATTTAAATATCTTTAAAATCTAGATATAACTTTAGATAAAGTTAAATAAGCTAAAGCTAGTATAAGAGAAAAATCATAGTTCTATTATAATAATATAGTTATTATTGGCTTTATCTATAGAATACTTGGAAGAAGTCTTTCGAGTTCAGGAATTACTAAGATCTTAAGATAGAAATATTATAATAATATAACTAAAAGTAAGGTATTTATCGGAATTATTATTTACTACTATATTTAAATTAAAGGCTTTATAATTATTACTAAATCTATTTACTACTTAATAAGAAAGGATATAATATAAAACTGGAATAATAAATAAAAGCAAGCTATATAAATCTTTTAGGAAAAGCTTACTATTACTCTAATACTTTATAAGTTATACTATAATTTATTAGAAAATTAGGGAATAATTATATTAGTAGTAGATACTAGCCTAAATAGATAGGGCAGAACTCTTAGTTAATATAATAATAAAGGAAAAAAGAAAGTTATATAATATGAGTCTGAAATCTGAAATAATACTAAACGGAAATATAATATTACTAAGAAAGAATACCGAGGGCTAGTAAAATATTTATAGAAAGTATAATTCTGGCTATATAGAGTTTACTTTATCCTTAAACTAGATACTAATATACTTGTTATATAGCTAAATAAAGCAACTACGGATCTTCCTAAAGCTCTAATTACTTACTAGCTAGTATGAATTTAGTTATTTAATTTTAAAATCAAGTATATTAAGGGAATTAAGTATACTATTACTAATGAATTATTGAGATATCTATAGTAAAAAGGTAATACTAAAGATAATAAGAATATTAATAAATAATTAGTAATAAAGCTTAATACTATTAAAATAGTACTTATTAGATAGAAAATTCGAATAAAAGAAGCAGTTCCGGTTTAGTTATATAATATTATTTTAAGAAATTAGATTCCTAAAACCTTTATTAGATATTTGGATAATAGTATTTAGTTACTAGAAATTAATAATTAAAGCCTTATTATATCTAGAAGTAAATTAGTAATATTAAAAAATAATAAAATCCGGAAGTTATATAGTAAAGGCTATAGTTTTTTATATATAACCTCTAGTAAAATAGTAAATAATAATACTAACTTTTATATTTTACTTAATAATCTAATTATTTTATTAGATTCCTTAAATAATAGCTATTTCGAATAATACTAGAATATTATATAATATTTTATAATACTTTCTAGACTAGAAGAAATATCTAGAGCCGAGTTTTAAAAGTTAAGTAAAGAAGCTTTAAATTATAATATAAGAGATTAATTACTATAGAAAGTTATATCTAAAGTATACTTACCTTAACTTATTATTAATAATTAAGAATAAAGAGAAATTATTATTAAAGAGCTATATAATAAGATTAGATATACCGGAAAAGAAAGCACTTTTTACTTAGTAGCTAGTTACTATTACTAGAAAGGTTATTATAACTATATACGGAAATATATTAATACTTGTAAAGTTTATTAGTATAAGAATAAAAGAAGATAAGAAAAAGCTTTATATCTAATAAAAGCTATATTTCTTTTCTATTACCTTGGGATTAATATAGTTAAACTACTAGACTATAAAGGATATAACTTACTAGTTATTACTAGAGACGACTTCTTAGGGTAAATTAAAGCCAGATCTTTAAAAAACCTAACTAGTAAGAAGATTACTAAATTTATTTAGGAAGAAATTATTTGCAGGTATAGTTTATTTAGATAACTTAAGATAAATAGTAAATCGGAATTTAAAGAAATAGTAATTCAGGAACTTAATAAACTAGGAATTAATAGAATTATTATTTTAGCCTATAATTCCAAAGGAAATAGTATAATTAAAAGAGGATATTAACTAATTATTTAAATACTTATAGTACTTATAATAGATAGAAAGAAGCCTTAAATAGATTTACTATTATATATTCTATTTACTAACCGAGTTATTATATATAAACTAACTGGATTTACTTTCTTTTATATAATCTATAATAAAGAAGCTATATTACTTATAGAAATACGCTTTCTAATCTAGAGAATACTTAGATAAAATAAAGTTTATAATAAAGAAATACTTCTAGAAATATATATAAAATAAATATAGATAAGAAATAAAGATATTAAAGAAGCTAGAATAAAGAAAAACAGATAATACCGAAAGAGAAAGAAGTAATTTAATATTACCTACTAGATTTATATAAAGCCTATTTCTAAAAAGAATCTAGTTCTTATATATAATATTAAATTAATAGATTAAAACAAGTTAAGGAATATAAAGCTACTATATTACTAGCTTGGCCCGTATAGAATAAGATATATAGATTAACTAAAAGAATACTATATACTAGAAGAGCTTAATAATACTATACTTTAAAGAATATATACCGGAAATTGACTTAAATAGTTTATTAAAAGAAATAAATTCTGGTATTTCTCTAAAAACGAAATTAATAATAAGTATATATCTATAAATAAATATTTTAAGATAGATATAAAACTAGAAAAGAAAGTAGTTATAAAGTACTATAAGTAAAATAGTATTTAGGAGATTAAGAAAGCTACTAGTATTATTATATATATTCTAGAGTTACTGGAATTAGAAAGAGCGAAATACATTTCCTTTATAGAAGACTAGGAAGAAATATCTAATAATAGGAACTTTTCTTAACCTGGAATAAAGCTTATTATCTTTAATTTCTTATATATCTTTTAAATTTTCCTTCTAACTATTATTTATAATCTTTAGAGAATATTATTATTAGATTATTATTTTGGAAATTAGATAAGCTTTATTATTATTTATTTCTTATTATTATTTAATTATTATTACTAGATAGTATTCTTAATATATGAAATTCTATTATTAGATCTTAGGAATTAAATATAAAGGATTTCTTTTAGTATAAAAATAAATAGGGAATTAAAAGATTATTTTACAGACTCTTGATTCCGAACTATAGTAATAAATAGTAATTATATTTAGAATTAGGGAAAGAAGAAAAGAAGAAATATAGCCTTTTATATATATCTTACTAAGATAGGAATCTTTTAGAAGCTTTACTTGCCTTTTTAACTAGTTATTCTTATAACTTATACTAGTCTAAAGCTTGACTATAATATCTATAGATCTCGACTTTAACTTGAATTACTATTATAAGTTTCCTTATAATATTCAAACAAATTTCCTAATTAGGAGTTATATATAAATAGAATAGATAAACTAGAAGCCCTATAAGAGAAAAGAGAAACCTTATTAAACCTAATAGATATTTCCAAAAATACTTAATAATATATAATTCTAGGAATCTCTTGGATATTAGATAAACTAAATCTGCTTATTTAAAGCCTATCTTATACTAGAAAACTCATTTCCTTTTTAATATAATTATAGCTATTCTCAAAACTCATACTAAGGCTTGGTTAGTATATTATATATTCCTATTTCTATAAAGAACTTCTCTAGTATAGAACTCATTCTCTAATTATAATACTATTTTATTACTAGAAACTAATTACTTCTTTAAAAAGCTAGTATAATTCGCTAATTCTTACTATTAATCTATTTATTACTATTAAATATTATCTAAATAATTCCCATATTCTTAATACTAATTCAGAATACCTAATCTCTCTATATTTTATATTAACTTTAATATTAACTATTCCAAACTTAATAATAGTACTATAAATCTCATTTATACTATCTTATAGTTCTTCTTTCTACGATTTCCGAAGTATTTAATATTATTTTTGTAAATATAGATATTATTTTAAAGTCCTAACCAACTAAATAGTTTTATACTATATAAAGCCGACTTTAGTAAATACTAAATAAAAGCGAATTAGTTTCGGAAGAGATATAAATTAGTTTCGGAAAAAGTAATACCTTATTCTAAGTCATTCCTTAATCCTGTTATTCTGACTTTCTTTCTATTAATACTCACTTTATGTTTTTCCAATATCTTTAGTATACTTATATACTTTACCGTTTATATATTCCCTATATTATTTCCTTTCTTTTATACTATTTCTTGAGTTAATAGAAACGTCTCCAAATAAATAGGGGGTCGGATGTGGTACGGCAGGCCGTACTTATCGAAAATTGTATTATTTTGGCGGTTTTGAGGTTTAGGTCATATGGTAAAGGCCGCGGCCTTTTATATGTGACTTGCGGAAATCATATAAGAAAGCTGGTTTTTCTATAGACTTAGATAATAATCCTTTATAAGTATTTAATTAATTGAGCTTTTATATACTATATACTATTTATACTTTACTATTTATACTTTTGATTTATTATTTTGCTATTAAGTTACGTTTTGTGCTCTAGTATACTTTATATGGGTTTTTGTCTTATTATAGTTTCCCTCTCATACTAGGCTATTTTCTTATTTATTATTTCTTAAAATAATATTCTTCTAGCCTCTTATATAAAATAGCTTTTTTTCTACTTTAACTTATTTTTAGAAAAACTCTTTAATTATTTCTCTTTCTTTTCTTCTTCTTTTTAATAAGAAATCTATTATAATATTAATAGAAATACTATTTATAACTAAATTCTAGTATTATTTATTAATTTTAAAACCTAAAATATTAGTAATTCTAATATAACTTTCTCTAAAATAAAATAGCTATTTAAATTTCCTAAATATAGCTTATTTATTTCTATATACAAATTCTAATTAGTTAATTCCTTTATTTCTTTCTTGTCTAGTAAACTAGATATTTTCTATTATTCTCTAAATATTCTTAAATTATACTTTTAAGTTATAATTAAATTAAATTACTAGTATTTATTAATAAAGAAAAAGAAAAAATCTTTTATCTAGATTTAAATAGCCCTTTATATTATCTTTTATTAAATTAGTAAACATATCTATAATTTATAAGCTCTTTTATTAATAACTAATAAAATTAAAAAATATAAATATATTCTAGATTAATATTTTTATTTTTATTTCTATTATAGTATTTATAATAAATTTATTTTTTTGGTTTTAGGTCTATATTATAAGCTATATTAATTTAAGTAATATTCTCTAATTATATTTAAAACTAATCTTTTTTAGAATATAATTATTTAGATTTTTTACTTATTCTAGCTTAATTATTATAGCTATTATAACTTCTAGTATATTTTCCCTAAAGACCCGAATTATATTTACTAGACTATTATTTCTATTATAGTTAGCTGAATTATATAAATAAATTATAGATATTTTCCCTAATTATAATAGTAACTATATTAAGTTATTTCTATAGGTTTTCTTAAGTTATAGTAATAATAAATAGTTTTTCTAGGCTCTTTATTAGCTAATTAATATTATTTCCCTTAAGTTTACTACTTTTAGTAAGTTTTATATAATTAGTTATAGGCTAGGTTTTCTTTTTACTTATATTTATAATAGCTTTAGAAAATATAATAGAAGAAATTAATAAAGAATAATTATTTTCTAATTTAAAAACTATATTATAAATTATTATATTTAAGTACTCTTATTTAAGTTTAGATATATCTGGATTATTAGTAATATTAAAATAATATTTCTTTTTTTTATACTAATAAAATATTATTATTTTTTTATATATTTTATTATATTTATAGATTGAAATATTTATAGGCTTAAAATTTATATTTTTAAAAATATAATTCCTTACTAGAATAAATAATTTCCTTATAAATTCTCAATATTAAATAATTTTATTTATTTCTTTTTTCTTTAGTAATTTCTTTAATATTCTATTAAATATACTAATATAAAACTTAGAAGAAATCGCTTTATTTTAGGCTTATATAATAATCTAATTAAAAAAGTTATAGCTAATTTTAAGTATTTCCTAATTATATTCTCGGAATTCTTTTAATAAGGCCTTAAAGAACTTGGTTTTCTAATAATTTCCTGAATTATTAATATAATATTTTAATATAGCCTTAATTTAATTCTTATAAATAAGAAAGATATAATAAATAATTCTTTTTTTCTTAGTATTATTAGAAATATAATAGTTTTTATATATATTTATATATTATTTCAAGAATACAAAAATATTATTTTCCTAAAACTATAATATTCTAGAAGCTTTTATAAATAGTAAATTTAAATCCGGTATTAATATATATTTATTTTTAGCTATATTAATTTTAATAATTTTTTCTATAACTAATTATAGAATTTCTATATTTAAGACTTTTACTAATAAGATTTCTAAAAGATTAATTTCTTATTTAAATATATTTTTTGGTTTAGGAACCGGAATTTAGAAAAAGATAGTTAATAATAATAGATATAATTTAGATTTGAGTTTTAGTATTAATAATAATAAAGTAATAGCTTTTCTAGTTTTATTTTTATTACTTATACTTTCTTCTCTATTTTATTAGTCTAATATTTATAATATCTTTTCTTAACTTTACTAAACTAGAGATATTTAATAGTATTATTAAAAGTAATAATAATAATAATAAATTTAATTTTACTAATTTTACTAATCTTTCTAAATTTTATTTTTTATTTTTTTATTTTTCTAAAAGCTTTTCTAGGTTATTTATATAATTTCTTATTTCCGATTTCTTTTTAATTCTTATTTCCGGTTTCTATTTATTATTTTACTTGAAATTAAAAATATTTTTTCCGGATTCAGAAATAAGCTTTATTACTAAAACTAAAGCTATTTCTATTCCGGTTTTTATTATAACTAATAATATAACTTTATTTCTATATACTAAAGTTTATTTCTAACTAAAGTCTAACTTATACTATTTTAGTATACTATTTCTTATTTTATTTCTTCTATTTTTTTTCTTTTTATAATTAGTCTCTATTCTTATTACTTTTATATATTATACTAGTAATTATATTTTTATAACTAACTCGTATTTAAGTTACTAGATATATTAGAAATTAATATAAGATACCAAGATTAATATTTATATATTTTTAATATTTTAGTTTTAGGTTTAAAATATTATAATAGCCTTTTTCTTTCTAAATTTACTAAGGTAATACTTTGCCTTATAAAAGTATTATCTTAATTATAAAATTTCGAACTTCTTATATTATTTATTATAAAATATATAAAAGAAAAACTATAATAAAATAAAAAACTATATAAAATATACTAGAATATAAAATATAAATAATATATAATATATAAAAGCTTAATTAATTAAATATAAACAAGAAATTATTATCTAGAATTATAAAAAAGCTAGATTTTTTATATAATTCCCGTAAGTTATATATAAAAGGCTCTAGCTTTTATTATATAACTAAAATATTAAAACTATTAAAATAAAGCGATTTTAATAAAGTATAGCTTACTATATTATACTAATTAATTATTAGAAGTCTTATTTCTAAATCTTTATATAATAGAAGAATCTAGTAATTTTCTTTTCTTAAGCCGGATTTAGAAAAACCCAAATAATTCCTAATATTAACTAGTTAAATTAATACTTTAGCTTTTATATATAGTTTTAGGTACTTTTTATTACTAGCTTTTATATATTCTAAAGTCTTATTAAGATATTAGCTTTATAAGTAGTTTTAAATAAAGTTTATTTCTAGTTTTATTTATTTTAAACTTTATTTTTTATTTCTAGCTTTATATATATATAATTTCTAGTTAGTAAAAATAAAAGAAAGAGAATTCTAATATTATAGGCCAGGCCTTTATATAAAAAAGACTAGTAGTTTAATTAACTAAATAAAATTCTTTAAGAAAAATAAAAGAAATAAAAATAAAAGAAATAATTTTTTTTTAAAATATTCGAACTTTCTAAATAATATATAATTATTTTATTAACCTAAAAAGGCGCATTATATAATAAAGGCTCTAGTCTTTATTATATAATCTAATATAGGCTTTTAGCTAAATATATAAATCGGGTTTTAATCTATTATACTAATTATTAAATTGAATTCCAAATATTTAAATAAGCTAAAAATAATTTCTTAGTAAACTAAACTTATATTAGAAATATTTAAAAAAACTAAGCCTCTTTAGAACTAGTATATTATAGGATATATATATTTCCTTATAGCCTTTTATATTCTAGTTTTCTCTTTCTTAGCTTTAAATCGTTTTTATAAGAAATTTTCTATTTTGCTTTTTAAGCCCTAAATATTATACTTATAATAATATTTAAAACTTATTTCCTTTAATTCTATAAAGGATTTCAAATAAACTAATTTAGAACTATTAGAAATATAGGTATTACTAAGATAATAGAACCTCAGAAATACAAGTAATAGATTCTAGAATAATAAAAGCAAAAAGCTTTAGAATCCTTAAAGAAATTAGATATTTATATCTTTATAAATATATATTAGTAATATATTAGGAATTCTTCCGAAAACCCGAAAATTAAAGAACTTTAAATAAAGGCTATTCTTTAACTAAGTTCTAGAATAATAAGTATTTATAGGCTAATAATCTAACTATTATTCTCAAGCCCTATTTTATAACCTTATAGGCCCTATATATATACTAGTAATAAGATTACTAGAAAAATAATAATAAAGGAAAAATATAATAAATTAATTTTCTAGAATATTATATAATCCGAAATAATATTAATTTCTTTTAAGGCTTTTATTAGTTTAGGTTATTCTATTAATAACTTTTTCTAAACCAAATATTTTATTAATATTTCTAAAGGGTTTTTTTTATAAATAAATCTATAAAAAAAAGGCTTTTCTTTTTATTAAAAAGCTCCTATATACTAATTAGCTTATTACTATTAAAGAATTATATAAATGAGCTAAGGAAGCTAATTATTTACTTTTAGATATTAATTTAATTATTATTAGCTATTAGAAAAATCTCAAGAAAGCTATTTTATATAAGATAAGTTATAAAGATACTAAAGGCTTTTTCGAGAATATTAAACTCTATAATACTAAACTTGAGGATAATATTAAATATTATATAGCTATAGTAAATTGGCTTATAATAACTCTAGCTATTTCTATTTTATTTATTCTTACTATTTCTATAGTTCTGGCTATTCCGAATTTCTTTTAAAAGAATTCCGAATTATTTCCTATTTATTTCCGTCTAGAATCTCTTATATCTTATACTTTCTTTAGAAATACTAGAGTTACTAAACTTTTAGATCTAATTTTCTTTACTAGAAATTGTACTATTTGTAATAACTAGCTAGTTCAAATTAAGAATAAGCTATAAAGAAATACTAATTCGAATCTTAAAATTATTTATATTTTTAGTAGATTTATAGATAATACTTTTGCCCTAACTAATTCTTATATAAATGAAAATAGTTCGAATTAATACTATTAGCTCTTAGAACTATATTTTTATTTAAAGAAACTATATTTTAATTTTAATAAAATATAAAATACTTGTTATAACTTTAGTAATCTTTAAATATATTTTAGTTAAATATTTTAGGAATTCTATACTTTCTTTTTATAATTATTTATAAAAGGCAATATTAGTTTTTAAGATATTAAATATAAACTAAATAAGAAACTCTTATTAAAGTTTTAGAAATTAGTATATATATATTATAATAATTTCTCTATTAATACTATTTGTTTTATTTAATATTATATTATTAATAATTAGTAAATTAAGGCTATATATAAAAAGACTAAAAAATATAAGAAAATAGAAACTATTTTAACTAAGTTTATTTCTAGTATTATATTTTCTTATATTTCTAAAAAAAAAAAAATATTTCTAAAAAGGAATTTAAGAAGCCTATATTAATTACTTTTATTAAATATATATTTTCTTATAAATATAAGTAATATCCTATAAAAACTAAAGATTTCTTAATTATTAAATATTTTAACTATAACGAGTTTAACTATTATACTTATTATTATTCGGTTAGATATAGTAAAGAAATCAAGATAGCTCTTTCTAGAATTAAGCCAGGCTTAGTTCTTATTCTAGTAAAGTATTTAGAGGATTTGAACTCTAATTTTAGTATAAAACCAGAAAACAAGTATTTCTAAAAAAGAAAAGTCTTTATTTTAGGGGCTTATAATATAAATTTAGTAAAGATTAACTTAATTCATTTAATAAAAAGAAATACTCTTATAATATTCTATATTATTAATATAAATAAATTAGAAATTAAGTCTTTTTCTCTTATTAATATTAGAGCTAATAGTTATACTTTTATTAATATAAAGCTTATTTAGCTTATAGAATAATTTCTAGAAATAGAATTATAATTATTTTTCTTATTCTATATTATATACGGTTTTAATAAAAAGCTAGCCAAGTTTATTAAGAAATATATAGAAGTTTTATTTTTAATAAATAAATAAAATATTAATATATTTATAATTATTCTAAATCTTAAAGATTATAATATTATTCTTAGTAGAAAATAAGCTATATATATTAATATTCTAGTTAATTATAGAAGATATAGACTTATATAACTAAAGAATAAGCCCAAATCTATATAATTTAATTATATTATTAGTACTTTTTAGTAATAGCTAGAGAAGTAATCTAATAAGAATTATTAAAAAGATACTAATTAATAAGATTCTATTATAAGCTATTTCTAGAAACCTTTTATTTTTAAATATTTTCCTTCTTTTAGATTAATTAAAGAGAATTATAGAAAATTATAGAAAATTATAGAAAAGAAGCTTTTATAGCTTAATTAAAATATAATATCTAAATAAAAGCTAAAAAAGCAAGAAAAGGTTTTTAATAAAAAGCAAATATTAGATCTAGCTATTCTTATCTCTATAGTATTTAATTATATAGCTAAGAGAAAAAATATTATTATTAGTTAAATCTCTATTTATAAGATTAATAAAGAGCTTAAAACTCGAAAAAGAGAAGCTATTTCTGGCTCAGAGAATTAATAACTAGAAGAAATAAAGCTTTAGTAACTTTAAAAAATATTATTTCCGGAATTTAAGAAATATACTTCTATTTTCTCTAAAAGAGAATCTAATACTCTTTTTTCCTATAAATTATATAATTATAAGATTTAGATGAAAGGACTAAAGAGAACTAAAAGTATTAGATACTAATTTCTTTAGTAATAGTTTATTTAAAAGCTTCTAGAAATCAAGTATTTCTTAAAGAATAATCTGACTAAGGGCTTTATTAAAGCTAGTTAAGCTTTCTTTACTTTATTAGTTCTTTTTATAAAAAAAGTAAATAGAGATTTATGCTTTTATATTAATTTCTGTTATTTAAATAATATTAGCTAAAAGAATTAATATTTCCTTTTATTTATTAATAAAACTTTAAGTTAATTATCTAAAATTAAGATTTATATTAAATTAGATATTTACTAAGCTTTTTATTATATAGTTATAAACCCGGACTCTTAGGAACTAATAATATTCTATATTTATTATAGAATATCTAAATATAATATTTTCTAGAAAGGCTTTATAAATGGCCCGGCTATATATTAATACTATATAAATAATATACTTTTTAAATATCTAAATAACTTTTATATAATATACCTTAATAATATTTTTATTTATTTAGAGAATTTAGCAAAATATAAATAGTATATATAAAAAGTACTAGACTATTTATATTTTACTAGCCTCTAAATAAATATTAAGAAATTAGAATTCAAGGTTATATATATAAAGTATTTAGGCTTTATTATTTCTATATCTAGTATTAAAATAAATTCTAATAAAATTAAAGTAATATATAACTAGTAATTCCTAAAAATAATTAAGGACATATAATTCTTTTTTGGCTTCTATAATTTTTATAGATATTTTATTAGAAAATATAAATAAATTACTAGATATTTTATTTTATTTATAAAAAAAAAATTCTTTTAAATACTTTAAATAATATTAAAAGGCTTTTAATTACTTAAAGAAAGCTATAATTTCTATTCTAGTATTATAATACTATAATTTAGATCTATTTATTATAGTAGAAATAAATATATTTAAAGAAATAATTATTAGCCTATTCTTTTAATAGAATTTAGAAATAGGCCTTTAGTATTCTATAGCTTATTTTCTAAAACTATATTTCTAGTAAAGCTTAATTATAATACATATAATAAGAAAATACTTGTTATAATATAAATACTAGAGAAATAAAAAGCCGAACTAGAGGATTTTTAAAATATTCTTTTTAGAATCTATTCTAATTATTATATTTTAGAATATTTTATAATTACTAAAAAGCTTTCTTTTTAATAAACTAAATAGGCTAAGCTTTTATTGCGCTATTATTTTAAGCTTATATATTATTCTAGAAAATTAAATAAAATAAATATTTAGAGCTAGATTAAATAAAAGCTATAAACTCAAGTATTTCTTTTTAGAAATAAGATTAATTCGGAGATTATTTATAACTTATAGCTTATAGTAATACTTTATAAAATTAGCTTATTTAATCTGAAATTTGGCTCTAAAAACCAAGTATATATTAAAGACTTTTATAAAATATATATCTCTATTAAAGATATAATTTCCCTAAAAAAAGGTATTTTCCTAAAAGCTTTACTAATAGCCTCTATTATAATTGCTTCTATAGAAGTATTATTAGAAGCTTTTACTAAATATAATAGCTTATAACTAGTAAATAAGATCTTATAGAATAATTATATATTACCGGATTTAGAAAAGTTATATATAATAGCCTAAGCTAAAAGTAATATCTAAATACTATAAAATAGCCTTCTTTTATATTATAGAAAACTCTATATTATAAAGAATAAAATAATTCCCGGATTACTTTTATAAATTACCCTAATTTATAAAATATATAATAAACTTCTTTCTAGATATTCTAGATATATAAAGCTTTATTAGCTATTTAAAAAGTAATATTACTAGTTATTTATAGATAAGAATATTAATTAATATTATAATAACTACTATATTTATAGAAGATTATATATATCTAGAAATAAGAAGCCTAATTTACTTTATTTTCTTTTAATTTCTAATTATTTCTAATAATATATTACTATAAACTTTAAAAGCTATTTAGAAAACAAATCGGGCTATAATATAATTATTATATTCGTGAATTATTTATTTAAGCATCTAATTATAATTCCTATATAAGATATAATTATAGCTAAATAGCTAGTACTTTTATTTTTACTTTATATAATATACTAAATAAATATTTCAGAAATAATTATATTAAATTAAGAACTTTAATTTATATTCGATTTTTAAAGCGAATTCTATATAAGAATTAGTATAAAGCTTAAGCTTTTAATAGCTAATTATTCTTAAATAAATAAATAAATAGAAATTATTAATTAGTATTTTAATTAGAGATTATCTATATATTAACTATTATTAGAATAATTGAAATAAATAAATTACTATAATTAATTATTAATAAGCCTCTTTTTAGTATAAAACTATTAGCTAGTTCCTATTTATAACTAAAAAAAAGCTATAAACCTCGTATTTCTCTAAACTAGAACTCCTCTATTAAAGCTAGTTTACCTAAAAAGAAACTAAATAGAAATAAAGCTAAAGTATTAATAAATTAATTATATAAATTATAATAACTTGCCTAAGGTTATATAAAGCAAATATAGAAATAATATATAATATAAGCTAATAAATACTATTATCTAATTAATTTCAAAATTAGAAATAAAGTATAAATTATTATAAAGTACTATAAATTTAATTATTCGAGCCGGAAACTAGAGAATTAAATAGAGGGCCTATTTGAGATTCTAAAATAGTATAATTACTTATTTCTTCTAAAGCTACCGGAAATTATAAAGATATATCTAGTTTTCTATATAAAAAAGCTATAAAAGAATTTTTAGAATCTTTTACTAGATTAAATAAACCCGGAACTGCTTTTATTAATACTAAAGAATAGTAAATAAAAGTATAGTATTAAATAAATTATTATAGTTAAGCTAGTAAGAAATAAGCTAAAGTATAGAATCTAGTAAGTTAATTAAAATAAGAATTTAGTATAATATTTAGTTTTAGTACTAAATAATAGTTTCCTGGTTTTATAAAGCTTCTATAATAATAATATTAATATACTAGAATCTTTCTAAAACCTATAATATTAGCTAGATTATATAAAAAATAATACTTATCTAGAATTATATAGAAATAATAATAAACTCTTCTAAGTTATATATTAAAAGCACTTGCCTTTTATATATAATATTTATATCCGAAATACTAGTTTATTTTAGGAAAAGAAATAATACGAAATTAGATAAATTAATAGCTTTTATAAAGCTCGGAAACGAGCTTATTTTAAAGAGAGAAATAATATTATAATTCCCAGATATCTAATTAGATATCTTCTAGATATATATAATATAACTACTTTATTAGAGAAATATATTTGAAATATACTAGAAATATTTAGAAAACTAAGCCCCTTCGGAACTAGTATATTATAGGATATATATATTCTCTTATAACCTTTTATATTCTAGTTTTCTTTTTCTTAGCTTTAAATTATCTTTATAAAGAACTTTCTATCTTACTTTTTAAGCCCTAAATACTATATTTATAATAACTTATATTATATATTTATTACTAAAATATTAAATATATTAGAATTAGCTTAAAATAATAAATCTAATATATAATATTCTAATAAAAAAAAGTATTATATAATTACTTTAATTAAAAGTAATCCAAAATAGCTTACAAAAAATAAATAGATAAATAATTCTTTATATTATTTTAATCTAGTATTAATAAGCTAATTAGTATTTTTTCTATTAGTCCTATATTTCTATATAATTTATTAGATATTTTCTTTAATAAGATTTAATTTTTGAAATACTATAATATTATATATATTATTAAGAATTATATATATATTAAATCTTTAATTAAACTATTTATAAGTTATAAGAACCCTGAACTAAATATAGGTTACTTAATCTAATAATAGGGCAAATATATATTTAGCTTAGAAAAGTATTAATAAAATTATAAAAATTAGTTCTTATAAATTCTAGAGAATTCTAGCCTTAGCTATTTAGTAAATTATATCTTTTAAGCTATTTATTTATATGGCTTTTTTAAAGAAATAATTTATACTTTATTAATTATTTAACTATATAAAAAATAGCTTCTTAAAAGAGTCTTTTTAATAATATAACTAGTATAACTTAATATTATATCTGAAATAATACAAAATTTTATTTACTTGCCCTATTTACTTTTAAAATTTTAGTTACTAAAATATTTAAAGAATTAGAAAATATAATACCTTTAGCCTTTTACTAATTTATTTTAGATACTAGAGGCTTTTTTGCTCGGTTTTAAGTTATTTAGAGCCTTTAATTAATCCGGTTTTAGTAATATAAAAAAAGAGTAAAATAGAATAAAATAATAAACCTTATTTATATTTTATTCAAATATATTTTTTATTACTTATACTTTATTTAATACCTTAATTACTCTGGATTATTTTAGAATAATTAAGTAATATATATATAATATTATATATAATAAGCTAGCTTAATTTAGTAAGGCTCTGAAATAACCCAGGCCTAATACTAGTATATTATCTAATTAAATAATAATAAGACTTAGTAAATAAGGTAGAACTTTAATAATATCTTTAAGCTTTCTTAATTACTAGAAGGAGATCTTTCTCTCCTTTCCTAAAATGCTTCTATTATATTCAAACTATATAACAAACTTAATAAGAGTACTTTTATAAAGCGTATAATATAGCAGGGTGCTATATAAGTAGTTAAGGTAAGGAGTGGAATCCAAGATAAAGTATGGAGTGAAGCGTGGAAGTATAATTGATTCCAAGAACTGATTCCAATAGATAAACTAATCAATGCCCATTTCCAAAGCTCGCATGCCTCTATATATAGAATTTAGTATTCCGCTGGATGTACGGAAATACTGGTCCTAATTAGGGAATGCGATCCCATATAAGTACTAGCCTAAGTAGGCTACCAAATCCAGCTGGACGTTTGCTATCAATGTGCGCATTACAACTTTTGAGATAATATCTTGCTTAGAAAGCCAGGTATTATTTAAAGACAAATTAAAAGAAGAAGAAAAGCAAAAAGAGAAAAGAAAAGAGAAATTCTAAGGAGAAATATTAGTTTTTTATAAAAGAAAAGTAGTATTTAAATAGCCTTATATAAAGTCTATCTTAGTTTATATAATACTATTTAATAAGTAATTTGTTTATTTATTAATAATTAAATAAATATTAATTTACTAGATTTATATAACTTGCACGTGACTACTCTTGAGTGACTCTAGAGTAGCTTGAGTAGCTTGAGTAGCTTGAGTAGCTTGAGTAGCTTGAGTAGTTTTTTCCCACACTGGGTTTTGGTCACGCTCACGTGTTCCTGTGAAACTTTCTTTTTATACGGAGTGTTTCCGTGCCAGCTTTATTCAAGCCCTCCACATTATCCGGGCCCTTAAGACGAGTTTTGCTCCATAGATAAGTGGCCTGCGTGTTACCTAGTTTACCTGTTTTGCTGCTTAAGAACCTGTGATTGCTCGTGTAATGGGGTTTACAATAAGGGGATTGCTAATGCCACAGTGCAATGCCTAAAACCACAGCCGCTTAGTACTAAGCAGAACCTTGGTTTCAAAGGATCAGAATACAATTCCCTAGCAAAGGTTTGCAACAACGCTCCAGAGCCCGAACTGAAGGGGGGTAGGGGCACCCCACGAGCAGCTTGCTGCCGGCTGGGGATCCCCCCCCCCTGAAGGAGATAGGCGGAGGAGCACGATAAATTAATTATAGAGGTTGCCAATTGAACTTAGGGCGACGGAAAGGCATGCCTGAATTTCTGAGAATTTGAGTACGTTTCTGCCTGCCGACTGTGGTTTTAGGTATTTCACTGTGGCATTAGCAAAGCCCTATAATAATAAAGCATTTGCCAAGGCTTTTGAGAACATTGGAATTCTTCGCAGCGGACCTCCCATAATCATTTTGTCGCTAAGTCAATCTCTTTGTCATTTCATTCCACCCAACTCGTTATTTATTAAAACGTGGTCCCATAAATTGCGGATTACATGTGTCGTTCAATGAATTGCAAAAATCATCTTCTTTCCTGTCTCCAATTCTTGGGCAGCACCACCGAGCATCATCGTCTCCACGAAACATTGTCCAACAAATTCAAAGTGGCCAATGTCGAGGTCTCGAATATCGTAAACATCATCTAGGCAGAGTAAGACAGAATTTGCATTGACCATTGAGCCAACTCACCATACTCGCAACCCCCGTTTTTATCCCCGCTGTTAATACAGCGTTTACAAGCCGGTTTTATACGATCACAAGCTTGGTTTATGCGATCATATTTGGACTGATAAATCTGTTAGCAGAAACAAAACATGAGGGTGATATTCAGGCAGGCCTTGAAATATTGACATCTTCTACAATCCAATTGATGCTTATCAGGCGGTATTTCGTCCGGAGCAAATGCTCCTTGAACTGCACTTTGAGGAATAATCTCTTGAACGCTTCTTGGCCGGAGAACATAGGGAATCGTTGAACCTGCAAGGCATACCACGATGTCACCTGCACGTGTTGACGCTGGGACCAGCGCAGGCCTGCCATCGAGCAACGACGTCAACCGACGACCCTGTAAGACAGATGTGGGTTCCGGATCGAGGGTATCATAAACCAGTAGCGCGATAATAGGATCGGTCTTTGCTGAACGGTAACCTTGCCCAGTATATAAATCAGACCCTGTTGAAGGGAGAAATCGTGCAGTATATATTTCAAGAGACTTTGCTATATTTGTCCTGAATGCGGCATGTCGCTGAGATGACAGTGTTGCGTTTTTCAACGAATCTAGTGGATTTGAAAGTCTTGTATCAAATGCACAGCACAAAGGCGGAAGAATACCAGGACCAAGCTCCTGATCAACCTTGCTCCAAAGCTCCTCGTAGGTCTTGTCATCAATCTGACTATATTCGCAGAGTATAAGTCAGTCCAAGGTCATGCCGGTATGAATGTCCATTTAGACGGGCATTTGTCTGGACAGCAGGAACCCTTCCCTGAAAGTGACCTTCAATGGTCATTTCACATCCCCACGTGTCACTCTTTTCAACCAAAGAATAGTCAACCCACCGATCTTTGAAGAATTGTGCAATATTGAAGCCTCTGAATGGCAGACTGATCTCTGCTGACATCGTATTAACAGGGCTGGCTTTGGCTCCTACACATACAAAGGTCGAGCCAAGCCAGCCATGAGTTGCCTGACGTGGTACAGACCACTTTCTACGCACGTGGTTTATGTTGTATGCGTCTTGAACGAAATACAGGCCCGCCGTGCCCAAGTACTCGGGGATGGTTGTCCACGGCGGGCCGGGCAATGGCACTGTCCAGTCTGGAGCCCATGATGCCATCCCTGGCCGGCGCTTGCCAAGTTCCACATCCTCCGCCAGGGAGAAGATGGAGAAATCACTCTGGTTTTCGAATAAGTATCGAGCAACTTCCTCATACACCTGACTACAGTCTTTGCTGTAGTCAGCTTGAATCAGGTCGCGATACTTTCCCACGACATCGACGGATCGAGCAATAAGTACATGTGCAAAAACAATATCTCGAGGGTCTGTAGCTCCCAAAGCACGACGCGACTGCAGCAATTCCAGTAAAAGCCAATCGCCATACATATAATTCAACTGGCTGTAGAATTTTGTCCGAAGTCGTGACATCCACAGCAAGATTTGGAAGGCCTTCGACGGTATCTGCTCTTTTGATGCTTGCTCCCGAGGGTCTAGCTGGGAAGAAAGTATATCATCCAAGGGGTGACCAATATCGTCTTTGCGAACCACAAGGTCGAGGTGGGATGATTTGGCAATGAAAGGCTCTGGCGCAGACTGCACATGTTTGTAAAAATCATCCCATCGGCAACGAGCACTTCCGCATTGTATCCAAGGGCTTCGTGAGAATAGCAATTCCTGGAGTACCCATACCCTGGTGAACCACACTTGACCGAGGAACTCATGAGATGCCAGCGTCCAAAGTTCATTACAAGTACCCATAGCTATAACACTCTTGGAGAATCCTTTCCTTACGTTTCCGTTGGAGATCCTCAAGGCATCGAGGAATAGCTCGGCTTCGGGAGTTGACGAAGGGAAGAAAATGATTGTGTGGGCTGCACAAGCATAGATAGGTCCCATGTGCCTGACCTGTTGCGTGCGTTCAGCGATATCGGCTTGGTTAATACAGATTGCATCTGCCCAAAGCCGTGCAACTCCATCTCTGGACCGGATATGGCGAAGTGCTGTGTCCAGGGTAGCAGTGATTTCGAGGGTCTTTTCATCAACCAAGACCGTTCGGGTGTCGTTTGGATCTCCCCAGACGTAAGAGATGGCCGTATAGGTATTGATAACATCGTCCTCGCACTCGGTCAGGCTCGTGTGAAGCAACTCGCATCGTACCTGAGCCTCTAGATCGGTTGATGGATGCAACTTAATGAGGCGAATGGCGTCGGAGCCATTGAGTCCGTGGTATTGATATTTCTCAACACTATCCATCATGCGGAGAGTTGAACGAAATTGATGAACATGGTGGCAAACGTCCGAATGTTGAAGAAAACGTAAAACTTGGAAGATTGATTTGCCTTCGAAATTTAGCGGAAGCTAAATAAGAAGGTTCTTCGAAGATGTGAGAACACGCGGCCTTCGGCAAAACGTTAATCCTAAAAATTACTAATCTTCATGATCCTTGCACAAACCCTTTTGACTGGTATCCTCTCTTCAATCCGGTCTTGGCGTTTTCCCCAAAATGTTTCAACACTTGGCATCAATATTATCACGTGTTAGCTTATAAGGGTGCCTTGTGAGGGGTAAAATTCGCTTAAGCCTCAGGCACACGTTTCGCTTAATTATGGCGCTAAGGAGTATTTAGCCTCGCTCCCAAGTTTCTACGAGCTTCACGCTTCTCTTCTGGAATTAATCGTAATTCTAGAAATCTCTTGTATTCGTACGTAACGTGAATTTGTCCCGGTTATTCGTCAACCTGGTACATGGTTCACTTCTGCCTATTTGTCCTCTGGATCTTCACTATAGGGAGCTGAGCTAAGTGGCGTGTTAGTTGCATGCAGAGAACAGCCGACGTGTGATCTAGGCTCGCGCTCTGCAGCCCCTTTATTCGTCAAATGAATTCTTCCTGAAGAAAGACGGTCCTAAAACACGCTAAAATCGCGGCTCGCTTAATCCAGCCAATGAGAGAAAGTCACGTATAACCCCAGTAGCATCAAAATATTAACTCACTATATATAACTTCATAAATTACAACTATAATAATACCACGATCTACGAATTAAAAGAGCCCTTTAAGACTATCAAAATGCCGTAGCGCTTTACTTTCCCCTCTGGACTAGTCATGTAAGGCTAGAGCTAGCTTATTCTATAATATTAAAGTAATATATAAGGCTAAAATATTTCTCTTATCTTTAATTTTCTTTAAAAATTACGAGAATCTAATCTTATATCTCTTTATAATAAACTAAATTTCTTTTATTTTCTTTTTCCTATTTCCTTTAGTTCCTAAATAAGAAACTAATATAATATATAGAGCAAATATATTTCTAAAGAAAAATAATAGTATTATCTAGTATTTAAATACTATAAAGTATTATTTATATTATAAAAGTAGTATTTCTATTAATATAAGTTCCCTAAATTTAGCCTTAATATTTCTCGAAATTTTCGAGAATTTCTTATTAATATATTATATTTTAGGTCCCTTAATTATTCTTTTATAAGAATTATCTTTATTATAGCTACTATTATAAAGAGGTCTTTTTTAAAGCCTATTTTATTTATTATAGATAATTAGGCCCTAATTCTATTATTAATATACTAAATACTTTACTCAAAAATATTTATAATATAATTCTTTTTTTTATAAGATTAGCTCGGCTCTATTTTAATATATATTAATTTCTAAATATTTAAAATTATCTAGCTAGTATTTAAAATAATAAAATTAATAATATAATTATTAATTTTTAGGTTTAAGGAAGTTTAGAGCTAGAATTAGAATTTAGAATTTGCTTTTAAAATATTTCTAATTCTTTATAATTATTAAAGAATTATAATAAATACTAAATTTGAGCTAAAAACTACTTTCTTTTAAATGTCTTTTTTATATAATATTAATTTTTCGAAATTCTTTGAAATTTTCGAAGTAAATTGTTATTATTTATAAATATTAATTTAAAATATAAGTTATATAAGTCTTTAAACTAAGCTTATATATAATATTTAATAATAAAAACTTAATTAAGAGATTTAATAAAAAAAATTTTAAAAGAAATCTAAAAATTTATAAAATATTATATAATAAATAATTGTACAATAAATAATTATATAATAAATAATTATATAATTATAAATAAATATAATATAATATAAGCTTATATATAAAACTTAATAATAAAAACTTAAATAAAATAATTTCTTTAAAATTAGAATTTTATTATAATATAAAAAGAAAAATTACTTAAATTTCTTTCTTATTATTATTAATTTTATTATAATATAAAAGAAAAATTCTTTTAAATTCTTTTTTTATTATTATTTATTATTATTTTAAAATTTTATTATAATAGAAGAAAATAATTTCTTTAAATATCTCTTTTATTATTATTTATTTTATTTTAAGATTTTATTATAATATAAAAAAATAATTTCTTTAAACTTCTTTATTATTATTATTATTAATTTTATTTTAATATTTTATTTTAATATTTTATTTTAATATTTTATTTTAATATTTTATTTTAATATTTTATTTTAATATTTTATTTTAATATTTTAATATTTTATTTTAATATTTTATTTTAATATTTTATTTTAATATTTTATTTTAATATTTTATTTTAATATTTTATTTTAATATTTTAAGATTTTATTATAATATAAGAAAATAATTTCTTTAAATTCCTCTTTTATTATTATTTATTTTATTTTAAGGTTTTATTATAATAAATAACCTGGTATTACACCCCCCGGATTTAGCGGCCCCCCGATTGGGCAAGGCGTACATACGGGCCCGCCGCCGCTTTCGACATCTATAAAGACCGTATACTGCCCCCCTCTATAATCATCCTCCTCTCCCATCCTTTCCCAACACCTCCCGTCGCCCGGCCGCTCGGTCTCGTTATACGCCTACCTTCCTCCTAACTACTGCCACCTCCATCGGCCTTACCGTAGCTGAGGACCCTGGGCGACATATGGTTTAAAGCCAGACTCCTCGATTTCCTCGATCTCCCACTCTATTTTTGATACTCGTTAGTATCTGCAACGGCGACCTATCCTCCGAATCATATTGTACTGGCCGAGATACGAGCCTTAAGCTTAATCTCTATACCATTCTCCCACTCGCCGTCATACTATTACGACCCTCAACCGCAGTGCTTGTCGGTGCCCTGCGATAGCGGGCTCTATATACAGCGGGCTCTGTGTGTTACGACCATAGCCAATCAAGAAAATGCCGTACGGCGACATGGCCGGCTATTGCCTGGCTATACCGCAGGATTAATGGTATTGTCCAGTGTGCGGTAGCGCCTCGGTAAGCTCTCCTAACCCCAGTAGAGGATAACGGATTTGCGTTTGCGTACCCGGACTCAAGGGCTGATCTGCAACGAGAAGGGCCGATCTCTGCATACATAGCAGGAGGAGATTGGGTACTTGGAGTTCTCAGAAGGGCTCTAATATCCTGCAGTTTGAAATCTCAAGTGCCCTTTCTTTCGAATATTATTATACGACTCTGCCCGTAGATATATCTGTAGCTGCGATTCTCGTTCCCTTTGTCCAAGCTGGCTAATATAGGGATAGAGAGATAAGGGAGCCTATTTCAGGTCCGAAATGGGCGGGGCGGGAGAGCAGGAATTTGCAGATCCCCTTATAATCTCTCGATTGGCGGTAATATTTTGTTAGATATATGGGTGAGACGGGCAGGCGGCAAAATACAGGTAGATCTGGAGCCTTCTAACCTCGGGGCTCTATAATATCTAACCCTTATATTCCTGGTAGAATAAGTCGGATGCCTTAGGGCCTATATAAGAATCGTTTCCTCTACTAGCTGGTACTAAAAAATATATTAACCGATCGGTTTTCTTGGTCCAGGAAGGTTGTATAGATTTAGCTCTATATAGAATAGTGGGTTGAATTACATTTAGTATTAAATACTACCTTACGGGCGGCCTTCTCTAACCCTAGTAAAGCAAGGCGTATCTTATAGAGTATAGGGAATAGAGGCTAAGAAAAGGAGGGCCCGAAAGGGGTTTCATATATTATACCGTTTCTTGCAGTATTTTGGGTAGATAGGAAATAGGCTAGCAATAATAATATAGTAGTTATAAGCAGCAAATGAATATAAGAGGGCAAGGTAGAAGAACGGGCCTATTTTTAGTTCTAGTATTACCTATAAGCCGGCTATATAAACCTTTTATATCTTCTATTTCTTTAATAAAATTACAGATTATAAAATTAGTAATTTTACTAAGATCTCAATTTCTTATTTATTTCAAATTCTCTTATTATAGCTACTATTAATTTAAGTTATATTTAATTAATTTAGTAGCCCTCTTTGAAACTAATATTCTCTAAATTTTATACTATATTATATAAAAATAAAAATAAAAATAGCAGATTTGGCCTAATAACTAGCTTATATAGCTAGCTAGTATTACTATATAATAAAGCAGACGAAATACTCGAATATAATAAGCAGTTCGAGTCTGCTATTATTCCGGCTTAGTATTAGAAGTATAATTCTGCTTTTTAGTAGAAAAGTAATATAATTAGAGCTTAAAATATAATAAGAGAGGATTCTAAGAATAAATCTGGCTAATCTATTATATATAGGCTACTATAATAATCCGGCAAACGGTAATAGTAAAGCAAATAACGATTTTTCTTTAATTAATAAGCTTCTGGCTTTTTAGAATAAGGGAATCTTAATAATATTCCAGAACTCTATAGATATTTTTTAGTATTTTAAAGGGCTTACTTTTAATATAAATAGAAGCTGTCTTAATCCGAATTCCAGATCAGATAATAATATAGATAATAGCTAAGGTACTCGAAATATATATTCTAGCTTTCTATTATTATATATTAAGTAGCCTTCTAATTCATATATAGAAAAGCTAGTAGTTCTCGAAATAACAAGTCAGATATTTTCGAACCCGTACCTGAAATTACTGCCATTTATATCTCGGTTAATACTAGTATTAATTCTGCCTCCGGATTAAATAAAGGGCTATAATAAGATATTAAAAACAAGTACTATATTAATAATAACTTCTACTTAATTCCTTTATTAGAATAGAAAGATTTGGCTTTAATACCCGTACTAGCCTAGCTTTACTCTTATTATAATTCTCTTAAATTCTTATAAAACCAGATTATCTAATATAATAATAGAATAGAAGATATATTAAATAAACTAGTATTTCTTATTCTATTTTAGCTATTAAGCGAGAATAATAGAGAAGGAAATAATAAAAATGCCTCTAAGCTTAAAAGAAATATATAACTAGTTTTCAAAAAGCAAAAAAAGCTATTATTAGCTCCTGCTTCTAGCTTGCTATATTCTTACTATGTTTTTTATTAAGCTATTATATTTTTATACTAAGCAGAAATATAATTAAAGCAGAACTAGCTATAGTAAATTAGAGAAGCTTAAGTATAGCCTTTTATATTATAGGCAGAACTAGAAAGAGAAAATATAAGAATAATAATAGTAATAGAAAATAATAGTAGAGCTAATAAGAAAGAATAATAGTAGTAATTATAAGAAGCCGGGAAAATTAAAAGAGAAATAGTAATATTTGAATAAAACTAAAATTAGTAATAATTTCTAATATTCCGAAACTAGTAATTATAGCTATAATCTAAATAATAAGAATTTATAACTTATAAAATAATAAAGGCTTCCCTTAACTAATAATACTCTAGTACTATCTAATAAGCTAGTACTTATAGCTAATAATAATTACTATTTTTTATAAACCTCTCGGAATTCCTTTATTATAGTAAAATTAGTACTATTTATAAAATACCAGAAATAGTCCTTTTAAGGCTTTTTAAAATATATAAAAATTAGAAATAAAATAATATATAATTTCGAGTTCTAGCTATTACTTATTTAGAAATACCTTTATTTCGAAGCCTTAGATATATATTTTAACCAGGTAATATCTATAGAGGCTATAACTTCTTATAATACTAGTATATATTTCAAGATATATTCTATTATAATTTATTATTAGATAAAATATATTTTATAAATATATAAAAAGAATATAATAATATTTAAAATAAGAAATAAAAATAGCTACTTATAAGAAGAGATCTATAATAACCTCTTTTACCGGATCTTAGAAGCAATTCAGATATACTACTATACTATTTAAACAGGTATTAGTAAAGCTAATATATCGGGTAGCTAATAGTAAAAGAAATGGCAAGGCCGGTTCCGGAAGCAAATATAAGGCTAGTTATAAAGTTATAAGAAGGATATAAGATTTTTAGAGGCGGGAAGTAAGGGTTTTATTAATAGATATTATGAATTAATAGTCTATAGTTAAAAACTATTATATTAGATATTAGTAATATAGTTTTATTTAAGTATATTTTCTCTTATTCATTTCCTTTATAAAAAGCAGTTTAATTGGGATATAAGAAGATTATAAATCAGGCTAGTAAATAATATTATTATATAAGAAGCCTTTATATAAAGTCAAGTAATTAATAAAGCACGAATTGCTCTTAGGAGCTAATATTATATAAAACTCGAAATGCGTATAGTATTAAAAATACAGCCTTGGCTATAAAAAATGTCTTTTCAAGCATATATATATCTTTGCTTATAAGTACTCTTCTTTTACTTAAGTAAACGACCAGACGGCAAGCCCGCATCGGGAAGCCGCGACCGCCGTATCGGACAAGGCGTGTGTACGGGCCAGCCGCCGCTTTCGCGGAATATAAGAACGTCGCATCGTCTATCGCTTGCTCCTTTCCCTTCTTCCCTCCTTTCCAATAACCCTAATAGCCCCTCCATCTTTGCGACCTTCATGTGTATTCGGCCCTTCTGACTAGAATCTGACCCCTTCTCACCAGGCTTCCCTGATCGGCCACGCCGCAGCTAAAAAAGACCGCGCCAGCGAGGTACGGGGCAGCTTCGACCAGAATCCGCAATTACCCCCTATAGCTTTGATACTGCCGAGAAATTATAATACCGATCCCGTTATAGGTCTACCTCGCATTAGCCGAGTTACGAGCTCAGTAGTATCCAGATCCTCTCGCAACCTCCCTTATTATTATACTATTCCCGCCCCTTACTATAGCGCACTCCGGTAACTGAGAGGCTGTAGACAAGGCCTACCCTCGTTATAGTACCATGGCCAGTCGCAGAAATGCCTTATAATAGCGTGGCCTAGCTTCTGCCTAGCTATACCCCTGGTACTATAGGTAAATAACGCATCGGGAGCTTCCTGGTAAGTTTCCCCGTAGCCGTAACATATGTCGTTTTTATCTTAATTATATAACCCTGGGCTAATTTGAAGCGGCAGGATTATATAAGACTCTAATAGGCATATTTATTAAAGGATTAGCAAATGGGACCGTACTAGCTATAGCTATAGGATTAGTAGCTGAGATATCGGATAACGGGAAGGAACTAGAATATACTAGTCTATTAGTTTGCCTGAAACCTTTAGACGGGCAAAGAGGGCAATATTCGAAGTTATATATCTCCTTCTTATATAATAATTATTGCCCCTTCTTGCCTAGCTCTTTATAACCTCGTTAATAATCGAGAGATAATACTAAGATTAGCTAATTATAATATATAGTAATATAGGAATAGTGGCTATAAATAAGTATATTCCGGTATAAAAATATAGAATTAGTAGTAATAGAATCTTATAGCCTATATAAGACGGGCTATATTAATATTAAAGCATTTTTTTATAGAGAGGATATTAGGGAAAAAAAGCCTAATATAATATAATATAATATAATATAGCGGGCTAAAATATATATTCCGGTTCTATAAAAGTAATATAAGAAGCCTATATAAATCCTTTAATTTCTCTATTTCTAATATCTTTTCTATAATCTAGTTATATAGCTAGAAGCTAGCCAAGAACTTCTTAATTACTTCTAATTATTTCTATATACTTAAAATAATTACTTTTGCCTTTAAATTATATATTTATATACTAATTCCTCTATATTTCAAGCATATAATAACCTGCTATAAATTTGCTCTAAAATAAGTTAGTATTTTTAATAAACTCTAATAAATTAAGTTAAGTAATATATTATTTAATATATTATAGCTAGTAATAATAGTAATAATAATACTAGTAATTAATAATAATAGAAGCTATAAGTTCGGAATTCGAGATATAGTTTAAGATAAAAATATATTTAACTTATAGTAATATTAATTAATATATAAGAATTTAATTAGATAGAAATTAGTACTATTTATAATAATAATAAAATTAATAATAATAGCTATAATTTTTTTATTATTAAAAAACTACTATTTACTAAGCTATAAAAACAGGGCTTTATTATAACTAATTTTAATTCAGGCTATAAAAAGCAAGAAGTTAAAGAAATAGCTATAGATAAAAGAAATAATATTATAGATATAATATTTAGGGCTTAGAAAGTAAAATAAACGGTTTCTTATAAAAATAATTTAAAGCTAAGGAAAAGAAAACTAGAATATAAAAGGCTATAAAAGAGTATATATATCCTATAATATACTAGTTCTAAAGAAGCTTAGCCTTCTAAATATCTCTAGTATATTTTAAATATATTTCCCTAATAAAATAGCTATATTATATATATTTAGAAGATATTTAAATATTTGACCAAATATCTCAGATATTAGATATCTAGAAATTATAATATTATTTCCTCTTTTAAAATAAGCTCGTTCCCGAGCTTTATAAAAGCTATTAATTTATTTAATTTCATATTATTTCTTTTCCTAAAATAAACTAGTATTTCGGATATAAATATTATATATAAAAGGCAAATGCCTTTAATATATAATTTAAAAGAATTTATTATTATTTTTATATAGTTCTAGACAAGTATTATTTTTTATATAATTTAGTTAGTATTATAGGTTTTAGAAAAGTTCTAATATATTAATATTATTATTATAGAAGCTTTATAAAACCAAGAGGCTATTATTTAATACTAAAGCTAGATATTATACTAGATTCTTTTTCTAACTAATTTATTAGATTTTATACTTTAGTTTATTTCTTATTAGCTTAACTATAATAATTCGTTTAATATTATATTTTTATTTACTATTTTCTAGTACTAATAGAAGCAGTTCCGGATTTACTTAATTTAATAAGAAATTCTAAGAATTCTTTTATAGCTTCTTTATATAGAAAACTAGATATATCTTTATAATTTCCGGTAGTTTTAGAAGAAATAAATAACTATATTATTCTAGAATCTCAAATAGGCTCTTTATTTAATTCTCTAGCTTCCGGCTCAAATAATTAAATTTCTAGTATTTTATAGTAATTTATATTTTATTTCTGATTTTAAAATTAATTAAACGGCGGTATTTATTAGCTTATATTATATATTATTTCTATATTTACTTTATATAATTTTGGGTAAGTTATTATAATTCATATAATTAATTTACTAATACTTTAACTTTATTTCTATTTAGCTTCTTTTTAGGTAAACTAGCTTTAATAAGAAAGTTCTAGTCTAAAGAAATATAAGGCTTATAGCCCTTTTTAGTTATAAATAGGAACTAGTAAATAGTTTTATATTAAAGGAAAACTTATTAATAATTAATTATAGTAATTTATTTATTTTAGTTATTTTAATAATAATTAATATATAGATAATCTCTAATTAAAATACTAATTAATAATTTCTATTTATCTATTTATTTAAGAATAATTAGCTATTAAAAGCTTAAGCTTTATACTAATTCTTATATAGAATTCGCTTTAAAAATCAAATATAAATTAGAGTTTCTAATCTAATATAATTATTTCTGAAATATTTATTTAATATATTATATAAAATAAAAATAGAGATATTAGCTATTTGGCTATAATTATATCTTATATAGGAATTATAATTAGGTATTTAGATAAGTAATTCACGAATATAATAACTATATTATAGTTTACTTTATTTTCTAAATAGCTTTTAAAGTTTATAGTAATATATTACTAGAAATAATTAGAAACTAGAAAAAAATAAAATAAACTAGACTTCTTATTTCTAGATATATATAATCTCTTATAAATATAATAGTTATTATAATATTAATTAATATCCTTATTTATAAATAGCTAGTAATATTATTTCTTAAATAGCTAATAGAACTTTATATATCTAAGTATTTAGAAAAACATTTAATATATATTTTACGAATTAGAATAATATATAAAACTAATCCGGGAATTATTTTATTCTTTATAATATAGAATTTTCTATAATATAAAAGAGGCTATTTTATAATATTTAGATATTATTTTTAGCTTAGGCTATTATATATAATTTCTTTAGATCTAGTAATATATAATTATTCTATAGAATCTTATTTACTAGTTATAAGCTATTATATTTAATAGAAGCTTCTAATAATACTTCTATAGAAATAATTATAATAAAAACTATTAGTAAAGCTTCTAGAAAAATATCTTTTTCTAGGGGAATTATATCTTTAATAAGGATATATATTTCAGAAAAGTATTTAATATATACTTGGTTTTTAGAGCCAAATTCCGGATTAAATAAGTCGATTTTATAGAATATTATTACAAGCTATAAATTATAAATAATTTCCGAATTAATCTTATTTCTAGAAAGAAATACTTGAATTTATAGCTTTTTCTTAATCTGGCCCTAAATATCTATTTTATTTTATTTTTATAATAAAGTATTTATTTATTTATTCGATTTTCTAAAATAATATATAAGCTTAAAATAATAGTAAAATAAGAGCTTAGCCTATTTAGCTTATTAAAAAAAAAGCTTTTTAGTAATTATAAAATATTCTAAGATATAGTAATTAGAATAGACTTTAAAGGAAATATTCTAAAAGCTCTTTAGCTTAGTTTTCTATTTTTCTAATATTTATACTATAGTAAATATTTCCTTATTATATATATTATAATTAAGCTTTATTAGAAGTATAATTTTAGAAAAATAAGCTATAGAATACTAAAGGCCTATTTCTGGGTTTTATTAAAAGAATAGGCTAGTAATTACTTCTTTAAATATATCTGTTTTTATTATTATAAATAGATCTGAATTATAGTATTATAATATTATAATAGAAATTATAGCTTTCTTTAGATAATTAAAAGCCTTTTAATATTATTTAGATTATTTAAAGAAAATACTCTTTTTTATAAATAAGATAAAAAGTTTAGTAATTTATTTATACTTTCTAATAAAGTATTTATAGAAGTTATAGAAATCGAAAAAGAATTATATATTTTTAATTATCTTTAGAAATTACTAGTTATATATTATTTCGACTTTATTAGAATTTATTTTAATATTAGATATAGAAATAATAAAACTCAAATATTTTATATATATAATTTTAAATTCCGATTTCTTAATATTTATTTAAAGGCTAGTAAAATATAAGTAATCTAATATTTTTTATATATATTATTTATACTTTATTAGATTCTTTAAATAAATAAGAATATTATTAAAATATATTATTTATATAATATTAATATATAGCCGGGCTATTTATAAGGCCTTTTTAGAAAATATTATATTTATATATTCTATAATAAATACGGAATATTATTAGCTCCTAAAAATCTGAATTTATAGCTATATAATAGAAAACTTAATAAATATCTAATTTAATATAGATCTTGGCTTTAAATAATTAATTTAAAGTTTTATTAATAAGTAAAAGAAAATATTAATTTTACTAAATAATATTATTTAGATAATAGAAATTAATATAAAAGTATAAATCTCTATTTGCTTTTTTTATAAAAAGAATTAATAAAGTAAAGAGAGTTTAACTAGTTTTAATAAAGTCTTTAGCTAGATTATTCTCTAAGAAATACTTGATTTCTAGAAGCTCTTAAATAGACTATTATTAGAAAGGTTAGTATCTAATATTCTTAGTTTCTTTTAGGTCTTTAATCTAAATCTTATAATTATATAATTTATAAAAAAAAAGAGTACTAGATTTTCTTTTAAAGAAAATAGAAATATATTTCTTGAATTTAAAAAGTAATATTCTCTAGAGCTATTAAAGCTCTATTTTTTCTAGTTATTAATTCTCTGAACTAGAAATAGCTTCTTTTTTCCGAGTTTTAAGCTCTTTATTAATTTTATAAATAGAGATTTAATATAATGCCTATATTAATAAGCGTCTAGCTAGATTTAGTAGCCTAATTAGGCTAGTGCTTATATGGGATCACACTCCCTAATTAGGACTAGTGCTTCCGTATATCCAGCAGAATACTAGATTCTATATATAGAGGCATGCGAGCTTGGGAAATAGGTATCGATTAGTTTATTACTAAGAACTAGTTCTTGAAATCAATTATACTTCCACGCTTCACTCCATACTTTACCCTATATTCCACCCCTTACCTTGACTACTTGCGTAGTATCCTGCTATATTAGGAGCCTCATATACTAATCAATCCAACCTGCGGGAAGCAGTTCGCTACAAAGCAATTAAGGAGCCCGCCAGGAACACGAAAGATACCCGAAATACCACGATTTCTACGATTTTTACGATTTTCTATCGAAAATGATTTCAGAAAACACTCCAGAGAGCTCAACGGAGCGTACGGAGCTACCAGAACAGCTAGTACTACAGCCAGAGAGCTCAACGGAACGTCCGGAATAGCCGGAACAGCCTGCAAGAGGGCAAAGACGTCACCGCACAAGCGATTTGCAAGAGCAGAGAGCCTTACCCCCACCCCCACGAATGCAGAAGCTACCAGTATACTACGGCAAAGACATACAAGAAGCGCAGGACTTCATTTCAGGGGCAGAGTATCGATTTCGCTTTGATTGCGGGTACTATTATCCAGACGATACGTCCAAAATCGACTATTGCGTTCTGGTATTTGAGTCAAAGCCGTACCGCTAGTAAAGCGTTTTTGAGGAGGATACGGGAGGCCCAGGGCATACCATATGGGAGCAGTTCAAAGCATACCTTTTTGAGTCTATCTGCGATATTAATAATTAATAAATAAGTGCTATGGAATCATATAAAAATGCCTACTAATAGAAAGGCCAGATAACGGACGATTTTGCGGCTGAATTACAGGTATACGAGCAAGAACTGGGCTATACTAATAAACGGAGGCTAGCAGATGCGTTATTTTCAGGGCTATGGCGGGAGCTACAGACTGAGATATCGAGAAGGGGCAATCCGCTATATATACGAAAGGGGCTACTCTAGCTAGTATATTCGATTGAGACTACGGATCGGTTATTTGGGGCCTCTAGGGCCTCTAGAGGGGTGCAAGTCAAGGGAAAAAGCTTTAGGCGAGCAGGAAGCCCTGAGCGAGCGGGAGCCTATTAATACTATAGTAGGAATTATACTAGTAGTAAGTATCCGCAAGCGATTTATTTCAAGTATTAAGGGAAAGAATACTATACTAATAAGTACTAGAAGTAGTTAATAATATACTTTTTAGGAGAGCTTTAAATATACTGGGCTGTTATAGATATTATAGAGCTATTAGGTATAACTAACTATACTAATAGCCGGTATTCCGATAGCCTAGAACCTATATACCGAATATACGAGTTAAAGCTAGTAATCTAGTATCTACAGGTACTCGGTAGATTAAGAGAACTAGTTAAATACTATTCTCTAGCTATAAGGGAAATACCGAATATACAAGTACCCTTGCCTATAAAGTATAGCCTTGGCCAAAGGTAATACTAGTAGGGCTTACTATCTGGCCAAATGCCTGAGAGACAGTAGGATTTAAAGGCTATATACCGTAAGAGAGATACTACCGGGCCAAATACCTGAGAATAGTAGTTTGAGAATAGTAATTAGAAAGCTATTAAGTATCTATTCCAGAAATAAAGTAATAGCTAATTATTAGAGATAATATTCCAGAAAAAGAGGTAGTACTCATTCTATAGGTATGAAAGCAATATAAAAGCAATATGAAAGTAGTACGAATATATAAAGTACTAAAAATACCCTAGAACTAAATATAAAAAACTATTATATAAACAAATATAAAGCGAATTAGTAAAGCAGTTAGTAAGTAAAGTATAGAGCTAGGTTTTATCTATAGAAGTAGTTTCCCTAATTCTGAAAACCAAAATAAATATACTATAGTATATAGAGCTTATAAAAATATATAAAGCTTATAATATATAGAGCCTATAATATAAAAGATATATAAAGGGCATATAAGAGCCTAGAAAGAAAGGTAATATAATACTTATATTAATAAGTATCTAGCTAGATTTAGTAGCCTAATTAGGCTAGTACTTATATAAGATTATATTCCCTAATTAGGACTAGTACTTCCGTATATCTAGCAGAATACTAGATTCTATATATAGAGATATATAAGTTTAGAAAATAAATATTAATTAGTTTCTTACTAAGAACTAGTTCTTGAAATTAATTATACTTTTATACTTTACTTTATACTTTATCTTATATTTTACTTCTTACCTTAACTATTTATATAATACCCTACTATATTAGAAGCCTTATATTTAACTAATAATATTATTTTCTCTTTTAGCTATATAATTAAATACTATAAAAATAAGAATAGCTAGATCTAATATTTGCTTTTTATTAAGAACTTCTTTTTATTTCTTTAGCTTTTATTTAGGTATTATATTTTAATTAGGCTATAGAAGCTTCTTTTCTATAGTTTTATATAATTTCCTTTAATTAGTTTAAAAGAAGAAAAACTATTTAAAAATAGAAAATTTCTAGAAATAACTTATAATAAAATCTTATTAATTAGTATTTTTTAATACTTTATATTAAATTACTTTTCTAGCTATTATTAAAAAATACTAATAATATAATTAAATTATATAGATTTAGGCTTATTTTTTTTTTAGCTATATAAGTCTATATTTTCTATAATTAACTAGAATATTAATATATATAGCCTATTTTTTATTAAGAATAATATTATAATTTCTGAAGTTTAAAATAATTATAGATATATTAATACTTTATTTATTAATTAGAAATAAAACTTTTATATATTTATTAGTAAATTTAGTTAGCTTTTTATTAAAATTATATATAATATAAAATAAAAAAAGAAATTATAGTTATATTTCTAGAAATTACTTTATAAGCTAAATAAGCTTTATATTAATAAAAGTATAATACTTATATTAATAAGTATTTAGCTGGATTTAGTAGCTTAATTAAGCTAGTACTTATATGGAATTATATTCCCTAATTAGAACTAGTATTTCTATATATCTAGTAAAATACTAGATTCTATATATAGAGATATATAAGCTTGGGAAATGAGTATTAATTAGTTTCTTACTAAGAACTAGTTCTTGGAATTAATTATTCTTCTATACTTTATTCTATACTTTATTCTATATTTTACTCTTTTACTTTAGTTACTTATATAGTACCCTGCTATATTAGGAGCCTTATATACTAATTAATCCAACCTGCAGGAAGTAGTTTGCTATAAAGCAATTAAGGAACCTACTAAAAATATAAAAGTTATCCGAAATACTATAATTTTCACGATTTTCTATTAAAAATAATTTCAGAAAATATATTAGAGAGCTTAATAGAATAAACGAAGTATATAGAGCTACTAGAATAGCTAGTACTATAGCTAGAGAACTTAACTAAACGTCCGAAATAGCTAGAATAGCCTATAAGAGAATAAAAACATTATTATATAAGTAATTTATAAGAATAGAAAGCCTTACTTCTATTTTTATAAATATAGAAGCTATTAGTATATTATAGTAAAGATATATAAGAAGTACAGGATTTTATTTCAGGGGCAGAGTATTAATTTTGCCTTAATTAGGGCTACTATTATCTAGATAATATATCTAAAATTAATTATTATATTCTAGTATTTAAGTTAAAGCCATATTATTAATAAAGTGTTTTTAAGAAAAATATAGGAGGCCCAGGGCATATTATATAGAAGTAGTTTAAAGTATATCTTTTTAAGTCTATTTATAATATTAATAATTAATAAATAAGTATTATAGAATTATATAAAAATGTCTATTAATAAAAAGACCAGATAATAAATAATTTTATAGCTGAATTATAAATATATAAGCGAGAATTAGACTATACTAATAAGTAAAGGCTAGTAGATATATTATTTTCAGGGCTATAGCAGGAGCTATAGACTAAGATATTAAGGAGAGGTAATTTGCTATATATATAAAAGAGGCTATTCTAGCTAGTATATTTAATTAAAACTATAAATTAATTATTTAGGGCTTTTAAAGAAATATAAGTTAAGAGAGAAAGCCCTAAATAAATAAGAAGCCCTAAGTAAGTAAGAGCCTATTAATACTATAATAGAAACTATACTAGTAATAGGTATTTATAAGTAATTTATTTTAAGTATTAAAAGAAAAAGTATTATATTAATAAATACTAGAAATAATTAATAATATACTTTTTAGGAAAGCTTTAAATATACTAGGCTATTATAAATATTATAGAACTATTAGATATAACTAACTATACTAATAGCTAGTATTCTAATAGCCTAAAACTTATATATTAAATATATGAGTTAAAACTAGTAATCTAGTATCTATAGGTATTTAGTAAATTAAGAAAACTAGTTAAATACTATTTTCTAGTTATAAAAGAAATATTAAATATATAAGTACTCTTGCCTATAAAATATAGCCTTAGCTAAAGGTAATACTAGTAAGGCTTATTATCTAGCTAAATACCTAAAAAATAATAGGATTTAAAGGCTATATATTATAAGAGAGATACTACCGGGCCAAATACCTAAGAGTAATAGTTTGAGAATAGTAATTAGAAAGCTATTAAGTATTTATTTCAGAAATAAAATAATAGCTAATTATTAGAGATAATATTCTAGAAAGAGAGGTAATAGCTATTTTATAAATATAAAAGTAATATAAAAGTAATATAAAAGTAATATAAAAGTAATATAAAAGCAGTATAAATATATAAAGTACTAAAAATATCCTAGAATTAAGTATAAAAAACTACTATATAAATAAATATAAAGCGAATTAGTAAAGTAGTTAGTAAATAAAGTATAGAGCTAGATTTTATTTATAGAAGTAGTTTTCCTAGTTCTAAAAACCCAAATAGATATACTATAATATATAGAGCTTATAAAAGCATATAAAGCTTATAATATATAGAGCCTATAATATAAAGAATATATAAAGGACATATGAAAGTAGCTTAGGCTCTTAGAAATAAGAGCCCAGAAAGAAAGATAATATAATACTTATATTAACGAGTATCTAGCTAGATTTAGTAGCCTAATTAGGCTAGTACTTATATGAGATTATATTCCCTAATTGGGACTAGTACTTCTATATATCTAGTAAAATACTAGATTCTATATATAGAGATATGCGAGCTTAGGAAATAGATATTAATTAGTTTTTTACTAAGAACTAGTTCTTGAAATTAATTATATTTCTATACTTTACTTTATACTTTACCTTAATTACTTATATAGTATTCTACTATATTAGGAGCCTTATAAAAAGTATAACTATTAGCTCTAATATTAATAAAGGAAAAAGACTTAATTTCTAACCTATTTATATTAATAATATAAGATATTATAAGAGTATTTTCTTTTATTAGACAAATTAAGTTAATTTCTATTAAATCTATATTATAAGCCCCTAAAATAAAAACTTTCTTTAGAAATATTTGTTTTCTAATTCTATACTAGAATTAGAATTCGAATTCTCTAAATATAATAGCTAAACTTATTATAATTAAAGTATTTAATAATTAAAGGATCTTTAGTCTTTATAGAATATTATTTATATTTATAAGGAAATATATATTTAATAAAAGTAGTTAATATAAGCTTCTTAGATTTCTTTTTAAAAATATATTTCTTAGAATATAAAAAAATATAATATTAGAAATAAGTTTAATTAGAATAGTTTTTATTTTCTTATATTTTTTAGTCTTTTTATATATGGCCTTAATTTATTAATTATTAGTAATATAATATTAAATAAAGCAAATAGTATTAATAAAAGAATTATTATAATATATATATACTAATTTCTAAAGTTTTAATAAAAGCTTTTTATTTAATTTATATTTAATATCTTAAAAACTAATATTATTTTCTATAAATAATTATAAAAAAAGAATATAAAATTCCTGAAATATTTAATTAAAATATATTTAAAACTTATTAAAGTTACGGTAAGTATTTTATATCTTATTAGAATTAGAATATAACTTTATTAAATAGAAATATAGCTCTAAGAGCTAATAATACTAATTCGAACTATTTTTATTTATATGAAAATTAGTTAAAACAAGAATATTACTTATAAATTTACTAGAAATATAAATAATCTTGAGATTCTCTAAAAAGAATATAAATTAGTATTTTCTTATAACTTATTCTTAATCTAAACTAGCTAGTTATTAAAAATAATATAATCTCTAGTAAAGAGAATTAGATCTGGAAGCTTAGTAATTCTAGTATTTCTAAAAAAAAGTATAAGATATAAGAGATTCTAAATAGAAATAAATAGGAAATAATTTGAAATTCTTTTAAGAAAAGTTTGAAATAATTGAGACTATAGAAATAATAAAAGCAAATAGAGCAGAAATAGCTAAAGCTATTATAAGCCGATCTATTATAGCTATATAATATTTAATATTATAAAGCTTAATATTCTTAAAAAGGCCTTTAGTATTTTTATAATTTGTTTTATATAAAATAGTCTTCTTAAGATTTTTCTAGTAACTAGTAATAATTAAATTAATATCTAAAAGCAAGTAATTAGCTTTTTTGGTCTATTTATATAATTCTTTAGTAATAATAAGCTAATTAGTATATAGGAGCTTTTTAATAAAAAAGAAAGCCTTTTCTTTTATAAATTTATTTAAAAAACCTTTAGAAATATTAATAGGGCATTTGATTTAAAAAGGGCTACTAATAGAATAATCTAAACTAATAGAAGCCTTAGAAGAAATTAATATTATTTCGGATTATATAATATTCTAGGAAATTAATCTATTATACTTTTCTTTTATTATATTTTTCCTAATAATCTTATTATTAGTATATATATAGAGCCTATAAGATTATAAGATAGAACTTGAGAGTAATAATTAGGTTACTAGTCTATAAGCACCTATTATTCTAGAACTTAATTAAAAAAAATAGCCTTTATTTAAAACTCTTTAATTTTTGGGTTTTCGAAAGAATTTCTAATATATTACTAGTATATATTTATAAAGATATAAATATCTAATTTCTTTAAAAGTTCTAAAGCTTTTTGCTTTTATTATTCTAGAATCTATTACTTATATTTCTAAGGTTTTATTATTTTAATAATACTTATATTTCTAATAATTCTAAATTAGTTTATTTGAAATCCTCTATAAAATTAAAGGAAATAAACTTTAAATACTATTACAGGTATAATTTTTAGGACTTAGAAAGTAAAATAAAAGATTTCTTATAAAAATAATTTAAAGCTAAAAAAGGGAAAACTAGAATATAGGAGGCTATAATAGAATATATATATCCTATAGTATACTAGTTCTAAAAGGGCTTAGTTTTCTAAATATCTCTAGTATATTTCAAATATATTTCTCTAGTAAAGCAGCTATATTATATATATTTAGAAGATATTTAGTATCTAGTTAAATATTTCAGATATCGGGTATCTGGGAATTATAATATAAATTAATTACCTTATATATTATAAGATAAATACTTTTCTTAAAACTATATTAATAAATATTAGCTAGCCTTTAGCTAGAATATTTAATATATAAAATAAATATTAGTATCTGTATTAACTAATATAAATATAAACTATATTTATTTCTATAAATAATAAATTAATTACTAAAAACAGATTCTATTAGAAAAATAAAAGAATTTATTTACTAATTACTTAAATCTACTTTTTATTTAAGTAAAAAATCGATTTTTCTCTTACTATTTATAATACTAATAATTAATAAAAATTATTTTCTATTATTTATTAATACTATTTCCTTTAAATATAACAAGTTTTATAAAAGAACTTATTTTAATTATTCTTTTATATTACTTTAAAATTCTTATAATATAAATACAAATTCAGTTTTATAAGTAATATTAATAATAGTTTTTATTTAGAGAAACGAAATTATAATTAAAGAATATAATTATTAATTAAATATAATAAAGTATAAAATTAATATTAATATTAATATTGAATTTTGGTTTAAGCAAGAAATAAGTTTAGGTAATTAGCGGGTAAATCCTTCTATTATACTAATAATAATAGCCGCTTGTATAAAGTCGTAGCTTTGTTTTACTAACCGTATCAGGCATCTCTCTCGTTCTCCAGATCGGGCTTAAGAACTATAACCTCTGTGATGTCTGCAGGGTCGCACGTGACTCAAGGGCATGTGACGAACTGTTGAAATTAGGGGCCTGAGGCTCCTAATAGGCTTAGTAAGCCCTAGAACCGAACGCCACGGGGCTATACACTAGCTTAATACCCTATCTAGCTAGAATACCCTATCTAGCTAGAATACCCTATCTAGCTAGAATACCCTATCTAGCTAGAATACCCTATCTAGCTAGAATACCCTATACGGCTAGAATACCCTGTACGGCTAGAATACCCTGTACGGCTAGAATACCCTGTACGGCTGGAATACCCTGTATAGCTGGAATACCCTGTATAGCTGGAATTAGTTCAGCTGGTATAGGGATTTAGTACATGTGATTTAGGGGGTTCAGGGCTATATATACGGGCTACTTACTACTATAGAACAGCAGTCAATTCAGTATCGTTTACTTGGTTTACATTGCAAGCACGTGACCCTAGCTTTATTACTTAGCTAGTTTAATACGAACCTCGGATGTTGCGGGTGTCGATTAGGGAGATCAACGGCCCTTTGACGTTATAACCAACTACTGTTTATATTATAAGCATTAGGCTTATAAATCACTAATTGTATATACGTCATCGGGGCCTCCTATTTAGAGGAGGCTTCCCTGGACCTCACAGGAGGGACAGAGATTAGTTCTGTACTGAATTTGATACTGGTTTCACAACTCACTGATTCATTCTATTGTCTTATTGCCTACCAACAAACACCTCACAACCTCCCTCGCTTATTCTTTAGTTATATTATCAAGCTATACTTTGACTATATCTAAGGTTTCGAGAACCTCCTATAGCATATTATAAGCTAGTTTGGCGATTAGTTATAGTATAAGGACCTTGCCTGAACCAGAGCCTTGCAGCGGATCTCGACTGCTTGAAAGTCTTTAAAGCGACTCCGATAGTCCTCTTGAAGGGTATAGTCCGCCATGGCTTGCTACCATTCCTGAAATAAAACTCAAAGAAGACAAAAAGTTGAATCGGCGGGGGATTTGAAAACTTGTAGTATTGCCCAGTATATTTCCAAGCCCACACAATATAGCGCCATCAGGTTAGTTATGCGGGGTTCTGTGCCGGAACTACCTCAGGCACTCAGACCATTATTTCGTGCCTAAGGCATGAAATCGTAAGTCACATGCGCCCTCACCAAATGGCCTAAGATGCTGTGAACTCTGGTAGGACGCAGACGACTCCTGCGCCGAGCAGATGAGCGACAATTCTCAGCGTTCGGCGAACGCCGACGTTTGTCTCTCAATCATCTTATCCATATCCGGATCCGGATCACCGCCAAACCAAATCTTCCATCCTCCCCCCATCCTCCCACCCTCAACAACCTGCCCGTCCATCTCCACACCCTCCATCCAATCTCCCTGCGTCGCCTCCTCCTCATCAACCTCTTGTCAGTGACCATTCACCAATGAGTGACTGGTCTCCATCTGGCATCCAGGTTGTGGTGTCCCTCCTGAGCGACTGGTCCCACTTGAGCGACTGGTCTCCTCATGTGGGTGACTGGTCCCTCTTGAGCGACTGGTCCCATCTGGGTGACTGGTTTCCACCGGCGTGAACTTTCTCCGTGATAGGACCAGTCACGCACTGGGTGATTGATCTCCACACAAGGCCAGTCGCCGAATGGAGACCAGTCACCTACTGTGTGACTGGTCCCTCTTGATGGCGTTTTCTTGGTGACTGGATTTGCTTGAGTGACTGACCTCTTCTCGGTCTGTGAATCTAATTTCAATTAAACTCATAATGAGAACGGTTCTTGGGCTTCAGATAGAATTGTTTATATCATTCAGTAAGTGGTCTCTATTGCTTATTATAGTGATTTCCAAGCTGTGTATTAATATTCAGCCTGCTCTCTTTCCGGCCCACTTTCCACAAGAATCCGAAATGTCGGCCACATTTCAGCAAAGACTGAGAGTATATATGCGGCAGCGGGAACCTCCGTCAATACTATTTATATATTATGAAGAAAATCTCGGGTCCCAAGGGACTCAGGTTAGCAATTTTCAGCATATCTTGTTTGCTGGCGCGTGCTAGTGAACAGCAATAACGTCTGTCCCTGCGTCCCGAGACGCACCCTGTCACGAGACGAATCTATAGTTTTGGAATCATAAATTTTTTCTTGGCAAGTCTACGAAGTTATTAATAACATGCTACTTTCTTTAATTATTTCTCTCTAAGAAGACCACTTAGCAATAAAGAAAAAATTGTGGTTAGTTATGCTATCGATCGTTTTAATCATGTCACCGATTACTACTTCGGCTGTTTCCCCCTGTTTAATCACGACTATTAAAGTCTTTTTCAAAATTCGGGGCACTTTGGAGAAGGTTCCATAATGAAACAATATAACTCCAAATTTTAAAGACATTCAGAGAAGAAAAGAAATGTGGTCCGGGAGTTTCGCCGGTGCGAGGAGACGGGCCACATGTTTCGGTGCTTAGTAATGTGCATTAGCCGAGTTACAATATACTATGTTCACGCCCAGGCTCGCTATATCTACTTAGCCAAAATCTTGTGACTGATCACGTATATGGCGTAAAATGGTCACGCGTGTGGCGTAAGTGCAGGTTTCGAACATTCTAGCGGCACGCGGCAGCACCCTGGTGCCTGGGCGCTGGAGCGCCGTCTCTTGTCTCCTTCAGCGCCCGCCCTTCCGTGATCAAATATACCGCAAAATTGCAGCAAATCAGAAGTCTTAGTTCAGGAATTAGAGATTATGATTTGCTTAAAACCCTCGCTTAAATGCGCACGGGCCAGGGCGGGCGCTGCCGCAGCGGAACGGATAGGCTGTAAAGGCTCTGGAGCAGTGAGATTAATGCTTAGAATGTGGTTTTACTGATGCCTGAAGGCCTGATAACAGTGTGTCAAAGGATTAATCACGTTAATCAAATTAATCGATTAATTAATTAATTAATGTGATTAGATTATGATTAACGTGATTCAGATTTTTTGTGATTAGATTAGATTAATTAATCTTGATTAATCTGATTAATGCTTAATTAATCACGTGACACCGGAGTTTCTTGACTTTTCTTACTTTTCTCTTTACTTTTACTTATTAATTATTAAATAACCTTATAACTAACTAATAATATTATAATAAAAAAATCTAAATTAAGCTAAGAACTAACTAATTACTTCTTTTCTATAATAATAAACTGATTATCTATAAGGGGCGCACGTGATGGCGCATGGACGAGTATCAGATATCGTAGATCTAGTTTCCTATTTTGGGTAAAGCTTGTATGGGATCGCATTTCCTAATTAAGTAAAGGTCTTCGCACGCTTGGCTAAGTACTAGGGAATATATAGGGAGACGCTCCTAGCTTTGGAAAGGGGCATCGATTAGTCTTTTATTGGAATCAACTCTTGGAAATCAGTTACACTTGCAAGCGTCACTCTAAAGCTTACTTACCTTGACTACTTGTGTATCACCCTGCTATTGTATGCCTCACAGCTTGGTAAGCTGCGGCCCAGGCCGCCGCTAGGTGGCCGTAGCCCTAATGCGGTAAAGCGCGCTCCCTATACGGCTAGTGCTATCATGTGTCTAGTCACGTGCTTCATTAATCAAATTAATCAATTAATAATCAATTAATCTGATTAGATTATGATTAGAATATGATTAATGGTAAATTTCCTTGATTAGATTAGATTAATGCCCATTAATCTAATCTAATCTAATCATTTGACACACTGCCTGATAAGAGCAGTAAATTAGCCTATCACGTGTATAATTATAAGGATAAAACACCAAAAAATCAAGGTTGGGATAAAAAATCGTAAGGATATTCTATCTTAGGGCTAATTTTTATTGGGATCCTAAGGTAGCAAGCATCCTTATGGTGAGGATATCCTTATATTGAGTATCCTTATAGCGAGTTTTTACTGTACAACTAGCTCCCGCGCTGGGGCTGGCCAACAGAAGGATGAGCGAGATCCTTTTCGGACATTCGTCCCAGCAGATGCCAAGGGACAAGTAGGCACACAGGGCTTCAGCCGCTGCCTGTCCACCTGTGGGAGGAAGCTTAGTTGACTCTGCACTGTACCATGGTCCAGCGCGGAGGACGACGACTCAACACCTGTACGCGGTGTCCTCTACGAACCTCCAGCTCTCGATTGAGAGTCTGCAGAGCCAAGATTGAGTCCCTTCGACGCCGAGACCCCGACGACGCCGTTGCGATACCAACGATCGAGATCCGACACAAAATTTTCACGACACAACCCTCTACTTTCGACCTCCTCTTGTATATCGTACCTCGTTCAAATACATACCTACGACTAGAGGAAAGGGCCGGAAGAAAATATAAAGGGGAAAAAGGCGGGTTATGGTTGTGGTCTACGAGAAGGCTGGGGAGGATTTCGACCAGACAAGAAAGGGACAGCCATGAACAGACTGCCGGGAATACTAGCTGATGTCTGGACTGTTTAAACGCAAAAGGGGGCCTGGGATAGGAGGACCTGAGACTACTACTATCTGTCTAGAAAGCCTTTTGCGGAGCGAATAAATAAATACGGGATATTTGACCCATACCCAGCTGATCCTGCACCCTTTTGTCACTAAACTATGCCGCTGGTGTGATTCTGAATCTCCCAGTACCACTGGCACTTGGTGTGACTCCTTGGATGCGGCATCGATACTGCATGAATCTCCACCTCTGCCTGGCGTCTGCTAGCTGACCCTCTCCCTCCCCTTTGTTAGTGAAGCTCCGGTGCCAATACGATCCTAGACTGCTAGGATTTATATGAATCTCCCAGTACCACTGGATAGTAGTGCGACTACTCCCTGATACGGCATTACTGCTATGTAATATCACCATTAGCAGGCTTGCCACCGGCGATCTCCCCTTTCTCAGTCTCGCTAATACGATTGTCCCTTACATGGCATGCATGATCCCTTTCCTAAGCCTCAGCGTAACCCTTTGGTAGGGCAATCTCGTAGCTGTACGAATCTCACGACGATTAACCCGAACCAGTCATCCCATCCGCCGAGATAGAACTGATATACGCCCCTTCCCGAAGCAATATCACATATATATGAATAGTACAGGAATCAAACTCGCTATCGGAGCACCTTGGCTCTTTGCCCTCTATAAGCAGAATAAAAACTAGGAGAAAAAGAAAGAGAAAAGAGACATGCGAGGAAAGTATAGTATTAAAATATCCAAAAGCAAAGAGGAGTAAATTAAATAATACCGAAGCTCCTATTATATAAAATCGCCCCTGTAGATATTAATGAGATATTATGGAATAATAAGGCTGACTTACCTATTATGTATATATAAGCGAATGTGGATCTAAAAATGGCTCCGGGGGAATCTCGGTCGCAAGGGAGCCAAAATGGGGAGACAAAATGAGGAAAGTGTAACCGAGTATTAAGGGAGCCGGAACGGGTCCCTTGGGGAGCTAAAATGGCCTCTCAGCGCATACTCAGGCTGACTCTGCCGTGTGCTCAGGTTGCTCAGGCCGAGCTCAGGACGTGCTCAGGCGTGCTCAGGCATGCTCAGGAATGCTCACCCTCGGCTCAGGTTAAGGCGGCAGCTGCTCACGTCCAAACACTAAAACAGAACCAGCGAAAAAAAAGTTGAGTCTGACTTATCTGGTAATCTCAGACGATATTTTTTCCAACGCGGTTAGTCAGCGGCGGCGCTCTGTGGTTAATGGGGGATTGGCGCGAAACGAAACCCCTCAGAAAACAGAGGTCAAACCCTCAAGTTTCCGAGGTGTTTTGTTCGGTATCAATCGACTTATGAGCAGACTTATCGTTCCATCAGAACGCAAACACCGAGTCACCATCCCGGCAGATTCTCGGACTTTGCATCTGGTAACTTACTTTACAATCACGTGATGAAAATAATTTTCGCTCGACACACAGCCTCAACACAGCCTCGACACAGCCGTACTCTGCTCTTCGGGGTCGCCGTTAACCTAAGAATGAGGAACAGTTAGCGGTGGAACTTGCACAACCTTTTGAACTCTTATAGCCTGGCGGTCCGGTAGTACCAGGGAGCTCACGATCATCTGCCGCTTTGGATGCTAGTATGACATGGCGATCCCGGGGTTTGGCTTCTCCTTTGGCGACTTTACAGCAGGTGTCAAGCTTGTGAAAGATCTTATCATAGCACTAAACGACAGCGTTGGAGCGAAATTGCAATACCGACGCCTTATCAGCGAGTTGATAAGCCTCGAACGCGCATTGACTGAGGTCCGACATCTCCAAGTTGAGGACTCTCAGGCATCACAGAAGATCGCGTTGGAACAGGCCGCATTGCAATGTCAAGAGAGCATTGAGGATTTCTTGAGGCGGAACGCGAAGTTCAAAACGTCCCTCGGTGCTCATACGACTTTCTCGAAATGGAGTTGGCGTACTAATTTGCATAAGATACAATGGGCTTTGTGTGAGGAAGATGCGGTTAATAAGCTGAGAGCGGAAATAACAGGGCACACTTTGACCATTAATACTCTGCTAACGACAATACACTTGTAAGTAAAGAAGGTTATACGCTACGAAGCATAACGAATTAGCAGCTAATAATAGACTCTATAGATCAGCGACAGCGTTACAGACGGAGTTGGCGAAGAGTTACCAACTGGAAACCAAGGAACACCGCAAGGTGACGGACGAGGCACAATCTCTAGTAAAGCGGAACCATGACCTTCTAAATACTCAGGCAGATCTTATCCTTACGATTTCCCGAAATGTTACAACTTGTTCAACCCACCAGCAAACCGAAGAACTCCGATTAATTATGCTCAAAGTCCTCGCCACAAACATGAAAATCTACCAGATGGTCTTGGATATACAGAAACTCCAATTCCAAGTCCCTGCGCAAGTTGACCGTCAACTGCCTATCTCCTTTGAGGATGCCCACGGCCGGATAGCTCCATTCCATATCGAGTTTATCAATTCATTCGAAGCGTTTCAGGCGGTAATGGAAGTTCGGTTCCGCTACGTACCGGGACTAAAGAAGGTACGGAATATCGAATATGCGATACATGAGTCTAGTTCGAAGAGGAAGCTTGATCTCACGGCACCATGGGATTCTATTTTCTTGCCAGGCAGGAAGGTGAATATGAGCATGGTCTTTCGCAGACCGCAGACGTCTATGTCATCGTGCCCCGGGTGTCAGGCTGAGAACGATATCGACGGTAGTAATGAAGGATCTGAGATTCAATGGTACGCTAATATTTCCGTGTTTTGGGCTAGCTATTCACTCACGATCCTGGAGGTCAGCTGTTAACCATCGCCTATATAGTTCTAATGTGGACTGCAAGATGTGGTACCAGCGAATCATCGAGATGAACGAGCCTCAAGAAGACCCAATCGCTGCGCCGAAGATCCAGCTGGGCAAGCGCAGTCGAAAAGCCACGCTAGCGTCATCTAGGAAAAGATCCAAATGGCCAGTCGTCGAAGGTGCTAATTACGATGCGGAGGAAGCAGCCGAAGATGACGATGGCGATGAGGATGAGATACAGCAATTCCGACGGGTACATGTCGTTCACAATCATCTTGTGCCGGTATCTCCACTGCGACATGTGCAGTGTGACCACTCTGTGCCTATGAGCTTCAATGTGGAGCAGAACTCTGGTTATTGGACCGTACCCGAACAAACCGACTTCCTTGCGCTACTGCGATATTTTGGGACAGACTGGTACGGGATAGCAAGGCATATGACTTCAAAAACGCACATAATGGTGTATGCCACCGTCTTTCAACAATGGCTTACTATACCGTCTGATAGTAACAAGAGCCGGCGTCTCTCTGGAACCCAGACGCAGGTCAAAAACTACTACCAACGCCATGCGACATCGGATGAAATGAGTTCATGGGAACAAATTGCAAATGAAGCTGATGAGAAGATAGGGCGTGGAGAGTCTACAGGCCCCGTTCCAACTCCTACAATTCTTCCAAAGAGACCCTTTAGAGGCCTACAAAACTCTGTCTCGTGTTCAGAATCCTCTATTGATGGCATTGATAATATACAGCCAGCCCTGCAAAATTCGGTAATGCAGCAGGCTTCCTCGCCACAACCTACCTTGAGTACGCGCTTTCCTGCACTGACCCAAACCGGCCCTGTTCCTCAGACCATGGTTTCATCGACTACTTCAGCCTTCCTCCTAGCCAAGCACATGCCTCAGCAATCTGGCCAACAGGCACCCCAGCAAATGCAACAACAGATCAGAGTTCACCCAGGACCTTCGCAACGTCCAATTATGCAAGTCTCCCAAGCCGAGAAGGAGCGCAAAAAGGATATACAACGGAAGCGACGAGAGAAGAGTGTGGCAAGAAATATCGAACAGGAGGAGACTGCATTAGCTAAGGCGCAAGCAGTCGAAGATGAGGCCGAGAGACAGAAGTTCATCAGGGAAGCTCAAAAAGCCAAGATTATGCTGGCAAGGGGTGACAAGAGCCCAGAAACCCGAGCAGCGCCTCTAGAGCCTAATTTCCTCAGCGGCATAATGCCCACCCCCACAGCTGCAGACGCAGAGGTCCCGAAGAAATTGAAACGCGGCGGTGCTCGACCAAGGAAGTCCAAGGAGCAAAAGCAGGCAGAGAAGGATTGTGCAGAAGCTGCACAAGCTGCGATCGATGCTGGTGAAAAACCTCCACCACTCGAATACTTCACCTCAGCATATATATCTCTGGTTACTGCGAACTTCCCACCGCAGTCACCCATCTCACCACCTCATCCTTAACGGGCTTCGCAATTGCCGCGAATGGCTCCGACAGCTCTATCGTCCGATCGTGGCTCTATAACATTTCTTTTCAACTCCAGCCACCTTAAGAACAATCTTTCAAATGATTGAAATGTTTTAAACTTCTTTTTTTAAAAAAAAAATGATAATGAGAATAGTTATACTTTTCTAATTTTTTTTGCTTAATAAGACTTTTAAGAAAACTATTGCAAGCTTTATAAAGTATTAATTTAATATTGAACTGCAATTGGCGGCACTCTGGCTTGCAGTACGAAAAAGGCATGTACGCCATCCTGCAGTGTTACAAGCCAATGCGCTCGCAGCTGTAGAGCTGCAAGCGCCCCTTCCATAAATTGCGCCTCTTTACACCAGTAAAATGGATGCGGTATCGGGAGTCATGCAGAAACCCAAAATCTTAGACTCTAGACCCCGTTTAGTGGGAGGGATCATGTTACACAAATTAGAAAATCAAAATTCTACGAACGTGAGATCCTTGGCTGGACGACCAAAACATAGCACAGACGCTGCCGGTAGCGCAAAACGAACCCGTCAGAAACCGAGGTTAATACCTCAAGTTTCCGAGGTGTTTTGTTCAGTATCAATCGCCTTATGAGCAGATGGCATCGACCCAGAGAACTCTCGGAGATTCCTTGCAACGCGAATACCGCAATACGCGTTCCAGGTTTTTCGTGATGTGGTATGGCATCCTATCAAGAATCATAGGCGCAGTATCCCTGGCGTTTCCCCAGACGTATAACAAGGCTTCGTAGGCATGTCCAGTGCTAAAGGAAACTTGTTCAAGCTGGCAGTGAATAGGATCGTTGAATAAGCCCGGTTGAAGGGTTAGAAGACGGATGTTGTCTCCAGTAAGGGGTCAATGAGTTCGCCTGTTTATTAATGGCTCCATGTTATGTCCCAAACACAGTCTTGCAAAGACGGGATAATTCCACTCATGTGTACATACGGTAGTACTACCACAAGTAATAGATTACAGTATTGCTAGTAGGCAGTAGTGATTACGCTCTTAGACCCCTGTATTCGCTTGACTGAGTTCGGTAAGGCTATTAGTAGGGACCAGGATCAAGAAGCGGGCCAATATTTTAAAAGAGTGTATCTGGGCGGAAGCCGATTGTTGAACTAGCTAAATAATAAAGCTAGGGTCACGTGCTTGCAATGTAAACCAAGTAAAACGTACTGAATTGACTGCTGTTCTACAGTGGTAAGTAGCCCGTATATATAGCCCTGAACCCCCTAAGTCACATGCACTAAACCCCTAAACCAGAGAGCCTTATACTGAACCATTCAACCTCAGCTGAACTGATTTAGCCTCACAGGGCATATTATGCCCTGAATCAACCTTACAGGGCATAATCTACTCAGTAATAAGCCTATGGCTTAAGCCCCATTAGTGCACAGCCCCTAAGGCTCTGTTCCAGGGCTTACTAAGCCTATTAGGGGCCTCAGGCCCCTAATTTCAACACCGATTTCAAGATGTAGCGGTCAGATGAATCTCATGGTTCGTTCTGTTTGAGGAAGTTCTTCGCAGATACATGGAATATTGTGGCCTTGGATAGTGAATTAATACCGAAATATACGTTCCATATGACAGTGATTTTATTATTATACTAGTAAGGAAACCAACGAATTCCAGCCGAAAAGCACTGATCTCCCTGCCCGTAGCGTATTCAGACTCTTGGTATTTGTACAGATTTGTCGGTTCAGTACCCATTCTTATATGTTTGCGGCTTATTACTACTCTTTAAATCCTAGCAAAGTTTAATGTCCTATCTTGGTAGATTTGCCGCAAGCCTTATTAATTAGCGGCAGGGTTCAAAGAGGATTGCGGCCCATACCGTTCCCGAACTTTAAAAAACATAGTACCGTATATGGATTAATAGTATTAAAGATAACTGCAAAAAGTCCTGCTCTTAATATTAGAAATCCTGTTATAGCAGATTATCAGGGAGTGGATATGACCTTTGCTATTCTCTTATTAGTATTACGTATATATTTCGTTATAATACTTATAATCTATTCCTATAATGGGGGGAATAATTATCGGTTAGTAGATCTGTATATAAACCAATGCCCAGACTAGTAAATAAAGAGTATAATATGGGTACTGCATAGCTCTCCATATTTATAAGCCTTTTTAAGTAGAGTATATTTCCGTCTTCGAGAGTTCTCTCCCTTGCGATTTCGTTTCGGAAACATAGTTATTTGAGAAAAGCGAAGGTATTTGGGAAGAAGGTATAATCAGGTGGGAAAAGTCATCGTTATATAATAATTTGAGACTACTCACTCCTTTTATTATAACTTTACTGAATTCTAATGAAATTTGCTTATTTTTAAACGAAATAAAAGGCCTTTAATATTTGCTTATATTAATTTAACTAATTACATATATTAACTTTCAAATTAATAATAAACTATAAATATTTATAAAAGTATTATAAAAATAAAAGACTTATTTTTAAACTATTATTATTTTTAATTGTGTTAATAATATTCTCTAAGACTAAAACGTATTATTATTTATAGTATTTTAAAGCCTATTTACGAGTTATACATAATAATTATAATATATTATTATAATATTAAGATTTTAATTCATAGATTTTCGAGAAAATAAGCGAAAATAAGCGAAAATATACGAAAATCATAACTTTTAGATTTTAATAACTTTATATTTATAAGCTATAATCATGTGAAATTTGGCGACCTTATTTGTAATTACTATAAATTAAACATATTAAAGTTTTAAAGATTTATAATTAGTAAATAATAAGTATAATAAGACTAAAATTTGAGAAATCTTATATAATTTTTAATTTAATATTAATATATTATTAATTTAATTTAATAAGTCTCTTATATTATATTATTTATATATCTAAGCTCTTAGTATTAAATTTTTAAACCGAATATTAATAGATATATTATATAAAAAGTTATAAGTTTTTGAATATCTTTAGAGCTAAAGTCACGTGACGAACACTTAACCCACCTGATTGTACCTTATATATTTTCTAGAAGCTATGGTTCGAGTAAGTATGCAATAAACAGATTTGTGGCCGAGATACTCTCAAATCTCTGGTTTGGACTTTTTCTCGAACCCTGAAGTATTATTCCATTGTTAAAGGTAGCTGTGGTATGGTTACGTATTGGTATAGCAACTATACGAACTTGATTTTTCGCATGCCCACCGGTCTTCCGTGCTTGCATATTGGGATCTATTCTAGGAGTCGATATGCACAAATACAAGTAAAACATCGACCCATCTGCCTTCATCCAAGGCGTTATGGATTTTGTTGAGAGCCCGGATGGGAAGAGCTTCAAGGCAGTTTACAAGGCCAGTGAACGAATGCACCATTGAAGCGAAGCCTACCCATCACCACCAAGCACAAGCCAACTTAGACCTTGAAATTGGTAAACTTAGCCCACCTCAAATGCACCCCAATAGCAATAATCGGCAAAACGCTTACAATCTCACCCAAACCAGCATACTGAGGTGGGATTCTTGCATTCGGAAATGCTCCCGCGGCCAACAGAATCGCGAAGGTGTTATAGACGAACGACCAAGTAAAGTTGAAGACAACTCGTCGATAAAAGGCCTTAGAAAGGTCGATGAGGACGATGACTCCGCCCAGAGCTGGTCGGATGAGGACAGCATCTGCTGCGCTTTGAGCGATATCTGTGCCTCCATTGACGTGCATACCGATAGATGCTTGAGCAAGTGCCACAGCATCATTCGTTCCATCGCCGCAGAACATCACAACATTTTTTGCTGTGGATAATGTATGTCCGCTTGTCGGCTGGACTGCATCGAAAGCGCACATGACTTTCAGGCAAGTCGAGAGTTCGAGAAACAGACTTGACAGACTCTTCATTGTCACCACTAACAATAGAAATCTCGATGTTCCGCCGCTTCAACTCGTTGATAACAGCCGTGGTATCTGGTCGGAGACTATCCTTGAGACCATACACTGCAACAAGACCTTTGTTGACAGTGATGCAAAAGATAGTGACTCCGAGGGAGAGGATATCCTTGACCGCTGGTAGGTTTTCAACTCCCAGCCAGTATGGATTTCCCGCACGAATATTCTCTTCTCCCCAGGTAGCTTTAATGCCACAGCCCGCAATCGAGGTGACGTTCTTCAGCTCATCTGCTTTGGTGACAGTTGACTTCAGATGTGCTGCTATGGCTGTCGACACAGGGTGCTTGCTACCGCTTGTCAAACCAAGAATCATTGGACCAAGTGTGGTTCCTTCGCCGGTTGGGTATATCTCTCTCTCCACCGCGAGCAGCCCCTGCGTGAGGGTGCCTGTCTTGTCGAACACGACATGGAAGATGTTTCTAGCCTTTTCAATCGTTTCTGCTGACTTGAAGATCACACCGTTTTTAGCAGCCACTCCACCGGCGATGACCAGAACCATAGGAACAGCTAGGCCGATTGCGCATAGACATGACACAATGAGAGCGGAGATAGCGTAAGTCATGGCGTTGATGCATGCAGTTGTGGTCGAATAATCTCGAATTCCTTTACCGACTCCCACCCAGACAATAAACACAATGACTGTGAGAACAAGGATAATTGGGACAAAGTAAGCCGCTACTCTGTCTGCCATATCTTGGAACTTGGCTTTGGAAGATTTTGCCTCGTCAACCATTAAACCGATCGCTTTGATTGTATTGTCTCCCATAAGCCGGGTTAGGCGAATTGTTAAGGTTCCAGAGTGATTTATAGATCCGGCAACCACCGGGGAACCTGGTTGTTTGGCCACAAGAGTAGCTTCGCCCGTGATCATAGACTCGTCGACGTCCGATATGCCAGAGATGACAGTCCCATCTGTGGCGATTGACGAATCCTAGATTAACAGATTAGAAACATTCTTAAACCGCCGTTTGCATAAATACATACAGGTAACACCACAAATACATCTCCGTATTGCAAGAGTCGCGCATCAATCTCATCTTGAGAGTTTGATTTTGGGTCTACGAGAATAGCAGTTGATGGTTGAAGTGATTCAATAGAGATCGACTCCACAGCTTGCTGTCTTGCCAAACTAGTCACAAGGCGTCCCACCATAATCAATGTTACCAGTAGCGTACTAGCTTCGAAGAAGCTCCCAGTTGAAAGAGGCTTTTCATAAGCCAGGCAAGCGTAGGCAATGATGGAGTATATGTAGGCGGTTGATGTGGAGAGGACCACTAGAAAGTCTACTTCACTGGGTGCGAGAAAAACAGCGCCTTGAAAGCGCTGATATACCATGGGCCAGCAATGTACACTTGCACAATCGTTGCGAGGACTAGTGAAGCAGCTCCGTAAGCGATTTCTCGAGGAGGAAGCTTGGCCCATGCCATGATAAGCACAGGAATAGTCAGCACTGTACGAAGATCACGGCATAAAGTGGTGGGATTACAGGGCATTTGTGCTTTACAGCACTTCAGTATCTATTTTTTAGCGCACTCGGTCACTAAATTACCCTATAATTCTAGGCCATTGCCCTAAAAGCACGCTAGAAAGCGGGAGTTAGGGGTACTACACCTTTTTAGGGCTCCTCCCCTGTACTTACAAGGAACACCTCGCCAAAGAGCCCTATAGTAACTACCTATTTCGCGTCCAAGCGCTATGGTTGCTCTGCCAGCAGCACTATTTACCCCTAAGGACACCTCATACCTTGCGAATGTCTCATAGCGCCTCTTGAGATCTGTCTAGGGCATATGGCCTGGAGCCATAGGGCCTTACAGCGGGCTCAAGCCACTGAATTGTGTCCTGAGGGGTGCCAAGGGTCCAAATGCCCTGTAATCCCGTCACTTTATGCCGTGATCTTCGTAGAAACCAACGTCTTGAAGAGCATCAAGCGAAGATGTGCTCTACCAGATGTGATGAGAGGAGGGTCTGCCATCGGGGCCAGCTTGGCTAATTCAAAGAATGGATTGCCCGTCAAATCTCTTGCGCCAAGAACCTCTGGATGATAGGTAACTCGAATGGTGCGAGAATCGAGTATAGCGATATCGGAAATCCCATATGGTAGATCTTTGTCGCCTATAAAGAGTGTAGGGTCTTCCACAATAAGGTCAAGCTCGTGTCCAGACAATGTCATCTTCGAGCAAGTAAGTCCAGTCATCTTCTCAATGGTCTTGATAGTCTCGGCAACGCTGATATCGGCGGAACTTGCGCGAAAATCAAATTCTGCTCGACCCAATACAAGGCTGGTTTTGATATTGGAAACCGCTGGCATTGAAGTCAGAGCTTTGGAGAGCGATTTTTCGCAGCCAGTACAGGTCATCCCTTGGACACTGATGATAAGATGTTCGACTTCAAGAGCCCCCTTTTCCAAGTCCACCTGATCGGCGCTCGCGTTCGAGGTGTAGGGTAAAATTTCGATATCTTGCGAACATTTGTTGCCTCCTGACTTGGTTTTGGAACAGCAAGCTTCCTTAGTGACTGGGCGCTTCCCAGTCGGATTTGAGACATCCTGGCATCCGATTTTGCGACCATTTGCTTCTTCCACTCCCAGGGTAGTGTGCTTCCCAGCCTGAACCTCAGTAGAACAGCATCTATTCAATGACGACTTTCTGTCTGATGGAGTCGAGATTGGCTCTGAGCAGCAGCTTTTTCTACAATCGCCCAGAGGTGCAGCGACAACAATCGGTTCCACAGCTGATTCAGAACAGCTTCCTTTGCTCCAACCACTTACAGATTTCGATGTAACGGCTGGTTCCACGCTCGGTTCGGAACAGCATCCTTTACCACAATCCGGAGCAGGAGCTTGATCGTCGACGAAACTTGTCTCCTCCCCGCAGCAGTCCAAACCCTCTTTGGCATGCTTAGGGCTGGCTTTGACACCACAGGTGAACCTAGCTTTTGTGGCAGAAATATTCATTCCAATATTGGTTCCAGTTTGCTCTGGCGGTGTAGAGCAACAGGCGTTTATTTTCGTGATCGTGTCCACCAACTCGCCCTTCGGGGGAGAGCAGCACGACTCCCCAGCACACGAAGCGCCTCCAACCGACTTGACAGAACTCCACCCACTAGAAGCTCTTCTCATTCCCGCCAAAAGTCCCTCCTTCTCCGAACTCTTGCGTCGAGCAGTCCCAGTCTCCAGAGCACAGCACGATTCCAAATTCAACGAAAGCAACACCCTGCAAATACACCCAATATTGTTCAACATCTCGCTATATGCAGCCTTTGCTTTGGAAAGGTGGCTCTCGCATGGTTCTTCGTCGGATGGGAGTGGAATGGAAGACTGGGAGCTCGAGGGAAGCTTGTTTCGATGATTGTGCTCATTCTTGCAATCCCGGCGTGCGATTTCGACGAGGCAGTTGTCTGCATGAGTTAGTTAATGAGCTGGAAATGTCACAGGGCCGGGAGGAGCCTACCATCACAGCATCTGTTCTCTGGTGTAGGAGAGGAGGAACAGCATGCAGAACGAGTACAAGTTCTCTGGCGGATTGTGGAAGAGTCCCCTCTTCCTACCTCAGCGCTGGTTGAGCAAGCCATTTTTCTCACGAATGCAGGTCAGAGTTGCGAAGAAAGAGAAATAATTGTTGGATAATGTCGTTTATCCCATAAGCTGCGAGAGATGAAGACTTTTCAAAAAGAGCGCTAAAATACCTGAGGCATCAATCAAAAGAGGATTGGACCAATTGGAGAGCTATACTATTTACCCCTCTAGAACACCAAAAACACCGCTCTTACTATCACTTATAAATAAGTTAGTTATGGTCATGTTATCAATTGTCCCGTTAATAGCGTTAAAAGCCCTTTCAGCTGTTCCCCCTTGCTCTATTATAACTATTGGCCTGTCTTTAAATTTCGGGACCGTAGCACAAAGCTCCTATCAAGAATGAATATAACTCTAAAGTTTAAAGACATGGAGCAGAAGGCAACCTTTATACCGGATTTATCCGGACAAAGTAGGAGGAGGTACTTTCGTACATAATACGCCAAGCATCTTAATAAGCGAAAGAGGTGCCTAAGTTACCAGGTATCAAAGTACCGCTTGCCAATGTGGGCCTTTATGCCTAAGGCCTCATAATTTAAATTACGGCGTAAATATTGCGAGGTTGTTTCGCACTAACCAAAATCGTTACTCGCTTTGATCCGAGGTACAGATCGGCGTGGTGATCATGCATGAATGTAAAAATATCGCCTAAAAGCATACGCTGCCAAACGCCCCCTCCCCCATTCGACTAGCGTGTGGCGCCCCAGCCCTGTAGCAACCCCTGCCCGCCCCAAGCACCGCCTGTAAGGCCTGTAGAAACCCCCCTAAGATTTGTGAGAGCCTGACAGGCGCCAACATACGCTGCCACTCTGGCAGCGTATTATTTTAGTAGTTGAAGACAGCTTCTCAAATATTCACGAGGAAAATAATACGCTGCCGCCCGGCAGCGTATTTTTTTTGGGATTTTCCTTGTTCCCACCGAGGATTTCTTATTTTCTATAGGGCATATCTCTGGGCTATAGCTATAGGGGTATAAATGCCTTGTTCCCACCGAGCCTTCTTAAAATCCTCGTTCCCACCGAGGATTTCTTACAGGCTTCAAATGCCCTAAAGGCCCTGTAGAATCTCCCTCCAGGGGCCCCCTGTTACGCCAGTCCTAATTAGTCCAAGCCACAAAAAAATATGCTGCGCGGCGCTGGCAGCGTATTATTTCGTAATGAATTTGCACACCACAGCAGCCACAAGGCTACTATCCCCCCCCTTGAATACTTACAGTGGGTCCTGGGATAACACACTCCTGCACTGACCAACTCAAGGGTGTATGGCCAATAGCGATTCTGGAGAGCACCTGATATGTCCTAGTTGGGGGTTATAAACGAGGTTTCAGGGTGGCGTTACTAAAGGACCCACTGTAAGTATTCAAGGGGGGGGATAGTAATACTATCCCCCCCGCTAAACACTTATAGTGGGCCCAACATTCGCCTCACTCTCATGCCACGATTCACACCACTAAAGGCACGCAATGAGTCTTTACCGCTTTCTACTTCGAGTGAGCCAGTACTCACTGGGCTTTCTGCCGCTCTTATAGTGCAAATTGTACTGTAAGCTAGAAGCTTCTACGTGCTCTGATTGGCTAAAAATGGGGTGAGGCGTGGCGTGAGTGAAGCATGAGAGTGTGGCGAATATCGGACCCACTATAAGTGTTTGGGGGGGGGATAGTAACAATTTCCTGTATTCCTTCGTCCGGTGAGACATTACTAGCGTGGGCAGGGGGGGGTCCCGCACTAAACAGGGGAGGCTCGCCTGGCTGGCGGGGCATAATTTTATGTACCTTTACATACAAATTTATTAGTAAGGTACATCGCGTGGATGAAATCGCGTCCAAGAATGCCCTTTTAGTATGCGCTCATGCATGTAATGGACCCTTCTTCTAGCCCATCTCCACAGCCCAAAAGGCCAAAAAACACCCAATCCCTTGCGAATATACTTTCTAAACTTGGACCAATTACGAACGTCGCTTTTGAGCCCTTTCAACCCGAACCTGAACAGTCCGTACGAGCGATTTTACCTCCTACTTTCCCTCTAAAAGTATACCTATTCGATTACTTTAGCCTGTTCTTTGCCCGCAAGCTTTTCCAGATCATTACTACGAATACTAATCAATATGCGAATATATAAAGGCTATATATAAAGGAGGAAAGGGCACGAGAATAGACAGATTTGCTACTAGAGGAATTATATATATAGGAGTATATAATGAGCCTCAAGTTGAGATATACTAGAATTCAGACTTTAATAAAGGTCTTCTATACTCAATTACAAACCATATATCGCTCTGCCGCTTTGAGCAAATCAAGCAGTATTGCCATATCTCGTACCCTGAAAATAATATGCGAAATGGATATTACTTACCAAATAATAAGTTTTGGTAATATGTTGCATAGCAACTGCAGGCTAGTTACTCACGTGACTACACATACTGTATTTAGCTCTGGCCATCCGTACCACACCTCTCTTCCTCCCATATTAATAATATATTAAAATACAACTGCATTTACTGCAATATAATATAAGCTTGAACCTCTTACTTTCTTTATACGAGCTTCCTGTCAGCTTTTATACTCTTCTTCTTCTAATATCAGTATTAACGAACTTATGATACGGTGCTTTGGCAGGTATATTTCCCCTTTTTTTTACCCCGCTACCCCGCTAATTATTTTAGATCCTTACATATATACAAGATGCCTAAAAAGCTAATTAAACAAGGGTATAAGATCTATGGACTTGCGGATTACGGATATATATATAATTGGACTTAGAGCTCGCGAGAAAAGGGGCTCCAAAAAATAACTCTCTATCTAACCCTTATAAATACCGGTTCTCTCATACGAAATTTGGTACTTTCCCTCCCACGCCGCTATCTTATAATATACCTCGATAATTACTTTACCTCTATACCCTTATTTTCAGAGCTATAAGCCTGTAAATTTGGTATAGTGGGTACTACTCGCCCATATAAGCTATTTCCACCGGAATTATTAGCAATTAAAAATCGGTTTACTATAAAGCTAGAATAGAATACCTTACTTATAGTAGTAGTTCAAGATACCCTTTACTTAGCTTGGTAAGATAATAGTATTGTCTTAGCTTTAAGTAATATCCATACCGTAAATAAAGCAGAGGACTAGCGAGTAAAGGAAAGAAGACGTCTTATAAAGACGTCTATAAATGGGCGAATTATACGGGAGGTTTTTAGCGAAATACTAATAAAGAAGCTTCAGATTCCTAGCTTTATTAATAATTATAATTAATATATGAGAGGGATAGACCTCGCAAACCAATTCAGGGAAGTATACGAGAGTTACAAGCCTACCTTTAGGAATTAGTAGCCCTTGTTTAACTGGCTAATCGAGGTAGCTTATATAAATGGCTACAGACTTTATTAATTAAGTATAATAGAGAAACGCCCTCTTATGCACTTGTAATTTCGAACCGAGCTTTATTATAAGCTTTTAGGGTATTCTGAGAAGGCAAAGCTAAGGAGCTTGCAAGTAGGGCTAGGGAGCAAGAGGGTATTTAATCCCGATCTTCGTCACTTATACTACTGGGAAAAGCATCCCAAACAAGGCACTTATATGTGGTATTATGGTACGGCAGGCCATACTCGTCGAAAATCGTGTTATTTTGGCGGTTTTGAGGTTTAGGTTATATGGTAAAGGCCACGGCCTTTTGCACGTAACTTGCGGAAATCACATAAGAAAGCTGGTTTTTCTATAGACTTAGAGAATAATCCTTTATAAGTATTTAATTAATTAAGCTTTTATATACTATATACTATTTATACTTTACTATTTACGCTTTTGATTTATTATTTTGCTATTAAGTCACGTTTTGCACTCTAGTATACTTTATATAGGTTTTGTCTTATTGCAGTTTCCCTCCTATATATTTTATAATAAGCAATATAGAAAGGATAGAAACTTCGCAGTCAAGGTAATACTCTTATAAAGTTCTAAGAGATATCTATAAGGCGAATTATTAGCTTAGCAAGTTAAGAGAGAAAAAGAGCTATTATAATACCTTGAGCCTAAGGCTAAAATATTAAGGATATACGAGTATTAATCTTAATATCTTATATTAATTTCCGATATATCCAGTAACTTGAATACGGGTCAGCTACAAGATATAGTTACTAGTATAGTATATAAGGGTAGTAGAAATAGAGGCTAACTATAAAAGAAAAAGAAGCAGAGGAAATAGAATAAGAAATATTATACTAAGATAATATAAATCAGATCTTAGTTAAAATCAGACTTTAGTATTCGGAAATAAAGTTATACTATTAATTTGTATATTGTTTTTAGTTATAGTAAAAGCCGGAATTAAAGTAGCTTTAATTTTAGTAATAAAGCTTACTCCTAAGTCCGAAAAAAACACCCAAAAGAGGAAATATTCTTAAATTCAAATAGAATAGCAAACTGGAATTAGAAATAAAAATCAAAAAGAAATCGGAAATAAGAAATTATATAAATAAACTAGAGAAGCTTCTAGAGAAAGGAATAAATACTAAATAAAGAAAAAAAAAGAGAATTCAGAAAAGTCAGAAAAATTAGTAAAATTATATTTATTATTTTTATTACTTTTAATAGTATTAATAGATATATCTAGTTTAGCGAAATCAAAAGAAAATACTATAGGTATCGAGCTAATAAAGCAGGAAAGAAAGTATAAGTAATAGGAATAAGACTAGAAAAGCTACTACTTTATTACTACTAATATTAAAACTCAAACCTCGACTATATTTATTATTATTATCCGGTTTCTCTCTAATTCCGGTTCCTAAATCAAAAGATATATTTAAACAGGAAATTAGCCCTTTAGAAATATTATTAATAGAAGTCTCAGGTACGGAAATTTTATAATTAGCTATAAAAGAAATTATTAAGATTAATATAGCTAAGAATAAGTATATACTAGTACCGGGTTTAAACCTGCCGCTTATAGGAGCTCCTAAAGTACTATAGTTTTAAAAAAGTAATATTTCTATATTTTTAGAATAGTATATAGATATATATAAGAACTATTATATTCCCGATAATACTAAAAGAGAGAGAATTATCTATTATATCTCTTTTATTTATAAGAATTAGATTAAGGCTATACCGGAATACTATACTAATAATCTAGAAAATTACTAGGAAACTAAGTTTTTTAAGGCCTTATTAAAGAAATTCCGAAAATATAACTGGGAAATACTCAAAATCAGTTATAACTTTCTTAATCGGATTATTATATATGCCTAAAATAAAGAAATTTTATCTAAGTCTTATATTAATATATTTAATAAAGTATTAAAAGAGTTACTAAAAAGGAAAGAAATAGATAAAATTATTTAGTATCGAGAATTTATAAAGGAATTATCTATTCTAGTAAGAGATTATATTCTTAAAAATATAAACTTTAAGCCTATAGATATTTTTACTTATAAATATAGTAAAATATATAAAAAAGTAATAATATCCTATTAATATAAAAAGAAGAAATATTATTTTAATATTATTAATAACCCAGATATATCCAGATTTAGATAAGAATACTTGAATATAGTAGTCTATAATATAGTTCCCAAACCAGAAAATAATTATTTCTTACTAGTTCTTCCTATTATATTTCCTAAAGCTACTATAGATATAAGTAAAAAAAGAACCTAGCCTATAGCTAATTATATAAAACTTACTAAAAATAACAAACCCAAAGGAAATAATATTAACTAGCTAATAAGAAGTCTGGAAAAACTATCTATTACTACTATAATTCAAGAGAACCTATAGAAATAACTTAATATAGCTACTATTATAATTCAAGAGAACTTATAGAAATAACTTAATATAGCTACTATTATAATTCGAGAGGATATCTATAGCCTATTTATATAGCCTAGCTAACTATAGTAAATATAATAGTATTAATAGCCTAGTAAATATAATTCGAATCTTTAGGAAAAATATACTAGAAGTTATAATAAAAGTTATAAAAAATACTATAGTAGCTATAATAGTCGAGCTAAAATAGGTAAAAGGTCTAGATAGCTATATTCTAGAGAAAGTTAATCTTAAATATAATTAGAAAATACTATTCAAGTTAATATAGCTTATAGTATAGATCTAGAACCGAGAAAACGAATTTACTATAGGTACTATAATAAGAATAAGAATAATAATATTAATCCAGAATATATTTATATCTCTTAGTTCTATTACCTACTAATAGAAGAATTTATAAACTATAGATATACTTACTAATTTAATAAAAAATAATATAAAGGGCTATTTAAGCCTAGATAAGAAAGTATTTCCTTTTTCCTTACTAGTAAGTACCGGTAGTTTAACTAAATTATTTCCTAAGTCCGAAGAAAAGAATTTGACTATAACTTAAATACTTAATCCAAAAATATCTAGAGATTAATAGGAAATACCCAGTTTACTAGATAAAAAAAAGAAAAGAAAACTAGCTAACCGGGATCTATATATAGGAATAAGTAAATTATATCTAGGAAATCTGAATAGCTACTTTACCTTAGAGAAAATTATATTAGAATTACTAATACTTCAGGTTCTAGAATTAATAAATAGTATTAAGATTTGGCTATAAATAGCATTTCTATTAATACTATAATAGGTTTCTTATTAAGAAAAAAGAGAAAAGAAATAGAAATAGCTAAAGAGATTTTCTGAAAATAAGCTAGAGTAAAAGAGAAGCTACCTTATATAAGAAGCCAGAAGAATACTATTTTAAGAAATAATAGATAAGGAAATAGCTTAGCTAAGGATATAGATATTAATACTTCCGGAAATAAATAGAACAAATTAGGAACCTAATATATTCTTAACTATAATAAGTATAGAATTCCTAAAGTTAATAATATTCTAATAAAACTACTAAAAAAAGTAATTATTCTATTTCTAAAAACTTAAAAGAAAATAAGAATACTTATTAATATCTTAAAAATACCAGATTTAGCTACTATATTTCAGAACTAATAAATTAAGGATAATACTTCTTATTTTACTATTTTATAAATAAAAAATACTATTATATTAAATATAATTAGATATATTAGGAAATCTATAGAACTAGTAGCTATAACTTATATAATAAATAGAATATTTAAAGAATTAGAAATACTAGTTTAGGTACTTAATACTAATAGAATTATTTAATTTAAAGGCAATAGTATTAATATTCGAATATTACTAGCTTATAAATATATTATATAAGCTCTATACCTCCGGTTTATATTTTAAGGACCTTAAGGAAATATTAAATATAAAGAAATAATTAATACTAGAACTAAAGTTAATATTTTGTAATGTATACAGGGTCACACGTGACTTAAGGGCATGTAACGAACCTCGGATATCGCAGGTATTAATTAGGGAGTTCGGCAGCCCTTTAATATCCCAACTAACTACTATTTATATTATATATATTAGGCTTATAAATTACTAATTATATATATACCATCGGGGCCTCCTATTTAGAGGGGGCTTCCCTGGACCTTACAGGAGGGACAGAGATTAGTTCTATACTGAATTTAATACTGTGGTTTCATAATATACTAATTCATTCTATTATCTTATTACCTACTAATAAATACCTTATAAGCTAATCTCTCTACCCTTAAAGAAGGTAGTTCAATAAGTAATTATATCTCGAAATCTGCGAAATATATAATTTCTCGCCAAAGCTATTCCTATAGAGGAAGTCGACCAGATTAACCCCGATATGGGTAATAGTAAAGGCTCGTTTAATACTTTTAATAGGGCCCCTCAGGAGCCTCCGAGAGCCAGTAATAATAATGGAAATAATTCCGGCAATAATTAAAATACCGAGATTAATACCCGAGTCACTGCCGCCCAAGCTATGGAATAGGGCTTATATACTAAAGTCGAAGCACTCTAATAAAAGCAAGAATTAGTAGATATAATTAACTAGTATATCCTATAATTAGAGTAATATAAGGGTACTCTCAGGGATATCTTATGGTTTACTATATCTCATAGAAACTCTATTTGTAAGTCTACCCCTTCTTCCTTGGTAATTCCTACTAGGGAACTTCCTGAAATGGGATTAGAACCCACCCCCTTTCCTAATATAATAAGCTTTGAGAGTAATCTCAATACTATCCGTCAGGAGCTACTATATAATATCCTAAAGATATATTTGGACCGAGAGAAGCTTCTCAAGGTCCGGACACCTGACTTATATTATAGAAAGTCCCTTAAGAAATAGAGGATATTCGTATTCTTCTGGGAGGCGGTCTTTAGGACCTAGCCTTAGACTTATAATAGATACTTTTCTAGAGTTAACTCTACTATAAGTACCCTTAGGGATAAACCTTATAATACTTGGGAGGCTATAATAAAGTAAAGCCCACTATTATATAAGGTCTATTAGGAGCGATTTAAGGCCTATTTGGCTAATATACTCCAAGTACCTCAAACCCGTTAATAAGACACCTTTAAGGAACTCCGAGATCTTTATTAGAAGAATAGCGAGATAGTTATTAAGTTATATACTCGGATAATTAGTCTCGAAGTTAACCAGGACCTATACCCTGAGAAGGACCGGGTCCGGACTCTTAATACTACTTTATCTAACTATAAGACTCGTTAGATACTTATATCTATTCTCTTAGGAGATAAGGCAATATCTATTTCCGAATGGCTTAAGAAAACTCAGAAAGCAGAATATATTACTTATCCTAAATTAAGGAAAATAAAGGCAGGGAAGTCTAGTAAGGGCAATTCTGCCCCTAAGAACTCTGACTTAGCAAATTCTGATTTGCAAGGCTATTAAAAAAGGAAGGATAAGTTCCGAAAATCACGTAAGAAACCCTTAGGTAGTATTTTAGCCCCTTTAAGGCCTTAATAGAATACCAGTTTTATTTCAGGTATGGTTTATTAGACTTATAAATAGAAAGAATACTTCTTAGAAAGTATAAAGTATTTCAAATATACTAAATGGGCTCGACAGAACCCTAATAAGGCTAAAACCATAGAAGAGTCAAGGTATTTGCAGAAGCAAGTTAATACTATTACTATAGAGAAGTACTCTAGAGAAGACCCTCCTAAGAAATAGGGAAAAGGGAAGGCCAAATCTTAAATATTAACGATTTTGGCTATAATAAAAAAGGCATATTACTTTATATAACTATTCAAGCAAGATTAATATAGCCAGAAGTAGGTGCCTTAGAGGTATATAGTAGATTCGGTAATACCGGGTCAGACTATAACTTCCTTAATAATAATTAGACTTAAAGCCGGGGCTTTGCCGCCTTAGCTAAGTATAACTAAGAGTTTATAATCTTTTATAGGAACAAATTCAAGATTTATTAAGCCTATAATCTTAAGGTATTTATTATAAATAATTATAGCAAGATATATTCTTTTAAGCTCCGGTTCTATAAGTACAAGAATATTGGCTCTTATAGCCTTGTCTTTGGTATGGAATTTTATAAAATAACCCTTATATAATATATAGACTATATTAAGAAATAATAGGCATATATACCTATATAGCCTAATAATATTGAGATCCTAATACCGAAAGAATTTGGTAAGGAGCTTAACCGGTACCCTGAGCTAGTACCTTAAGTCTTATTCTTAACTAAAAGCAAATATAACTATCCTAGATAGTAGGCTTCGTATATTTGCAATAGTTACTAGGTCTCTACTTTATTATATGGTTCTAGTAATACTAAACAGGAGTTTTTAATATAGCAAATTAATACTCTCCGGAAAAGGGCCTCAGAGGTGCCTGTTTACTTCCGGGATAATAAATATAAAGACTTCTTAGAGGTTTTTGACCCTAATAAAGCTTCGGAACTTCCTAATTTTGGCAGTATTAAATACTTTATTAATATAGATAGTATGGTCCCGTATAGGCCTTTATATAATCTATTAGAGACCTAACTAGAAGTATTATATCTGTATTTATAGGATACGCTTTATAAATATTAGATAAGGCCTAGTAAAAGCCTAGCAGGGACGCCTATTCTTTTTGTTCCTAAGAAGAATAGAGAACTATACCTTTATATTAATTATTATAGACTTAACCAAATTATAATTAAGAATTAGTATCCGCTTCCTCTTATTAATAAGACCCTTAACCGGCTCCGAGGAGCCAAGATCTTTATAAAGCTAGATCTCAAGAATATATATTATTAGATAAGAATTCGTAAAGAATACAAGTAGAAGATGGCTTTTAGGACCTGCTATAGCTATTTTAAATATCTTATAATACCTTTTGAGCTAGCTAATATACTAGCCATATTTCAAGCATATATTAATACTATACTTATAGGGCTCCTAGATTATTTCATAGTTATTTATTTAGATAATATTCTTATTTACTCCCGAAATAAGAATAAATACTATAATTATATTTGCCAGGTATTTACTAGGCTATATAAAAATAACCTATTTTATAAACTTAGTAAATGCGAGTTTAATATTAAGGAAGTCGAATTTTTGGGCTTCCTTATTAGAATAGAAGGTATTCGTACGGATCCTAAATAAGTCCGTAGTATTATTAAATAGCCAGAACCAGAATTATTCCATAATATCCAAGTATTTCTTAGATTTGCTAATTTCTACTATAGGTTTATTTACTATTACTCTCAGGTAATTATAGGCTTAATAGACCTCTTAAAAGAAATAGAAAAGGGCCGGAAATCCGGTCCCTTTATATAGATAAATAAAGCGGCTAAAAGCTTTAAGACTTTAAAAAAAGCTTTTACTATAATACCTGTCCTAGTCTATTTTGATCCTTCTAAGAAGATTCGTATTAAAACTAATATATTAAAATTCGCAATTACTAGTACTATTTTATAATAAGTTAATCCTAGTAATAGCCCAAAAAAACACTAATATCTAGTAGTATTCTGGTTCCGGAAACTCTCCGAAGCTAAACGCAACTATAGTATCTATAATAGAGAGCTACTTATAATTATTAAAGCCTTTAAGTATTAGTACTATTACCTTAAAGGGTCCAGGTTTATAATTAAGGTTATTATAGACCATAATAACCTTTAATATTTTATAAAAATAAAGTATCTAGAGAGCTATTAAGTATATTAGGTAATATATCTTATAATATATAATTTTAATATTATTTATTATAGAGGCGCCTTAAACCTAGTAGACGGACCTAGTAGAAGACCTAATTATAAAGAAGGTCCTATTAATATAACTTAGCTTCCGACCTTTTAGAACAAGTTAAAGGAAGCTTTTATAGTTATAATTCAGAGGTTCTTATAGATATCTAAAGAGTTCCCTCTTTGGAATAGGCATTATTTAATACTTGCTATATCCGTAGTAGCCAAGGAGAAATATTTACTATAAGACAAGTAGATAGATTATCTTATAAATCCCTTAACTATAAAATTAGTTAAGAAGCAAGATATAAGGAGATGCCTTAAAGGCTCTGCTACTATAGCTAAGGTAATAAGGGTATCTATAACCGTATTATTTAATAGAACTAAAGACTTCTCGGTTCCCTGAGTTTTTGAATTAGATAGTTATAAATACCTAATTTCCCGTATATAGATATGTACGGCTACTAAAAGAGCCATAATACTAGCCCCTCTATCTAAATTCCTTCTAGATATTATCTAGGTAGCTTAGAAAAATAATTCTCGATATTAGAATATTATAAAACAGAGGCTTAGTAAGAAAAACACTAAGAGAAAAGAAATCTGGAAAAATAATTCGGGCCTACTTAGGTACTATTCAAGAATTATTATACCTAATAATCTCGCTTTATATTAAGAAGTCATAAAGCTTTATTATAATAACCTAATAGCTAGATACTATAAAATAGAGAAAACTCTCGAGCTTCTTAGAAGGTCCTAGTATTAGGAGAATATAGAAGGAGATATTTGCGATTATTATTAAGAATGCAATATCTACTAGAGAGTTAAGGCAAAGAGGCATTTGCCATATAGTCTACTTAGTAGTTTACTATAGCCTAAGAGACCCTGGAGTAAGATCTCTATAGATTTTATTACAGGTTTACTACTATATAAGAACCCGGTAGGAGGTCCCGATTTTAATATAATTCTTATAATTATTAACTAGTATTCTAAAATAGTAAGATATATTATATATTATAAGACTATTAATTCTCTAAAGCTTGCCAAGATTATATAGGAATATGTTTTCTTAATCTTTAGCTCCCCTAATAGAATTATTTCCGACCGAGAAACGATATTTACTAGCTAGTTCTAGTTCACTTTCTACTTCTACTTAATATATAAATAGCATTTAAGTATAGCTTATTATTCTCAGATAGATAGTTAGATAGAAAGGCAGAACCAGGCCCTGGAATACTATCTGAGATATTATTATAATACCCAAAAGAATAACTAGTTTAAGAAGTTATTTTTTACGGAATTTATATATAATAACTCAAAATATTAGATTTTGCAGGATATATCTTTCTATATATATTATGGATACTATCCTTAACTTCTATAGAATCCTGAGGATAGGATTATAGGAGAGATACTAGCTATATATAAGAGGCTAGAAACCCTTAAAGCAGAGCGGAGAAAGCTTGAGGATTTATAGTATTATATATAAAATAATCGGGAAACCTACTATAATAGGTACTAGTTAGCTAAATACTATTTTAAAGGAGCCTGAATAATACTATTAATAAGGAATATTAAATTTAAGGCAGGAAAGCTTAAGCCAAAATTTATAGGTCTGTTTAAGATCCTTAAATATATTAGTAATTCGGTATATAAGTTAGAATTACTAAGTATATATAATTATTTATATCTAACTTTCTATATTTCTCTTCTTAAAAAGTATATAGTAAAAAAGGGTCAGGAGCTATACCTATATTTCTTTGGAGAACTTCCGGAATTAGCAGATAATAATAAAGAATAAGAATAGGAAATAGAAGCCATTATTAATTACTAATAAGATAGTAGAAATAAGGAGTAATAGTATTTAATTAAATAGAAAGCCTGGCCTAAAGATTATAATATCTAGTTACTTGCTTTTCCTAACCTTAAAAATTCCAAAGAACTTCTGAAATCATATAACCAAAACTATAGCTTAGAATCCGAAACCACTTTTTAATAACCTCTTAAGATTAAAAAGAATTCTGGACTACTAAGAAAAAGGCTACTTAAAAGAAAGAGAGAACCTAGATAGCTAAGAAAAGGCCCGGAACAGTAATAAAGACGCTCTTTTCCTAGGTTTTTTACCTATAAAGATTTTCCAGGGTTTTATTAAGGCTTACGAGAATTATATTTAAATTATTAGAAAAAGGATTCAGGATTAAGAAAGGTTTATTATAAATAAACTAGCTATAGGTATCTTAAATAAATAAACTCTAATTCCTATAAATTCCTAATTCCTAAAGCAAGAATACCAAATACCGGCCCTATTTAGAACTTAGTAAAGAATTAGCTAATACTCTCCGGAATCTACTTATCTCTTAACGGGATATAGTTATACTATAATAATATTAGTATTAAGGATATTAAGAGGAGTAAGTAAGGAACTTATAACTACTATATATATTTTATAAAAGGCCCGAACTTCTGAAATCAGGTCCCAAATAGCTATAAGTATTATATTATTGGCGTTTAAAGTACTAGTAATAGACTACTTAGTAATCTCGGTAGTAAGCTCGGTAATAAGATTAATGCCTTAAAAGTAGATATTATAGTATTTCTTTAAAGAATTAGCAAGTACCTAAACATATTAGAAAAAACTTACCTTTGGGATACTAATCCAAATAGTATTATTATCTGCCTTATTAAGACAAGAAAAAGAATTCCGAAGCTTATTAATATCCTTCTAGTCTTCGAAAACCTAATTAATAGTATTATTCTTATTAATATAATACTATTTAGGATATACTTTAAGAAATTTCTTAAAGATTATAATAGTATCTTCCCAGAACCGGTAAGCCTCTGACAAGTAATAAGGAATCTGAAATCGCATTAGCTTTAATAGATATTAAAGCTAAAGAACTTACTAATATATAAGACTTAGAACCCTTATTATAATGGTTATAATTCTTCTTACCAGGTACTATAGTATATAAGATAAAGGGATTAATAAGCAAATACTTAAAACATTTCAAGTATCTGCTAGTAATAGGAAAGGAGACTATAAGGTTACCTTTATATTTATTATTATAGGAACGGATAATGAAGCCAGAAGAAGATATTATGGAATTAATTAAAAATAATTAAAAAAGACTTAGAAAAGGGCAGAAGAAAAGGCTAGAAGGTAATAATAGAAAAAGTTATATATATGGTTATTAGAAAGGAAGAGAGTATATAGTAATACGAAAAGGTCCTTTTATAGAGGTAAAGAACCACCTGGATTAACTACTAGTTTTTATACTAGTCCTAATTAGAAACCAGTATAACCGATTAATATATACTTCCAGGAGCCTGTAAATAATCTCCAGGATCTCAGAAATATTCATATAGGTTTCTTATATAAATATTTATTAAATACTTTTTATATAGCTATTCAGATTATTCTAATATAAGATCTGACAGGTAGTATTAATTTTGTAGGGTAGCGCCTTAGTACTTTGGATTAAGCTAATTAGAATACTCAGATCCCAAACGAAATTGCGATTACCGGCTAGTTCCTATACCTGGGGTATAATTACCCTTTCTTCTCGCTTACTTAGCCCCGATCTAATTAGATGATTTTTATGTCTATTATCCAGATTATATTAGCAAAACCACTTCCCAAGATACTAGAAGTTTATATTAATTAAATAAATAATCGATTAAATATTTACTAGGATAGATTAATAGATCTTGGGGACAAGATCCTAGAAGGGGGGTATAGTTATAATATATATAGGGTCATACGTAACTTAAGGGCATATAACGAACCTCGGATATTACGGGTATTAATTAGGGAGTTCGGCAGCCCTTTAATATCCTAACTAACTACTATTTATATTATATATATTAGGCTTATAAATCACTAATTATATATATGCCATCGGGGCCTCCTATTTAGAGGGGGCTTCCCTGGACCTTACAGGAGGGATAGAGATTAGTTCTATACTGAATTTAATACTATGGTTTCATAATACACTAATTTATTCTATTGTCTTATTGCCTACTAATAAACACCTTATATATTTTCTTTAAAAAGATCTTTAGAAATATTAGTAAAATAGTATATAATACTATAAATTATTAAATATCTATTATTACTAAGGCAGAATTTGGATTTACAGAAATAATAAAGCTTAGAGCTAAGATTATAAATAGAATAGAATATAAAGATATATTTTTTCTAGTTAAAAAAACTCTAAAGATCCTATTTAATTAATTATTCTTAGTAAAAATAAAAATAAATATTATATATAGAAATAATAGTTTATAGAATAAAAGATTTACTAATTCTAAAAATAACCAGAATACCTATATTATTATAATTATTTTATCTTTAAAGAATACCGGAAAATAGAAAAAAGTAATAATTTAAAAATACTAAGCTTCTAGAATTAAGGAATTAAGTAATATAGAATAGGAAACTAAAAATAAAAAGGAAAAATAGAGCCTAGTATTATAACTAGTAGTAATATTAAAAAAAACAGGAAAATACCGGAATTTCTTATAAATTCTTTTATTTTGGGTTTAGGAGTTTAGGAAATTAATAATATTTTTAGAGAAACTAAAATAGAAAAGGCTCTAATTAGAGTATTATTAAGAATAGTTCCGGAATTAATAGAAAAAGAAATAAAAAGAATATTAAATAAAGATATTTCTAAAAAAGAAATAAAGTAATATTTCCTAATAGTAAAGAAATATATTTCTGAAGCTAAGAAATATTAAACTTAAAACTAGAAAGAATTCTGAAATATATAAGAGCTTAAGAAAAATATATTAAAATACTAGATAAAAAGATACTCTTTATATCTAACTAGAAAGAAACTAAGTAAAAAGGTTATAAATTCCGGAGATTAGATAAAAAAAGTACTAGAGAAAATAGCTATAGCTCTTAAAGAAAAGAATAATAATTATAGTCTATTTCTAGTTATAGGAATATATAAAATAAAGAATAAGAAAATTTAACTAGTAGATACTAATAATAGAATTAGAAAAGGTTTTAGTAAATATCCGAACTAGTTTAAGAGATCTAAAGCTAAAAAATACTTATAGGAATATACTAAAAAATATAAGAATTACTTTTTACTAAGGATATTAGCTATTCTAAAAGATTTATAACTTATTCCGAAATGTTTTAAATAATTAGATATTAGTAATTAGCTCTGGGAAAAAGAACTAGCTATATTCCAAAAATTAATAATTAATTAAGAAAATATAATTATATTTAATTAGAAAGAAATAGGAAAAGTTTATAAGAATATTAGCCTATTTATTCTAATTAAGACTATTAAATATAAAGCCTAATAAAAGAAGAATTTCCTATATCCCAAAGCTCTAGTACTAATAATAATAAAAATACTATTAGAATACCTAGATTATAGAATTCTTAAGAAATATAATAGACCTTACTAAAATCTATAGTTCTTAGTTATAAAGAAGGTTACTAGAACTTATAGACTAATTAATACTACTATAAAAATGAATTTAGTAACTCTATAAAATACTAATTTACTTTCTTTTACTAATGAAATCTCGGAAGAATTTACTAGATATATTTATATTTCTTTAATTAATTTCTTTTCTGGATATAATTAACTTATATTAGATATTTATAATAGAGATTTAACTATATTTATAATATCTCTAGAACTATTAAGAATAACTATACTATTTTAGGAAGCTACTAATTCTATTATATAGTTTATATAGATTATTATAACTATTCTAGAGAATCTATTTCCCAAAATTACTATACTATTTATTAATAATATTAGAATTAAAGAACCTTATATAAAATATAATAGATAGCTTATTTTATTCGGAATTCGGTATTTTATATTTAAATACTTTTAAAACCTGGATATAATCCTAGATAAAATCAAATAAACCGGAGCTAGTATAAAAGAAAAATTATAATTCTATTATAATAATATAGTTATTATTAGCTTTATTTATAAAATACTTAAAAGAAGCCTTTTGAGTTCAGGAATTACTAAAATCTTAAAATAAGAATATTATAATAGTATAACTAAAGGCAAAGTATTTATTAGAATTATTATTTACTATTATATTTAGATTAAAGGCTTTATAATTATTACTAAACCCATTTACTACTTAATAAAAAAGGATATAATATAGAACTAGAATAATAAATAAAAGCAATTTATATAAATCCTTTAGAAAAAGCTTATTACTATTCTAATACTTTATAAGTTATACTATAATCTATTAGAAAATTAGGGAATAATTATATTAGTAATAAATACTAGCCTAAATAAATAGGATAGAACTTTTAGTTAATATAATAATAAAAAGAAAAAAAGAGTTATATAATATAAGTCTAGAATCTAAAATAATACTAAATAGAGATATAATACTACTAAGAAAAAATACTAAGGGCTAGTAAAGTATCTATAGAAAGTATAATTCTGGCTATATAAAGTTTATTTTATCCTTAAACTAGATACTAATATACTCGTTATATAGCTAAGTAAAATAGCTATAAATTTTTCTAAAGCTCTAGTTACTTATTAGCTAATATAAATTCAGTTATTTAACTTTAAAATCAAATATATTAAGGAAACCAAATATACTATTACTAATAAATTATTGAAATATCTATAATAAAAAGGCAATACTAAAAGTAATAAGAATATTAATAAATAGTTAGTAATAGAGCTTAATACTATTAGAATAATACTTATTAGACAGAAAATTCGAATAAAGAAAATAGTTCCGGTTCAGTTATATAATATTATTTTAAGAAATTAAACTCCTAAAACCTTTACTAGATATTTGAATAATAGTATTTAGTTACTAGAGATTAATAATTAAAGCCTTACTATATCTAGAAACAAATTAATAATATTAAAAAATAATAAAATCCGGAAGTTATATAGTAAAAGCCATAGCCTTTTATATATAATTACTAGTAAAATAGTAAATAATAATACTAACTTATATACTTTATTTAATAACCCGACTATTTTACTAAATTCCTTAGATAATAGCTATTCTAAATAATACTAGAATATTATATAATACCTTATAATACTCTCTAGACTAGAAGAAATATCTAGAGCCGAGTTTTAAAAGTTAAGTAAAGAAGCTTTAAATTATAGTATAAGAGATTAATTACTCTAGAGAATTATATCCAAAGTATATTTATCTTAACTTATTATTAATAATTAAAAATAAAGGGAAATTATTATTAAAGAGCTATATAATAAGATTAGATATACTAGAAGAAAAAGTACCTTTTATTTAATAGCTAGCTACTATTACTAGAAAGATTACTATAACTATATATAAAAGTATATTAATACTTATAAGATCTATTAGTATAAGAGTAAAAGAAAACAAGAAAAAGCTCTATATCTAATAAAAGCTATATTTCTTTTCTATTACTTTAGGATTAATATAATTAAATTACTAGACTATAAAAAATATAACTTATTAATTATTACTAGAGATAACTTCTTAAGATAAATTAAAGCTAGACCTTTAAAGAACCTAACTAGTAAGAAGATAGTCAAGTTTATTTAGGAAGAAATTATTTATAGATATAGTTTATTTAGGTAGCTTAAGATAAATAGTAAATCGGAATTCAAAAAAGTAATAATTCAGGAACTTAATAAGCTAGAAATTAATAGAATTATTATTTTGGCCTATAATTCCAAGGAAAATAGTATAATTAAAAGAGAATATTAATTAATTATTTAAATATTTATTATATTTATAATAAGTAAAAAGAAGCCTTAGATAGATTTACTATTATATATTTTATTTACTAACTAAATAACTATATATAAACTAACTAGATTTACTTTCTTTTATATAGTCTATAGTAAAGAAATAGTATTACTTATAGAAATATACTTTTTAATCTAGAGAATACTTGAATAGAATAAAGTCTATAATAGAGAAATACTTCTGGAAATATATATAAAGCAAATATAAATAAGAAATAAAAATATTAAAAAAGCCAGAATAAAAAAGAATAGAAGATACTAAAAGAGAAAGAAATAATTTAATACTACCTACTAGATTTGTTTAAAGCCTATTTCCGAAAAAGATCTAGTTTTTATATATAATATTAAATTAATAAATTAAGATAAGTTAAAGAATATAAAGCTACTATATTACTAGCTTAGTTTATATAGAATAAAATATATAGATTAACTAAAAGAATACTATATACTAGAAGAACTTAATAATACTATATTTCAAAGAATATATACCGGGAATTAATTTAAATAGTTTATTAAAAGAAATAGATTCTAGTATTCTTTTAAAAACAAAATTAATAATAAGTATATATCTATAAATAAATATTTCAAAATAGATATAGAACTAGAAAAGAAAATAATTATAAAATACTATAAGCAAAATAGTACTCAGGAAATTAAGAAAGCTATAGATATTATTATATATATTCTAGAATTACCGGAATCAGAAAAAGTAAAATATATTTCCTTTATAAAAAACTAGAAAAAAATATCTAATAATAGGGATTTTTCTTAACCTAAAATAAAGCTTATTATCTTTAATTTCTTATATATCTTTTGAATTTTCCTTCCGACTATTATTTATAACCTTTAGAGAATATTATTATTAGATTATTATTCTGGAAATTAGATAAGCTTTATTATTATTTATTTCTTACTATTATTTAATTATTATTACTAGATAATATTCTTAATATATGAAATTCTATTATTAGATCTTAGGAATTAAATATAAAGGATTTCTTTTAGTATAAAAATAAATAGGAAATTAAGAGATTACTTTATAAACTCTTAATTCCGAACTATAGTAATAAATAATAATTATATTTAGAATTGGGAAAAAAAGAGAAAAAGAAATATAGCCTTTTATATATATCTTATTAAGATAGGAATCTTTTAAAAGCTCTATTTGCCTTTTTAACTAGCTATTCTTATAGCTTATACTAGTCTAAAGCTTAATTATAATATTTATAGATTTCGATTTTAACTTAAACTATTATTATAAGTTTCCTTATAATATTCAAATAAACTTTCTAATTAGAAGTTATATATAAATGAAATAGCTAAACTAGAAGTCCTATAAAAGAAAAGAGAAACCTTATTAAATCTAATAGTTATTTCCAAAGATACTTAATAATATATAATTCTGGGAATTTATTAGATATTAGATAAACTAGATCTACCTATTTAAAGTCTATCTTATATTAGAAAACCTACTTCCTCTTTAATATAACTATAGCTATTCTCAAAACTCATACCAAGGCTTAGTTAGTATATTATATATTTCTATTTCTATATAAAGAGAACTTTTTCTATATAGAACCTATTTCCTAATTAAAATACTATTTTATTACCGGAAACTAATTACTCTTTTAAAAAGCTAATATAATTTACTAATTTTTACTATTAATCTATTTCTTACTATTAAATATTATCTAAATAATTCCTATATCCTTAATACTAATTCAAAATACCTAATCTTTTTATATTCTATATTAATTTTAATATTAACTATTCCAAACTCAATAATAATATTATAAACTCTATTTATATTATCTTATAGTTCTCTTTTCTATATATTCTAATACTTTTAATATTACCTTTATTAATATAAATATTATTTTAAAGTCCCAAATAACTAAATAGTTTTATATTATTTAAAGTTAATTCTAATAAATACTAAATAAATATAATTAGCTTTTAGAAGAAATATAAATTAGTTTCAGAAAAAGTAATACCTTATTCTAAGTTATTTTTTAATTCTATTATTTTAATTTCTTTTCTATTAATACTTATTTTATATTTTCTCTAATATTTTTAGTATACTTATATATCTTATCTTTTATATATTTCCTATATTATTTCCCTTCTTTTATACTATTTTTTGAATTAATAGAGATATCTCTAAATAAATAGAGAATTAGAATATATCTATATTATAAAATTTTCATTATTTTCTTTTATATTCTAATACTTTAGATATTATTACTATATTTATATTTCTATTATATTATCTTTTTATTTCTCTATTATTATTATTTAGTTTAATCTATCTTAATTATTTCCTTAATTATATTTCCTTAAATATATATATTTATATTCTTTTCTATAATAAAAGCCTAATTCTATATTTTATCTTTTATAATTATTTCTAATTTATAACTATATTATCTTAAATATATCTAATTATTATATTTATTTTCCCTATTATATATACTACTATTTTAGCTTTATTTTCTTACTAGAAAGAAAGAAAAACTCGAATATATATAATATATTTATATAATCTAAAACTATTCTAATTTATTCTTTATTTTGGAATATACTTAAAAGAAATCCTTATAACCTCAAAAACCTTTAATTCTATAACCTATAACTATTATACTAATAATATCTTTATAATCTATTAAGAATAATAAAATAGCCAAAAAACAGATTTCTTAAATTAATAAAGTATAATAGCTAGTTCTTATAAGCCGTAGTATTATTAAAAGCTTATAAATTAATAGTATTAAAATTCAGAATATTAAAAAAGCTTAAGTAATTATAGAAGACCTACTAATACTAGAAAAAATAGCTATAATTACTAAATTTAATATAAATATTCTAGATAAGCTAAGTAATATATATAATAAACTCTTAAAATAGAAAACCTTTATTAGAAACAGAACTAGACTAGAATTAACTAAGGAGAAGCTAAAAAACTACTAAGCTAATAATAGGGAATTCGAGAATATTATTAAAGGCATTTCCAAAGACAAATAAAAAAATCTTAATAAGATTAAAACTATAATAAATAGTCTTAATACTAAGGATTAGAATAGAATTATACTATATAATAAAGCTTTTGGCTAATATATTAATAATATCTATAATAATCTTAATAAGAATATTTATAAGAAGTTATATTCTCTTTTTAAAACAAAAGCTTTAATATATAAAACTATTTAGTTAATTAATAAAGCTACTTTGAAATATATTAAGGATAAGAAATATTGAAATACTAGTATATTTATTAAATCAGATATTATTAAGGTATTTAAGTATATTAAAGCTATTTCGGAATATAGAGAATTAGAGTTTAAGCTACTATTAGCTAATAACCTTAAAGCTAGATAGTATACCTTTAATATTTCCGGAATCTAATTAAGGAAGTTTATAGTAATAAGCCTTTTCCTACTTTCCGAGATAAGCCTAAAAAATAGGCTCCTATTATAATTTCAGCTTTAATTTAACCGGATCCAGCTAAGAAAAATAAAGCTAATTTGGTAGAGCCTAGTAAGAAGACTACTAGTAAAGCTAATAGAACTAGTATAACTAGATAAAAAGAACCTGGTAAGAATAGAGAGTAAGCTAAGCCTAAAACTCCTAATAAATAATAGAGATCTGAGTATTAGACTAAGTATAAGATTAGTAAACTAGAGGAAAGCAAAAAAGAACCCTCTATTCCAAAAAGAAAAATACTATCTAAGAAGACTTCTATAACTATATCCAGAACCAAGAAGCAGAAAACCAAAGATATTAAGTCCGGAGAACTTAATAAAGGCATCTAGTATACCTATAAAATACTAGCTAAATAGAAGTTAATACTTATTTAGTAAGATAAGTATATTTTTAAGAAAGTATATAGTAGTATTATAGGATTTATTTATAAATAAGAATACTATAGGATTAATAATAGATTCCTTAAAGCTTCCTATATAATATATATTTAGTAATTTACTAATACTCTCTCTATTAATATATAAGAGATTAAGGATATTCTAAAGCTAGTTACTAAGATTTACGAAGTTACTAAAGACAAGAAGTATATTTCTGTTACTTGGGTAAATAAAAAGATACGAGATTTCTTCTTTAAAAACCAGGAAATTAAAAAATATAAATATAAATACCGTATTTCCGATTAATTCTATCCTAATCTATAGCTCTAATTCAATATTATAATCCCTATTCCTAAGTCTAATACTACTAATCTAGGTACTAATAGCCATATTTATAAGAAGAATTACCTAAAGTAGATTAAGAAACTTAGTATTTAAGAGCTCTTAATAGAAGAGATAAAGATATTATAGTTCTATCTCCGAAAAAATAATATATTAATATATAGAAATCTTAGTAATAGCTATTTTATCTTAGCCTCTCAACTTTTAATAGCAAATCTATTAATATAGCTCGGATTTTATAAGATATTAAACAAGTATCCTATCTACCTAATTACTTATTCTTAGCTAGTCTAATACTTTACTTCTAGAAATATTAATTATAATTAGTATAAAGGCAATACTAAAGATCTAGCTACTACTAAAGCTTTAAGTAGCAAATTTTACCTTAGTAAAAAATATTAGAATATTAGCTATATTTTCCTTATAAACTATAAGAAGGCTACTACTTTTAGTAAGAAGTTCTTTAAAAACATTAATTACTTCTCTATTTCTAATAAATTTAAGCCGGAAATAGTTAAGGAAATAAGCAAGTATCTACTAAAGGCAATAAGAGAAAAGACTCCGAATATAGTCTATTTAACTAGACAAATAAATACCTTTAGCTAAATAATCTATAAGTCTGGAATTATAAGAAAGTATTAATTCTCGAATAATATATAAATTAAAAGATAGCTCAATAATAATTTACTATTTAATAGGCCTTTTACTATAGTTCCTATAAGTCTAGTTACTATTAAGGATAAAATATACAAAAATAGAGTTTCCTATAAGGTTATTAAAGCCTCTTATCTAGAGCTTTCCCCTTCTATTAAAGGTTAATTCAAAAATATAGCAGATAATACAAAATTCGAAAGAGCTATCCATTTAGAATATATTAGTATAATTTATAATATAATTTACTATAATAAGCCTCCTTAATATCCTATAATAAAGGCGGAAATTGAGTAATAGTTAAAGGCAGATACTAATTAATATAGAGAACTATATCGGATTTAGTATAAGAATACGGCTAAGCGAGTTCGGATTACCTTTAAGTAAGTTCGGAAATACGAAATAAGACTATTTAAAAGCAATAAGTCTTATTTTAGGTATACGGAGAAGAAGTTAAATTAACTAATAGAGGAAGATCCTAAATATTTCGTTATTTCGGATTCTAAATAGGATTTTTCTATTATTTTTGGTACTTAGGGAATAAGTATAAATAAATAGGGGGTCGGATATAGTACAGCAGGCCATACTCGTCGAAAATCGTATTATTTTAGCGGTTTTGAGGTTTAGGTTATATGGTAAAGGCCATAGCCTTTTATATGTAACTTGCGGAAATCATATAAGAAAGCTGGTTTTTCTATAGACTTAGAGAATAATCCTTTATAAGTATTCAATTAATTAAGCTTTTATATACTATATACTATTTATACTTTACTATTTACGCTTTTGATTTATTATTTTGCTATCAAGTCACATTTTGCACTCTGGTATACTTTATATGGGTTTTGTCTTGTTGCAGTTTCCCTCCCACAGTATTCATACTAATTAAAGTGCGAAAAGATCCTAAAGAAAGGGATAAAGGGTATAGCAAAGAGATCAAGTGGGGGATGTAAATTTTGTAATATACTAATATATAGAGAGGGGGACTACTGGGCACGATATCATTCAAATGAGGTACCTTACTAATAAATTTGTATGTAAAGGTACATAAAATTATGCCCCGCCAGCCAGGCGAGCCTCTTTTTTGAAGAGAGCCTCGTTTGGACGCTTTAGACCACAAAAGTAATAAAAGAAGGATTAATTAATTTATGTGCACTAATGATATATTTAATTTTTTGGTAGCCTTTAATATTTTTTGACCAAAAAATAATGCTTTTTTTATATTTTGTCGGCACAAAAAATAAAAGGGCGTAGGGATCAGTCTTGCGTTCGGGTTGCGAAACCTTACCTCCACGAGGCGAGTTCATGCTGCGGTGGCTAGGTCTTAAATGAACACATGCCGCCGTGGGCATGGAACACTGGCACGTTCTTGATAGCGTTCCTTGACTTTCTTCTGCGCTAAGGTCGCTCCAGACAGAAACTCGAGACTCCGGAATAATGATAGGGAAGCAGGCCACTCTGTAATGATCGCACCCGTCCCCCCCCCCCAGGGCGTGATTTGTCCC